>NC_134534.1:108837437-109437437 GCF_050624435.1 Tenrec ecaudatus | reverse complement strand
GGAACCTACATAGACCAAGTGCCCGCTGAGGAACCTACATAGTCCAAGTGCCCGATAGGGAACCTACATATTCCAAGTGCCCGTTAGGGAACCTAGATAGTCCAAGTGTCCGCTAAGGGACGTACATAGTCTAAGTGCCCGCTAGGGAACCTACATAGTCCAAGTGCCCGTTAGGGAACTTGGTAGTCCAAGTGCCCGCTAGGGAACCTGCATCGTCCAAGTGCCCGCTAGTTAATCTAGATAGTCCAAGTGCCCGTTTATTAACCTAGATAGTCCAAGGGCCCGCTAGGTAACCTAGATAGTCCAAGTGCCCGCTAGGTAACCTAGATAGTCCATATGCCCGCTAGGTAACCTAGATAGTCCAAGTGCCCACTAGTTAACCTACATAGTCCAGGTTCCCCCTAGGTAACCTAGATAGTCCAAGGGCCCGCTAGGTAACCTACATTGTCCTAGTGCCCCCTAGTTAACCTACATTCTCCAAGTGCCCGATAGGGAACCTATATAGTCCAAGTGCCTGCTAGGTAACCTACATAATACAAATGCCCGCTAGTTAACCTACATAGTCCAAGTGCCCGATAGGGAACCTACATAGTCCAAGTGCCCGTTAGGTAACCTAGATAGTCCAAATGCCCGTTAGGGAACCCACATAGTCCAAGTGCCCGCTAGGGAACTTACATAGTCCAAGGGCCCGCTAGGGAACCTACATAGTCCAAGTGACCGTTAGTTAACCTAGGTAGTCCTAGTGCCCGCTAGGTAACCTAGATATTCCAAGGGCCCTCTAGGTAACCTACATAGTCCTAGTGCCCCCTAGTTAACCTACATTCTCCAAGTGCCCGATAGGGAACCTACATAGTCCAAGTGCCCGCAAGGTTACCTTCATTGTCCAAATGCCCTCTAGTTAACCTACATAGTCCAAGTGCCCGATAGGGAACCTACATAATCCAAGTGCCCTCTAGGGAACCGATAGAGTCCAAGTGCCCGGTAGGTAACCTAGATAGTCCAAATACCCGCCAGGAAACCCACATAGTCCAAGTGCCCGCTAGGGAACTTACATAGTCCAAGGGCCCGCTAGGGAACCTACATAGTCCAAGTGCCCAATAGGGAACCTACATAGTCAAAGTGCCTGCAAGGGAACCTGCATTGTCTAAGTGCCCGCTAGTTAATCTACATAGTCCAGAACCCGCTAGTTTACCTAGATAGTCCAAGTGCCCGCAAGGTAACCTACATAGTCCAAAGGCCAGCTAGGTAACCTACATACTCCACGTGCCCGCTATGTAACCTAGATAGTCCAAGTGCCCGTTAGGTAACCTAGATAGTCCAAGTTCCCCCTAGGTAACCTACATTGTCCAAGTTCCCGCTAGGTAACCTAGATAGTCCAAGTGCCCGTTACCTAACCTAGATAGTCCAAGTGCCCACTAGGTAACCTAGACTGTCCAAGTGCCCGCTAGGTTACCTACAAAATCCAAGTGCCCGTTAATAGCATAGATAGTCCAAGTGCCCGCTAGGTAACCTACATAGTCCAAGGGCCCGCAAGGTAACCTTTAGAGTCCAAGTGCCCGCTAGGTAACATAGATAGTCCAAGTGCCCGTTAGGTATCCTAGACAGTCCAAGTTCCCACTAGGTATCCTGCATAGTCCAAGTGCCCGTTCGTTAACCTATATAGTCCAAGGGCCCACTAGTTAACCTAGATCGTCCAAGTGTCCTCTAGTTAAACTACATAGTCCAAGTTCCCGCTAGGTAACCTATATAGTCCAAATGCCCCCTAGGTAACCTAAATAGTCCAAATGCCCGCTAGGTAACCTATATAGTCCAAGGGCTCGCTAGTTAACTTTGATAGTCCAAGTGCCCGCTAGTTAACCTAGATTGTCCAAGTGCCCGCTAGTTCACCTAGATCGTCCAAGTGCCCTCTAGTTAACCTACATAGTCCAAGGGCCCTCTAGTTAACCTAGATAGTCCAAGTGCCCCCTAGGGTACCCACATAGTCCAAGTGCTCGCTAGGGAACCTGCGTAGTCTAAGTGCCCGCTAGGGAATCTACATAGTCCAAGGGCCCGCTAGTTAACCTAGATAGTCCAAGAACCCGCTAGTTAACCTAGATCGTCCAAGTGTCCACTAGTTAACCTACATTGTCCAAGTGCCCTCTAGGTAACCTAGTTAGTACAACAACCCGTTAGTTAACCTAGATAGTCCAAGTGCCCACTAGGGAACGTACATAGTCCAAATACCCGCTAGATAACATAGATAGTCCAAGTGCCCGCTAGGGTATGTACAGAGTCCAAGTGCCCGCTAGGTAACCTACATAGTCCAAGGCCCGCTAGTTAACCTACATAGTCCAAGTGCCCGATAGGGAACCTACATAGTCCAATTGCACGCTAAGGGACGTACATAGTCCAAGAGCCCGCTAGGGAACCTACATAGTCCAAGTGCCCGTTAGGGAACTTAGTAGTCAAGTGCCCGCTAGGGAACCTGCAACCTCCAAGTGCCCGCTAGTTAATCTAGATAGTCCAAGTGCCCGCTAGTTAACCTAGATCGTCCAACTGCCCGCTAGTAAACCTAGATAATCCAAGTGCCCGCTAGTTAACCTACATAGACCAAGGGCCCTCTAGTTAACCTAGATAGTCCAAGTGCCCGCTAGGGGACGTACATAGTCCAAGTGCCCACTAGGTAACCAAGATAGTCCAAGTGCCCGCTAGGTAACCTACATAGTCCAAGGGCCCGCAAGGTAACCTTTAGAGTCCAAGTGCCCGCTAGGTAACCTAGATAGTCGAAGTGCCCGTTAGGTATCCTAGATAGTCCAAGTACCCGCTAGATAACCTACATAGTCCAAGTGCCCGCTAGGTAACCTAGACAGTCCAAGTTCCCACTAGGTATCCTGCATAGTCCAAGTGCCCGTTCGTTAACCTATATAGTCCAAGGGCCCACTAGTTAACCTAGATCGTCCAAGTGTCCTCTAGTTAACCTACATAGTACAAGTGCCCGCTAGGTAACCTATATAGTCCAAATGCCCCCTATTTAACCTATATAGTCCAAGGGCTCGCTAGTTAACTTTGATAGTCCAAGTGCCCGCTAGTTAACCTAGATTGTCCAAGTGCCCCGCTAGTTCACCTAGATCGTCCAAGTGCCCGCTAGTTCACCTCCATAGTCCAAGGGCCCACTAGTTAACCTAGATAGTCCAAATGCCCGCTAGGGTACGCACATAGTCCAAGTGCTCGCTAGGGAACCTACGTAGTCTAAGTGCCCGCTAGGGAATCTACATAGTCCAAGGGCCCGCTAGTTAACCTAGATAGTCCAAGTACCCGCTAGTTAACCTAGATCGTCCAAGTGTCCACTAGTTAACCTACATAGTCCAAGTGCCCGCTAGGTAACCTAGTTAGTACAACAGCCCGTTAGTTAACCTAGATAGTCCAAGTGCCCGTTAGGTAACCTAGATAGTCCAAGTGCCCGCTAGATAACCTACATAGTCCAAGTGCCCGCTAGGTAACCTAGACAGTCCAAGTTCCCACTGGGTATCCTGCATAGTCCAAGTGCCCGTTCGTTAACCTATATAGTCCAAGGGCCCACTAGTTAACCTAGATCGTCCAAGTGTCCTGTAGTTAACCTACATAGTCCAAGTGCCCGCTAGGTAACCTATATAGTCAAAATGCCCCCTAGGTAACCTAAATAGTCCAAATGCCCGCTAGGTAACCTATATAATCCAAGGGCTCGCTAGTTAACTTTGATAGTCCAAGTGCCCGCTAGGGAATCTACATAGTCCAAGGGCCCGCTAGTTAACGTAGATCGTCCAAGTGTCCACTAGTTAACCTACATAGTCCAAGTGCCCGCTAGGTAACCTAGTTAGTACAACAGCCCTTTAGTTAACCTAGATAGTCCAATTGCCCACTAGGGAATGTACATAGTCCAAGTACCCGCTAGGTAACCTAGATAGTCCAAGTGCCCGCTAGGGTATGTATAGAGTCCAAGTGCCCGCTAGGTAACCTACATAGTCCAAGACCCGCTAGTTAACCTACATAGTCCAAGTGCCCGATAGGGAACCTACATAGTCCAAGTGCCCACTAGGGAACCTACATAGTCCAAGTGCCCGTTAGGGAACTTAGTACTCCAAGTGCCCGCTAGGGAACCTGCATCGTCCAAGTGCCCGCTAGTTAATCTAGATAGTCCAAGTGCCCACAAGTAAACCTAGATAATCCAAGTGCCCGCTAGTTAACCTACATAGTCCAAGGGCCCTCTAGTTAACCTAGATAGTCCAATGCGCTCTAGGGGACGTACATAGTCCAAGTGCCCGCTAGGTAACCTAGATAGTCCAAGTGCCCGCTAGGGTATGTACATAGTTCAAGTGCCAGCTAGGTAACCTAGATTGTCCAAGTGTCCGCTAGTTTACCTATAACGTCCAAGTGCCCGCTAGTTAACCTAGATCATCCAAGTGCCCGCTAGTTAACCAACATAGTCAATGGGCCCGCTAGTTAACCTAGATCGTGCATGTGTCCGCTAGTTAACCTACATAGTCCAAGTGACAGTTAGCTAACCTAGATAGTCCAAGGGCCTGCTAGGTAACCTAGACTGTCCAAGTGCCTGCTAGGTTACCTACATAGTCCAAGTGCCCGTTCGTTAACCTAGATAGTCCAAGTACCCGCTAGGAAACCTACATAGTCCAAGGGCCCGCTAGGTAACCTAGATAATCCAAGTGCCCGCTAGGGAACCTTCATAGTCCAAGTGCCAGCTAGGTAACCTAGATAGTCCAAGTGCCAGCTAGTTAACCTAGATAGTGCTAGTGCCCGTTAGTTGACCTAGAGTGTCCAAATGCCCACTAGGGGACGTACTTAGTCCAAGTGCCCGTTAGCTAACCTAGATAGTCCAAGTGCCCGCTAGTTAACATTGATCATCCAAGTGCCCGCTGGTTAATCTACGTAGTCCATGGTCCGCTAGTTAACCTACATAGTCCAAGTCCTCGTTAGTTAACCTACATAGTACAAGGGCCTGCTAGTTGACCTAGATAGTTCAAGTGCCCGCTAGTTAACCTAGATAGTCCAAGTGACCGCTATGTGGCCTAAGTAGTCCAAATGTCCGATAGGGATCCTACATAGTCCAAGTGCCCGCTAGGTAACCTACATAGTCCAAGTGCCCGTTCGTTACCCTAGATAGTCCAAGTGCCCGCTAGGTAACCTAGACTGTCCAAGTGCCCGCTAGGTTACCTACATAGTCCAAGTGCCCGTTCGTTAACCTAGATAGTCCAAGTACCCGCTAGGAAACCTACATAGTCCAAGGGCCCGCTAGGTAACCTAGATAATCCAAGTGCCCGCTAGGGAACCTTCATAGTCCAAGTGCCGGTAGGGAACCTATATAGTCCAAGTGCCCGCTAGTTAACCTAGATAATGCTAGTGCCCGTTAGTTAACCTAGAGTGTCCAAGTGCCCACTAGGGGACGTACTTAGTCCAAGTGCCCGTTAGCTAACCTAGATAGTCCAAGTGCCCGCTAGTTAACATTGATCATGCAAGTGTCCACTGGTTAATCTACGTAGTCCATGGTCCGCTAGTTAACCTACATAGTCCAAGTCCTCGCTAGTTAACCTACATAGTACAAGGGCCCGCTAGTTGACCTAGATAGTCCAAGTGCCCGCTAGTTAACCTAGATAGTCCAAGTGACCGCTAGGTGGCCTAAGTAGTCCAAATGTCCGATAGGGATCCTACATAGTCCAAGTGCCCTCTAGGTAACCTACATATTCCAAGTGCCCGTTCGTTACCCTAGATAGTCCAAGTGCCCGCTAGACAACCTAGACTGTGCAAGTGCCCGCTAGGTTACCTACATAGTCCAAGTGCCCGTTTGTTAACCTAGATAGTCCAAGTACCCGCTAGGAAACCTACATAGTCCAAGGGCCCGCTAGGTAACCTAGATAGTCCAAGTGCCCGCTAGGTAACCTAGAGTCCAAGTGCTCGCTAGTTAACCTGCATAGTCCAATTGCCCGCTATGTAACCTAGATAGTCAAAGTGCCCGCTAGTTTACTTACATTGTCCAAGTTCCCGGTAGGTGACACAGATACTCAAAGTGCCCATTACCTAACCTAGATTGTCCAAGTGCCCGCGAGTTAACCTACCTAGTCCAAGGGCCCACTAGTTAACTTAGATAGTCCAAGTGTCCTCTAGTTAACCTATATACCAAGTGCCCGCTACGTAACCTAGATAGTCCAAGCCACGCTAGTTAACCTACATAGTCCAAGTGCCTGCTAGGCAACCTAGATAGTCCAAGTGCCCGCTAAGGAACCTACATAGTCCAAGTGCACGCTAGTTAACCTAGATAGTCCAAGTACCCGCTAGTTAACCTAGATAGTCCAAGTGCCCGCAAGTTAATCTAGATAGTCCAAGTGCCCAGTGAGGAACCTACATAATCCAAGTGCCCGTTAGGGAACCTATATAGTCAAAGTGCCCACTAGGGGACCTACATAGTCAAAGTGCCCACTAGGGAACCTACATAGTCCAAGTGCCCGCTAGGGAACCTACATAGTCAAAGTGCCCACTAGGGAACCTGCATTGTACAAGTGCACGCTAATTAACCTAGAGAGTCCAAGTGCCCGCTAGTTAACCTAGATAGTCAAAGTGCCCACTAGTTAACATTGATCATCCACGTGCCCGCTAGTTAAACTACATTGTCCAAGTGCCAGATAGGGAACCTACATAGTCCAAGTTCCCGCTGAGGAAACTACATAGTCCAAGTGCCGGTAGGGAACCTATATAGTCCAAGTGACCGCTAGGGAACCTGCATTGTCAAAGTGCCCACTGGAGAACCTGCATTGTGCAAGTGCCCGCTAGTTAACCTAGATAGTCCAAGTGCCCGCTAGTTAACCTAGATAGTCCAAGTGCCCGCTAGTTAACCTACATAGTCCACGGTCTGCTAGTTAACCTAGATAGTCCAATTGCCTGCTAGTTAACCTACATAGTCCAAGAACCCGCTAGTTAACCTAGATAGTCCAAGTGCCCGCTAGTTAACCTAAATAGTCAAAGTGCCACTTAGCTAACCTAGATAGTCCAAGGGCCTGCTAGTTAACCTACATACTCCAAGTGCCCGTTAGGTAACCTACATAGTCCAAAGGCCCGCTAGGTAACCTACATACTCCAAGTGCCCGCTATGTAACCTAGATAGTCCAAGTGCCCGTTAGGTAACCTAAATATTCCAAGTTCCCCCTAGGTAACCTACATTGTCTAAGTTCCCGCTAGGTAACCTAGATATTCCAATTGCCCGTTACCTAACCTAGATAGTCCAAGTGCCCGCTAGGTAACCTAGACTGTCCAAGTGCCCACTAGGTTACTACAAAATTCAAGTGCCCGTCAATAGCCTAGATAGTCCAAGTGCCCGCTAGGTAACCTACATAGTCCAAGGGCCCGCAATGTAACCTTTAGAGTCCAAGTGCCCGCTAGGTAACCTAGATAGTTCAAGTGCCCGTTAGGTAAACTAGATAGTCCAAGTGTCCGCTAGATAACCTACATAGTCCAAGTGCCCGCTAGGTAACCTAGACAGTCCAAGTTCCCACTGGGTATCCTGCATAGTCCAAGTGCCCGTTCGTTAACCTATATAGTCCAAGGGCCCACTAGTTAACCTAGATCGTCCAAGTGTCCTGTAGTTAACCTACATAGTCCAAGTGCCCGCTAGGTAACCTATATAGTCCAAATACCCCCTAGGTAACCTAAATAGTCCAAATGCCCGCTAGGTAACCTATATAGTCCAAGGGCTCGCTAGTTAACTTTGATAGTCCAACTGCCCGCTAGTTAACCTAGATTGTCCAAGTGCCCGCTAGTTCACCTAGATCGTCCAAGTGTCCGCTAGTTAACCTACATAGTCCAAGGGCCCACTGTTAACCTAGATAGTCCAAATACCCGCTAGGGTACCCACATAGTCGAAGTGCTCGCTAGGGAACCTATGTAGTCTAAGTCCCCTTCTAGGGAATCTGCATAGTCCAAGGGCCCGCTAGTTAACCTAGATCGTCCAAGTGTCCACTAGTTAACCTACATAGTCCAAGTGCACGCTAGTTAACCTAGATCGTCCAAGTGTCCACTAGTTAACCTAGATAGTCCAAGTGCCCGCTAGGGTACGTACAGAGTCCAAGTGCCCGCTAGGTAACCTACATAGTCCAAGGCCCACTAGTTAACCTACATAGTCCAAGTGCCAGATAGGGAACCTACATAGTCCAAGTGCCCGCTAAGGGACGTACATAATCCAAGTGCCCACTAGGGAACCTACATAGTCCAAGTGCCCGTTAGGGAACTTAGTACTCCAAGTGCCCGCTAGAGAACCTGCATCGTCCAAGTGCCCGCTAGTAAACCTAGATAATCCAAGAGCCCGCTAGTTAACCTACATAGTCCAAGGGCCCTCTAGTTAACCTAGATAGTCCAATGCACGCTAGGGGACGTACATAGTCCAAGTGCCCGCTAGGTAACCTAGATAGTCCAAGTGCCCGCTATGGTATGTACATAGTCCAAGTGCCCGTTCGTTACCCTAGATAGTCCAAGTGCCCGCTAGGTAACCTAGACTGTCCAAGTGCCCGCTAGGTTACCTACATAGTCCAAGTGCCCGTTCTTTAACCTAGATAGTTTAAGTACCCGCTAGGAAACCTACATAGTCCAAGGGCCCGCTAGGTAATCTAGATAGTCCAAGTGCACGCTAGGTAACCTAGAGTCCAAGTTCTCGCTAGTTAACCTACATAGTCCTAGTACCCGCTATGTAACCTAGATAGTCAAAGTGCCCGCTAGGTAACTTACATTGTCCAAGTTCCCGGTAGGTGACACAGATACTCAAAATGCCCATTACCTAACCTAGATAGTCCAAGTGCCCGCTAAGCAACCTTCATAGTCCAAGTGCCCATCGTTAACCTAGAAGTCCAAGTGCCCGCTAGGTAACCTAGACAGTCCCAGTGCCCGCTAGTTTACCTGCACATTCCAAGTGCCCGTTCGTTAACCTAGATAGTCCAAGTGCCCACTAGGTAACCTACATAGTCCAAGTGCCCGCTAGGTAACCTATATAGTCCAATTGCCCGCTAGGTAACCTAGATAGTCCAAGGGCCCGCTAGTTTACCTACATAGTCCAATGGCTCACTTGTTCACTTTGATAGTCGAAGTGCCCGCTAGTTAACCTAGATCGTCCAAGTGCCTGCTAGTTAACCTAGATTGTCCAAGTGCCCGCTAGTAAACCTACATAGTCCAAGGGCCCACTAGTTAACATAGATAGTCCAAGTGTCCTCTAGTTAACCTACATAGTCCAAGTGCCCGCTAGTTAACCTATATACCAAGTGCCCGCTACGTAACCTAGATAGTCCAAGGGCACGCTAGTTAACCTACATAGTCCAAGTGCCCGCTAGGCAACATAGATATTCCAAGTGCCCGCTAAGGAATCTACATAGTCCAAGTGCACGCTAGTTAATCTAGATAGTCCAAGTGCCCACTGAGGAACCTACATAGTCCAAGTGCGCCCTAGGGAACCTACATAGTCAAAGTGCCCGCTAGGGAACCTGCATTGTATAAGTGCACGCTAATTAACCTAGATAGTCCAATTGCCCGCTAGTTAACTTAAATAGTCCAAGTGCCCACTAGTTAACATTGATCATCCACGTGACCGCTAGTTAACCTACATAGTCAATGTGCCAGATAGGGAACCTACATAGTCCAAGTTCCCGCTGAGGAACCTACATAGTCCAAGTGCCCGATAGGGAACCTACATATTCCAAGTGCCCGTTAGGGTACCTAGATAGACCAAGTGCCCGTAGGGAACCTATATAGTCCAAGTGCCCGCTAGGGAACCTGCATAGTCAAAGTGCCCGCTGGGGAACCTGCATTGTGCAAGTGCCCGCTAGTTAACCTAGATAGTCCAAGTGCCCGCTAGTTAACCTAGATAGTCCAAGTGTCCGCTAGTTAACCTACATAGTCCAAAGGCCCGCTAGTTAACCTAGATATTCAAAGAGCCCGCTAGTTAACCTACATAGTCCAAGTTCTCGTTAGGTAACCTAGATAGTCCAAGTGCCCGCAAGGTAACCTAGATATTCCAAGTTCCTGTTAGGTAACCTAGATAGTCCAAGTGCCTGCTACGTAACCTACATAGTCCACGTGCCCTTTCGTTAACCTAGGTAGTCCAAGTGCCCTCTAGGTAACCTAGACTGTCCAAGTGTCCGCTAGGTTACCTACATAGTCCAAGTGCACGTTCGTTAACCTAGATAGTCCACGTGCCCGCTACGTAACCTACATAGTCCAAGGGCCCTCTAGGTAACCTATATAGTCCAAGTGCCCGCTAGTTAACCTACATAGTCCAAGTGTCCGATAAGAAACCTACATAGTCCAAGTGCCCGTTAGGTAACCTAGATAGTCCAAGTGCCCGCTAGGTAATCTACATAGTCCAAGTTCCCGCTAGGTAACCTAGATAGTCCAAGTGCCCGTTACCTAACCTAGATAGTCCAATTGCCCGCTATGCAACATACATAGTCCAAGTGCCCGTTCGTTAACCTAGAAGTCCAAGTGCACGCTAGGTAACCTAGACTGTCCAAGTGCCCGCTAGGTTACCTACATAGTCCCAATGCCCGTTCGGTAACCTAGATAGTGCAAGTGACCGGTAGTTAACCTACATAGTCCAAGTGCCCGCTAGGTAACCTACATAGTCCAAGTGCCCGGTAGCTAACTTACATAGTACATGTGTCCGTAGGGAACATACATAGTACAAGTGCCCGCTAGGGAACATACAGAGTCCAAGTACCCGCTAGGGAACCTACGTAGTCCAAGTGCCCGCTAGCGAATCTACATAGTCCAAGGGTCCCGTTAGTTAACGTAGATAGTCCAAGTGCCGCTAGTTAATCTACATAGTCCAAGGGCCCGCTAGTTTACCTACATAGTCCAAGTGCCCGCTCTGGAACCTACATAGTCCAAGTGCCTGCTAGGGAACCTACATAGTCCAAGTGCCCGCTCTGTAACATACATAGTCCACGTGCCCGCTAGGGAATCTACATAGTCCAAGGGCCCGCTAGTTAACGTAGATAGTCCAAGTGCCGCTAGTTAATCTACATAGTCCAAGGGCCCGCTAGTTTACCTACATAGTCCAAGTACCCGCTAGTTGACCTAGATCGTCCATGTGCCCGCTAGGTAACCTACATAATCCAAGGGCCCGCTAGTTAACCTACATAGTCCATGGGCCCTCTCGTTAACCTACATTCTCCAAGTGCCCGATAGGGAACCTACATAGTCCAAATGCCTCTAGTTAACCTACATAGTCCAAGAGCCCGATAGGGAAACTACAAAATCCAAGAGCCCGCTAGGTAACCTACATAGTCCAAATGCCGTCTAGTTAACCTATATAGTCCAATGCCCGATAGGGAACCTACATAATCCAAGTGCCCACTAGGGAACCTACAGAGTCCAAGTGCCCGTTAGGTAACCTAGATAGTCCAAATGCCCGCCAGGGAACCCACATAGTCCAAGTGCCCGCTAGGGAACTTACATAGTCCATGTGGTCGATAGGGAACCTACATATTCCAAGTGCCCATTAGGGAACCTAGATAGTCCAAATGCCCGTAGGGGACATATATAGTCCAAGTGCCCGCTAGGGAACCTACATAGTCAAAGTGCCCGCTAGGGAACCTGCATTGTCCAAGTGCCCGCTAGTTAACCTACATAGTCCAAGGGCCCGCTATTTAACCTAGATATTCCAAGTGCCTGCTAGGTAACCTAGATCGTCCAAGAGTCCGCTCGTTAACCTACAAAGTCCAAGTTCTCGTTAGGTAACCTAGATAATCCAAGTGCCCGCAAGGTAACCTAGATATTCCAAGTTCCTGTTAGGTAACCTAGATAGTCCAAGTGCCTGCTTGGTAACCTAGATAGTCCAAGAGCCCGCAAGGTAACCTACATATTCCAAGTTCCTGTTAGGTAACCTAGATAGTCCAAGTGCCTGCTAGGTAACCTACATAGTCCACGTGCCCTTTCGTTAACCTAGATAGTCCAAGTGCCCGCTAGGTAACCTAGACTGTCCAAGTGTCCGCTAGGTTACCTACATAGTCCAAGTGCACGTTCGTTAACCTAGATAGTCCACGTACCCGCTACGTAACCTACATAGTCCAAGGGCCCTCTAGGTAACCTATATAGTCCAAGTGCCCGTTAGGTAACCTAGATAGTCCAAGTGCCCGCTAGGTAATCTACATAGTCCAAGTTCCCGCTAGGTAACCTAGATAGTCCAAGTGCCCGTTCGTTAACCTAGAAGTCCAAGTGCACGCTAGGTAACCTAGACTGTCCAAGTGCCCGCTAGGTTACCTACATAGTCCAAATGCCCGTTCGGTAACCTAGATAGTGCAAGTGCCCGGTAGTTAACCTACATAGTCCAAGTGCCCGCTAGGTAACCTACATAGTCCAAGTGCCTGGTAGCTAACTTACATAGTACATGTGTCTGTAGGGAACATACATAGTACAAGTGCCCGCTAGGGAACATACAGAGTCCAAGTGCCCGCTAGGGAACCTACGTAGTCCAAGTGCCCGTTAGGGAATCTACATAGTCCAAGGGTCCCGCTATTTAAGGTAGATAGTCCAAGTGCGGCTAGTTAATCTACATAGTCCAAGGGCCCGCTAGTTTACCTACATACTCCAAGTACCCGCTAGTTGACCTAGATCGTCCATGTGCCCGCTAGGTAACCTACATAGTCCAAGGGCCCGCTAGGTAACCTACATAGTCCAAGGGCCCTCTCGTTAACCTACATTCTCCAAGTGCCCGATAGGGAACCTACATAGTCCAAGTGCCCGCTAGGTAACCTACATAGTCCAAATGCCTCTAGTTAACCTACATAGTCCAAGTGCCCGATAGGGAAACTACAAAATCCAAGAGCCCGCTAGGTAACTTACATAGTCCTAATGCCGTCTAGTTAACCTATATAGTCCAATGCCCGATAGGGAACCTACATAATCCAAGTGCCCGCTAGGGAACCTACAGAGTCCAAGTGCCCGTTAGGTAACCTAGATAGTCCAAATGCCCGCCAGGGAACCCACATAGTCCAAGTGCCCGCTAGGGAACTTACATAGTCCATGTGGTCGATAGGGAACCTACATATTCCAAGTGCCCATTAGGGAACCTAGATAGTCCAAATGCCCGTAGGGGACATATATAGTCCAAGTGCCCGCTAGGGAACCTACATAGTCAAAGTGCCCGCTAGGGAACCTGCATTGTCCAAGTGCCCGCTAGTTAACCTACATAGTCCAAGGGCCCGCTATTTAACCTAGATATTCCAAGTGCCCGCTAGTTAACCTAGATCGTCCAAGAGTCCGCTCGTTAACCTACAAAGTCCAAGTTCTCGTTAGGTAACCTAGATAATCCAAGTGCCCGCAAGGTAACCTAGATATTCCAAGTTCCTGTTAGGTAACCTAGATAGTCCAAGTGCCTGCTAGGTAACCTAGATAGTCCATGAGCCCGCAAGGTAACCTAGATATTCCAAGTTCCTGTTAGGTAACCTAGATAGTCCAAGTGCCTGCTAGGTAACCTACATAGTCCACGTGCCCTTTCGTTAACCTAGATAGTCCAAGTGCCCGCTAGGTAACCTAGACTGTCCAAGTGTCCGCTAGGTTACCTACATAGTCCAAGTGCACGTTCGTTAACCTAGATAGTCCACGTACCCGCTACGTAACCTACATAGTCCAAGGGCCCTCTAGGTAACCTATATAGTCCAAGTGCCCGTTAGGTAACCTAGGTAGTCCAAGTGCCCGCTAGGTAATCTACATAGTCCAAGTTCCCGCTAGGTAACCTAGATAGTCCAAGTGCCCGTTCGTTAACCTAGAAGTCCAAGTGCACGCTAGGTAACCTAGACTGTCCAAGTGCCCGCTAGGTTACCTACATAGTCCAAATGCCCGTTCGGTAACCTAGATAGTGCAAGTGCCCGGTAGTTAACCTACATAGTCCAAGTGCCCGCTAGGTAACCTACATAGTCCAAGTGCCTGGTAGCTAACTTACATAGTACATGTGTCTGTAGGGAACATACATAGTACAAGTGCCCGCTAGGGAACATACAGAGTCCAAGTACCCGCTAGGGAACCTACGTAGTCCAAGTGCCCGTTAGGGAATCTACATAGTCCAAGGGTCCCGCTATTTAAGGTAGATAGTCCAAGTGCGGCTAGTTAATCTACATAGTCCAAGGGCCCGCTAGTTTACCTACATACTCCAAGTACCCGCTAGTTGACCTAGATCGTCCATGTGCCCGCTAGGTAACCTACATAGTCCAAGGGCCCGCTAGTTAACCTACATAGTCCAAGGGCCCTCTCGTTAACCTACATTCTCCAAGTGCCCGATAGGGAACCTACATAGTCCAAGTGCCCGCTAGGTAACCTACATAGTCCAAATGCCTCTAGTTAACCTACATAGTCCAAGTGCCCGATAGGGAAACTACAAAATCCAAGAGCCCGCTAGGTAACCTACATAGTCCTAATGCCGTCTAGTTAACCTATATAGTCCAATGCCCGATAGGGAACCTACATAATCCAAGTGCCCGCTAGGGAACCTACAGAGTCCAAGTGCCCGTTAGGTAACCTAGATAGTCCAAATGCCCGCCAGGGAACCCACATAGTCCAAGTGCCCGCTAGGGAACTTACATAGTCCATGTGGTCGATAGGGAATCTACATATTCCAAGTGCCCGTTAGGGAACCTAGATAGTCCATGTGCCCGTAGGGGACATATATAGTCCAAGTGCCCGCTAGGGAACCTACATAGTCAAAGTGCCCGCTAGGGAACCTGCATTGTCCAAGTGCCCCCTAGTTAACCTACATAGTCCAAGGGCCCGCTATTTAACCTAGATATTCCAAG
The DNA here is from genome assembly GCF_050624435.1 of Tenrec ecaudatus. NCBI lineage: Eukaryota > Metazoa > Chordata > Mammalia > Afrosoricida > Tenrecidae > Tenrec > Tenrec ecaudatus. The sequence goes on along the minus strand of NC_134534.1, from coordinate 109,422,645 downwards.
TGCCCGCTAGTTAACCTAGATCGTCCAAGAGTCCGCTAGTTAAACTACATAGTTCAAGTTCTCGTTAGGTAACGTAGATAGTCCAAGTGCCCGCAAGGTAACCTAGATATTCCAAGTTCCTGTTAGTTAACCTAGATAGTCCAAGTGCCTGCTAGTTAACCTACATTGTCCAAGTGTCCGTTCGTTAACCTAGATAGTCCAAGTGCCCGCTAGGTAACCTAGACTGTCCAAGTGCCCTCTAGGTTACCTACATAGTCCAAGTGCCCGTTCGTTAACCTAGATATTCCAAATGCATGCAAGGCAACCTACATAGTCCAAGGGCCCGCTAGGTAACCTACATATTCCAAGTGCCCGCTAGGTAACCTAGATAATCCAAGTGCCCGCTAGGTAACCTACATAGTCCAATTTCCCGCTAGGTTACATAGATAGTCCAAGTGCCCGTTACCTAACCTAGATAGTCCAAGTGCCGCTAGGCAACCTACAAAGTCCAAGTGCAAGTTCGTTAACCTGGAAGTCCAAGTGCCCGCTACGTATCGTAGACTGTCCAAGTGCCCGCTAGGTTACCTACATAGTCCAAGTGCCCGTTAATATCATAGATAGTCCAAGTGCCCGCTAGGTAACCTACATTGTCCAAGTGCCCGCTAGGTAACCTAGACAGTCCAAGTGCCCACTAGGTATCCTGCATAGTCCAAGTGTTCATTAGGTAACCTAGATAGTCCAAGTGCCCGCTAGGTAACCTTCATAGTCCAAGTGACCGCTAGGTAACCTACATAGTGCAAGTGTCCGCTAGTTAACCTACATAGTCCAAGTGCACGCTAGTTAACCTAGATCGTCCAAGTGTCCACTAGGTAACCTTCATAGTCCAAGTGCCCGCTAGGTAACCTACATAGTCCAAGTGCACGCTAGTTAACGTAGATCGTCCAAGTGTCCACTAGTTAACATACATAGTCCAAGTGCCCGATAGGTAACCTAGATAGTACAACAGCCCGTTAGTTAACCTAGATAGACCAAGTGCCCACTAGGGAACGTACATAGTCCAAGTACCCGCTAGGTAACCTATATAGTCCAAGTGTCCGCTAGGGTATGTACAAAATTCAAATGCCCGCTAGGTAACGTAGATTGTCCAAGTGTCCGCTAGTTAACCTACATACTCCAAGTGCCCGCTAGGTAACCTAGATAGTGCAAGGTCCCGCTAGTTAACCTACATAGTCCAATGCCCGATAGGGAACCTACATAATCCAAGTGCCCGCTGAGGAACCTACATAGTCCAAGTGCCCGTTAGGGAAACTAGATAGTCCAAGTGCCCGCTAGGGAATCTACATAGTCCAAGGGCCCCGCTAGTTAACGTAGATAGTCCAAGTGCCGCTAGTTAACCTACATAGTCCATGTACCCGCTAGTTAACCTAGATCGTCCAAGTGCCCGCTAGTTAACCTAGATAATCCAAGTGCCCGGAAGGTAACCTACATAGTCCAAGGGCCCTCTAGTTAACCTAGATAGTCCAATGCGCGCTAGGGGACGTACATGGTCCAAGTGCCCGCTAAATAACCTAGATAGTCCAAGTTCCCGCTAGGGTATGAACATAGTTCAAGTGCCAGCTAGGTAACCTAGATTGTCCAAGTGTCCGCTAGTTAACCTATATCGTCCAAGTGCCCGCTAGTTAACCTAGTACGTCCAAGTGCCCGCTAGTTAACCAACATATTCAATGGGCCCCCTAGTTAACCTACATAGTGCAAGAGTCCGCTAGTTAACCTAGATCGTGCAAGTGTCCGCTAGTTAACCTACGTAGTCCAAGTGACAGCTAACTAACCTAGATAGTCCAAGGGCCCGCTAGTTGACCTACATAATCCAAGTGCCCGCTAGGTAACCTAGATAATCCAAGTGCACGCTAGGGAACCTTCATACTCCAAGTGCCAGCTAGGTAACCTAGATAGTCCAAGTGCCCGCTAGTTAACCTAGATAGTCCTAGTGCCCCTTAGTTAACCTAGAGTGTCCAAGTGCCCACTAGGGGACGTTCTTAGTCCAAGTGCCCGTTAGCTAACCTAGATAGTCCAAGTGCCCACTACTTAACATTGATCATCCAAGTGCCCGCTAGTTAACCTACGTAGTCCAGGTCCGCTAGTTAACCTAGATTGTCCAAGTGCTCTGGCTAGTTAACCTACATAGTACAAGGGCCCGCTAGTTGACCTAGATAGTCCAAGTGCCCGCTAGTTAACCTAGATAGTCCAAGTGCCCGCTAGGTGGCCTAAGTAGTCCAAATGTCCGATAGGGATCCTACATAGTCCAAGTGCCCGCTAGGTAACCTACATAGTCCAAGTGCCCGTTCGTTAACCTAGATAGTCCAAGTACCCGCTAGGAAACCTACATAGTCCAGGGCCCGCTAGGTAACCTAGAGTCCAAGTGCTCGCTAGTTAACGTACATAGTCCAAGTGCCCGCTATGTAACCTAGATAATCAAAGTGCCCGCTAGGTAACTTACATTGTCCAAGTTCCCGCTAGGTAACCTAGATACTCAAGTGCCCGTTACCTAACCTAGATAGTCCAAGTGCCCGCTAAGCAACCTACATAGTCCAAGTGCCCGTCGTTAACCTAGAAGTCCAAGTGCCCGCTAGGTAACCTACACAGTCCAAGTGCCCGCTAGGTTACCTGCACATTCCAAGTGCCCGTTCGTTAACCTAGATAGTCCAAGTGCCCACTAGGTAACCTACATAGTCCAAGTTCCCGCTAGGTAACCTATATAGTCCAAGTGCCCGCTAGGTAACCTAGATAGTCCAAGGGCCCGCTAGTTAACCTACATAGTCCAAGGGCTCACTTGTTAACTTTGATAGTCCAAGTGCCCGCTAGTTAACCTAGATCATCCAAGTGCCTGCTAGTTAACCTAGATTGTCCAAGTTCCCGCTAGTTAACCTACATAGTCCAAGGGCCCACTAGTTTACCTAGATAGTCCAAGTGTCCTCTAGTTAACCTACATAGTCCAAGTGCCCGCTAGTTAACCTATATACCAAGTGCCCGCTACGTAACCTAGATAGTCCAAGTGCCCGCTAGGTAACGTACATAGTCCAAATGCCCTCTAGTTAACCTACATTGTCCAAGTTCCCGTCAGGGAACCTATATAGTCCAAGTGCCCGTTAGGTAACCTAGATAGTCCAAATGCCCGCTAGGTAACCTACATACTCCAAGAACCCGCTAGGTAACGTAGATAGTCCAAGGGCCCGCTAGTTAACATACATGGTCCAAGGGCCCTCTAGGTAACCTACAATGTCTAAGTGCCCGCTAGGTTATCTATATAGTCCAAATGGCCGCTAGGGAACCTACATAGTCCAAGTGCCCGTTAGGTAACCTACATAGTCCAAGTGCCCGTTCGTTAACCTAGATTGTCCAAGTGCCCGCTAGGTAACCTAGACTGTCCAAGTGCCCGCTAGGTAACCTACATAGTCCAATTTCCCGCTAGGTAACCTAGATAGTCCAAGTGCCCGTTACCTAAACTAGATAGTCCAAGTGCCGCTAGGCAACCTACATAGTCCAAGTGCAAGTTCGTTAACCTGGAAGTCCAAGTGCCCGCTAGGTAACCTAGACTGTCCAAGTGCCCGCTAGGTTACCTACATATTCCAAGTGCCCGTTAATATCATAGATAGTCCAAGTGCCCACTAGGTAACCTACATAGCCCAAAGGCCCGCAAGGTAACCTTTAGAGTCCAAGTGCCCTTTAGGTAACCTAGAGAGTCCAAGTGCCCGCTAGTTAAACTACATAGTCCAAGTGCCCGCTAGGTAACCTAGACAGTCCAAGTGCCCACTAGGTATCCTGCATAGTCCAAGTGTCCATTAGGTAACCTAGATAGTCCAAGTGCCCGCTAGGCAACCTTCATAGTCCAAGTGACCGCTAGGTAACCTACATAGTGCAAGTGTCCGCTAGTTAACCTACATAGTCCAAGTGCACGCTAGTTAACCTAGATCGTCCAAGTGTCCACTAGTTAAACTACATAGTCCAAGTGCCCGCTAGGTAACCTAGATATTACAACAGCCCGTTAGTTAACCTAGATAGTCCAATTGCCCACTAGGGAACGTACATAGTCCAAGTACCCGCTAGGTAACCTAGATAGTCCAAGTGACCGCTAGGGTATGTACAGAGTCCAAGTCCCCGCTAGGTAACCTACATAGTCCAAGTGCCCGATAGGGAACCTGCATATTCCAAGTGCCCGTTAGGCAACCTAGATAGTCCGAACACCCGCTATGGGACATACATTGTCCAAGTGCCCACTAGGTTACCTAGATAGTCCAAGTGTCCGCTAGGGTATGTACAAAATTCAAGTGCCCGCTAGGTAACCTAGATTGTCCAAGTGTCCGCTAGTTAACCTACATACTCCAAGTGCCCGCTAGGTAACCTAGAGAGTCCAAGATCCCGCTAGGTAACCTACATAGTCCAATGCCCGATAGGGAACCTACATAGTCCAAGTGCCCGCTGAGGAACCTACATAATCCAAGTGCCCGTTAGGGAAACTAGATACTCCAAGTGCCCACTAGGGAATCTACATAGTCCAAGGGCCCCGATAGTTAACTTAGATAGTCCAAGTGCCGCTAGTTAACCTACATAGTCGATGTACCCGCTAGTTAACCTAGATCGTCCAATTGCCCGCTAGTTAACCTAGATAATACAAGTGCCCGGAAGTTAATCTACATAGTCCAAGGGCCCTCTAGTTAACCTAGATAGTCCAATGCGGGCTAGGGGACATACATAGTCCAAGTGCCCGCTAAGTAACCTAGATAGTCCAAGTGCCCGCTAGGGTATGTACATAGTTCAAGTGCCAGCTAGGTACCCTAGACTGTCCAAGTGTCCGCTAGTTAACCTATATCGTCCAAGTGCCCGCTAGTTAACCTAGTACGTCCAAGTGCCCGCTAGTTAACCAACATAGTCAATGGGCCCCCTAGTTAACCTACATAGTGCAAGAGTCCGCTAGTTAACCTAGATCGTGCAAGTGTCCGCTAGTTAACCTACATAGTCCAAGTGACAGTTAGCTAACTTAGATAGTCCAAGGGCCCGCTAGTTGACCTACATAGACCAAGTGCCCGCTAGGTAACCAAGATAATCCAAGTGCTCGCTAGGGAACCTTCATAGTCCAAGTGCCAACTAGGTAACCTAGATAGTCCAAGTACCCGCTAGTTAACCTAGATAGTCCTAGTGCCCCTTAGTTAACCTAGAGTGTCCAAGTGCCCACTAGAGGATGTACTTAGTCCAAGTGCCCGTTAGCTAACCTAGATAGTCCTAGTGCCCGCTAGTTAACATTGATCATCCAAGTGCCCGCTAGTTAACCTAGATAGTCCAAGTGCTCGCTAGGTGGCCTAAGTAGTCCAAATGTCTGATAGGGATCCTACATAGTCCAAGTGCCCGCTAGGTAACCTACATAGTCCAAGTGCCCGTTCGTTAACCTAGATAGACCAAGTGCCCGCTAGGTAACCTAGACTGGCCAAGTGCCCGCTAGGTTACCTACAGAGTCCAAGTGCCCGTTAGTTAACCTAGATAGTCCAAGTACCCGATAGGAAACCTACATAGTCCAAGGGCCCGCTAGGTAACCTAGAGTCCAAGTGCTCGCTAGTTAACCTACATAGTCCAAGTGCCCGCTATGTAACCTCGATAGTCAAAGTGCCCGTTAGGTAACCTAGATAGTCCAAGTGACCGCTAGGTAACTTACATTGTCCAAGTTCCCGCTAGGTAACTAAGAATCTCAAAGTGCCCGTTACCTAACCTAGATAGTCCAAGTGCCCGCTAAGCAACCTACATAGTCCAAGTGCCCGTCGTTAACCTAGAAGTCCAAGTGCCCGCTAGGTAACCTAGACAGTCCAAGTGCCCGCTAGGTTACCTGCACATTCCAAGTGCCCGTTCGTTAACCTAGATAGTCCAAGTGCCCACTAGTTAACCTACATAGTCCAAGTGCCCGCTAGGTAACCTAGATAGTCCAAGGGCCTGCTAGTTAACCTACCTAGTCCAAGGGCTCACTTGTTAACTTTGATAGTCCAAGTGCCCGCTAGTTAACCTAGATCGTCCAAGTGCCTGCTAGTTAACCTAGATTGTGCAAGTGCCCGCTAGTTTACCTACATAGTCCAAGGGCCCACTAGTTAACCTAGATAGTCCAAGTGTCCTCTAGTTAACCGACATAGTCCAAGTGCCCGCTAGTTAACCTATATACCAAGTGCCCGCTACGTAACCTAGATAGTCCAAGGGCACGCTAGTTAACCTACATAGTCCAAGTGCCCGCTAGGTAACGTACATAGTCCAAATGCCCTCTAGTTAACCTACATTGTCCAAGTTCCCGTCAGGGAACCTATATAGTCCAAGTGCCCGTTAGGTAACCTAGATACTCCAAATGCCCGCTAGGTAACCTACATACTCCAAGAACCCGCTAGGTAACGTAGATAGTTCAAGTGCCAGCTAGGTAACCTACAGAGTCTAAGTGCCCGCTAGGTTATCTATATAGTCCAAATGCCCGCTATGGAATCTACAAAATCCAAGGGACGCTAGTCAACTTAGATAGTCCAAGTGCCACTAGTTAATCTACATAGTCTAAGGGCCCGCTAGTTAACCTACATAGTCCAAGTACCCGCTAGTTAACCTAAATCGTCCAATTGCCCACTAGGTAACCTACAAATCCAAGGGCCCGCTAGTTAACCTACATGGTCCAAGGGCCCTCTAGGTAACCTACAAAATCTAAGTGCCCGATAGGTAACCTAGATAATCCAAGTGCCCGCTAGGGAACCTACATAGTCCAAGTGCCCGCTAGGTAACCTAGATAATCCAACTGCCCGCTAGTTAACCTATATCGTCCATGTGCCCGCCAGTTAACCTAGATCATCCAAGTGCCCGCTAGTTAACCAACATAGTCAATGGGCCCGCTAGTTAACCTACATAGTGCAAGAGCCCGCTCGTTAACCTAGATCGTGCAAGTGTCCGCTAGTTAACCTACATATTCCAAGTGCCAGTTAGCTAAACTAGATAGTCCAAGGGCCTGCTAGTTGACCTACATAGTCCAAGTGCCTGCTAGGTAACCTAGATAAACCAAGTGCCCGCTAGGGAACCTTCATAGTCCAAGTGCCAGCAAGGTAACCTAGATAGTCCAAGTGCCCTCTAGTTAACCTAGATAGTCCTAGTGCCCGTTAGTTAACCTAGAGTGTCCAAGTGCCCACTAGGGGACGTACTTAGTCCAAGTGCCCATTAGCTAACCTAGATAGTCAAAGTGCCCGCTAGTTAACATTGATCATCCAAGTGCCCACTAGTTAACCTAGATAGTCCAAGGGCCCGCTAGTTAACCTACATAGTCCAAGGTCTGCTAGTTAACCTAGATAGTCCAAGTGCTCGCTATTTAACCTACATAGTACAAGGGCCCGCTAGTTGACCTAGATAGTCCAAGTGTCCGCTCGTTAACCTAGATAGTCCAAGTGCCCGCTAGGTAACCTAAGTAGTCCAAATGTCCGATTGGGATCCTACATAGTCCAAGTGCCCGCTAGGTATCCTACATAGTCCATGTGCCCGTTCGTTAACCTAGATAGTCCAAGTGCCCACTAGGTAACCTAGACTGTCCAAGTGCCCGCTAGTTTACCTACATAGTCCAATGGCCCGCTAGTTAACATAGATAGTCCAAGTGCCCGCTAGGTAACCTAGAGACTCAAAATGCCCGTTACCCAACCTATATAGTCCAAGTGCCCGCTAAGCAACCTACATAGTCCAAGTGCCCGTCCTTAACCTAGAAGTCCAAGTGCCCGCTAGTTAACCTAGATCGTCCAAGTGCCTGCTAGTTAACCTAGATTGTGCAAGTGCCCGCTAGTTTACCTACATAGTCCAAGGGCCCACTAGTTAACCTAGATAGTCCAAGTGTCCTCTAGTTAACCGACATAGTCCAAGTGCCCGCTAGTTAACCTATATACCAAGTGCCCGCTACGTAACCTAGATAGTCCAAGGGCACGCTAGTTAACCTACATAGTCCAAGTGCCCGCTAGGTAACGTACATAGTCCAAATGCCCTCTAGTTAACCTACATTGTCCAAGTTCCCGTCAGGGAACCTATATAGTCCAAGTGCCCGTTAGGTAACCTAGATACTCCAAATGCCCGCTAGGTAACCTACATACTCCAAGAACCCGCTAGGTAACGTAGATAGTTCAAGTGCCAGCTAGGTAACCTACAGAGTCTAAGTGCCCGCTAGGTTATCTATATAGTCCAAATGCCCGCTATGGAATCTACAAAATCCAAGGGACGCTAGTCAACTTAGATAGTCCAAGTGCCACTAGTTAATCTACATAGTCTAAGGGCCCGCTAGTTAACCTACATAGTCCAAGTACCCGCTAGTTAACCTAAATCGTCCAATTGCCCACTAGGTAACCTACAAATCCAAGGGCCCGCTAGTTAACCTACATGGTCCAAGGGCCCTCTAGGTAACCTACAAAATCTAAGTGCCCGATAGGTAACCTAGATAATCCAAGTGCCCGCTAGGGAACCTACATAGTCCAAGTGCCCGCTAGGTAACCTAGATAATCCAACTGCCCGCTAGTTAACCTATATCGTCCATGTGCCCGCCAGTTAACCTAGATCATCCAAGTGCCCGCTAGTTAACCAACATAGTCAATGGGCCCGCTAGTTAACCTACATAGTGCAAGAGCCCGCTCGTTAACCTAGATCGTGCAAGTGTCCGCTAGTTAACCTACATATTCCAAGTGCCAGTTAGCTAAACTAGATAGTCCAAGGGCCTGCTAGTTGACCTACATAGTCCAAGTGCCTGCTAGGTAACCTAGATAAACCAAGTGCCCGCTAGGGAACCTTCATAGTCCAAGTGCCAGCAAGGTAACCTAGATAGTCCAAGTGCCCTCTAGTTAACCTAGATAGTCCTAGTGCCCGTTAGTTAACCTAGAGTGTCCAAGTGCCCACTAGGGGACGTACTTAGTCCAAGTGCCCATTAGCTAACCTAGATAGTCAAAGTGCCCGCTAGTTAACATTGATCATCCAAGTGCCCACTAGTTAACCTAGATAGTCCAAGGGCCCGCTAGTTAACCTACATAGTCCAAGGTCTGCTAGTTAACCTAGATAGTCCAAGTGCTCGCTATTTAACCTACATAGTACAAGGGCCCGCTAGTTGACCTAGATAGTCCAAGTGTCCGCTCGTTAACCTAGATAGTCCAAGTGCCCGCTAGGTAACCTAAGTAGTCCAAATGTCCGATTGGGATCCTACATAGTCCAAGTGCCCGCTAGGTATCCTACATAGTCCATGTGCCCGTTCGTTAACCTAGATAGTCCAAGTGCCCACTAGGTAACCTAGACTGTCCAAGTGCCCGCTAGTTTACCTACATAGTCCAATGGCCCGCTAGTTAACATAGATAGTCCAAGTGCCCGCTAGGTAACCTAGAGACTCAAAATGCCCGTTACCCAACCTATATAGTCCAAGTGCCCGCTAAGCAACCTACATAGTCCAAGTGCCCGTCCTTAACCTAGAAGTCCATGTGCCCGCTAGGTAACCTAGACAGTCCAAGTGCCCGCTAGGTTACCTGCACATTCCACATGCCCGTTCGTTAACCTAGATATTCCAAGTGCCCACTAGGTAACCTACATAGTCCAAGTGCCCGCTAGGTAACCTATATAGTCCACGTGCCCGCTAGGTAACCTAGATAGTCCAAGGGCCCGCTAGTTAACCTACATAGTCAAAGGGCTCACTTGTTAACTTTGATAGTCCAAGAGCCCGCTAGTTAACCTAGATCGTCCTAGTGCCCGCTTGTTAACCTACATAGTCCAAGGGCCCACTAGTTAACCTAGATAGTCCCAATGTCCTCAAGTTAACCTACATAGTCCAAGTGCCCGCAAGTTAACCTATATACCAAGTGCCCGCAACATAACCTAGATAGTCCAAGGGCACGCTAGTTAATCTACATAGTCCAAGTGCCCGCTAGGCAACCTAGATAGTCCAAGTGCCCGCTAAGGAACTTACATAGCCCAAGTGCACGCTAGTTAATCTAGATAGTCCAAGTGCCTCCTAGGTAACCTACATAGTGCAAGTGTCCACTAGTTAACCTACATATTCCAAGTGCCCGTTAGTTAACCTATATAATCTAAGTGCCCGTTAGGTAACCTAGATAGACCAAGTGCTCGCTAGGTAACCTAGATAGTGCAAGTGCGCGCTAGTTAACCTAGATAGTTCAAGTACCCGCTAGGTAACCTAGATCGTCCAAGGGCCCCCTAGTTAGCCTACATAGTCCAAGTGCCCGCTAGGTAACCTAGATAGTTCAAGTGCCCTTTAGGGAACCTAGATTGTCCAAGGGCCCGCTGGTAAACCTACATAGTCCTTGGGCCCGCTAGTTAACCTACATAGTGCAAGTGTCCGCTACTTAACCTACATATTCCACGTGCCCGCTAGTTAATCTATATAATCTAAGTGCCCGTTAGGTAACCTAGAAAGTCCAAGGGCCCGGTAGTTGACCTACATAGTCCAAGTGCCAGCTAGGTAACCTAGATAGTACAAGTGCCCGCTAGGGAACCTAGATAGTCCAAGTGCCTGTTAGCTAACCTAGATAGTCCAAGTGGCTACTAGGTAACCTACTAAGTCCAAGTGCCCGCTAGGTAACCTATATAGTCCAAGTGCCCCCTAGGTAACCTAGATAGTCCAAGTGCCCGCAAGTTAACCTAGATCGTCCAAGTGCCCGCTAGTTAAACTAGATTGTCCAAGTGCCCGCTTGGGATCCTTCATAATCCAAGTGCAAGCTAGGTAACCTAGATAGTCCAAGTGCCCGCTAGTTAACGTAGATAGTCCTAGTGCCCCTTAGTTAACCTAGAGTGTCCAAGTGCCCACTAGGGGACGTACTTAGTCCAAGTGCCCGTTAGCTAACCTAGATAGTCCAAGTGCCTGCTAGTTAACATTGATCATCCAAGTGCCCGCTAGTTAACCTAGATAGTCCAAAGGCCCGCTAGTTAACCTACATAGTACAAGGGCCCGCTAGTTGACCTAGATGGTCCAAGTCCCCGCTAGTTAACCTAGATAGTCCAAGTGTCCGCTAGGTAACCTAAGTAGTCCAAATGTCTGATTGGGATCCTACATAGGCCAAGTGCACGCTAGGTAACCTACATACTCCAAGTGCCCGTTCGTTAACCTAGATAGTCCAAGGGCCCGCTAGTAAACCTACATAGTTCTTGGGCCCGCTAGTTAACCTACATAGTGCAAGTGTCCGCTACTTACCTACATATTCCATGTGCCCGCTAGTTAACCTATATAATCTAAGTGCCCGTTAGGTAACCTAGATAGTCCAAGGGCCCGCTAGTTGACCTACATAGTCCAAGTGCCAGCTAGGTAACCTGGATAGTACAAGTACCCGCTAGGGAACCTAGATAGTCCAAGTGCCTTTTAGCTAAGCTAGATAGTCCAAGGGCCCACTAGGTAACCTACATAGTCCAAGTGCCCGCTAGGTAACCTATATAGTCCAAGTGCCCCCTAGGTAACCTAGATAGTCCAAGTGCCTGCAAGTTAACCTAGATCGTCCAAGTGCCCGCTAGTTAAACTAGATTGTACAAGTGCCCGCTTGGGATCCTTCATAATCCAAGTGCAAGCAAGGTATCCTAGATAGTCCAAGTGCCCGCTAGTTAACCTAGATAGTCCTAGTGCCCCTTAGTTAACCTAGAGTGTCCAAGTGCCCACTAGGGGACGTTCTTATTCCAAGTGCCCGTTAGCTAACCTAGATAGTCCAAGTGCCCGCTAGTTAACATTGATCATCCAAGTGCCCGCTAGTTAACCTAGATAGTACAAGGGCCCGCTAGTTAACCTACGTAGGCCAAGGTCCGCTAGTTAACCTAGATAGTCCAAGTTCTCGCTAGTTAACCTACGTAGTACAAGGGCCCGCTAGTTGACCTAGATAGTCCAAGTGCCCGCTAGTTAACCTAGATAGTCCAAGTGCCCGCTAGGTAACCTAAGTAGTCCAAATGTCTGATTTGGATCCTACATAGTCCAAGTGCCCGCTAGGTAACCTACATAGTCCATGTGCCCGTTCGTTAACCTAGATAATCCAAGCCCGCTAGGAAACCTACATAGTCCAAGGGCCCGCTAGGTAACATAGATAGTCCAAGTACCCGCTAGGTAACCTAAGTAGTCCAAATGTCTGATTGGGATCCTACATAGTCCAAGTGCCCGCTAGGTAACCTACATAGTCCATGTGCCCGTTCGTTAACCTAGATAGTCCAAGCCCGCTAGGAAACCTACATAGTCCAAGGGCCCGCTAGGTAACATAGGTAGTCCAAGTGCCCGCTAGGTAACCTAGAGTCTAAGTGCTCGCTCGTTAACCTACATAGTCCAAGTGCACGCTATGTAACTTAGATAGTCAAAGTGCCCGGTAGGTAACCTAGATAGTCCAATGCCCGCTAGGTAGCTTACATTGTCCAAGTTCCCGTTAGGTAACCTAGAGACTCAAAATGCCCGTTACCCAACCTAGATAGTCCAAGTGCCCGCTTAGCAACCTACATAGTCCAAGTGCCCGTCCTTAACCTAGAAGTCCAAGTGCCCGCTAGGTAACCTAGACAGTCCAAGTGCCCGCTAGGTTACCTGCACATTCCACGTGCCCGTTCGTTAACCTACATATTCCAAGTGCCCACTAGGTAACCTACATAGTCCAAGTGCCCGCTAGGTAACCTATATAGTCCACGTGCCCGCTAGGTAACCTAGATAGTCCAAGGGCCCGCTAGTTAACCTACATAGTCCAAGGGATCACTTGTTAACTTTGATAGTCCAAGAGCCCGCTAGTTAACCTAGATCGTCCTAGTGCCCGCTTGTTAACCTACATAGTCCAAGGGCCCACTAGTTAACCTAGATAGTCCCAATGTCCTCAAGTTAACCTACATAGTCCAAGTGCCCGCAAGTTAACCTATATACCAATTGCCCGCTACATAACCTAGATAGTCCAAGTGCCCGCTAAAGAACTTACATAGCCCAAATGCACGCTAGTTAATCTAGATAGTCCAAGTGCCTGCTAGGTAACCTACATAGTGCAAGTGTCTACTAGTTAACCTACATATTCCAAGTGCCCGCTAGTTAACCTATATAATCTAAGTGCCCGTTAGGTAACCTAGATAGTCCAAGTGCTCGCTAGGTAACCTAGATAGTGCAAGTGCGCGCTAGTTAACCTAGATAGTTCAAGTACCCTCTAGGTAACCTAGATCGCCCAAGGGCCCCCTCGTTAGCCTACATAGTCCAAGTGCCCTCTAGGTAACCTAGATAGTTCAAGTGCCCTTTAGGGAACCTAGATAGTCCAAGGGCCCGCTAGTAAACCTACATAGTCCTTGGGCCCGCTAGTTAACCTACATAGTGCAAGTGTCCGCTACTTAACCTACATATTCCACGTGCCCGCTAGTTAACCTATATAATCTAAGTGCCCGTTAGGTAACCTAGATAGTCCAAGGGCTCGTTAGTTGACCTTCATAGTCCAAATGCCAGCTAGGTAACCTAGATAGTACAAGTGCCCGCTAGGGAACCTAGATAGTCCAAGTGCCTGTTAGCTAACCTAGATAGTCCAAGTGGCTACTAGGTAACCTACATAGTCCAAGTGCCCGTTCGTTAACCTAGATAATCCAAATGCCCGCTAGGTAACCTAGACAGTCCAAGTGCCCGCTGGTTAACCTACATAGTCCAAGTGCCCGCTAGGCAACCTAGATAGTCCAAGTGCCCGCTAAGGAACCTACATAGTCCAAGGGCACGCTAGTTAACCTAGATAGTCCAAGTGCCCGCTAGTTAACCTAGATAGTCCAAGTGCCCGCTAGGTAACATAAGTAGACCAAATGTCCGATTGGGATCCTACATAGTACAAGTGCCTGCTAGTTAACCTACAGTCCAAGTGCTCGCTAGTTAACCTACATAGTCCAATTGCCCGCTATGTAACCTAGATAGTCAAAGTGCCCGGTAGGTAACCTAGATAGTCCAAGTGCCCGCTAGGTAACTTACATTGTCCAAGTTCCCGCTAGGTAACCTAGATACTCAAAATGCCCGTTTCCCAACCTAGATAGTCCAAGTGCCCGCTAAGCACCTACATAGTCCAAGTGCCTGTCCTTAACCTAGAAGTCCAAGTGCCCGCTAGGTAAACTAGACAGTCCAAGTGCCCGCTAGGTAACCTAGATAATCCAAGTGCCTTTTCGGTAACCTAGATAGTCCAAGTGCCCTTTAGGGAAACTAGATACTCTAAGGGCCCGCTAGTAAACTTACATAGTCCATGGGCCCGCTAGTTAACCTACATATTCCAAGAACCCGCTTGTTAACCTACATAATCTAAGTGCCCGTTAGCTAGCCTAGATAGTCCAAGGGCCCGCTAGTTGACTTACATAATCCAAGTGCCCGCTAGGAAACCAAGATAGTTCAAGTACCCGCTAGGTAACCTAGATAGTCCAAGGGCCCGCTAGTTGACCTACATAGTCCAAGTGCCAGCTAGGTAACCTAGATAGTACAAGTGCCCGCTAGGGAACCTAAATAGTCCAAGTGCCAGTTAGCTAACCTAGATAGTCCAATTGGCGGCTAGGTAACCTACATAGTCCAAGTGCCCGTTCCTTAACTTAGATAATCCAAGTGCCCGCTAGATAACTTAGAGAGTCCAAGTGCCCGCTAGTTAACCTACATAGTCCAAGTGCCCGATAGGGAACCTACATAATACAAGTGTCCACTAGGGAACCTACATAGTCCAAGTGCCCGTTAGTTAACCTAGATAGTCAAAGTGCCTGCTAGGCAACATACATAGTCCAAGTGCCCGTTCCTTAACTTAGATAATCCAAGTGCCCGCTAGATAACCTAACGAGTCCAAGTGCCCGCTAGTTAACCTACATAGTCCAAGTGCCCGATAAGGAACTTACATAATCCAAGTGCCCGCTAGTTAACCTACATAGTCCAGTTTCCCCCTAGGTAACCTAGATAGACCAAGGGCCCGCTAGGTAACCTACATAGTCCAAGTGCCCGATAGGGAACCTACATAATCCAATGCCCGCTAGGGAACCTACATAGTCCAAGTGCCCGTTAGGTAACCTAGATAGTCCAAATTCCCCCTAGGGAACCCACATAGTCCAAGTGCCCGCTAGGGAACTTACATAGTCCAAGTGCCCGTTAGGTAACCTAGATAGTCCAAGTGCCCGTTAGGTAACCTAGATAGTCCAACAGCCAGGTAGGTAACCTACATACTCCAAGTACCCGCTAGGTAACGTAGATATTTCAAGTGCCAGCTAGGTAACCTAGATAGTCCAAGTGCCCGCTAGGGAACCTACATAATCCAATGCCCCCTAGGGAACCTACATAGTCCAAGTGCCCGTTAGGTAACCTAGATAGTCCAAATGCCCGCTAGGGAACCCACATAGTCCAAGGGCCCGCTAGGTAACCTACATACTCCTAGTGCCCCCTAGTTAACCTACATTCTCCAAGTGCCCGATAGGGAACCTACATAGTCCAAATGCCCTCTAGTTAACCTACATAGTCCAAGTGCCGATAGGGAACCTACATAATCCAAGTGCCCGCTAGGGAACCTACATTGTCCAAGTGCCCGTTAGGTAACCTAGATAGTCCAAATGCCCGCCAGGAAACCCACATAGTCCAAGTGCCCGCTAGGGTACTTACATAGTCCAAGGGCCCGCTACGGAACCTACATAGTCCAAGTGCCCGTTAGTTAACCTAGATAGTCCATGTGCCCGATGGTAACCTACATAGTCCAACTGCCCACTAGGTAACCTACATACTCCAAGAACCTGCTAGGTAACGTAGATAGTTCAAGTGCCAGCTAGGTAACCTAGATAGTCCAAGTGCCTGCTAGTTAACCTACAAAGTCTAAGTGCCCGCTAGGTTATCTATATAGTCCAAATGCCCGCTAGGGGATCTACATAGTCCAAGGGCCCGCTAGTTAACGTAGATAGTCCAAGTGCCGCTAGTTAATCTACATATTCCAAGGGCCCGCTAGTTAACCTACATAATCCAAGTACCCGCTAGTTAACCTAGATCGTCCAAGTGCCCGCTAGGTAACCTACATAGTCCAAGGGCCCGGTAGTTAACCTACATGGTCCAAGGGCCCGCTAGGCAACCTACAAAGTCTAAGTGCCCGCTAGGTTATCTATATAGTCCAAATGCCCGCTCGGGAACCTACATATTCCAAGTGCCCGCTAGGTAACCTAGATAATCCAAGTGCCCGCTAGTTAACCTATATCATCCAAGTGCCCGCTAATTAACCAACATTGTCTATGGGCCCGCTAGTTAACCTACATAGTGCAAGAGCCCGCTAGTTAACCTAGATCGGGTAATTGTCCGCTAGTTAACCTACATAGTCCAAGTGTCAGTTAGCTAACCTAGATAGTCCAAGGGCCCGCTAGTTGACATACATAGTCCAAGTGCCCCTAGGTAACCTAGATAATCCAAGGGCCCGCTAGTTAACCTATATACCAAGTGCCCGCTACGTAACCTAGATAGTCCAAGGGCACGCTAGTTAAATTACATAGTCCAAGTGCCCGCTAGGCAACCTAGATAGTCCAAGTGCCCGCTAAGGAACCTACATAGTCCAAATGCACGCTAGTTAACCAAATAGTCCAAGTGCCCTCTAGTTAGTCTAGATATTCCAAGTGCCTGCGAAGTAACCTATATAGTGCAAGTGTCCACTAGTTAAAATACATATTCCAAGTGCCCGCTAGGCAACCTAGATATACCAAGTGCCCGCTAGGGAACGTACATAGTCCAATTGCCCGCTAGGTAACCTAGATAGTGTAAGTGCGCGCTAGTTAACCTAGATAGTTCAAGTAGCTGCTAGGTAACCTAGATCGTCCAAGGGTCCCCTAGTCAGCCTACATAGTCCAAGTGCCCGCTAGGTAACCTAGATAGTCCAAGTGCCCGTTCAGTAACCTAGATAGTCCAAGTGCCCTTTAGGGAACCTAGATAGTCCAAGGGCCCGCTAGTAAACCTACAT
The DNA here is from genome assembly GCF_050624435.1 of Tenrec ecaudatus. Classification (NCBI taxonomy): domain Eukaryota; kingdom Metazoa; phylum Chordata; class Mammalia; order Afrosoricida; family Tenrecidae; genus Tenrec; species Tenrec ecaudatus. Next base: position 109,405,726 of record NC_134534.1, on the reverse strand, counting down.
AGTCCATGGGCCCGCTAGTTAACCTACATAGTGCAAGTGTCCGCTAGTTCACCTACATATTCCAAGTGCCCGCTAGTTAACCTACATAATCTAAGTGCCCGTTAGGTAACCTAGATTGTCCAACGGCCCGCTAATTGACCTACATAGTCCAAGTGCCCGCTAGGTAACCTAGATAGTACAAGTGCCCGCTAGGGAACCTAGATAGTCCAAGTGCCTGTTAGCTAACCTAGATAGTCCAAGTGGCTACTAGGTAAACCTACATACTCCAAGTGCCCGTTCGTTAACCTAGATAATCCAAGTACCCGCTAGGTAACCTAGACAGTTCAAGTGACCGCTAGTTAACCTACATAGTCCAAGTGCCCGCTAGGCAACCTAGATAGTCCAAGTGCCCGCTAAGGAACCTACATAGTCCAAGTGCACGCTAGTTAACCTAGATAGTCCAAGGGCCTGCTAGGTAACCTACATAGTGCATGTGTCCGCTAGTTAACGTACATATTCCAAGTGCCCGCTAGTTAACATACATAGTCCAAGGGCCCGCTAGTTGACTTACATAGTCCAAGTGCCAGCTAGGTAACCTAGATAGTAAAAGTGCCCGCTAGGTAACCTACAAAGTCTAAGTGCCCGCTAGGTAATCTATATAGTCCAAATGACCGCTATGGAGCCTACATAGTCCAAATGCCTCTTAGGTAACCTAGATAGTCCAAGGGCCCGCTAGGTAACCTACATAGTCCTAGTGCCGCCTAGTTAACCTACATTCTCCAAGTGCCCGATAGGGAACATACAAAATCCAAGTGCTCGCTAGGGAACCTACATAGTCCAAGTGCCCGTTAGGTAACCTAGATAGTTCAAATGCCCGCCAGGAAACCCACATAGTCCAAGTGCCCGCTAGGGAACTTACATAGACCAAGGGCCCGCTAGTTAACATTGATCATCCAAGTGCCCGCTAGTTAACCTAGATAGTCCAAGGGCCCGCTAGTTAACCTACGTAGTCCAAGGTCCGCTAGATGACCTAGATAGTCCAAGTGCCCGCTAGTTAATCTAGATAGTCCAAGTTCCCGCTAGGTAACCTAAGTAGTCCAAATGTCCGATTGGGATCCTACATAGTACAAGTGCCCGCTAGTTAACCTACATAGTCCAAGTGCCCGTTCGTTAACCTAGATAGTCCAGGTGCCCGCTAGGTAACCTAGACTGTCTAAGTGCCCGCTACGTTACCTACATAGTCCAAGTGCCCGTCCGTTAACCTAGATAGTCCAAGTGCCCGCTAGGAAACCTACATAGTCCAAGGGCCCGCTAGGTAACATAGATAGTCCAAGTGCCCGCTAGGTAACCTAGAGTCCAAGTGCTCGCTAGTTAACCTACATAGTACAAGTGCCCGCTATGTAACCTAGATAGTCAAAGTGCCTGGTAGGTAACCTAGATAGTCCCAGTGCCCGCTAGGTAACTTACATTGTCCAAGTTCCCGCTAGGTAACCTAGATACTCAAAATGCCCGTTACCCAACCTAGATAGTCCAAGTGCCCTCTAAGCAACCTACATAGTCCAAGTGGCCGTCCTTAACCAAGAAGTCCAAGTGCCCGCTAGGTAAACTAGACAGTCGAACTGCCCGCTAGGTTACCTGCACATTCCAACTGCCCGTTCGTTAACCTAGATAGTCCAAGTGCCCACTAGGTAACCTATATAGTCCAAGTGCCCGCTAGGTAACCTAGATAGTCCAAGGGCCCGCTAGTTAACCTACATAGTCCAAGGGCTCACTTGTTAACTTTGATAGTCCAAGTGCCTGCTAGTTAACCTATATCATCCAAGTGCCTGCTAATTAACCTAGATTGTCCAAGTGCCCGCTAGTTAACCTACATAGTCCAAGGGCCCACTAGTTAACCTAGATAGTCCAAGTGTCCTCTAGTTAACCTACATAGTCCAAGTGCCCGCTAGTTAACCTATATACCATGTGCCCGCTACGTAACCTAGATAGTCCAAGGGCACGCTTGTTAACCTACAAATCCAAGTGCCCGCTAGGCAACCTAGATAGTCCAAGTGCCCGCTAAGGAACTTACATAGTCCAAGTGCACGCTAGTTAACGTAGATAGTCCATGTGCCCGCTAGTTAATCTAGATAGTCCAAGTGCCTGATAGGTAACCTACATAGTGCAAGGGTCCACTAGTTAACCTACATATTCCAAGTGCCCGCTAGTTAACCTACATAATCTAAGTGCCCGTTAGGTAACCTAGATCGTCCCAGGGCCCCCTTGTTATCCTACATAGTCCAAGTGCCCGCAAGGTAACCTAGATAGTCCAAGTGCCCTTTAGGGAACCTAGACAGTCCAAGGGCCCGCTAGTAAACCTACATAGTCCATGGGCCCGCTAGTTAACCTACATAGTCCAAGTGCCCGTTCGTTAACCTAGATAGTCCAGGTGCCCGCTAGGTAACCTAGACTGTCTAAGTGCCCGCTACGTTACCTACATAGTCCAAGTGCCCGTTCGTTAACCTAGATAGTCCAAGTGCCCGCTAGGAAACCTACATAGTCCAAGGGCCCGCTAGGTAACATAGATAGTCCAAGTGCCCGCTAGGTAACCTAGAGTCCAAGTGCTCGCTAGTTAACCTAGATAGTCCAAGTGCCCGCTATGTAACCTAGATAGTCAAAGTGCCCGGTAGGTAACTTAGATAGTCCAAGTGCCCGCTAGGTAACTTACATTGTCCAAGTTCCCTCTAGGTAACCTAGGTACTCAAAATGCCCGTTACCCAACCTAGATAGTCCAAGTGCCCGCTAAGCAACCTACATAGTCCAAGTGCCCGTCCTTAACCTAGAAGTCCAAGTGCCCGCTAGGTAAACTAGACAGTCCAAGTGCCCGCTAGGTTACCTGCACATTCCAACTGCCCGTTCGTTAACCTAGATAGTCCAAGTGCCCACTAGGTAACCTATATAGTCCAAGTGCCCGCTAGGTAACCTAGATAGTCCAAGGGCCCGCTAGTTAACCTACATAGTCCAAGGGCTCACTGGTTAACTTTGATAGTCCAAGTGCCTGCTAGTTAACCTATATCATCCAAGTGCCTGCTAATTAACCTAGATTATCCAAGTGCCCGCTAGTTAACCTACATAGTCCAAGGGCCCACTAGTTAACCTAGATAGACCAAGTGTCCTCTAGTTAACCTACATAGTCCAAGTGCCCGCTAGTTAACCTATATACCATGTGCCCGCTACGTAACCTAGATAGTCCAAGGGCACGCTTGTTAACCTACAAATCCAAGTGCCCGCTAGGCAACCTAGATAGTCCAAGTGCCCGCTGAAGAACTTACATAGTCCAAGTGCACGCTAGTTAATGTAGATAGTCCATGTGCCCGCTAGTTAATCTAGATAGTCCAAGTGCCTGCTAGGTAACCTACATAGTGCAAGGGTCCACTAGTTAACCTACATATTCCAAGTGCCCGCTAGTTAACCTACATATCTAAGTGCCCGTTAGGTAACCTAGATCGTCCAAGGGCCCCCTAGTTATCCTACATAGTCCAAGTGCCCGCAAGGTAACCTAGATAGTCCAAGTGCCCTTTAGGGAACCTAGACAGTCCAAGGGCCCGCTAGTAAACCTACATAGTCCATGGGCCCGCTAGTTAACCTACATAGTGCAAGTGTCCGCTAGTTAACCTACATATTCCACGTGCCCGCTAGTTAACCTACATAATCTAATTGCCCGTTAGGTAACGTAGATAGTCCAAAGGCCCGCTAGTTGACCTACATAGTCCACGTGCCAGCTATTTAACCTACATAGTCCAAGTGCACGCTAGTTAACCTAGATAGTCCAAGTGCAGGCTAGTTAACCTAGAAAGTCCAAGTGCCTGCTAGGTAACCTACATAGTGCAAGTGTCCACTAGTTAACCTACATATTCCAAGTGCCCGCTAGTTAACATAGATAGTCCAAGTGCCCGCTAGGGAACGTACATAGTCCAAGTGCCCGCTAGGTAACCTAGATAGTTCAAGTACCCGCTAGGTAACCTAGATCGTCCAAGGGCCCCCTAGTTAGCCTACATAGTCCAAGTGCCCGCTAGGTAACCTAGATAGTCCAAGTGCCTTTTCGGTAACCTAGATAGTCCAAGAGCCCTTTAGCGAACCTAGATACTCCAAGGGCCCGCTAATAAACTTTCATTGTCCATGGGCCCGCTAGTTAACCTACATATTCCAAGAGCCCGCTTGTTAACCTACATAATCTAAGTGCCCGTTAGCTAACCTAGATAGTCCAAGGGCCCGCTAGTTGACTTACATAGTCCATGTGCCCGCTAGGAAACCAAGATAGTTCAAGTACCCGCTAGGTAACCTAGCTAGTCCAAGGGCCCGCTAGTTGACCTACATAGTCCAAGTGCCAGCTAGGTAACCTAGATAGTCCAAGTTCCTGTTAGCTAACCTAGAGAGTCCAAATGGCGGCTAGGTAACCTACATAGTCCAAGTGCCTGTTAGCTAACCTATATAGTCCAAATGGTGGCTAGGTAACCTACATAGTCCAAGTGCCCGTTCCTTAACTTAGATAATCCAAGTTCCCGCTAGTTAACCTACAAAGTCCAAGTGCCCGATAGGGAACTTACATAATCCAAGTGCCCGCTAGGCAACCTACATAGTCCAAGTGCCCACTAGTTAACCTACATAGTCCAGTTTCCCCCTAGGTAACTTAGATAGTCCAAGGGCCCGCTAGGTAACCTACATAGTCCAAGTGCCCGATAAGGAACCTACATAATCCAATGCCCGCTAGCGAACCTACATACTCCAAGTGCCCGTTAGGTAACCTAGATAGTCCAAATGCCCGCTAGGGAACCCACATTGTCCAAGTGCCCGCTAGGGAACTTACATAGTCCAAGGGCCCGCTAGGGAACCTACACAGTCCAAGTGCCCGATAGGCAACCTAGATAGTCCAAGTGCCCTCTAAGGAACTTACATAGTCCAAGTGCACGCTAGTTAACCTAGATAGCCCAAGTGCCTGCTAGTTAATCTAGATAGTCCAAGTGCCTGCTAGGTAACCTACATAGTGCAAGTGTCCACTAGGTAACCTACATAGTCCAAGTGCCCGTTCATTAACCTAGATAATCCAAATGCCCGCTAGGTAACCTAGACAGTCCAAGTGCCCGCTAGTTAACCTACATAGTCCAAGTGCCCGCTAGGCAACCTAGATAGTTCAAGTGCCCACTAAGGAACCTACATAGTCCAAGGGCACGCTAGTTAACCTAGATAGTCCAAGTGCACGCTAGTTAACCTAGATAGTCCAAGTGCCTGCTAGGTAACCTACATAGTGCAAGTGTCCGCTAGTTAACCTACATATTCCAAGTGCCCGCTAGTTAACATAGATAGTCCAAGTGCCCGCTAGGGAACGTACATAGTCCAAGTGCCCGCTAGGTAATCTAGATAGTTCAAGTACCCGCTAGGTAACCTAGATCGTCCAAGGCCCCCTAGTTAGCCTACAGTTACCAAGTGCCCGCTAGGTAACCTAGATAGTCCAAGTGCCTTTTCAGTAACCTAGATAGTCCAAGTGTCCTTTAAGGAACCTAGATACTCCAAGGGCCCACTACTAAACTTACATAGTCCATGGGCCCGCTAGTTAACCTACATATTCCAAGTGCCCGTTTGTTAACCTACATAATCTAAGTGCCCGTTAGCTAACCTAGATAGGCCAAGGGCCCGCTAGTTGACTTACATAGTCCAAGTGCCAGCTAGGTAACCTAGATAGTACAAGTGCCCGCTAGGTAACCTACAAAGTCTAAGTGTCCGCTAGGTAATCTATATAGTCCAAATGACCGCTAGGGAGCCTACATAGTCCAAATGCCTGTTAGGTAACCTAGATAGTCCAAGGGCCCGCTAGGTAACCTACATAGTCCTAGTGCCTCCTAGTTAACCTACATTCTCCAAGTGCCCGATAGGGAACCTACATAGTCCAAATGCCCTCTAGTTAACCTACATAGTCCAAGTGCCCGATAGGGAACCTACAAAATCCAAGTGCTCGCTAGGGAACCTACATAGTCCAAGTGCCCGTTAGGTAATCTAGATAGTCCAAATGCCCGCCAGGAAACCCACATAGTCCAAGTGCCCGCTAGGGAACTTACATAGTCCAAGGGCCCGCTAGTTAACATTGATCATCCAAGTGCCCGCTAGTTAACCTAGATAGTCCAAGGGCCCGCTAGTTAACCTACGTAGTCCAAGGTCCGCTAGATGACTTAGATGGTCAAAGTGCCCGCTAGTTAACCTAGATAGTCCAAGTTCTCGCTAGTTAACCTACATAGTCCAAGTGCCCGCTATGTAACCTAGATAGTCAAAGTGCCCGTTACGTAACCTAGATAGTCCAAGAGCCCGCTAGGTAACTTATATTGTCCAAGTTCCCGCTAGGTAACCTAGATACTCAAAATGCCCGTTACCCAACCTAGATAGTCCAAGTGCCCGCTAAGCAACCTACATAGTCCAGGTGCCTGTCCTTAACCTAGAAGTCCAAGTGCCCGCTAGGTAAACTAGACAGTCCAAGTGCCCGCTAGGTTACCTGCACATTCCAACTGCCCGTTCGTTAACCTAGATAATCCAAGTGCCCACTAGGTAACCTACATAGTCCAAGTGCCCGCTAGGAAACCTATATAGTCCAAATGCCCGCTAGGTAAACATGATAGTCCAAGGGCCCGCTAGTTAACCTACATAGTTCAAGGGCTCACTTGTTAACTTTGATAGTCCAAGTGCCCCCTAGTTAACCTATATCATCCAAGTGCCTGCTAGTTAACCTAGATGGTCCAAGTGCCCGCTAGTTAACCTACATATTCCAAGGGCCCACTATTTATCCTAGATAGTCCAAGTATCCACTAGTTAACCTACATAGTCCAAGTGCCCGCTAGTTAACCTATATACCATGTGCCCGCTACGTAACCTAGATAGTCCAAGGGCACGCTAGTTATCCTACAAAGTCCAAGTGCCCGCTAGGCAACCTAGATAGTCCAAGTGCCGCTAAGGAACTTACATAGTCCAAGTGCACGGTAGTTAACCTACATAATCTAAGTGCCCGTTAGGTAACCTAGATCGTCCAAGGGCCCCCTAGTTAGCCTACATAGTCCAAGTGCCCGCAAGGTAACCTAGATAGTCCAAGTGCCCTTTAGGGAACCTAGATAGTCCAAGGGCCCGCTAGTAAACCTACATAGTCCATGGGCCCGCTAGTTAACCTACATAGTGCAAGTGTCCGCTAGTTAACCTACATATTCCACATGCCCGCTTGTTAACCTACAAAATCTAATTGCCCGTTAGGTAACCTAGATAGTCCAAAGGCCCGCTAATTGACCTACATAGTCCAAGTGCCAGCTATTTAACCTACATAGTCCAAGTGCACGCTAGTTAACCTAGATAGTCCAAGTGCACGCTAGTTAACCTAGATAGTCCAAGTGCCTGCTAGGTAACCTACATAGTGCAAGTGTCCACTAGTTAACCTACATATTCCAAGTGCCCGCTAGTTATCATAGATAGTCCATGTGCCCGCTGGGGAACGTACATAGTCCAAGTGCCCGCTAGGTAACCTAGATAGTTCAAGTACCCGCTAGGTAACCTAGATCGTCCAAGGGCCCCCTAGTTAGCCTACATAGTCCAAGTGCCCGCTAGGTAACAAAGATAGTCCAAGTGCCCTTTAGGGAACCTAGATACTCCTAGGGCCCGCTAGTAAACTTACATAGTCCATGGGCCCTCAAGGTAACCTACATATTCCAAGAGCCCGCTTGTTAACCTACATAATCTAAGTGCCCGTTAGCTTACCTAGATAGTCCAAGGGCCCACTAGTTGACTTACATAGTCCAATTGCCCGCTAGGAAACCAAGATAGTTCAAGTACGCGCTAAGTAACCTAGCTAGTCCAAGAGCCCGCTAGTTGACCTACATAGTCCAAGTGCCAGCTAGGTAACCTAGATAGTACAAGTGTCTGCTAGGGAACCTAAATAGTCCAAGTGCCTGTTAGCTAACCTAGATAGTCCAAATGGCGGCTAGGTAACCTACATAGTCCAAGTGCCCGTTCCTTAACTTAGATAATCCAAGTGCCCACTACGTAACCTAGAGGGTCCAAGTGCCCCTAGTTAACCTACATAGTCCAAGTGGCCGATAGGGAATTTACATAATCCAAGTGCCCGCTAGGCAACCTACATAGTCCAAGTGCCCACTAGTTAACCTACATAGTCAAGTTTCCCCCTAGGTAACCTAGATAGTCCAAGGGCCCGCTAGGTAACCTACATAGTCCAAGTGCCCGATAGGGAACCTACATAATCCAATGCCCGCTAGGGAACCTACATAGTCCAAGTGCCCGTTAGGTAACCTAGATAGTCCAAATGACCGCTAGGGATCCCACATAGTCCAAGTGCCCGTTAGGGAACTTACATAGTCCAAGGGCCCGCTAGGGAACCTACATACTCCAAGTACCCGCTAGGTAACGTAGATATTTCAGTGCCAGCTAGGTAACCTAGATAGTCCAAGTGCCCGCTAGGGAACTTACATAATCCAATGCCCGTTAGGGAACCTACATAGTCCAAGTGCCCGTTAGGTAACCTAGATAGTCCAAATGCCCGCTAGGGAACCCACATAGTCCAAGGGCCCACTAGGTAACCTACATAGTACTAGTGCCCCCTAGTTAACCTACATTCTCCAAGTGCCCGATAGGGAACCTACATAGTCCAAATGCCCTCTAGTTAACCTACATAGTCCAAGTGCCGATAGGGAACCTACATAATCCAAGTACCCGCTAGGGAACCTACATTGTCCAAGTACCCGTTAGGTATCTTAGATAGTCCAAATGCCCGCCAGGAAACCCACATACTCCAAGTTCCCGCTAGGGAACTTACATAGTCCAAGGGCCCGCTACGGAACCTACATAGTCAAAGTGTCCGTTAGTTAACCTAGATAGTCCATGTGCCCGCTTGGTAACCTAGATAGTCCAACAGCCCGCTAAGTAACCTACATACTCCAAGAACCTGCTAGGTAACGTAGATAGTTCTAGTGCCAGCTAGGTAACCTAGATAGTCCAAGTGCCCGCTAGGTACCCTACAAAGTCTAAGTGCCCGCTAGGTTATCTATATAGTCCAAATGCCCGCTAGGGGATCTACATAGTCCAAAGGCCAGCTAGTTAACGTAGATAGTCCAAGTGCCGCTAGTTAATCTACATATTCCAAGGGCCCGCTAGTTAACCTACATAGTCCAAGTACCCGCTAGTTAACCTAGATCGTCCAAGTGCCCGCTAGGTAACGTACATGGTCCAAGGATCCGGTAGTTAACCTACATGGTCCAAGGGCCCGTTAGGTAACCTACATAGTCCAAGTGCCCGTTCGTTAACCTAGATAATCCAAGTGCCCGCTAGGTAACCTAAAGAGTCCAAGTGCCCGCTAGTTAACCTACATAGTCAAATGCCTGATAGGGAACCTACATAATCCAAGTGCCCGCTAGGGAACCTACATAATCCAAGTGCCCGCTAGGGAACCTACATAGTCCAAGTGCCCGCTAGGCAACCTATATAGTCCAAGTGCCCACTAGTTAACCTACATAGTCCAGGTTCCCCCTAGGTAACCTAGATAGTCCAAGGGCCCACTAGGTACCCTACATTGTCCTAGTGCCCCCTAGTTAACCTACAATCTCCAAGTGCACGATAGGGAACCTACATAGTGCACGTGCCCGCAAGGTAACCTACATAGTCCAAATGCCCGCTAGGTAACCTACATAGTCCAAATTCCCGAAAGGGAACCTACATAATCCAAGTGCCCGCTAGGGAACCTACATAGTCCAAGTGCCCGTTAGGTAACCTAGATAGTCCAAATGCCCGCCAGGAAACCCACATAGTCCAAGTGCCCGCTAGGGAACTTACATAGTCCAAGTGCCAGCTAGGTATCCTAGATAGTACAAGTGCCCGCTAGGGAAAATAAATAGTCCAAGTGCCTGTTAGCTAACCTAGATAGTCCAAGTGGCGGCTAGGTAACATACATAGTCCAAGTGCCCGTTCGTTAACCTAGATAATCCAAGTGCCCGCTAGGTAACCCAGAGAGTCCAAGTGCCCGCTAGTTAACCTACATAGTCCAAGTGCCTGATAGGGAACCTACATAATCCAAGTGCCCGCTAGGGAACCTACATAATCCAAGTGCCCGCTAGGTAACCTACATAGTCCAAGTGCCCGCTAGGGAACCTACATAGTCCAAGTGCCCGCTAGGCAACCTACATAGTCCAAGTGGCCACTAGTAAACCTACATAGTCCAGGTTCCCCCTAGGTAACCTAGATAGTCCAAGGGCCCACTAGGTAACCTACATTGTCCTAGTGCCCCCTAGTACCTACATTCTCCAAGTGCACGATAGGGAACCCACATAGTGCAAGTGCCCGCAAGGTAACCTACATAGTCCAAATTCCCGATAGGGAACCTACATAATCCAAGTGCCCGCTAGGGAACCTACATAGTCCAAGTGCCCGCTAGGCAACCTAGATAGTCCAAGTGCCCGCTAGAGAACTTACATAGTCCAAGGGCCCGCTAGGGAACCTACATAGTCCAACTGCCCGTTAGTTAACCTAGATAGTCCAAGTGCCCGCTTGGTAACCTACAAAATCTAAGTGCCCGCTAGGTAATCTATATAGTCCAAATGACCGCTAGGCAGCCTACATAGTCCTAATGCCCGCTAGGTAACCTAGATAGTCCAAGGGCCCGCTAGGTAACCTACATAATCCTAGTGCCCCCTAGTTAACCTACATTCTCCAAGTGCCCGATAGGGAACCTACATAGTCCAAGTGCCCGCTAGGTAACCTACATAGTCCAAGTGCCCGCTAGTTAACCTACATAGTCCAAATGCCCTCTAGTTAACCTACATAGTCCAAGTGCCCGATAGGGAACCTACATAATCCAAGTGCCCACTAGGGAACCTACATATTCCAAGTGCCCGTTAGTTAACCTAGATAGTCCAAGTGCCCGCTTGGTAACCTAGATATTACAACAGCCCTCTAGGTAACCTACATACTCCAAAAACCCGCTAGGTAACGTAGATAGTTCAAGTGCCAGCTAGGTAACCTAGAAAGTCCAACTGCCCACTAGGTAACTGACAAAGTCTAAGTGCCCGCTAGGTTAACTATATAGTCCAAATGCCGGCTAGGGAATCTACATAGTCCAAGGGCCCGCTAGTTAACGTAGATAGTCCAAGTGCCGCTAGTTAATCTACATAGTCCAAGGGCCTGCTAGTTAACCTACATATTCCAAGGGCCCGCTAGGTAACCTACAAAGTCTAAGTGCCCGCTAGGTTATCTATATAGTCCAAATGCCCGCTAGGGAACCTACATAGTCCAAGTGCCCTCTTGTAACCTAGATAATCCAAGTGCCCGCTAGTTAACCTATATCGTCCAAGTGCCCGCTAATTAACCTAGATCGTCCAAGTGCCCGCTAGTTAACCAACATAGTCAATGGGCCCGCTAGTTAACCTATATAGTGCAAGAGCCCGCTAGTTAACCTAGATCGGGCAAGTGTCCTCTAGTTAACCTACATAGTCCAAGTGCCAGTTAGCTAACCTAGATAGTCCAAGGGGCCGCTAGTTGACCTACATAGTCCAAGTGCCCGCTAGGGAACCTTCATAGTCCAAGTGCCAGCTAGTTAACCTAGATAGTCCTAGTGCCCGTTATTTAACCTAGAGTGTCCAAGTGCCCACCAGGGGACATACTTAATCCAAGTGCCCGTTAGCCTACTTAGATAGTCCAAGTGCCCGCTAGTTAACCTATATAGTCCAAGTGCCCTCTAGTTAACCTAGATCATCCAAGTGCCCTCTAGTTAAACTACATAGTCCAAGGGCCCGCTAGTTAACCTATGTAGTCCAAGGTCCTCTAGTTAACCTAGATAGTCCAAGTCCTCGCTAGTTAACCTACATAGTACAAGGGCCCGCTAGTTAAAGTAGATAGTCCAAGTGCCTGCTAGTTAACCTAGATAGTCCAAGTGCCCGCTAGGTAACCTAAGTAGTCCAAATATCCGATAGGGATCCTACATAGTCCAAGTGCCCGCTAGGTAAACTATATAGTCCAAGTGCCCGTTCGTTAACCTAGATAGTCCAAGTGCCCGCTAGGTAAACTAGATAATCCAAGTGCCCGCTAGGTAACCTAGAGTCCAAGTGCTCACTAGTTAACCTACATAGTCCAAGTGCCCGCTATGTAACCTAGATAGTCAAAGTTCCCGTTAGGTAACCTACATAGTCCAAGTGCCCGCTAGGTAACTTGCATTGTCCAAGTTCCCGCTAGGTAACCTAGCTACTCAAAGTGCCCGTTACCTAACCTAGATAGTCCCAGTGCCCGGTAAGCAACCTACATAGTCCAAGTGCCCGTTCGTTAATCTAGAAGTCCAAGTGCCCGCTAGGCAACCTAGACAGTCCAAGTGCCCGCTAGGTTACCTGCATATTCCAAGTGCCCGTTCGTTAACCTAGATAGTCCAAGTGCCCACTAGGTAACCTAAATATTCCAAGTGCCCGCTAGGTAAGCTATATAGTCCAAGTGCCCGCTAGGTAACCTAGATAGTCCAAGGGAACGCTAGTTAACCTAGATTATCCAAGTGCATGCTGGTTAACCTACATAGTCCAAGGGCTCACTTGTTAATTTTGATAGTCCAAGTGCCCGCTAGTTAACCTAGATCGTCCAAGTGCCGGCTAGTTAACCTAGATTGTCTAAGTGCCTGCTAGTTAACCTACATAGTCCAAGGGCCCACTACTTAACGTAGATAGTCCAAGTGTCCTCTAGTTAACCTACATGGCCCAAGTGCCAACTAGTTAACCTATATACCAAGTGCCCGCTACGTAACCTAGATAGTCCAAGGGCACGCTAGTTATACCTACATAGTCCAAGTTCCCGCTAGGCAACCTAGATAGTCCATGTGCACGCTAAGGAACCTACATAGTCCAAGTGCACGCTAGTTAACCTAGATAGTCCAAGTGCCCGTTAGGTAACCTAGATAGTCCAATGGCCCGCTAGTTGACCTTCATAGTCCAAGTGCCAGCTAGGTATCGTAGATAGTACAAGTGCCCGCTAGGGAACCTAAATAGTCAAAGTGCCCTTTCGTTAACCTAGATAATCCAAGTGCCCGCTAGGTAACGTGGACAGTCCAAGTGCCCGCTAGTTAACCTACATAGTCCAAGTGCCCGATAGGGAACCTACATAGTCCAAGTGCCCTCTAGGCAACCTACATAGTCCAAGTGCCCACTAGTTAACCTACATAGTCCAGGTTCCCCCTAGGTAACCTAGATAATCCAAGGGCCCGCTAGGTAACCTACATTGTCCTAGTGCCCCCTAGTTAACCTACATTCTCCAATTGCCCAATAGGGAACCTACATAGTGCAAGTGCCCTCTAGGTAACCTACATAGTCCAAATGCCCACTAGTTAACCTACATAGTCCAAGATCCCGGTAGGGAACCTACATAATCCAAGTGCCCACTAGGGAACCTACATAGTCCAAGTGCCCGTTAGGTAACATAGATTATCCAAATGCCCGCTAGGGAACCCACATAGTCCAAGTACCCGCTAGGGAACTTACATAGTCCAAGGGCCCGCTAGGGAACCACATAGTCCAACTGCCCGTTAGTTAACCTACATAGTCCAAGTGCCCCCTTAGTAACCTACAAAATCTAAGTGCCCGCTAGGTAATCTATATAGTCCAAATGACCGCTAGGTAGCCTACATGGTCGAAATGCCCGCTAGGTAACCTAGGGAGTCCAACAGCCGGCTAGGTAACCTACATACTCCAGGAACCCGCTAAGTAACGTAGATAGTTCAAGTGCCAGCTAGGTAACCTAGAAAGTCCAACTGCCCGCTAGGTAACCTATAAAGTCTAAGTGCCCGATAGGTTATCTATATAGTCCAAATGCCCGCTAGGGAATCTACATAGTCCAAGAACCCGCTAGTTAACATCGATAGGCCAAGTGCCGCTAGTTCATCTACATAGTCCAAGGGCCTGCTAGTTAACCTACATAGTCCTCGTACCCGCTAGTTAACTTAGATCGTCCAAGTGCCCGCTACGTAACCTACATAGTCCAAGGGCCCGCTAGGTAACCTACAAAATCTAAGTGCCCGCTAGGTTATCTATATAGTCCAAATGCCCGCTAGGGAACCTACATAGTCCAAGTGCCCGCTAGGTAACCTAGATAATCCAAGTGCCCGCTAGTTAAACTATATCGTCCAAGTGCCCGCTAGTTAACCTAGATCGTCCAAGTGCCCGCTAGTTAACCTACATAGTCAATGGGCCCGCTAGTTAACCTACATAGTGCAAGAGCCCGCTAGTTAACCTAGATCGTGCAAGTGTCCGCTAGTTATCCTACATAGTCCAAGTGCCAGTTACCTAACCTAGATAGTCCAAGGGGCTGCTAGTTGACCTACATAGTCCAAGTGCCCGCTAGGTAACCTAGATAATCCAAGTGCCCGCTAGGGATCCTTCATAGTCCAAGTGCCAGCTAGGTAACCGAGATAGTCCAAGTGCCCGCTGTTTAACCTAGATAGTCCTAGTGCCCGTTAGTTATCCTAGAGTGTCCAAGTTCCCAAAAGTGGACGTACTTAGTCCAAGTGCCCGTTAGCTAACCTAGATAGTACAAGTGCCCGGTAGTTAACATTGATCATCCAAGTGCCCGCTAGTTAACCTAGATAGTCCAAGTGCACGCTAGTTAACCTAGATAGTCCATGGGCCCTCTAGTTAACCTAGATCATCCAAGTGCCCGCTAGTTAACCTACATAGTCCAAGGGCCCGCTAATTTACCTACGTAGTCCAAGGTCCTCTAGTTAACCTAGATAGTCCAAGTGCCTGCTAGTTAACCTAGATAGTCCAAGTGCCCGCTAGGTAACCTAGATAATCCAAGTGCCTGCTAGTTAACATAGATAGTCCAAGTGCCCGCTAGGTAACCTAGATAATCCAAGTGCCCGCTAGGTAACCTAGAGTCCAAGTGCTCGCTAGTTAACCTACATAGTCCAAGTGCCCGCTATGTAACCTAGATAGTCAAAGTGCCCGCTAGGTAACTTACATTTTCCAAGTTCCCGCTAGGTAACCTAGATACTCAAAGTGCCCGTTACCTAACCTTGATAGTCCCAGTGCCCGGTAAGCAACCTACATATTCCAAGTGCTCGTTCGTTAATCTAGAAGTCCAAGTGCCCGCTAGGCAACCTAGACAGTCCAAATGCCCGCTAAGTTACCTGCATATTCCAAGTGCCCGTTAGTTAACCTAGATAATCCAAGTGCCCAATAGGTAACCTACATAGTCCAAGTGCCCGCTAGGTAAACTATATAGTCCAAGTGCCTGCTAGGTAACCTAGATAGTCCAAGGGCTCACTTGTTTACTTTGATAGTCCAAGTGCCCGCTAGTTAACCTAGATTTTCCAAGTGCATGCTAGTTAACCTACATAGTCTAAGGGCCCACTAGTTAACCTAGATAGTCCAAGTGTCCTCTAGTTAACCTACATAGTCCAAGTGCCCGCTAGTTAACCTATATACCAATTGCCCGCTATGTAACCTAGATAGTCCAAGGGCACGCTAGTTAACCTACATGGTCCAAGTGCCCGCTAGGCAACCTAGATAGTCCACGTGCCCGCTAAGGAACCTACATAGTGCAAGTGCACGCTAGTTAACCAAGATAGTCCAAGTGCCCGCTAGTTAAACTAGATAGTCCAAGTGCCTGCTTGGAAACCTACATAGTGCAAGTGTCTGCTAGTTAACCTACATATTCCAAGTGCCCGCTAGTTAACATAGATAGTCCAAGTGCCCGCTAGGGAATGTACATAATCCAAGTGCCCGCTAGGTAACCTATATAGTGCAAGTGCCCGCTAGTTAACTAGATCGTCCAAGGGCCTCCTAGTTAGCCTACATAGTCCAAGTGCCCGCTAAGTAACCTAGATAGTCCAAGTACCCTTTAGGGAACCCAGATAGTCCAAGGGCCCTCTAGTAAACCTAAATAGTCCATGGGCCCGCTAGTTAACCTACGTAGTGCAAGTGTCCGCTTGTTAACCTACATATTCCAAGTGCCCGCTAGTTAACCTACATAATCTAAGTGCCCGTTAGCTAACCTAGATAGTCCAAGGGCCCGCTAGTTGACCTACATAGTCCAAGTGCCACCTAGGTAACCTAGATAGTACAAGTGCCCGCTAGGGAACCTAGATAGTACAAGTGCCTGTTAGCTAACCTAGATTGTCCAAGTGGCGGCTAGGTAACCTACATAGTCCAAGGGCCCGCTAGTTCACCTATATAGTCCAAGGGCCCGCTGGTTAACCTACATCGTCCAAGGGCCTGCTAGTTAATCTAGATAGTCCATGTGCCCGCTAGTTAACCTACATAGTCCAAGTGCCCGCGAGGTAACCTAGACATTTCAAGTGACCACTAGGTTACCTACATAGTCCAAGTGCCCGTTCGTTAACCTACATAGTCCAAGTGCCCGCTAGGTAACCAATATAGTCCAAATGCCCGCTAGGAGTCCTAATAGTCCAAATGCCCGCTTGTTAACATAGATTGTCCAAGTGCCCGCTAGTTAACCTAGATAGACCAAGTGCCCGCTAGGGAACCTATCTAGTCCAAGTACCCGCTAGGAAACGTACATAGTCCAAATGCCTGCTAGGTAACCTAGATAGTCCAAGTGCCCACTAATTAACCTACATAATCCAGGTTCCCCCTAGGTAACCTAGATAGTCCAAGGGCCCGCTAGGTAGCCTACATTGTCCTAGTGCCCCCTAGTTAACCTACATTCTTCAAGTGCCCGATAGGGAACCTACATATTCCAAGTGCCCGCTATGTAACCTAGACAGTCCAAGTGCCCGCTATGTAACCTAGACAGTCCAAGTGCCCGCTAGGTTACCTGCATAGTCCAAGGGCCCGTTCGTTAACATAGATAGTCCAAGTGCCCACTAGGGAACCTATATAGTCCAAGTGCTATCTAGGTAACCTAGATAGTCCAAGGGCCCGCTAGTTAAACTACATAGTCCAAGGGCTCGCTTGTTAACTTTGATAGTCAAAGTGCCCGCTAGTTAACCTAGATCGTCCAAGTACTGGCTAGTTAACCTACATAGTCCAAGCGCCCACTAGTTTACCTAGATCGTCCAAGTGACCTCTAGTTAGCCTACATAGTCCAAGAGCCCGCTAGGTAACCTACATAGTGCAAGTGTCTGCTAGGTAAACTACATAGTCCAAGGGCCCACCAGTTAACCTAGATCGTCCAAGTGTCCTCTAGTTAGCCTACATAGTCCAAGTGCCCGCTAGGGAAGGTACATAGTCCAAGTGCCCGCTAGGTAACCTAGAGAGTGCAAGTGCCCGCTAGTTAACCTACGTAGTCCAAGTGCCTGCTAGGTAACCTAGATAGTCCAAGGGCCTGCTAGTTAACCTACATAGTCCAAGTGGCCGCTAGGTAACCTAACTAGTGCAAGTGTCCGCTAGTTAACCTACATAGTCCAAGCGCCCGCTAGTTAACATACATAGTCCAAGTGCCCCATAGTTAACTTACATAGTTCAAGTGTCCGTAGGGAACATACATAGTCCAAGTGAAAGCTAGGGAACATACATAGTCCAAGGGCCCGCTAGTTAACGTAGATAGTTCAAGTGCCTGCCATGTAACCTAGATAGTCCAAGTGCCCGCTACGTAAATTAAAAAGTCTAAGTGAACACTAAGTAATCTATATACTCCAAATAACCGCTAGGGAGCCTACATAGTCCAAATGCCCGCTAGGTAACCTAGATAGTCTAAGGGCCCGCTAGGTAACCTACATAGTCCTAGTAACCCCTAGTTAACCTATATTTTCCAAGTGCCCGCTAGGTAACCTACATAGTCCAAATGCCCTCTAGTTAACCTACATAGTCCAAGTGCCCGATAGGGAACCTACATAATCCAAGTGCCCGATAGTTGACCTACATAGTCCAAGTGCCCGCTAGGTAACCTAGATAATCCTTGTGCCCGCTAGGGAACCTTCATAGTCCTAGTGCCAGCTAGGTAACCTAGATAGTCCAAGTGCCCGCTAGGTAACCTACATAGTCCAAGTGCCCGCTATGTAACCTACATAGTCCACATGCCCACTAGTTAACCTACATAGTCCAAGTGCCCGATAGGGAACCTACATAATCCAAGTGCCCGCTAGGGAACCCACAGGGTCCAAGTGCCCGCTAGGGAACCTACATAGTCCAAGGGCCTGGTAGGGAACATACATAGTCCAAGTGCCTGTTAGTTTACCTAGATAGTCCCAGTACCCGCTTGGTAACTTAGATAGTCCAACAGCCCGCTCGGTAACCTACATACTCCAAGAACCCGCTATAACGTAGATAGTTCAAGTGCCAGCTACGTAACCTAGATAGTTCTTGTGCCGCTAGGTAACCTACAAAGTGTAAGTGCCTGCTACGTTATCTATATAGTCCAAATGCCCGCTAGGGAATCTATATAGTCCAAGGGCCTGGTAGGGAACCTACATAGTCCAAGTGCCTGTTAGTTTACCTAGATAGTCCCAGTACCCGCTTGGTAACTTAGATAGTCCAACAGCCCGCTCGGTAACCTACATACTCCAAGAACCCGCTATAACGTAGATAGTTCAAGTGCCAGCTACGTAACCTAGATAGTTCTTGTGCCGCTAGGTAACCTACAAAGTGTAAGTGCCTGCTACGTTATCTATATAGTCCAAATGCCCGCTAGTTAATCTACATATTCCAAGGGCCCGCTAGTTAACCTACATAGTCCAAGTACCCGCTAAAAACCTAGATAGTCCAAGTGCTCGCTAGTTAACCTAGATAGTCCAAGTGCCCTCTAGTAAACCTAGATCGTCCAAGTGCCCGCTAAGAAACCTGGATAGTCCAAATGCCCGTTACCTAACGTAGATAGTCCAATTTCCCGCTATGCAACATACATAATCCAAGTGCCAGTTCGTTAACCTTGAAGTCCAAGTGCCAGCTAGGTAACCTAGACTCTCCAAGTGCCCGCTAGTTGACCTACATAGTCCAAGTGCCCGCTAGGTAACCTAGATAATCCTAGTGCCCGCTAGGGAACCTTCATAGTCCTAGTGCCAGCTAGGTAACCTAGATAGTCCAAGTGCCCGCTAGGGAACCTACATAGTCCAAGTGCCCGCTAGGCAATCTACATAGTCCAAGGGCCCGCTAGTTAATGTAGATAGTCCAAGTGCCGCTAGTTAATCTACAAAGTTCAAGGGCCCGCAAGTTAACCTACATAATCCAAGTACCCGCTAGTTAACCTAGATCGTCCAAGTGTCCGCTAATTAACCTACATAGTACCAGTGCCCGCTAGGCAATCTACATAGTCCAAGGGCCCGCAAGTTAATGTAGATAGTCCAAGTGCCGCTAGTTAATCTACATAGTTCAAGGGCCCGCTAGTTAACCTACATAGTCCAAGTACCCGCTAGTTTACCTAGATCTTCCAAGTGCACGCTTGTTAACCTACATAGTCCAAGGGCCCGCTAGTTAACCTACATAGGCCAAGGGCCCGCTAGTTAACCTAGATAGTCCAAGTGCCCGCTAGTTAACCTACATAGTCCAAATACCCGCTAGGTAACCTAGAGAGTTCAAGTTACCACTAGGTTACCTACATAGTCCAAGTGCCTGTTCGTTAACCTACATAGTCCAAGTGCCCGCTAGGTAACCTATATAGTCCAAATGCCCGCTAGGGACCCTAATAGTCCAAGTGCCCGTTAGTTAACCAGGATAGTCCAATGCCTGCTAGGTAATCTAGATAGTCCAAGTGCCCGCTAGTTAACCTACATAGTGCAAGAGCCCGCTAGTTAACCTAGACCATGCAAGTGTCTGCTCGTTAACCTATATAGTCCACGTGCCAGTTAGCTAACCTAAATTGTCCAAAGGCCCACTAGTTGACCTACATAGTCCAAGTGCCCGCTGGGTAACCTAGATAATCCAAGTGCCCGCTAGGGAACCTTCATAGTCCAAGTACCTGCTAGGTAACCTAGATAGTCCAAGTGCCCGTTAGTTAAGCTAGATAGTCCAAGTGCCCACTAGGGGACGTACTTAGTCCACGTGCCCTTTAGTTAACCTAGATCGTCCACGTGCCCGCTAGTTAACCTACATAGTCCAAAGGCCCGCTAGTTAACCTACATAGTCCAAGGTCCGCTAGTTAACCTAGATAGTCCAAGTGCTCGGTAGTTAACCTACATAGTACAAGGGCCCACTAGTTAACCTAGATAGTCCAAGTGCCCGCTAGGTAACCTAAGTACTCCAAATATCCGATAGGGATCCTACATAGTCCAAGTGCCCGCTAGGTAACCTAGACTGTCCAAGTGCCCGCTAGGTTACCTACATAGTCCAAGTGCCCGTTCGTTAACCTAGATAGTCCAAGTGCCCGCTAGGAAACCTACATAGTCCAAGGGCCCGTTGGTAACCTAGATAGTCCAAGTGTCCGCTAGATAACCTAGAGTCCAAGTGCTCGCTAGTTACCCTACATAGTCCAAGTGCCCGCTATGTAACCTAGATAGTCAAAGTCCCCGTTAGGTAACCTACATAGTCCAAGTGCCCGCTAGGTAACTTACATTGTCCAAGTTCCCGCTAGGTAACCTAGATAGTCCAAGTGCCCGTTACCTAACCTAGATAGTCCAAGTGCCCGCTAGGCAACCTACATAGTCCAAGTGCCTGTTCGTTAACCTAGAAGTCCCATGCCCGTTAGGTAACCTTGACAGTCCAAGTGCACGCTAGGTTTCCTGCATATTCCAAGTGCCCATTCGTTAACCTAGATAGTCCAAGTGCCCACTAGGTAACCTACATAGTCCAAGTCCCCGCTAGGTAACCTATATAGTCCAAGTGCCTGCTAGGTAACCTAGAGAGTCCAAGGGCCCGCTGGTTAAACTACATAGTCCAAGGGCACACTTGTTCACTTTGATAGTCCAAGTGCCCGCTAGTTAACCTAGATCTTCCAAGTGCCCGCTAGTTAACCTAGATTGTCCAAGTGCCTGCTAGTTAACCTACATAGTCCAAGGGTCCACTAGTTAACCTAGATAGTCCAAGTGCCCACTAGTTAACCTATATACCAAGTGCCCGTTACGTAACTTAGATATTCCAAGGGCACGCTATTTAACCTATATCGTCCAAGTGCCCGCTAGGCAACCTAGATAGTCTAAGTGCCCGCTAAGGAACCTACATAGTCCAAGTGCACGCTAGTTATCCTAGATAGTCCAAGTGCCCGCTAGTTAACCTAGATAGTCCAAGTGCCTGCTAGGTAACCTACATAGTGCAAGTGTCTGCTAGTTAACCTACATATTCCAAGTGCCCGCTAGGGAACCTAGATAGTCCAAATGCCCGCTCTGGAACATACATAGTCCAAGTGCCCGCTAGGGAATCTACATAGTCCAAGGGCCGGCAAGTTAACGTAGATAGTCCAAGTGCCGCTAGTTAATCTACATAGTCCAAAGGCCCGCTTGTTAACCTACATAGTCCAAGTACCCGCTAGTTTACCTAGATCTTCCAAGTGCACACTTGTTAACCTAGATAGTCCAAGTGCCCGCTAGTTAACCTACATAGTCCAAGTGCCCGCTAGGTAACCTAGACAATTCAAGTTACCACTAGGTTACCTACATATTCCAAGTGCCTGTTCGTTAACCTACATAGTCCAAGTGACCGCTAGGTAACCTATGTAGTCCAAATGCCCGCTAGTTATCCTAGATAGTCCAAGTGCTCGCTAGTTAACCTACCTAGTCCAAGTGCCCGAGAGGGAACTTATATAGTCCAAGGGCCCGCAAGGGAACCTACATAGTCCAAGTGCCCGTTAGTTAACCTAGATCGACCAATGCCTGCTAGGTAACCTAGATAGGCCAACAGCCCGCTAGGTAAGCTACATACTCCAAGAACCCGCTAGGCAACGTAGATAGTTCAAGTGCCAGCTAGGTAACCTAGATAGTCCAAGTGCCCGCTAGGTAACCTACAAAGTCTAAGTGCCTGCTAGGTTATCTATATAGTCCAAATGCCCGCTAGGGAACGTACATAGTTCAAGTGCCCGCTAGGTAACCTAGATAATCCAAGTGCCCGCTAGTTAACCTATATCGTCCAAGTGCCCGCTAGTTAACCTAGATCGTCCAAGTGCCCGCTAGTTAACCTACATAGTCAATGGGCCCGCTAGTTAACCTACATAGTGCAAGAGCCCGCTAGTTAACCTAAATCATGCAAGTTTCCGCTAGTTAACCTACATAGTCCACGTGCCAGTTAGCTAACCTAGATAGTCCAAGGGCCCGCTAGTTGACCTACATAGTCCAAGTTCCCGTTAGCTAACCTAGATTGTCCAAGTGCCCGCTAGTTAACATTGATCATCCAAGTGCCCGCTAGTTAACCTAGATAATCCAAGTGCCCTCTAGTTAACCTAGATCGTCCACGTTCCCGCTAGTTAACCTACATAGTCCAAAGGCCCGCTAGTTAACCTACATAGTCCAAGGTCCGCTAGTTAACCTAGATAGTCCAAGTGCTCGGTAGTTTACCTACATAGTACAAGGGCCCACTAGTTAACCTAGATAGTCCAAGTGCCCGCTAGGTAAACTAAGTAGTCCAAATATCCGATAGGGATCCTACATAGTCCAAGTGCCCTCTAGGTAACCTACATAGTCCAAGTGCCCGTTCGTTTACCTAGATAGTCCATGTGCCCGCTAGGTAACATAGACTGTCAAAGTGCCCGCTAGTTTACCTACATAGTCCAAGTGCCCGTTCGTTAACCTAGATAGTCCAAGTGCCCGCTAAGAAACCTACATAGTCCAAGGGCCCGTTAGGTAACCTAGATAATCCAAGTGTCCGCTAGATAACCTAGAGTCCGAGTGCTCGCTAATTAACCTACATAGTCCAAGTGCCCGCTATGTAACCTAGATAGTCAAAGTGCCCGTTTGGTAACCTAGATAGTCCAAGTGCCCGCTAGGTAACTTACATTGTCCAAGTGCCCGCTAGTTAACCTACATCTTCTAGGTGCCCGCTAGTTAACCTAGATTGTCCAAGTGCCTGCTAGTTAACCTACATAGTCCAAGGGCCCACTAGTTAACCTAGATAGTCCAAGTGTCCTCTAGTTAACCTACATAGTCCAAGTGCCCCTTAGTTAACCTATATACCAAGTGCCCGCTACGTAACCTAGATATTCCAAGGGCACGCTATTTAACCTATATCGTCCAAGTGCCCGCTAGGCAACCTAGATAGTCCAAGTGCCCGCTAAGGAACCTACATAGTCCAATTGCACGCTAGTTATCGTAGATAGTCCAAGTGCCCGCTAGTTAACCTAGATAGTCCAAGTGCCTGCTAGGTAACCTACATAGTGCAAGTGTCTGCTAGTTAACCTACATATTCCAAGTGCCCGCTAGGGAACTTAGATAGTCCAAATGCCCGCTCTGGAACATACATAGTCCAAGTGCCCGCTAGGGATTCTACATAGTCCAAGGGCCCGCTAGTTTACATAGATAGTCCAAGTGCCGCTAGTTAATCTATATAGTCCAAAGGCCCGCTTGTTAACCTATATAGTCCAAGTACCCGCTAGTTTACCTAGATCTTCCAAGTGTCGGCTAGTTAACCTAGATAGTCCAAGTGCACGCTAGTTAACCTAGATAGTCCAAGTGACCTCTAGTTAACTTAGATCGTCCAAGTGCCGCTAGGTAACCTAAGTAGTCCAAATATCCGAAAGGGATCCTACATAGTCCAAGTGCCTGCTAGGTAACCTACATTGTCCAAGTGCCCGTTCGATAACCTAGATAGTCCAAGTACCCGCCAGGTAACCTAGACTGTGCAAGTGCCCACTAGGTTACCTACATAGTCCAAGTGCCCGTTCGTTAACCGAGATAGTCCAAGTGCCCGCTAGAAAACCTACATAGTCCAAGGGCCCGCTAGGTAACCTAGATAGTCCAAGTGTCCGCTAGATAACCTAGAGTCCAAGTGCTCGCTAGTTAACCTACATAGTCCAAGTGCCCGCTATGTAACCTAGATAGTCAAAGTGCCCGTTAGGTAACCTACATTGTCCAAGTGCCCGCTAGGTAACTTACATTGTCCAAGTTCCCGCTAGGTAACCTACATAGTCCAAGTGCCCGTTCGTTAACCTTGAAGTCCAAGTGCCCGCTAGGTAACCTTTACAGTCCACGTGCCCGCTAGGTTACTTGCATATTCCAAGTGCCCATTCGATAACCTAGATAGTCCAAGTGCCCACTAGGTAACCTACATAGTCCAAGTGCACGCTAGGTAACCTATATAGTCCCAGTGCCCGCTAGGTAACCTAGATAGTCCAAGGGCCCGCTAGTTAACCTACATAGTCCAAGGGCTCACTTGTTCACTTTGATAGTCGAAGTGCCCGCTAGTTAACCTAGATCTTCCAAGTGCCCGCTAGTTAACCTAGATTATCCAAGTGCCTGCTAGTTAACCTACATAGTCCAAGGGCCCACTAGTTAACCTAGATAGTCCAAGTGTCCTCTAGTTAACCTACATAGTCCAAGTGCCCGCTAGTTAACCTATATACCAAGTGCCCGCTACGTAACCTAGATATTCCAAGGGCGCGCTAATTAACCTATATCGTCTAAGTGCCCGCTAGGCAACCTAGATAGTCCAAGTGCCCGCAAAGGAACCTACATAGTCCAAGTGCACGCTAGTTATCCTAGATATTCCAAGTGCCCGCTAGTTAACCTAGATAGTCCAAGTGCCTGCTAGGTAACCTACATAGTGCAAGTGTCCGCTAGTTAACTTACATATTCCAAGTGCCCACTAGGGAACCTAGATAGTCCAAATGCCCGCTCTGGAACATACATAGTCCAAGTGCCCGCTAGGGAATCTACATAGTCCAAGGGCCCGCTAGTTAACGTAGATAGTCCAAGTGCCGCTAGTTAATCTACATAGTCCAAAGGCCCGCTTGTTAACCTATATAGTCCAAGTACCCGCTAGTTTACCTAGATCTTCCAAGTGCACGCTTGTTAACCTACATAGTCCAAGTCCCGCTAGTTAACCTACATAGTCCAAGGGCCTGCTAGTTAACCTAGAGAGTCCAAATGCCCGCTAGTTAACCTACATAGTCCAAGTACCCGCTAGGTAACCTAGACAGTTCAAGTTACCACTAGGTTACCTACATAGTCCAAGTGCCTGTTCGTTAACCTACATAGTCCAAGTGCCCGCTAGGTAACCTATATAGTCCAAATGCCCGCAAGGGACCCTAATAATCCAAGTGCCCGTTAGTTAACCTAGATTGTCCAATGCCTGCTAGGTAACCTAGATCATGCAAGTGTCCGCTCGTTAACCTACATAGTCCACGTGCCAGTTAGCTAACCTAAATTTTCCAAGGGCCCACTAGTTGACCTACATAGTCCAAGTGCCCGCTGGGTAACCTAGATAATCCAAGTGCCCGCTAGGGAACCTTCATAGTCCAAGTGCCTGCTAGGTAACCTAGATATTCCAAGTGACCGTTAGTTAAGCTAGATAGTCCAAGAACCCACTACGGGACGTACTTAGTCCATGTGCCCATTAGCTAACCTAGATAGTCCAAGTGCCCGCTAGTTAACCTAGATAGTCCAAGTGCACGCTAGTTAACCTAGATAGTCCAAGTGCCCTCTAGTTAACTTAGATCGTCCACGTGCCCGCTAGTTAACCTACATAGTCCAAAGGCCCGCTAGTTAACCTACATAGTCCAAGGTCCGCTAGTTAACCTAGATAGTCCAAGTGCTCGGTAGTTAACCTACATAGTACAAGGGGCCACTAGTTAACCTAGATATTCCAAGTGCCCTCTAGGTAACCTAAGTAGTCCAATTATCCGATAGGGATCCTACATAGTCCAAGTGCCTGCTTGGTAACCTACATTGCCCAAGTGCCCGTTAGTTAACCTAGATAGTCCAAGTGGCCGCTAGGTAACCTAGACTGTCCAAGTGCCCGCTAGGTTACCTACATAGTCCAAGTGCCCGTTCGTTAACCTAGATAGTCCAAGTGCCCGCTAGGAAACCTACATAGTCCAAGGGCCCACTAGTTAACCTAGATAGTCCAAGTGTCCACAAGATAACCTAGAGTCCAAGTGCTCGCTAGTTAACCTACATAGTCCAAGTGCCCACTATGTAACCTAGATAGTCAAAGTGCCTGTTAGGTAACCTACATAGTCCAAGTAACCGCTAGGTAACTTATATTGTCCAAGTTCCCGCTAGGTAACCTAGATAGTCCAAGTGCCCGTTACCTATACCTAGATAGTCCAAGTGCCCGCTAGGCAACCTACATAGTCCAAGTGCCCGTTCGTTAACTTACAAGTCCAAGTGCCCGCTAGGTAACCTTGACAGTCCAAGTGCCTGCTAGGTTACCTGTATATTCCAAGTGCCCATTCGTTAACCTACATAGTCCAAGTGCCCGCTAGGTAACCTATATAGTCCAAGTGCCCGCTAGTTAACCTAGATAGTCCAAGGGCCCGCTAGTTAACCTACATAGTCCAAGGGCTCACTTGTTCACTTTGATAGTCCAAGTGCCCGCTAGTTAACCTAGATCTTCCAATGCCCGCTAGTTAACCTAGATTGTCCAAGTGCCTGCTAGTTAACCTACACAGTCCAAGGGCCCACTAGTTAACCTAGATAGTCCAAGTGTCCTCTAGTTAACCTACATAGTCCAAGTGCCCGCTAGTTAACGTATATACCAAGTGCCCGCTAGTTAACCTACATATTGCAAGAGCCCGCTAGTTAACCTAGATCATGCAAGTGTCCGCTCGTTTACCTCCATAGTCCACGTGCCAGTTAGCTAACCTTAATTGTCCAAGGGCCCACTTGTTGACCTACATAGTCCAAGTGCCCGCTGGGTAACCCAGATAATCCAAGTGCCCGCTATGGAACCTTCATAGTCTAAGTGCCTGCTAGGTAACCTAGATAGTCCAAGTGCCCACTAGGGGACGTACTTAGTCCATTTGCCCATTAGGTAACCTACATAGTCCAAGTGTCCGCTAGTTAACCTACATATTCCAAGTGCCCGCTAGGGAATGTACATAGTCCAAGTGCCCGCTAGGGAATGTACATAGTCCAAGTGCCCGCTAGGTAATCTAGTTACTGCACCTGCCCGCTAGTTAACCTAGATAGTTCAAGTACCCTCTAGGTAACCTAGATCGTCCAAGGGCCCCCTAGTTAGCCTACATAGTCCAAGTGCCCGCTAGGTAACCTAGATAGTCCAAGTGCCTGTTCGTTAACCTACATAGTCCAAATGCCCGCTAGGGACCCTAGTAGTCCATGTGCCCGCTAATTATCCTAGATAGTCCAAGTGCCCGCTAGGTAACTTACAAAGTCTAAGTGCCCGCTAGTTAACCTAGATCGTCCATGTGCCCGTAAGTTAACCTACATCGTCCAAGTGCCCGCTAGTTAACCTACATAGTCAATGGGCCCGCTAGTTAACCTACATAGTGCAGGAGCCCGCTAGCTAACCTAGATAATCCAAGTGCCCGCTAGTTAACCTAGATCGTCCAAGTGCCCGCTAGTTAACCTACATAATGCAAGAGCCCGCTAGTTAACCTAGATCATGCAAGTGTCCGCTAGTTAACCTACATAGTCCACGAGCCAGTTAGCTAAAATAAATTGTCCAAGGGCCCACTAGTTGACCTACATAGTCCAAGTGCCCGCTGGGTAACATAGAAAATCCAAGTGCCCGCTAGGGAACCTTCATAGTCCACGTGCCTGCTAGGTAACCTAGACAGTCCAAGTGCCCGTTAGTTAAGCTAGATAGTCCAAGTGCCCACTAGGGGACGTACTTAGTCCATGTACCCATTAGGTAACCTAGATAGTCCAAGTGCCTGCTAGTTAACATTGATCATCCAAGTGTCCGCTAGTTAACCTAGATAGTCCAAGTGCCCTCTAGTTAACCTAGATCGTCCACGTGCCCGCTAGTTAACCTACATAGTCAAAAGGGCCGCTAGTTAACCTACATAGTCCAAGGTCCGCTAGTTAACATGGATAGTCCAAGTGCTCGGTAGTTAACCTACATAGTAAAAGGGCCCACTAGTTAACGTAGATAGTCCAAGTGCCCGCTAGGTAACCTAAGTAGTCCAAATATCCGATAGGGATCCTACATAGTCCAAGTGCCCGATAGGTAACCTACATTGTCCAAGTTCCCGTTCGTTTACCTAGATAGTCCAAGTGCCCGCTAGGTAACATAGACAGTCCAAGTGCCCGCTAGGTTACCTACATAGTCCAAGTGCCCGTTCGTTAACCTAGATAGTCCAAGGGCCAGCTAGGTAACCTAGATAATCCAAGTGTCCGCTAGATAACCTAGAGTCAAAGTGCTCGCTAGTTAACCTACATAGTCCAAGTGCCCGCTATGTAACCTAGATAGTCAAAGTGCCCGTTAGGTAACCTAGATAGTCCAAGTGCCCGCTAGGTAACTTACTTTGTCCAAGTTCCCGATAGGTAACCTAGATAGTCCAAGTGCCCGTTATCTGACCTAGATAGTCCAAGTGCCCGCTAGGCAACCTACATAGTCCAAGAGCCCGTTCGTTAACCTAGAAGTCCAAGTGCCCGCTAGGTAACCTTGACAGTCGAAGTGCCCGCTAGGTTACCTGCATATTCCAAGTGCCCATTCGTTAACCTAGAGAGTCCAAGTGCCCACTAGGTAACCTAGATAGTCCAAGTGCCCGCTAGTTAACCTACATAGTCCAAGGGCTCACTTATTCACTTTGATAGTCCAAGTGCCCGCTAGTTAACCTAGATTGTGCAAGTGCCCGCTAGTTAACCTACATAGTCCAAGGAACCATTAGTTAACCTAGATAGTCCAAGTGTCCTCTAGTTAACCTACATAGTCCAAGTGCCCGCTAGTTAACCTATATACCAAGTGCCTGCTCTGTAACCTAGATATTCCAAGGGAACGCTAGTTAACCTATATCGTCCAAGTGCCCGCTAGACAACCTAGATAGTCCAAGTGCCAGCTAAGGAACCTACATAGTCCAAGTGCACGCTAGTTATCTTAGATAGTCCAAGTACTCGCTAGTTAACCTAGATAGTCCAAGTGCCTGCTAGGTAACCTACATAGTGCAAGTGTCCGCTAGTTAACCTACATATTCCAAGTGCACGCTAGGGAATGTACATAGTCCAAGTGCCCGCTAGGGAATGTACATAGTCCAAGTGCCCGCTAGGTAACCTAGTTACTGCAAGTGCCCGCTAGTTAACCTAGATAGTTCAAGAACCCTCTAGGTAACCTAGATCGTCCAAGGGCCCCCTAGTTAGCCTACATAGTCCAAGTGCCCGCTAGGTAACCTAGATAGTCAAAGTGCTGCTAGTTAATCTACATAGCCCAAGTGCCCGCTAGGTAACCTAGATAATCCAAGAGCCCGCTAGTTAACCTATATCGTCCAAGTGCCCGCTAGTTAACCTAGATCTCCCAAGTGCCCGCTAGTTAACCTACATAGTCATGTGCCCGCTAGTTAACCTACATAGTGCAAGAGCCCGCTACCTAACCTAGATAATCCAAGTGCCCGCTAGTTAACCTATATCGTCCAAGTGCCCGCTAGTTAACCTAGATCGTCCAAGTGCCCGCTAATTAACCTACATAGTGCAAGAGCCCGCTAGTTAACCTAGATCATGTAAGTGTCCGCTCGTTAACCTACATAGTCCACGTGCCAGTTAGCTAACCTAAATTGTCCAAGGGCCCACTAGTTGACCTACATAGTCCAAGTGCCCGCTGGGTAACCTAGATAATCCAAGTGCCCGCTAGGGAACCTTCATAGTCCAAGTGCCTGCTAGGTAACCTAGATAGTCCAAGTGCCCGTTAGTTAAGCTAGATAGTCCAAGTGCCCACTAGGGGACGGACATAGTCCATGTGCCCATTAGCTCACCTAGATAGTCCAAGTGCCCGCTAGTTAACATTGATCATCCAAGTGCCCGCTAGTTAACCTAGATAGTCCAAGTGCACGCTAGTTAACCTAGATAGTCCAAGTGCCCTCTAGTTAACCTAGATCGTCCAAGTGCCCACTAGGTAACCTAAGTAGTCCAAATAATCGATAGGGATCCTACATAGTCCAAGTGCCTGCTAGGTAACCTATATTGTCCAAGTGCCCGTTCATTAACCTAGATAATCCAAGTGCCCGCCAGGTAACCTAGACTGTCCAAGTGCCCGCTAGGTTACCTACATAGTCCATGTGCCCGTTCGTTAACCTAGATAGTCCAAGTGCTGCTAGTTAATCTACATAGCCCAAGTGCCCGCTAGGTAACCTAGATAATCCAAGTGCCCGCTAGCTAACCTATATCGTCCAAGTGCCCACTAGTTAACCTAGATCGTCCAAGTGCCCGCTAGTTAACCTACATAGTGCAAGAGCCCGCTAGTTAACCTAGATCATGCAAGTGTCCGCTCGTTAACCTACATAGTCCACGTGCCAGTTAGCTAACCTAAATTGTCCAAGGGCCAACTAGTTGACCTACATAGTCCAAGTGCCCGCTGGGTAACCTAGATAATCCAAGTGCCCCCTAGGGAACCTTCATAGTCCAAGTGCCTGCTAGGTAACCTAGATAGTCCAAATGCCCGTTAGTTAAGCTAGATAGTCCAAGTGCCCACTAGGGGACGTACTTAGTCCATGTGCCCATTAGCTCACCTAGATAGTCCAAGTGCCCGCTAGTTAACATTGATCATCCAAGTGCCCGCTAGTTAACCTAGATAGTCCAAGTGCACGCTAGTTAACCTAGATAGTCCATGTGCCCTCTAGTTAACCTAGATCGTCCAAGTGCCCGCTAGGTAACCTAAGTAGTCCAAATATCCGATAGGGATCCTACATAGTCCAAGTGCCTGCTAGGTAACCTACATTGTCCAAGTGCCCGTTCGTTACCCTAGATAGTCCAATTGCCCACCAGGTATCCTAGACTGTCCAAGTGCCCGCTAGGTTACCTACATAGTCCAAGTGCCCGTTCGTTAACCTAGATAGTCCAAGTGCCCGCTAGGAAACCTACATAGTCCAAGGGCCCGCTAGGTAACCTAGATAGTCCAAGTGTCCGCTAGATAACCTAGAGTCCAAGTGCTCGCTAGTTAACCTACATAGTCCAAGTGCCCGCTATGTAGCCTAGATAGTCAAAGTGCCCGTTAGGTAACCTACATACTCCAAGTGCCCGCTCGGTAACTTACATTGTCCAAGTTCCCGCTAGGTAACCTAGATAGTACAAGTGCCGGTTCCCTAACCTAGATAGTCCAAGTGCCCGCTAGGCAACCTACATAGTCCAAGTGCCCGTTCGTTAACCTAGAAGTCCAAGTGCCCACTAGGTAACCTTGACAGTCCAAGTGCCCGCTAGGTTACCTGCATATTCCATGTGCCCATTCGTTAACCTAGATAGTCCAAGTGCCCACTAGGTAACCTACATAGTCTAAGTGCCCGCTAGGTAACCTATATAGTCCAAGTGCCCGCTAGGTAACCTAGATAGTCCAAGGGCCCGCTAGTTAACTTACATAGTCCAAGGACTCACTTGTTCACTTTGATAGTCCAAGAGCCCGCTAGTTAACCTGGATCATCCAAGTCCCCGCTAGTTAACCTAGATTGTCCAAGTGCCTGCTAGTTAACCTACATAGTCCAAGGGCCCACTAGTTAACCTAGATAGTCCAAGTGACCTCTAGTTAACCTATATATTCCAAGTTCCCGCTAGTTAACCTATATACCAAGTGCCCGCTACGTAACCTAGATATTCCAAGGGCACGCTACTTAACCTACATCGTCCAAGAGCCCGCTAGGCAACCTAGTAGTCCAAGTGCCCGCTAAGGAACCTACATAGTCCAAGTGCACGCTAGTTATCCTAGATAGTCCATGTGCCCGCTAGTTAACCTAGATAGTCCAAGTGCACGCTAGTTAACCTAGATAGTCCATGTGCCCTCTAGTTAACCTAGATCGTCCAAGTGCCCGCTAGGTAACCTAAGTAGTCCAAATATCCGATAGGGATCCTACATAGTCCAAGTGCCTGCTAGGTAACCTACATTGTCCAAGTGCCCGTTCGTTACCCTAGATAGTCCAATTGCCCACCAGGTATCCTAGACTGTCCAAGTGCCCGCTAGGTTACCTACATAGTCCAAGTGCCCGTTCGTTAACCTAGATAGTCCAAGTGCCCGCTAGGAAACCTACATAGTCCAAGGGCCCGCTAGGTAACCTAGATAGTCCAAGTGTCCGCTAGATAACCTAGAGTCCAAGTGCTCGCTAGTTAACCTACATAGTCCAAGTGCCCGCTATGTAGCCTAGATAGTCAAAGTGCCCGTTAGGTAACCTACATACTCCAAGTGCCCGCTCGGTAACTTACATTGTCCAAGTTCCCGCTAGGTAACCTAGATAGTACAAGTGCCGGTTCCCTAACCTAGATAGTCCAAGTGCCCGCTAGGCAACCTACATAGTCCAAGTGCCCGTTCGTTAACCTAGAAGTCCAAGTGCCCACTAGGTAACCTTGACAGTCCAAGTGCCCGCTAGGTTACCTGCATATTCCATGTGCCCATTCGTTAACCTAGATAGTCCAAGTGCCCATTCGTTAACCTAGATAGTCCAAGTGCCCACTAGGTAACCTACATAGTCTAAGTGCCCGCTAGGTAACCTAGATAGTCCAAGGGCCCGCTAGTTAACTTACATAGTCCAAGGACTCACTTGTTCACTTTGATAGTCCAAGAGCCCGCTAGTTAACCTGGATCATCCAAGTCCCCGCTAGTTAACCTAGATTGTCCAAGTGCCTGCTAGTTAACCTACATAGTCCAAGGGCCCACTAGTTAACCTAGATAGTCCAAGTGACCTCTAGTTAACCTACATATTCCAAGTTCCCGCTAGTTAACCTATATACCAAGTGCCCGCTACGTAACCTAGATATTCCAAGGGCACGCTACTTAACCTACATCGTCCAAGAGCCCGCTAGGCAACCTAGTAGTCCAAGTGCCCGCTAAGGAACCTACATAGTCCAAGTGCACGCTAGTTATCCTAGATAGTCCATGTGCCCGCTAGTTAACCTAGATAGTCCAAGTGCCCGCTAGTTAACCTATATAGTTCAAGTGTCCGCTAGGTAACCTAAGTAGTCCAAATGTCCGATAGGGATCCTACATTGTCCAAGTGCCTGCTAGGTAACTTACATTGTCCAAGTGCCCGTTCGTTAACCTAGGTAGTCCAAATGCCCGCTAGGTAACATAGGCTGTTCAAGTGCCCGCTAGGTTACCTACATAGTCCAAGTGCCTGTTCGTTAACCTACATAGTCCAAATGCCCGCTAGGGACCCTAGTAGTCCAAGTGCCCGCTAATTATCCTAGATAGTCCAAGTGCCCGCTAGGTAACCTACAAAGTCTAAGTGCCCGCTAGGTTATCTATATAGTATAAATGCCCGCTAGGGAACCTACATAGCCCAAGTGCCCACTATGTAATTTAGATAATCCAAGTGCCCGCTAGTTAACCTAGATCGTCCATGTGCCCGTAAGTTAACCTACATCGTCCAAGTGCCCGCTAGTTAACCTACATAGTCAATGGGCCCGCTAGTTAACCTACATAGTGCAGGAGCCCGCTAGCTAACCTAGATAATCCAAGTGCCCGCTAGTTAACCAAGATCGTCCAAGTGCCCGCTAGTTAACCTACATAATGCAAGAGCCCACTAGTTAACCTAGATCATGCAAGTGTCCGCTAGTTAACCTACATAGTCCACGAGCCTGTTAGCTAAAATAAATTGTCCAAGGGCCCACTAGTTGACCTACATAGTCCAAGTGCCCGCTGGGTAACATAGAAAATCCAAGTGCCCGCTAGGGAACCTTCATAGTCCACGTGCCTGCTAGGTAACCTAGACAGTCCAAGTGCCCGTTAGTTAAGCTAGATAGTCCAAGTGCCCACTAGGGGACATACTTAGTCCATGTACCCATTAGGTAACCTAGATAGTCCAAGTGCCTGCTAGTTAACATTGATCATCCAAGTGCCCGCTAGTTAACCTAGATAGTCCAAGTGCCCTCTAGTTAACCTAGATCGTCCACGTGCCCGCTAGTTAACCTACATATTCAAAAGGGCCGCTAGTTAACCTACATAGTCCAAGGTCCGCTAGTTAACATAGATAGTCCAAGTGCTCGGTAGTTAACCTACATAGTACAAGGGCCCACTAGTTAACGTAGATAGTCCAAGTGCCCGCTAGGTAACCTAAGTAGTCCAAATATCTGATAGGGATCCTACATAGTTCAAGTGCCCGCTAGGTAACCTACATTGTCCAAGTTCCCGTTCGTTTACCTAGATAGTCCAAGTGCCCGCTAGGTAACATAGACAGTCCAAGTGCCCGCTAGGTTACCTACATAGTCCAAGTGCCCGTTCGTTAACCTAGATAGTCCAAGTGCCCGCTAGGAAACCTACATAGTCCAAGGGCCAGCTAGGTAACCTAGATAATCCAAGTGTCCGCTAGATAACCTAGAGTCAAAGTGCTCGCTAGTTAACCTACATAGTCCAAGTGCCCGCTATGTAACCTAGATAGTCAAAGTGCCCTTTAGGTAACCTAGATAGTCCAAGTGCCCGCTAGGTAACTTACTTTGTCCAAGTTCCCGATAGGTAACCTAGATAGTCCAAGTGCCCGTTATCTAACCTAGATAGTCCAAGTGCCCGCTAGGCAACCTACATAGTCCAAGAGCCCGTTCGTTAACCTAGAAGTCCAAGTGCCCGCTAGGTAACCTTGACAGTCCAAGTACCCGCTAGGTTACCTGCATATTCCAAGTGCCCATTCGTTAACCTAGATAGTTCAAGTGCCCACTAGGTAACCTAGGTAGTCCAAGTGCCCGCTAGTTAACCTACATAGTCCAAGGGCTCACTTATTCACTTTGATAGTCCAAGTGCCCGCTAGTTAACCTAGATTGTGCAAGTGCCCGCTAGTTAACCTACATAGTCCAAGGAACCATTAGTTAACCTAGATAGTCCAAGTGTCCTCTAGTTAACCTACATAGTCCAAGTGCCCGCTAGTTAACCTATATACCAAGTGCCTGCTATGTAACCTAGATATTCCAAGGGAACGCTAGTTAACCTATATCGTCCAAGTGCCCGCTAGACAACCTAGATAGTCCAAGTGCCCGCTAAGGAACCTACATAGTCCAAGTGCACGCTAGTTATCTTAGATAGTCCAAGTACTCGCTAGTTAACCTAGATAGTCCAAGTGCCTGCTAGGTAACCTAGATAATCCAAGAGCCCGCTAGTTAACCTATATCGTCCAAGTGCCCGCTAGTTAACCTAGATCTTCCAAGTGCCCGCTAGTTAACCTACATAGTGCAAGAGCCCGCTAGTTAACCTAGATCATGCAAGTGTCCGCTCGTTAACCTACATAGTCCACGTGCCAGTTAGCTAACCTAAATTGTCCAAGGGCCCACTAGTTGACCTACATAGTCCAAGTGCCCGCTGGGTAACCTAGATAATCCAAGTGCCCGCTAGGGAACCTTCATAGTTCAAGTGCCTGCTAGGTAACCTAGATAGTCCAAGTGCTCGTTAGTTAAGCTAGATAGTCCAATTGCCCACTTGGGGACGTACTTAGTCCATGTGCCCATTAGGTAACCTAGATAGTCCAATGCCCGCTAGTTTACCTAGATATTCCAAGTGCCGGCTAGTTAACATATATAGTCCAAGTGCACGCTAGTTAACCTAGATAGTCCACGTGTTCTCTAGTTAACCTAGATCGTCCAAGTGCCTGCTAGGTAACCTAAGTAGTCCAAATATCCGATAGGGATCCTACATAGTCCAAGTGCCTGCTAGGTAACCTACATTGTCCAAGTGCCCGTTCGTTAACCTAGATAGGCCAAGTGCCCGCCAGGTAACCTAGACTGTCCAAGTGCCCGCTAGTTTACCTACATAGTGCAAGTGCCCGTTCGTTAACCTAGATAGTCCAAGAGCCCGCTAGGAAACTTACATAGTCCAAGGGCCCGCTAGGTAACCTAGATATCCAAGTGTCCGCTAGATAACCTAGAGTCCAAGTGCTCGCTAGTTAACCTACATATTCCAAGTGCCCGCTATGTAACCTAGATAGTCAAAGTGCCCGTTAGGTAACCTACATAGTCCAAGTGCCCGCTAGGTAACTTACATTGTCCATGTTCCCGCTAGGTAAACTAGATAGTCCAAGTGCCCGTTACCTAACCTAGATAGTCCAAGTGCCCGCTAGGCAACCTACATAGTCCAAGTGCCCGTTCGTTAACCTTGAAGTCCAAGTGCCCGCTAAGTAACCTTGTCAGTCCAAGTGCCCGCTAGGTTACCTGCATATTCCAAGTGCCCATTCTTTAACCTAGATAGTCCAAGTGCCCACTAGGTAACCTATATAGTCCAAGTGCCCGCTAGGTAACCTAGATAATCCAAGGGCCCGCTAGTTAACCTACATAGTCCAAAGGCTCACTTGTTCACTTTGATAGTCCAAGTGCCCGCTAGTTAACCTGGATCTTCCAAGTGCCCGCTAGTTAACCTAGATTGTCCAAGTGCCTTCTAGTTAACCTACATAGTCCAAGGGCCCACTAGTTAACCTAGATAGTCCAAGTGTCCTCTAGTTAACCTACATAGTCCAAATGCCCGCTAGTTAACCTATATACCAAGTGCCCGCTACGTAACCTAGATATTCCAAGGGCACGCTATTTAACCTATGTCGTCCAAGTGCCCGCTAGGCAACCTAGATAGTCCAAGTGCCCGTTATCTAACCTAGATAGTCCACGTGCCCGCTAGGCAACCTACATAGTCCAAGTGCACGCTAGTTTTCCTAGATAGTCCAAGTGCCCGCTAGTTAAGTTAGATAGTCCAAGTGCCTGCTAGGTAACCTACATAGTGAAATTGTCCGCTAGTTAACCTACATATTCCAAGTGCCCGCTAGGGAACCTAGATAGTCCAAATGCCCGCTCTGGAACATACATAGTCCAAGTGCCCGCTAGGGAATCTACATAGTCCAAGGGCCCGCTAGTTAACGTAGATAGTCCATGTGCCGCTAGTTAATCTACATAGTCCAAAGGCCCGCTTGTTAACCTATATAGTCCAAGTACCCGCTAGTTTACCTAGATCTTCCAAGTGCCGGCTAGTTAACCTAGATAGTCCAAGTGCACGCTAGTTAACCTAGATAGTCCAAGTGACCTCTAGTTAACCTAGATCGTCCAAGTGCCCGCTAGGTAACCTAAGTAGTCCAAATATCCGATAGGGATCCTACATAGTCCAAGTGCCCGCTAGGTAACCTACATTGTCCAAGTTCCCGTTCATTTACCTAGATAGTCCAAGTGCCCGCTAGGTAACATAGACTGTCCAAGTGCCCGCTAGGTTACCTACATAGAACAAGTGCCCGTTCGTTAACCGAGATTGTCCAAGTGCCCGCTCGGAAACCTACATAGTCCAAGGGCCCGCTAGGTAACCTAGATAGTCCAAGTGCCCGTTAGGTAACCTAGATAGTCCAAGTGCCCGCTAGGTAACTTACATTGTCCAACTTCCCGATAGGTAACCTAGATAGTCCAAGTGCCCGTTATCTAACCTAGATAGTCCAAGTGCCCGCTAGGCAACCTACATAGTCCAAGAGCCCGTTCGTTAACCTAGAAGTCCAAGTCCCCGCTAGGTAACTTTGACAGTCCAAGTGCCCGCTAGGTTACCTGCATATTCCAAGTGCCCATTCGTTAACCTAGATAGTCCAAGTGCCCACTAGGTAACCTAGATAGTCCAAGGGCCCGCTCGTTAACCTACATAGTCCAAGGGCTCACTTGTTCACTTTGATAGTCCAAGTGCCCGCTAGTTAACCTAGATTTTGCAAGTGCACGCTAGTTAACCTAGATTGTGCAAGTGCCCGCTAGTTAACATACATAGTCCAAGGGCCCATTAATTAACCTAGATAGTCCAAGTGTCCTCTAGTTAACCTACATAGTCCAAGTGCCCGCTAGTTAAACTATATACCAAGTGCCTGCTACGTAACCTAGATATTCCAAGGGCACGCTGGTTAACCTATATCGTCCAAGTGCCCGCTAGGCAACCTAGATAGTTCAAGTGCCCGCTAAGGAAACTACATAGTCCAAGTGCCCGCTAGGTAACCTATATAGTCCATGTGCCCGCTAGGTCACCTAGATAGTCCAAGGGCCCTCTAGTTAACCTACATAGTCCAAGGGCTCACTTGTTCACTTTGATAGTCCAAGTGCCCGCTAAGGAACCTACATAGTCCAAGTGCACGCTAGTTATCCTAGATACTCCAAGTGCCCGCTAGGTAACCTAGATAGTCCAAGTGCCTGCTAGGTAACCTACATAGTTCAAGTGTCCGCTAGTTAACCTACATATTCCAAGTGCCCGCTAGGGAACCTAGATAGTCCAAATGCCCGCTCTAGAACATACATAGTCCAAGTGCCCACTAGGGAATCTACATAGTCCAAGGACCCGCTAGTTAACGTAGATAGTCCAAGTGCCGCTAGTTAATCTACATAGCCCAAAGGCCCGATTGTTAACCTATATAGTCCAAGTACCCGCTAGTTTACCTAGATCTTCCAAGTGCCGGCTAGTTAACCTAGATAGTCCAAGTGCACGCTAGTTAACCTAGATAGTCCAAGTGCCCTCTAGTTAACCTAGACCGTCCAAGTTCCCTGCTAGGTAACCTAAGTAGTCCAAATATCCGATAGGGATCCTACATAGTCCAAGTGCATGCTAGGTAACCTACATTGTACAAGTGCCCGTTCGTTAACCTAGATAGTCCAAGTGCCTGCTAGGTAACTTACATTGTCCAAGTTCCCGCTAGGTAAACTAGATAGTCCAAGTGCCCGTACCTAACCTAGATAGTCCAAGTGCCCGCTAGGCAACCTACATAATCCAAGTGCCCGTTCGTAAACCTTGAAGTCCAAGTGCCCGCTAGGTTACCTGCATATTCCAAGTGCCCATTCGTTAACCTAGATATTCCAAGTGCACACTAGGAAACCTACATAGTCCAAGTGCCCGCTAGGTAACCTAGATAGTCCAAGGGCCCGCTAGTTAACCTACATAGTCCAAGGGCTCACTTGTTCACTTTGATAGTCGAAGTGCCCTCTAGTTAACCTAGATCTTCCAAGTGCCCGCTAGTTAACCTAGATTGTCCAAGTGTCCTCTAGTTAACCTACATACTCCAAGTGCCCGCTAGTTAACCTATATACCAAGTGCCCGCTACGTAACCTAGATATTCCAAGGGCACGGTATTTTACCTATATCGTCCAAGTGCCCGCTAGGCAACCTAGATAGTCCAAGTGCCCGCTAAGGAACCTACATAGACCAAGTGCATGCTAATTATCCTAGATAGACCAAGTGCCCGCTAGTTAACCTAGATAGTCCTAGTGCCTGCTAGGTAACCTACATAGTGCAAGTGTCCGCTAGTTAATCTACATATTCCAAGT
Organism: Tenrec ecaudatus; assembly: GCF_050624435.1. Classification (NCBI taxonomy): domain Eukaryota; kingdom Metazoa; phylum Chordata; class Mammalia; order Afrosoricida; family Tenrecidae; genus Tenrec; species Tenrec ecaudatus. The sequence goes on along the minus strand of NC_134534.1, from coordinate 109,366,560 downwards.
GCCCGCTAGGGAACCTAGATAGTCCAAATGCCCGCTCTGGAACATACACAGTCCAAGTGCCCGATAGGGAATCTACATAGTTCAAGGGCCCGCTAGTTAACGTAGATAGTCCAAGTGCCGCTAGTTAATCTACATAGTCCAAAGGCCCGCTTGTTAACCTATATAGTCCAAGTACCCGCTAGTTTACCTAGATCTTCCAGTGCCGGCTAGTTAACCTAGATTGTCCAAGTGCCTGCTAGTTAACCTACATAGTCCAAGGGCCCACTAGTTAACCTAGATAGTCCAAGTGTCCTATAGTTAACCTACATAGTCCAAGTGCCCGTTAGTTAACCTATATACCAAGTGCCCGCTACGTAACCTAGATATTCCAAGGGCACGGTATTTTACCTATATCGTCCAAGTGCCCGCTAGGCAACCTAGATAGTCCAAGTGCCCGCTAAGGAACCTACATAGACCAAGTGCATGCTAATTATCCTAGATAGACCAAGTGCCCGCTAGTTAACCTAGATAGTCCAAGTGCCTGCTAGGTAACCTACATAGTGCAAGTGTCCGCTAGTTAATCTACATATTCCAAGTGCCCGCTAGGGAACCTAGATAGTCCAAATGCCCGCTCTGGAACATACATAGTCCAAGTGCCCGCTAGGGAATCTACATAGTCCAAGGGCCCGCTAGTTAACGTAGATAGTCCAAGTGCCGCTAGTTAATCTACATAGTCCAAAGGCCCGCTTGTTAACCTATATAGTCCAAGTACCCGCTAGTTTACCTAGATCTTCCTAGTGCCGGCTAGTTGACCTAGATAGTCCAAGTGCACGCTAGTTAACCTAGATAGTCCAAGTGCCCTCTAGTTAACCTAGATCGTCCAAGTGCCCGCTAGGTAACCTAAGTAGTCCAAATATCCGATAGGGATCCTACATAGTCCAAGTGCCTGCTAGGTAACCTACATTGTCCAAGTGCCCGTTCGTTAACCTAGATAGTCCAAGTGCCCGCCAGGTAACCTAGACTGTCCAAGTGCCCGCTACGTTACCTACATAGTCCACGTGCCCGTTCGTTAACCAAGATAGTCCAAGTGCCCGCTAGGAAACCTACATAGTCCAAGGGCCCGCTAGGTAACCTAGATAGTCCAAGTGTCCGCTAGGTAACCTAGAGTCCAAGTGCTCGCTAGTTAACCTACATAGTCCAAGTGCCCGCTATGTAACCTAGATAGTCAAAGTGCCCGTTAGGTAACCTACATAGTCCAAGTGCCCGCTAGGTAACTTACATTGTCCAAGTTCCCGCTAGGTAAACTAGATAGTCCAAGTGCCCGTTACCTAACCTAGATAGTCCAAGTGCACGCTAGTTAACCTAGATAGTCCAAGTGCCCTCTAGTTAACCTAGATCGTCCAAGTGCCCGCTAGGTAACCTAAGCAGTCCAAATATCCGATAGGGATCCTACATAGTCCAAGTGCCTGCTAGGTAACCTACATTGTATAAGTGCCCTTTCGTTAACCTCGATAGTCCAAGTGCCCGCTAGGTAACTTACATTGTCCAAGTTCCCGCTAGGTAAACTAGATAGTACAAGTGCCAGTTACCTAACCTAGATAGTCCAAGTGCCCGCTAGGCAACCTACATAGTCCAAGTGCCCGTTCGTTAACCTTGAAGTCCAAGTGCCCGCTAGGTAACCTTGACAGTCCAAGTGCCCGCTAGGTTACCTGCATATTCCAAGTGCCCATTCGTTAACCTAGATATTCCAAGTGCCCACTAGGTAACCTACGTAGTCCAAGTGCCCGCTAGGTAACCTATATAGTCCAAGTGCCCGCTAGGTAACCTAGATAGTCCAATGGCCCGCTAGTTAACCTACATAGTCCAAGGGCTCACTTGTTCACTTTGATAGTCGAAGTGCCCGCTAGTTAACCTAGATCTTCCAAGTGCCCGCTAGTTAACCTAGATTGTCCAAGTGCCTGCTAGTTAACCTACATAGTCCAAGGGCCCACTAGTTAACCTAGATAGTCCAAGTGTCCTCTAGTTAACCTACATAGTCCAAGTGCCCGCTAGTTAACCTATATACCAAGTGCCCGCTACGTAACCTAGCTATTCCAAGGGCACGCTATTTAACCTATATCGTCCAAGTGCCCGCTAGGCAACCTAGATAGTCCAAGTGCCCGCTAAGGAACCTACATAGTCCAAGTGCATGCTAGTTATCCTAGATAGTCCAAGTGCCCGCTAGTTAACCTAGATAGTCCAAGTGCCTGCTAGGTAACCTACATATTCCAAGTTCCCGCTAGGGAACCTAGATAGTCCAAATGCCCGCTCTGGAACATACATAGTCCAAGTGCCCGCTAGGGAATCTACATAGTCCAAGGGCCCGCTAGTGAACGTAGATAGTCCAAGTGCCGCTAGTTAATCTACATAGTCCATATCCCCGCTTGTTAACCTATATAGTCCAAGTACCCGCTAGTTTACCTAGATCTTCCAAGTGCCGGCTAGTTAACCTAGATAGTCCAAGTGCACGCTAGTTAACCTAGATAGTCCAAGTGACCTCTAGTTAACCTAGATCGTCCAAGTGCCCGCTAGGTAACCTAAGTAGTCCAAATATCCGAAAGGGATCCTACATAGTCCAAGTGCCTGCTAGGTAACCTACATTGTCCAAGTGCCCGTTCATTAACCTAGATAGTCCAAGTGCCCGCCAGGTAACCTAGACTGTCCAAGTGCCCGCTAGGTTACCTACATAGTCCAAGTGCCCGTTCGTTAACCTAGATAGTCCAAGTGCCCGCTAGGAAACTTACATAGTCCAAGGGCCCGCTAGGTAACCTAGATAGTCCAAGTGTCCGCTAGATAACCTAGAGTCCAAGTGCTCGCTAGTTAACCTACATAGTCCAAGTGCCCGCAATGTAACCTAGATAGTCAAAGTGCCCGTTAGGTAACCTACATAGTCCAAGTGCCCGCTAGATAACTTAAATTGTCCAAGTTCCCGCTAGGTAAACTAGATAGTCCAAGTGCCCGTTACCTAACCTAGATAGTCCAAGTGCCCGCTAGGCAACCTACATAGTCCAAGTGCCCGTTCGTTAACCTTGAAGTAAAAGTGCCCGCTAGGTAACCTTGACAGTCCAAGTGCCCGCTAGGTTACCTGCATATTCCAAGTGCCCATTCGTTAACCTAGATAGTCCAAGTGCCCACTAAGTAACCTACATAGTCCAAGTGCCCACTAGGTAACCTATATAGTCCAAGTGCCCGCTAGGTAACCTAGATAGTCCAAGGGCCCGTTAGTTAACCTACATAGTCAAAGGGCTCACTTGTTCACTTTGATAGTCGAAGTGCCCGCTAGTTAACCTAGATCTTCCAAGTGCCCGCTAGTTAACCTAGATTGTCCAAGTGCCTGCTAGTTAACCTACATAGTCCAAGGGCCCACTAGTTAACCTAGATAGTCCAAGTGTCCTCTAGTTAACTTATATAGTCCAAGTGCCCGCTAGTTAACCTATATACCAAGTGCCCGCTACGTAACCTAGATATTCCAAGGGCACGCTATTTAACCTATATCGTCCAAGTGCCCTCTAGGCAACCTAGATAGTCCAAGTGCCCGCTAAGGAACCTACATAGTCCAAGTGCACGCTAGTTTTCCTAGATAGTCCAAGTGCCTGCTAGGTAACCTACATAGTGCAAGTGTCCGCTAGTTAACCTACATATTCCAAGTGCCCGCTAGGGAACCTAGATAGTCCAAATGCCCGCTCTGGAACATACATAGTCCAAGTGCCCGCTAGGGAATCTACATAGTCCAAGGGCCCGCTAGTTAACGTAGATAGTCCAAGTGCCGCTAGTTAATCTACATAGTCCAAAGGCCCGCTTGTTAACCTATATAGTCCAAGTACCCGCTAGTTTACCTAGATCTTCCAAGTGCCGGCTAGTTAACCTAGATAGTCCAAGTGCACGCTAGTTAACCTAGATAGTCCAAGTGCCCTCTACTTAACCTAGATAGTCCAAGTGCCCGCTAGGTAACCTAAGTAGTCCAAATATCCGATAGGGATCCTACATAGTCCAAGTGCCCGCTAGGTAACCTACATTGTCCAAGTTCCCGTTCGTTTACCTAGATAGTCCAAGTGCCCGCTAGGTAACCTAGACTGTCCAAGTGCCCGCTAGGTTACCTACATAGTCCAAGTGCCCGTTCGTTAACCGAGATAGTCCAAGTGCCCGCTAGGAAACCTACATAGTCCAAGGGCCCGCTAGGTAACCTAGATAATCCAAGTGTCCGCTAGATAACCTAGAGTCCAAGTGCTCGCTAGTTAATCTACATAGTCCAAGTGCCCGCTATGTAACCTAGATAGTCAAAGTGCCCGTTAGGTAACCTAGATAGTCCAAGTGCCCGCTAGGTAACTTACATTGTCCAAGTTCCCGATAGGTAACCTAGATTGTCCAAGTGCCCGTTATCTAACCTGGATAGTCCAAGTGCCCGCTAGGCAAACTACATAGTTCAAGAGCCCGTTCGTTAACCTAGAAGTCCAAGTGCCCGCTAGGTAACCTTGACAGTCCAAGTGCCCGCTAGGTTACCTGCATATTCCAAGTGCCCATTCGTTAACCTAGATAGTCCAAGTGCCCGCTAGTTAACCTAGATTGTGCAAGTGCCCGCTAGTTAATCTACATAGTCCAAGGGACCATAAGTTAACCTAGATAGTCCAAGTGTCCTCTAGTTAACCTACATAGTCCAAGTGCCCGCTAGTTAAACTATATACCAAGTGCCTGCTACGTAACCTAGATATTGCAAGGGCACGCTAGTTAACCTATATCGTCCTAGTGCCCGCTAGGCAACCTAGATAGTTCAAGTGCCCGCTAAGGAACCTACATAGTCCAAGTGCCCGCTAGGTTACCTATATAGTCCAAGTGCCCGCTAGGTCACCTAGATAGTCCAAGGGCCCGCTAGTTAACCTACATAGTCCAAGGGCTCACTTGTTCACTTTGATAGTCCAAGTGCCCGCTAAGGAACCTACATAGTCCAAGTGCACGCTAGTTATCCAAGATAATCCAAGTGCCCGCTAGTTAACCTAGATAGTCCAAGTGCCTGCTAGGTAACCTACATAGTGCAAGTGTCTGCTAGTTAATCTACATATTCCAAGTGCCCGCTAGGGAACCTAGATAGTCCAAATGCCCACTCTGGAACATACATAGTCCAAATGCCCACTAGGGAATCTACATAGTCCAAGGGCCCGCTAGTTAACGTAGATAGTCCAAGTGCCGCTAGTTAATCTACATAGCCCAAAGGCCAGCTTGTTAACCTATATAGTCCAAGTACCCGCTAGTTTACCTAGATCTTCCAAGTGCCGGCTAGTTAACCTAGAGAGTCCAAGTGCACGCTAGTTAACCTACATAGTCCAAGTGCCCTCTAGTTAACCTAGATCGTCCAAGTGCCCGCTAGGTAACCTAAGTAGTCCAAATATCGGATAGGGATCCTACATAGTCCAAGTGCCTGCTAGGTAACCTACATTGTACAAGTGCCCGTTCGTTAACCTAGATAGTCCAAGTGCCCGCTAGGTAACTTACATTGTCCAAGTTCCCGCTAGGTAAACTAGATAGTCCAAGTGCCCGTTACCTAACCTAGATAGTCCAAGTGCCTGCTAGGCAACCTACATAGTCCAAGTGCCCGTTCGTTAACCTTGAAGTCCAAGTTCCCGCCAGGTAACCTTGACAGTCCAAGTGCCCGTTAGGTTACCTGCATATTCCAAGTGCCCATTCGTTAACCTAGATAGTCCAAGTGCCCACTAGGTAACCTACATTGTCCAAGTGCCCGCTAGTTATCCTATATACTCTAAGTGCCCGCTAGGTAACCTAGATAGTCCTAGTCCCCGCTAGTTAACCTACATATTCCAAGGGCTCACTTGTTCACTTTGATAGTCGAACTGCCCGCTAGTTAACCTAGATCTTCCAAGCGCCCGCTAGTTAACCTAGATTGTCCAAGTGACTGCTAGTTAACCTACATAGTCCAAGGGCCCACTAGTTAACCTAGATAGTCCAAGTGTCCTCTAGTTAAACTACATAGTCCAAGTGCCCGCTAGTTAACCTATATACCAAGTGCCCGCTACGTAACCTAGATATTCCAAGGGCACGGTATTTAACCTATATCGTCCAAGTGCCCGCTAGGCAACCTAGATAGTCCAAGTGCACGCTAAGGAACCTACATAGTCCAAGTGCATGCTAGTTATCCTAGAGAGTCCAAGTGCCCTCTAGTTAACCTAGATTGTCCAAGTGCCTGCTAGGTAACCTACATAGTGCAAGTGTCCGCTAGTTAACCTACATATTCCAAGTGCCCGCTAGGGAACCTAGATAGTCCAAATGCCTGCTCTGGAACATACATAGTCCAAGTGCCCGCTAGGGAATCTACATAGTCCAAGGGCCCGATAGTTAACGTAGATAGTCCAAGTGCCGCTAGTTAATCTACATAGTCCAAAGGCCCGCTAGTTAACCTACATAGTCCAAGTGCCCGCTATGTAATCTAGATAGTCAACGTGCCCGTTAGGCAACCTACATAGTCCAAGTACCCGCTAGGTAACTTATATTGTCCAAGTTCCCGCTAGGTAACCTAGATAGTCCAAGTGCCTGTTACCTAACCTAGAGAGTCCAAATCCCCGCTAGGCAACCTACATAGTCCAAGTGCCCGTTAGTTAACCTAGAAGTCCAAGTGTCCGCTAGGTAACCTTGACAGTCCAAGTGCCCGCTAGGTTACCTGCATATTCCAAGTGCCCATTCGTTAACCTAGATAGTCCAAGTGCCCGGTAGGTAACCTAGATAGTCCAAGGGCCCGCTAGTTAACCTACATAGTCCAAGGGCTCACTTGTTCTCTTTGATAGTCCAAGTGCCCACTAGTTAACCTAGATCTTCCAAGTGCCCGCTAGTTAACCTAGATTGTCCAAGTGCCTGCTAGTTAACCTACATAGTCCAAGGGCCCACTAGTTTACCTAGATAGTCCAAGTGACCTCTAGTTAACCTACATAGTCCAAGTGCCCGCTAGTTAACCTATATACCAAGTACCCGCTCTGAAACCTAGATATTCCAAGGGCACGCTATTTAACCTATATCGTCCAAGTGCCCGCTAGGCAACCTAGATAGTCCAAGTGCCCGCTAAGGAACCTACATAGTCCAAGTGCACACTAGTTATCCTAGATAGTCCAAATGCCCCCTAGTTAACCTAGATAGTCCAAGTGCCTGCTACGTAACCTACATAGTGCAAGTGTCCGCTAGTTAACCTACATATTCCAAGTGCCCGCTAGGGAACCTAGATAGTCCAAATGCCCGCTCTGGAACATACATAGTCCAAATGCCGCTAGTTAATGTACATAGTCCAAAGGCCCGCTTGTTAACCTACTTAGTCCAAGTACCTGCTAGTTTACCTAGATCTTCCAAGTGCACGCTTGTTAACCTACAGAGTCCAAGGGCCCGCTAATTAACCTACATATTTCAAGGGCCCGCTAGTTAACCTGGATAGTCCAAGTGCCCACTCTGGGACGTACTTAGTCCATGTGCCCATTAGCTAACCTAGATAGTCCAAGTGCCTGCTAGTTAACATTGATCATCCAAGTGCCCGCTAGTTAACCTAGATAGTCCAAGTGCACGCTAGATAACCTAGATAGTCCAAGTGCCCTCTAGTTAACCTAGATCGTCCACGTGCCCGCTAGTTAACCTACATAGTCCAAAGGCCCGCTAGTTAACCTACATAGTCCAAGGTCCGCTAGTTAACCTTGACAGTCCAAGTGCTCGGTTGTTAACCTACATAGTACAAGGGCCCACTAGTTAACCTAGATAATCCAAGTGCCCGCTAGGTAACCTAAGTAGTCCAAATATCCGATAAAGATCCTACATAGTCCAAGTGCCTGCTAGGTAACCTACATTGTCCAAGTGTCCGTTCGTCAACCTAGATAGTCCAAGTGCCAGCTAGGTAACCTAGACTGTCCACTTGCCCGCTAGAATACCTACATAGTCCAAGTGCCCGTTCGTTAACCTAGATAGTCCAAGTGACCGCTAGGAAACCTACATAGACCAAGGGCCCGCTAGGTAACCTAGAGTCCAAGTGTCCGCTAGTTAACCTATATAGTTCAAGTGCCCACTATGTAACCTAGATAGTCAAAGTGCCCTTTAGGTAACCTACATAGTCCAAGTGCCCGCTAGGAAACTTACATTGTCCAAGTTCCCGCTAGGTAACCTAGATAGTCCAAGTGCCCCATACCTAACCTAGATAGTCCAAGTGCCCGCTAGGTTACCTGCATATTCCAAGTGCCCATTCCTTAACCTAGATAGTCCAAGTGACCACTAGGTAACCGACATAGTCCATGTGCCCGCTAGGTAACCTATATAGTCCAAGTGCCCGCTTGGTAACCTAGATAGTCCAAGGGCCCACTAGTTAACCTACATAGTCCAAGGGCTCACTTGTTCACTTTGATAGTCCAAGTGCCCGCTAGTTAACCAAGATCTTCCAAGTGACCGCTAGTTAACCTAGATTGTCCAAGTGCCTGCTAGTTAACCTACATATTCCAATGCCCGCTAGTTAACCTATATACCAAGTGCCCGCTACGTAACCTAGATATTCCAAGGGCACACTATTTAACCTATATCATCCAAGTGCCTGCTAGGCAACCTAGACAGTCCAAGTGCCCACTAAGGTACTTACATAGTCCAAGTGCACGCTAGTTATCCTAGATAGTCCAAGTGCCCGCTAGTTAACCTAGATAGTCCAAGTGCCTGCTAGGTAACCTACATAGTGCAAGTCTCCGCTAGTTAACCTACATATTCCAAGTGCCCGCTAGGGAACCTAGATAGTCCAAATGCCCGCTATGGAACATACATAGTCCAAGTGCCGCTAGTTAATCTACATAGTCCAAAGGCCCGCTTGTTAACCTACATAGTCCAAGTACCCGCTAGTTTACCTAGATCTTCCAAGTGCACGCTTGTTAACCTACATAGTCCAAGGGCCCGCTAGTTAACCTACATAGTCCAAGGGCACGCTAGGTAACTTATATAGTCCAAATGCCCACTAGGGACCCTAATAGTCCAAGTGACCGCTAGTTATCCTAGATAGTCCAAATGCTCGCTAGTTAACCTAGATAGTCCAAGTGCCCGCTAGTTAACCTAGATAGACCATGTGCCCGCTAGGGAACCTACCTAGTCCAAGTGCCCGATAGGGAACCTACATATTCCAAGTGCCCGTTAGTTAACCAAGATAGTCTAATGCCTGCTAGGTAACCTAGATAGTCCAACAGCCCGCTAGGTAACCTACATACTCCAAGAACCCGCTAGGCAACGTAGATAGTTCAAGTGCCAGCTAAGTAACCTAGATAGTCCAAGTGCCCGCTAGGTTATCTATATAGTCCAAATGCCCGCTAGGGAACCTACATAGTCCAAGTGCCCGCTAGGTAACCTAGATAATCCAAGTGCCCGCTAGTTAACTTATATCGTCCAAGTGCCCGGTAGTTAACCTAGATCGTCCAAGTGCCCGCTAGTTAACCTACATAGTTAATTGGCCCGCTATTTAACCTACATAGTGCAAGTGCCCGCTAGTTAACCTAGATCGTGCAAGTGTCCGCTAGTTAACCTACATAGTCCACGTGCCAGTTAGCTAACCTAGATAGTCCAAGGGCCCGCTAGTTGACCTACATACTCCAAGTGCCCTTTAGTTAACCTAGATAGTCCAAGTGCCCACTATGGGACGTACTTAGTCCATGTGCCCATTAGCTAACCTAGATAGTCCAAGTGCCCGCTAGTTAACATTGATCATCCAAGTGCCCACTAGTTAACCTAGATATCCAAGTGCACGCTAGTTAACCTAGATTGTTCTAGTGCCCTCTAGTTAACCTAGATCATCCAAGTGCCCGCTAGTTAACGTACATAGTCCAAAGGCCCGCTAGTTAACCTACATAGTCCAAGGTCCGCTAGTTAACCTAGATAGTCCAAGTGCTCGCTAGTTAACCTACATAGTACAAGGGCCCACTAGTTGACCTATATAGTCCAAGTGCCCGCTAGTTAACCTATATAGTCCAAGTGCCCGCTAGGTAACCTAAGTAGTTCAAATGTCCTATAGGGATCCTACATAGTCCATGTGCCCGCTAGGTAACCTACATTGTCCAAGTGCCTGTTCGTTAACCTAGGTAGTTCAATTGCCCGCTAGGCAATATAGGCTGTTCATGTGCCCGCTAGGTTACCTACATAGTCCAAGTGCCTGTTTAACCTACATAGTCCAAATGCACGCTAGGGACCCTAATAGTCCAAATGCCCGCTAATTATCCTAGATATTCCAAGTGCCCGCTAGGTAACCTACAAAGTCTAAGTGCCCGCTAGGTTATCTATATAGTATAAATGCCCGCTAGGGAACGTACATACCCCAAGTGCCCGCTATGTAACTTAGATAATCCAAGTGCCCGCTAGTTAACCTAGATCGTCCAAGTGCCCGCTAGTTAACCTAGATCGTCCAAGTGCCCGCTAGTTAACCTAGATCGTCCAAGTGCCCGCTAGTTAACCTACATAGTCAATGGGCCTGCTAGTTAACCTACATAATACAAGAGCCCGCTAGCTAACCTAGATAATCCAAGTGCCCGCTACTTAACCTAGATCGTCCAAGTGCCCGCTAGTTAACCTACATAATGCAAGAGCCCGCTAGTTAACCAAGATCATGCAAGTGTCCGCTAGTTAAACTACATAGTCCACGTGCCAGTTAGCTAACCTAAATTGTCCAAGGGCCCACTAGTTGACCTATATAGTCCAAGTGCCCGCTGGGTAACATAGAAAATCCAAGTGCCCGCTATGGAACCTTCATAGTCCACATGCCTGCTAAGTAACCTAGACAGTCCAAGTGTCCGTTAGTTAAGCTAGATAGTCCAAGTGCCCACTAAGGGACGTACTTAGTCCATGTGCCCATTAGGTAACCTAGATAGTCCAAGTGCCCGCTAGTTAACATTGATCATCCAAGTGCCCGCTAGTTAACCTAGATAGTCCAAGTGCCCTCTAGTTAACCTAGATCGTCCACGTGCCCGCTAGTTATCCTACATAGTCCATAGGCCCGCTAGTTAACCTACATAGTCCAAGGTCCGCTAGTTAACCTAGATAGTCCAAGTGCTCGGTAGTTAACCTACATAGTACAAGGGCCCACTAGTTAACCTAGATAGTCCAAGTGCCCGCTAGGTAACCTAAGTAGTCCAAATATCCGATAGGGATCCTAAATAGTCCAAGTGCCCGCTAGGTAACCTACATTGTCCGAGTTCCCGTTCGTTTACCTAGATAGTCCAAGTGTCCGCTAGGTAATATAGACTGTCCAAGTGCCCGCTAGGTTACCTACATATTCCAAATGCCCGTTCGTTAACCTAGATAGTCCAAGTGCCCGCTAGGAAACCTACATAGTCCAAGGGCCCGCTAGGTAACCTAGATAATCCAAGTGTCGGCTAGATAACCTAGAGTCCAAGTGCTCGCTAGTTAACCTACATAGTCCAAGTGCCCGCTATGTAACCTAGATAGTCAAAGTGCCCGTTAGTTAACCTAGATAGTCCAAGTGCCCGCTAGGTAACTTACATTGTCCAATTCCCGATAGGTAACCTAGATAGTCCAAGTGCCCGTTATCTAACCTAGATAGTCCAAGTGCCCGCTAGGCAACCTACATAGTCCAAGAGCCCGTTCGTTAACCTAGAAGTCCAAGTGCCCGCTAGGTAACTTGACAGTCCAAGTGCCCGCTAGGTTACCTGCATATTCCAAGTGCCCATTCGTTAACCTAGATAGTCCAAGTGCCCACTAGGTAACCTAGATAGTCCAAGGGCCCGCTAGTTAACCTACATAGTCAAAGGGCTCACTTGTTCACTTTGATAGTCCAAGTGCCCGCTAGTTAACCTAGATCTTCCAAGTGCCCGCTAGTTAACCTAGATTGTGCAAGTGCCCGCTAGTTAACCTACATAGTCAAAGGGCCCACTAGTTAACCTAGATAGTCCAAGTGTCCTCTAGTTAACCTACATAGTCCAAGTGCCCGCTAGTTAACCTATATACCAAGTGCCTGCTACGTAACCTAGATATTCCAAGGGCACGCTAGTTAACCTACATCGTCCAAGTGCCCGCTAGGCAACCCAGATAGTCCAAGTGCCCGCTAAGGAACCTACATAGTCCAAGTGCACGCTAGTTATCCTAGATAGTCCAAGTGCCTGCTAGGTAACCTACATAGTGCAAGTGTCCGCTAGTTAACCTACATATTCCAAGGGCCCGCTAGGGAATGTACATAGTCCAAGTGCCCGCTAGGTAACCTAGTTACTGCAAGTGCCCGCTAGTTAACGTAGATAGTGCAAGTGCTGCTAGTTAATCTACATAGCCCAAGTGCCCGCTAGGTAACCTAGATAATCCAAGTGCCCGCTAGTTAACCTATATCGTCCAAGTGCCCGCTAGTTAACCTAGATCTCCCAAGTGCCCGCTAGTTAACCTAAATAGTCATGTGCCCGCTAGTTAACCTACATAATGCAAGATCCCGCTAGCTAACCTAGATAACCGAAGTGCCCGCTAGTTAACCTATATCGTCCAAGTGCCCGCTAGTTAACCTAGATCGTCCAAGTGACCGCTAGTTAACCTACATAATGCAAGAGCCCGCTAGTTAACCTAGATCATGCAAGTGTCCGCTCGTTAACCTACATAGTCCACGTGCCAGTTAGCTAACCAAAATTGTCCAAGGGCCCACTAGTTGACCTACATAGTCCAAGTGCCCGCTGGGTAACCTAGATAATCCAAGTGCCCGCTAGGGTACCTTCATAGTCCAAGTGCCTGCTAGGTAACCTAGATAGTCCAAGTGCCCGTTAGTTAAGCTAGATAGTCCAAGTGCCCACTAGGGGACGTACTTAGTCCATGTGCCCATTAGGTAACCTAGATAGTCCAAGTGACCGCTAGTTAACATTGATTATCCAAGTGCCGGCTAGTTAACCTAGATAGTCCAAGTGCCCGCTAGGAAACCTACATAGTTCAAGGGCCCGCTAGGTAACCTAGATAGTCCAAGTGTCCGCTAGATAACCTAGAGTCCAAGTGCTCGCTAGTTAACCTACATAGTCCAAGTGCCCGCTATGTAACCTAGATAGTCAAAGTGCCCGTTAGGTAACCTACATATTCCAAGTGCCCGCTAGGTAAACTAGATAATCCAAGTGCCCGTTACCTAACCTAGATAGTCCAAGTGCCCGCTAGGCAACCTACATAGTCCAAGTGCCCGTTCGTTAACCTTGAAGTCCAAGTGCCCGCTAGGTAACCTTGACAGTCCAAGTGCCCGCTAGGTTACCTGCATATTCCAAGTGCCCATTCGTTAACCTAGAAAGTCCAAGTGCCCACTAGGTAACCTACATAGTCCAAGTGCCCGCTAGGTAACCGATATAGTCCAAGTGCCCGCTAGGTAACCTAGATTGTCCAAGGGCCCGCTAGTTAACCTACATAGTCCAAGGGCTCACTTGTTCACTTTGATAGACGAAGTGCCCGCTAGTTAACCTAGATCTTCCAAGTGCCCGCTAGTTAACCTAGATTGTCCAAGTGCCTGCTAGTTAACCTACGTAGTCCAAGGGCCCACTAGTTAACCTTGATAGTCCAAGTGTCCTCTAGTTAACTTACATAGTCCAAGTGCCCTCTAGTTAACCTATATACCAAGTGCCCGCTACGTAACGTAGATATTCCAAGGGCACGCTATTTAACCTATATCGTCCTAGTGCCCGCTAGGCAGCCTAGATAGCACAAGTGCCCGCTAAGGAACCTACATAGTCCAAGTGCACGCTAGTTATCCTAGATAGTCCAAGTGCCCGCTAGTTAACCTAGATAATCCAAGTGCCTTCTAGGTAACCTACATAGTGCAAGTGTCCGCTAGTTAACATACATATTCCAAGTGCCCGCTAGGGAACCTAGATAGTCCAAGGGCCCGCTAGTTAACCTACATAGTCTAAGGGCTCACTTGTTCACTTTGATAGTCCAAGTGCCCGCTAGTTAACCTAGATCTTCCAAGTGCCCGCTAGTTAACCTAGATTGTCCAAGTGCCTGTTAGTTAACCTACATAGTCCAATGGCCCACTAGTTAACCTAGATAGTCCAAGTGTCCTCTAGTTAACCTACATAGTCCTAGTGCCCGCTAGTTAACCTATATACCAAGTGCCCGCTATGTAACCTAGATATTCCAAGGGCACGGTATTTAACATATATCGTCCAAGTGCCCGCTAGGCAACCTAGATAGTCCAAGTGCCCGCTAAGGAACCTACATAGTCCAAGTGCACGCTAGTTATCCTAGATAGTCCAAGTGCCCGCTAGTTAACAAAGATAGTCCAAGTGCCTTCTAGGTAACCTACATAGTGCAAGTGTCCGCTAGTTAACCTACATATTCCAAGTGCCCAATAGGGAATGTACATAGTCCAAGTGCCCGCTAGGTAACCTAGTTACTGCAAGTGCCCGCTAGTTAACCTAGATAGTCCAAGTGCTGCTTGTTAATCTACATAGCCCAAGTGCCCGCTAGGTAACCTAGATAATACAAGTGCCCGCTAGTTAACCTATATCGTCCAAGTGCCCGCCAGTTAACCTAGATCTCCCAAGTGTCCGCTAGTTAACCTAAATAGTCATGTGCCCGCTAGTTAACCTACATAGTGCAAGAGACCGCTAGCTAACCTAGATAATCAAAGTGCCCGCTAGTTAACCTATATCGTCCAAGTGCCCGCTAGTTAACCTAGATCGTCCAAGTGCCCGCTAGTTAACCTACATAATGCAAGAGCCCGCTAGTTAACCTAGATCATGCAAGTGTCCGCTCCTTAACCTACATAGTCCACGTGCCAGTTAGCTAACCAAAATTGTCCAAGGGCCCACTAGTTGACCTATAAAGTCCAAGTGCCCGCTGGGTAACCTAGATAATCTAAGTGCCCGCTAGGGAACCTTCATAGTCCAAGTGCCTGCTAGGTAAACTAGATAGTCCAAGTGCCCGTTAGTTAAGCTAGATAGTCCAAGTGCCCACTAGGGGACGTACTTAGTCCATGTGCCCATTAGGTAACCTAGATAGTCCAAGTGCCCGCTAGTTAACATTGATCATCCAAGTGCCGGCTAGTTAACCTAGATAGTCCAAGTGCCCGCTAGGAAACCTACATAGTTCAAGGGCCCGCTAGGTAACCTAGATAGTCCAAGTGTCCGCTAGATAACCTAGAGTCCAAGTGCTCGCTAGTTAACCTACATAGTCCAAGTGCCCGCTATGTAACCTAGATAGTCAAAGTGCCCGTTAGGTAACCTACATAGTCCAAGTGCCCGCTAGGTAAATTAGATAGTCCAAGTGCCCGTTACCTAACCTAGATAGTCCAAGTGCCCGCTAGGCAACCTACATAGTCCAAGTGCCCGTTCGTTAACCTTGAAGTCCAAGTGCCCGCTAGGTAACCTTGACAGTCCAAGTGCCCGCTAGGTTACCTGCATATTCCAAGTGCCCATTCGTTAACCTAGAAAGTCCAAGTGTCCACTAGGTAACCTACATAGTCCAAGTGCCCGCTAGGTAACCGATATAGTCCAAGTGCCCGCTAGGTAACCTAGATAGTCCAAGGGCCCGCTAGTTAACCTAGATAGTCCAAGTGCCTTCTAGGTAACCTACATAGTGCAAGTGTCCGCTAGTTAACATACATATTCCAAGTGCCCGCTAGGGAACCTAGATAGTCCAAGGGCCCGCTAGTTAACCTACATAGTCCAAGGGCTCACTTGTTCACTTTGATAGTCGAAGTGCCCGCTAGTTAACCTAGATCTTCCAAGTGCCCGCTAGTTAACCTAGATTGTCCAAGTGCCTGCTAGTTAACCTACATAGTCCAAGGGCCCACTAGTTAACCTAGATAGTCCAAGTGTCCTCTAGTTAACCTAGATCGTGCAAGTGCCCGCTAGTTAACCTACACAGTCAATGGGCCCGCTACTTAACCTACATGGTGCAAGTGCCCACTAGTTAACCTAGACCGTTCAAGTGTCCGCTAGTTAACCTAGATAGTCCAAGTGCCCGCTAGTTAACCTAGATAGACCAAGTGCCCCTTCGGGAACCTATCTAGTCCAAGTACCCGCTAGGAAACGTACATAGTCCAAGTGCCCGCTAGGTAACGTACATAGTGCAAGTGCTCACTAGGTAATGTAGATAGACCAAGTGCCTGTTAGGGAACGTACATAGTCAAAGTGCCCCCTAGGTAACCTAGATAGTCCAAGTGCCCGCTAGTTAACCTACATAGTCCAAGTGCCTGCTATGTAACCTACATAGTGCATGTGTCCGCTAGTTAACCTACATATTCCAAGTGCCCGCTTGGGAACCTAGATAGTCCAAATGCCCGCTCTGGAACATACATAGTCCAAGTGCCCGCTGGGAATCTACATAGTCCAAGGGCCCGCTAGGTAACCTAGATAATCCAAGTGTCCGCTAGTTAACCTAGATCGTCCAAGTGCCCGCTAGTTAACCTACATAGTCAATGGGCCCGCTACTTAACCTACATGGTGCAAGTGCCCACTAGTTAACCTAGACCGTTCAAGTGTCCGCTAGTTAACCTAGATAGTCCAAGTGCCCGCTAGTTAACCTAGATAGACCAAGTGCCCCTTAGGGAACCTATCTAGTCCAAGTACCCGCTAGGAAACGTACATAGTCCAAGTGCCCGCTAGGTAACGTACATAGTGCAAGTGCTCACTAGGTAATGTAGATAGTCCAAGTGCCTGTTAGGGAACGTACATAGTCAAAGTGCCCGCTAGGTAACCTAGATAGTCCAAGTGCCCGCTAGTTAACCTACATAGTCCAAGTGCCCGTTAGGTAACCAATATAGTCCAAATGCCCGCTAGGGGCCCTAATAGTCCAAATGCCCGCTAGTTAACCTAGATAGTGCAAGTGCTCGCTAGTTAACCTAGATAGACCAAGTGCCCCCTAGGGAACCTATCTAGTCCAAGTACCCGCTAGGAAACGTACATAGTCCAAGTGCCCGCTAGGTAACGTACATAGTCCAAGTGCTCACTAGGTAACGTAGATAGTCCAAGTGCCTGCTAGGGAACGTACATAGTCCAAGTGCCCGCTAGGTAACCTAGATAGTCCAAGTGCCCACTAGTTAACCTACATAGTCCAGGTTCCTCCTAGGTCACCTAGATAGTCCAAGGGCCCGCTAGGTAAACTACATAGTCCAAATGCCCGATAGGGAACCTAGATAGTCCAAGTGCCCGCTAGGTAATCTACATAGTCCAAGTGCCCGCTAGTTAACCTACATAGTCCAAATGCCCGCCAGTTAACCTACATAGTCCATGTGCCCGATAGGGAACGTACATAATCCAAGTGCCCGCTAGGGAACCTACATATTCCAAGTGCCCGTTAGTTAACCTAGATAGTCCAAATGCCCGCTAGGGAAGCCACATAGTCCAAGTGCTCTCAAGGGAACCTACACAGTCCAAGGGCCCGCTAGTTAACCTTCATAGTGCAAGTGTCCGCTACTTAACCTACATATTCTAAGTTCCCGCTAGTTAACCTACATAATCTAATGCCCGTTCGTTAACCTAGATAGTCCAAGTGCCCGCTAGGCAACCTACATAGTCCAAGTGCCCGTTCGTTAACCAGATATCCAAGTGCCCGCTAGGTAACCTTGACAGTCCAAGTGCCCGCTAGGTTACCTGCATATTCCAAGTGCCCATTCGTTAACCTAGATAGTCCACGTGCCCACTAGGTAACCTACATAGTCCAAGTGCCCGCTAGGTAACCTAGATAGTCCAAGGGCCCGCTAGTTAACCTACATAGTCCAAGGGCTCACTTGTTCACTTTGATAGTCCAAGTGCCCGCTAGTTAACCTAGATCTTCCAATGCCCGCTAGTTAACCTAGATTGTCCAAGTGCCTGCTAGTTAACCTACATAGTCCAAGGGCCCACTAGTTAACCTAGATAGTCCAAGTGTCCTCTAGTTAACCTACAGAGTCCAAGTGCCCGCTAGTTAATATATATACCAAGTGCCCGCTAGTTAAACTACATAGTGCAAGAGCCCGCTAGTTAACCTAGATAGTCCAAGTGCTCGGTAGTTAACCTACATAGTACAAGGGCCCACTAGTTAACCTAGATAGTCCAAGTGCCCGCTAGGTAACCTAAGTAGTCCAAATATCGGATAGGGATCCTACATAGTCCAAGTGCCTGCTAGGTAACCTACATTGTCCAAGTGTCTGTTCGTTAACCTAGATAGTCCAAGTGCCCGCTACATAACCTAGACTGTCCAAGTGCCCGCTAGGTTACCTACATAGTCCAAATGTCCGATAGGGATCCTTCATAGTCCAAGTGCCCGCTAGGTAACCTACATAATCCAAGTGCCCGTTCGTTAAGCTAGATAGTCCAAGTGCCCGCTAGGAAACCTACATTGTCCAAGGGCCCGCTAGGTTACCTAGATTGACCAAGTGCCCTCTAGGTAACCTAGAGTCCAAGTGCTCGCTAGTTAACCTACATAGTGCAAGTGCCCGCAATGTAACCTAGATAATCAAAGTGCCCGTTAGGTAACCTAGATAGTCCAAGTGCCCGCTAGGTAACTTACATTGTCCAAGTTCCCGCTAGGTAAACTAGATACTCAAAGTGCCCGTTACCTAACCTAGATAGACCAAGTGCCCGCTAAGCAACCTAAATAGTCCAAGTGCCCGTTCGTTAATCTAGAATTCCAAGTGCCCGCTAGGTAACCTAGACAGTCCAAGTGCCTGCTAGGTTACCTGCATATTCCAAGTGCCCGTTCGTTTACCTAGATAGTCCATGTGCACACTAGGTAACCTACATAGTCCAAGTGCCCGCTAGGTAACCTATATAGTCCAAGTGCCCGCTAGGTAACCTACATAGTCCAAGGGCTCACTTGTTCACTTTGATAGTCCAAGTGCCCGCTAGTTAACCTAGATCTTCCAAGTGCCCGCTAGTTAACCTAGATAGTCCTAGTGCCCGTTAGTTAACCTAGAGTGTCCAAGTGCCCGATAGGTATCTTACATTGTCCAAGTTCCCGCTAGGTAAACTAGATACTCAAAGTGCCCGTTACCTAACTTAGATAGTCCAAGTGCCCGCTAAGCAACATACATAGTTCAAGTGCCCGTTCGTCAACCTAGAATTCCAAGCACCCGCTAGGTAACCTAGACAGTCCAAGTGCCCGCTAAGTTACCTGCATATTCCAAGTGCCCGTTCGATAACCTAGATAGTCCAAGTGCACACTAGGTAACCTACATAGTCCAAGTGCCCGCTAGGTAACCTACATAGTCCAAGGGCTCACTTGTTAACTTTGATAGTCCAAGTGCCTGCTAGTTACCCTAGATCGTCCAAGTGCCCGCTAGTTAACCTAGATAGTCCTAGTGCCCGTTAGTTAACCTAGATTGTCCAAGTGCCCACTAGGGGACGTACTTAGTCCAAGTGCCCGTTAGCTAACCTAGATTGTCCAAGTGCCCGCTAGTTAACATTGATCATCCAAGTGCCCGCTAGTTAACCTACATAGTCCAAGGGCCCGCTAGTTAACCTACGTAGTCCAAGGTCCGCTAGTTAACCTAGATAGTCCAAGTGCTCGCTAGTTAACCTACATAGTACAAGGGCCCGCTAGTTGACCTAGATAGTCCAAGTGCCCGCAAGGTTACCTACATAATCCAAGTTCCCGCTAGGTAACCTTGATAATCCAAATGCCCGTTACCTAACCTAGATAGTCCAATTGCCCGCTATGCAACATACATAGTCCACTTGCCCGTTTGTTAACCTAGAAGGCCAAGTGCCCGCTAGGTAACCTAGACTGTCCAAGTGCCCGCTAGGTAACCTAGATAGTCCAAGGGCCCGCTAGTTAACCTACATAGTCCAAGTGCCCGTTAGTTAACTTACATAGTTCAAGTATCCATACGGAACATACATAGCCCAAGTGCCCTCTAGGGAACATACATAGTCCAAGTGCCCGCTAGGGAATCTACATAGTCCAAGGTCTCGCTAGTTAACGTAGATAGTCCAAGTTCCGCTAGTTAATCTACATAGTTCAAGGGCCCGCTAGTTAACCTACATAGTCCAATTACCCGCTAGTTAACCTAGATCGTCCAAGTGTCCGCTAGTTAATCTACATAGTACAAGTGCCCGCTCGGGAATCTAGTTTCTCCAAGTGCCCGCTCTGGAACCTACATAGTCCAAGTGCCTGCTAGGGAACCTACATAGTCTAAGTTCCCGATAGTTGACCTAGATAGTCCAAGTGCCCGCTAGGTAACCTACATAGTCCAAGTTCCCGCTAAGTGACATAGATAGTCCAAGTGCCCGTTACCTAACCTAGATAGTCCAATTGCCCGCTATGCAACATACATAGTCCACGTGCCCGTTTGTTAACCTAGAAGGCCAAGTGCCCGCTAGGTAACCTAGACTGTCCAAGTGCCCGCTAGGTTACCTACATAGTCCCAGTGCCCGCTAGGTAACCTAGATAGTCCAAGGGCCCGCTAGTTAACCTACATAGTCCAAGTGCCCGGTAGTTAACTTACATAGATCAAGTGTCCATAGGGAACATACATAGCCCAAGTGCCCGCTAGGGAATCTACATAGTCCAAGGGCCAGCTAGTTAACGTAGATAGTCCAAGTGCCGCTAGTTAATCTACATAGTCCAAGGGCCCGCTAGTTAACCAACATAGTCCAAGTACCCGCTAGTTAACCTAGTTCGTCCAAGTGCCCGCTAGGTAACCTACATAGTCCAAGGGCCCGCTAGTTAACCTAGATTGTCCAAGTGCCCGCTAGTTAACCTACATAGTCCAAGGGCCCACAAGTTAACCTAGATAGTCCAAGTGTCCTCTAGTTAACCTATATACCAAGTGCCTGCTACGTAACCTAGATATTCCAAGGGCACGCTATTTAACCTATATCGTCCAAGTGGCCGTTAGGCAACCTAGATAGTCCAAGTGCCCGCTAAGGAACCTACATAGTCCAAGTGCACGCTAGTTATCCTAGATAGTCCAAGTGCCCACTATGTAACCTACATAGTCTCAGTGCCCGCTAGGTTACCTAGATAGTCCAAGTGCCCGCTAGTTAACCTAGATAGTCCAAGTGCATGCTAGGTAACCTACATAGTGCAAGTGTCCGCTAGTTAACCTACATAGTCCAAGTGCCCGGTAGTTAACATAGATAGTCCAAGTGCCTGCCAGGGAACGTACATAGTCCAAGTGCCCCCTAGGTAACCTAGATACTGCAAGTGCCCACTAGTTAACCTAGATAGTTCAAGAACCCCCTAGGTAACCTAGATCATCCAAGGGCCCCCTAGTTAGCCTACATAGTCCAAGTGCCCGCTAGGTAACCTAGATAGTCCTAGTTCCCGTTCGGTAACCTTGATAGTCCAAGTGCCCTTTAGGGAACCTAGATAGTCCAAGGGTCCACTAGTAAACCTACATAGTCCATGGGCCCGCTAATTAACCTTTATAGTGCAAGTGTCCGCTATTTTACCTACATATTCCAAGTGCCCGCTAGTTAACCTACATAATCTAAGTGCCCGTTGGCTGACCTACATAGTCCAAGGGCCCGCTAGTTGACCTACATAGTCCAAGTGCCCGCTAGTTAACCTAGATAGTCCAAGTGCCTGCTAGGTAACCTACATAGTGCAAGTGTCCGCTAGTTAACCTACAAATCCAAGTGCCCGCTAGTTAACATAGATAGTCCAAGTGCCCGCTAGGGAACGTACATTGTCCAAGTACCCGCTAGGTAACCTAGATAGTTCAAGAATCCGCTAGGTAACCTAGATCGTCAAAGGGCCCCCTTGTTAGCCTACATAGTCCAAGTGCCCGCTAGGTAACCTAGATAGTCCAAGTGCCCGTTCGGTAACCTAGATAGTCCAAGTGCCCTTTCGGGAACCTAGATAGTCCAAGGGCCCGCTAGTAAACCTACATAATCCATGGGCCCGCTAGTTAACCTTCATAGTGCAAGTGTCTGCTACTTAACGTACATATTCCAAGTTCCCGCTAGTAAAGCTACATAATCTAAGTGCCCTTTGGCTAACCTAGATAGTCCAAAGGCCCGCTAGTTGACCTATATAGTCAAAGTGCCAGCTAGGTAACCTAGATAGTACAAGTACCCGCTAGGGAACCTAGATAGTCCAGGTGCCTGTTAGCTAACCTAGATAGTCCAAGTGGCGGCTAGGTAACCTACATAGTCCAAGTGCCCGTTCGTTAACCTAGATAATCCAAGTACCCGCTAGGCAACCTACATAGTCCAAGTGCCCGTTAGTTAACCTAGATAGTCAAAGTGCCTGCTAGGTAACCTATATAGTCCAAGTGCCCGCTAGGTAACCTACATAGTCCAAGTGCCAGCTAGGTAACCTAAATAGTCCAAATGCCCGCTAGGGAAACTACATAGTCCAAGTGCCCGCTAGTTAACCTAGATAGTCCAAGTGCCTGCTTGTAAACCTACATAATCCATGGGCCCGCTAGTTAGCCTACATAGTCAAAGTGCCCGCTAGGTAACCTAGATACTGCAAGTGCCCACTAGTTAACCTAGAGAGTTCAAGTACCCGCTAGGTAACCTAGATCGTCCAAGGGACCCCAAGTTAGCCTACATAGTCCAAGTGCCCGCTAGGTAACCTAGATAGTCCACGTTCCCGTTCGGTAACCTTGATAGTGCAAGTGCCCTTTAGGGAACCTAGATAGTCCAAGGGCCCGCTAGTAAACCTACATAGTCCATGGGCCCGCTAATTAACCTTCATCGTGCAAGTGTCCGCTACTTTACCTACATATTCCAAGTGCCCGTTAGTTAACCTACATAATCTAAGTGCCCGTTGGCTAACCTAGATAGTCCAAGGGCCCACTAGTTGGCCTACATAGTCCAAGTGCCCGCTAATTAACCTAGATAGTCCAAGTGCCTGCTAGGTAACCTACATAGTGCAAGTGTCCGCTAGTTAACCTACATAGTCCAAGTGACCGTCAGTTAACATAGATAGTCCAAGTGCCCGCTAGGGAACGTACATAGTCAAAGTACCCGCTAGGTAACCTAGATAGTTCAAGTACCCGCTAGGTAACCTAGATCGTCAAAGGGGCCCTTTGTTAGCCTACACAGTCCAAGTGCCCGCTAGGTAACCTAGATAGTCCAAGTGCCCGTTCATTAACCTAGATAATCCAAATGCCCCCTAGGTAACCTAGACAGTCGAAGTGCCCGCTAGTTAACCTACATAGTCCAAGTGCCCGATAGGGAATCTACATAGTCCAAGTGCCCGTTAGTTAACCTAGATAGTCAAAGTGCCTGCTAGGTAACCTAGATAGTCCAAGTGCCCGCTAGGTAACCTACATAGTCCAAGTGCCCGCTAGGTAACCTAAATAGTCAAAATGACCGCTAGGGAAACTACATAGTCCAAATGCCCGCTAGTTAACCTAGATAGTCCAAGTGCCTGCTAGTAAACTACATAATCCATGGGCCCGCTAGTTAGCCTAATTAGTGATAGGGCCCGCTAGTTAACCTAGATACTCCAAGTGCCCGCTAGTTAACATTGATCATCCAAGTGCCCGCTAGTTAACATACATAGTCCAAGGGCCCACTACTTAACCTACATCGTCCAAGGGCCCGCTAGGTAACCTAGATAGTCCAAGTGCCCGCTAGTTAACCTACATAGTCTAAGTGCCCGCTAGGTAACCAAGACAGTTCAAGTGACCACTAGGTTACCTATATAGTCCAAGTGCCCGTTCGTTAACCTACATAGTCCAAGTGCCCGCTAGGTAACCAATATAGTCCAAATGCCCGCTAGGGCCGTAATACTCCAAATGCCCACTTGTTAACATAGATAGTCCAAGTGCCCGCTAGTTAACCTAGATAGTCCTAGTGCCCGTTAGTTAACCTAGAGTGTCCAAGTGCCCACTAGGGGACGTACTTAGTCCAAGTGCCCGTTAGCTAACCTAGATACTCCAAGTGCCCGCTAGTTAACATTGATCATCCACGTGCCCGCTAGTTAACCTACATAGTCCAAGGGCCCGCTACTTAACTTACATAGTCCAAGGTCCGCTAGTTAACCTACATAGTCCAAGTGCTCGCTAGTTAACCTACATAGTACAAGGGCCCGCTAGTTGACCTAAATAGTCCAAGTGCCCGCTGGTTAACCTAGATAGTCCAAGTACCCGCTGGGTAACCTAAGTAGTCCAAATGTCCGATAGGGATCCTACATATTCCAAGTGCCCGCTAGGTAACCTACATAGTCCAAGTGCCCGTTCGTTAACCTAGATAGTCCAAGTGCCCGCTAGGAAACCTACATAGTTCAAGGGCCCGCTAGGTTACCTAGATAGTACAAGTGCCCGCTAGGTAACCTAGAGTCCAAGTGCTCGATAGTTAACCTCCATAGTCCAAGTGCCCGCTAGTTAACCTAGATCATCCAAGTGCCCGCTAGTTAACCTAGATAGTCCTAGTGCCCGTTAGTTAACCTAGAGTGTCCAAGTGCCCACTAGGGGACGTACTTAGTCCAAGTGCCCGTTAGCTAACCTAGATTGTCCAAGTGCCTGCTAGTTAACATTGATCATCCAAGTGCCCGCTAGTTAACCTACATAGTCCAAGGGCCCGCTAGTTAACCTACGTAGTCCAAGGTCCGCTAGTTAACCTAGATAGTCCAAGTCCTCGCTAGTTAACCTACATAGTACAAGGGCCCGCTAGTTGACCTAGATAGTCCAAGTGCCCGCTAGGTAAACTACATAGTCCAAGTTCCCTCTAGGTAACCTAGATAGTCCAAGTGCCCGTTACCTAACCTAGATAGTCAAATTGCCCGCTATGCAACATACATAGTCCACGTGCCCGTTTGTTAACCTAGAAGGCCAAGTGCCCGCTAGGTAAACTAGACTGTCCAAGTACCCGCTAGGTTACCTACATAGTCCAAGTGCCCGCTAGGTAACCTAGATAGTCCAAGGGCCCGCTAGGTAACCTACATAGTCCAAGTGCCCGGTAGTTAACTTACATAGTTCAAGTGTCCATCGGGAACATACATAGCCCAAGTGCCCGCTAGTGAACATACATAGTCCAAGTGCCCGCTAGGGAATCTACATAGTCCAAGGTCCCGCTAGTTAACGTAGATAGTCCAAGTTCCGCTAGTTAATCTACATAGTTCAAGGGCCCGCTAGTTAACCTACATAGTCCAATTACCCGCTAGTTAACCTAGATCGTCCAAGTGTCCGCTAGTTAATCTACATAGTCCAAGTGCCCTCTCGGGAATCTAGTTAGTCCAAGTGCCCGCTCTGGAACCTACATAGTCCAAGTGCCCGCTGGGTAACGTACATAGTCCAACTTCCCGCTAGGTAACCTAGGTAGTCCAAGTGCCCGTTACCTAACCTAGATAGTCCAATTGCCCGCTATGCAACATACATAGTCCACGTGCCCGTTTGTTAACCTAGAAGGCCAAGTGTCCGCTAGGTAACCTAGACTGTCCAAGTGCCCACTAGGTTACCTACATAGTCCAAGTGCCCGCTAGTAACCTAGATAGTCCAAGGGCCCGCTAGTAAACCTACATAGTCCAAGTGCCCGGTAGTTAACTTACATAGTTCAAGTGTCCATAGGGAATATACATAGCCCAAGTGCACGCTAGGGAACATACATAGTCCAAGTGCCCGTTAGGGAATCTACATAGTCCAAGGGTCCGCTACTTAACGTAGATAGTCCAAGTGCCGCTAGTTAATCTACATAGTCCAAGGGCCCGCTAGTTAACCTACATAGTCCAAGTACACGCTAGTTAACCTAGATCGTCCAAGTCCCCGCTAGGTAAAATACATGGTCCAAGGGCTCACTAGTTAACCTACATAGTCCAAGGACCCGCTTGTTAACCTACATTGTCCAAGGGCCCCCTAGTTAACCTACATAGCCCAAATGCCCGCTAGGTAAGCAATATAGTCCAAATGCCCGCTAGGGGCCCTAATAGTCCAAATAGCCGCTAGTTAACCTAGATAGTCCAAGTGCTCGCTAGTTAACCTAGATAGTCCAAGTGCCCGCTAGTTAACCTAGATAGACCAAGTGCCCGCTAGGGAACTTATCTAGTCCAAGTACCCGCTAGGAAACGTACATAGTCCAAGTGCCCTCTAGGTAACATATATAGTCCAAGTGCCCACTAGTTAACCTACATAGTCCAGTTTCCCCCTAGGTAACCTAGATAGTCCAAGGGCCCGCTAGGTAACCTACATAGTCCAAATGCCCGCTAGTTAACCTACATAGTCAAAGTGCCCGATAGGAAACCTACATAATCCAATTGCCCGCTAGGGAACCTACATTGTCCAAGTGCCCGTTAGGTAACCTAGATAGTCCAAATGCCCGCTAGGGAACCCACATAGTCCAAGTGCCCGCTAGGGAACTTACATAGTCCAAGGGCCCGCTAGCCAACCTACATAGTCCAAGTGCCCGTTAGTTAACCTAGATAGTCCCAGTGACCGCTAGGTAACCTAGATAGTCCAACAGCCCGGTAGGTAACCTACATACTCCAAGTACCCGCTAGGTAACGTAGATAGTTCAAGTGCCAGATAGGTAAGCTAGATAGTCCAAGTGCCCGCTAGGTAACCTACAAGTCTAAGTGCCCGCTAGGTAATCTATATAGTCCAAATGACTACTAGGGAGCCTACATAGTCCAAATGCCCGCTAGGTAACCTAGGTAGTCCAAGGGCCCGCTAGGAAACCTACATAGTCCTAGTGCCCCCTAGTTAACCTACATTCTCCAAGTGCCCGATAGGGAACCTACATAGTCCAAGTGCCCGGTAGGTAACCTACATAGTCCAAGTGCCCGATAGGGAACCTACATAATCCAAGTGCCCGCTAGGGAAACTACATAGTCCAAGTGCCCGTTAGGTAACCTAGATAGTCCAAATGCCCGCCAGGAAACCCACATAGTCCAAATGCCCGCTAGGGAAACTCCATAGTCCAAGTGCCCGATAATTAACCTAGATAGTGCAAGTGCCTGCTAGTAAACCTACATAATCCATGGGACCGCTAGTTAGCCTACATATTGCAAGGGCCCGCTAGTTAACCTACATCGTCCAAGGTCCCGCTAGTTAACCTAGATATTCCAAGTGCCTGCTAGTTAACCTACATAGTCTAAGTGCCCGCAAGGCAACCAAGACAGTTCAAGTGAGCACTAGGTTACCTACATAGTCCAAGTGCCCGTTCGTTAACCTACATAGTCCAAGTGCCCGCTAGGTAACCAATATAGTCCAAATGCCCGCTAGGGGCCCTAATAGTCCAAATGCCCGGTAGTTAACCTAGATAGTCCAAGTGCTCGCTAGTTAACCTAGATAGTCCAAGTGCCCGCTAGTTAACCTAGATTGACCAAGTGCCCCCTAGGGAACCTATGTAGTCCAAGTACCCGCTAGGAAACGTACATAGTCCAAGTGCCCGCTAGGTAACGTACATAGTCCAAGTGCTCACTGGGTAACGTAGATAGTCCAAGTGCCTGCTGGGGAACGTACATAGTCCAAGTGCCCGCTAGTTAACCTACATAGTCAAAATGACCGCTAGGGAAACTACATAGTCCAAATGCCCGCTAGTTAACCTAGATAGTCCAAGTGCCTGCTAGTAAACCTACATAATCCATGGGCCCGCTAGTTAGCCTAAATAGTGCAAGGGTCCGCTAGTTAACCTAGATACTCCAAGTGCCCGCTAGTTAACATTGATCATCCAAGTGCCCGCTAGTTAACATACATAGTCCAAGGGCCCGCTACTTAACCTACATCGTCCAAGGGCCCGCTAGTTAACCGAGATAGTCCAAGTGCCCGCTAGTTAACCTACATATTCTAAGTGCCCGCTAGGTATCCAAGACAGTTCAAGTGACCACTAGGTTACCTACATAGTCCAAGTGCCCGTTCGTTAACCTACATAGTCCAAGTGCCCGCTAGGTAACCAATATAGTCCAAATGCCCGCTAGGGCCGTAATAGTCCAAATGCCCACTTGTTAACATAGATAGTCCAAGTGCCCGCTAGTTAACCTAGATAGTCCTAGTGCCCGTTAGTTAACCTAGAGTGTCCAAGTGCCCACTAGGGGACGTACTTAGTCCAAGTGCCCGTTAGCTAACCTAGATACTCCAAGTGCCCGCTAGTTAACACTGATCATCCACGTGCCCGCTAGTTAACCTACATAGTCCAAGGGCCCGCTACTTAACTTACATAGTCCAAGGTCCGCTAGTTAACCTAGATAGTCCAAGTGCTCGCTAGTTAACCTACATAGTACAAGGGCCCGCTAGTTCACCTAAATAGTCCAAGTGCCCGCTGGTTAACCTACATAGTCCAAGTACCCGCTGGGTAACCTAAGTAGTCCAAATGTCCGATAGGGATCCTACATATTCCAAGTGCCCGCTAGGTAACCTACATAGTCCAAGTGCCCGTTCGTTAACCTAGATAGTCCAAGTGCCCGCTAGGAAACCTACATAGTTCAAGGGCCCGCTAGGTTACCTAGATAGTCCAAGTGCCCGCTAGGTAACCTAGAGTCCAAGTGCTCGATAGTTAACCTACATAGTCCAAGTGCCCGCTATGTAACCTAGATAATCAAAGTGCCCGTTAGGTAACCTAGATAGTCCAAGTGCCCGCTAGGTAACTTACATTGTCCAAGTTCCCGCTAGGTAAACTAGATACTCAAAGTGCCCGTTACCTAACCTAGATAGTCCAAGTGCCCGCTAAGCAACCTACATAGTCCAAGTGCCCGTTCGTTAACCTAGAATTCCAAGTGCCCGCTAGGTAACCTAGACAGTCCAAATGCCCGCTAGGTTACCTGCATATTCCAAGTGCCCGTTCGTTAACCTAGATAGTCCAAGTGCACACTAGTTAACCTACATAGTCCAAGTGCCCTCTAGGTAACCTATATAGTCCAAGTGCCCGATAGGTAACCTACATAGTCCAAGGGCTCACTTGTTAACTTTGATAGTCCAAGTGCCCGCTAGTTAACCTAGATCGTCCAAGTGCCCGCTAGTTAACCTAGATAGTCCTAGTGCCCGTTAGTTAACCTAGAGTGTCCAAGTGCCCACTTGGGGACGTACTTAGTCCAAGTGCCCGTTAGCTAACCTAGATTGTCCAAGTGCCTGCTAGTTAACATTGATCATCCAAGTGCCCGCTAGTTAACCTACATAGTCCAAGGGCCCGCTAGTTAACCTACGTAGTCCAAGGTCCGCTAGTTAACCTAGATAGTCCAAGTCCTCGCTAGTTAACCTACATAGTACAAGGGCCCGCTAGTTGACCTAGATAGTCCAAGTGCCCGCTAGGTAAACTACATAGTCCAAGTTCCCTCTAGGTAACCTAGATAGTCCAAGTGCCCGTTACCTAACCTAGATAGTCAAATTGCCCGCTATGCAACATACATAGTCCACGTGCCCGTTTGTTAACCTAGAAGGCCAAGTGCCCGCTAGGTAAACTAGACTGTCCAAGTACCCGCTAGGTTACCTACATAGTCCAAGTGCCCGCTAGGTAACCTAGATAGTCCAAGGGCCCGCTAGGTAACCTACATAGTCCAAGTGCCCGGTAGTTAACTTACATAGTTCAAGTGTCCATCGGGAACATACATAGCCCATGTGCCCGCTAGTGAACATACATAGTCCAAGTGCCCGCTAGGGAATCTACATAGTCCAAGGTCCCGCTAGTTAACGTAGATAGTCCAAGTTCCGCTAGTTAATCTACATAGTTCAAGGGCCCGCTAGTTAACCTACATAGTCCAATTACCCGCTAGTTAACCTAGATCGTCCAAGTGTCCGCTAGTTAATCTACATAGTCCAAGTGCCCTCTCGGGAATCTAGTTAGTCCAAGTGCCCGCTCTGGAACCTACATAGTCCAAGTGCCCGCTGGGTAACGTACATAGTCCAACTTCCCGCTAGGTAACCTAGGTAGTCCAAGTGCCCGTTACCTAACCTAGATAGTCCAATTGCCCGCTATGCAACATACATAGTCCACGTGCCCGTTTGTTAACCTAGAAGGCCAAGTGTCCGCTAGGTAACCTAGACTGTCCAAGTGCCCACTAGGTTACCTACATAGTCCAAGTGCCCGCTAGTAACCTAGATAGTCCAAGGGCCCGCTAGTAAACCTACATAGTCCAAGTGCCCGGTAGTTAACTTACATAGTTCAAGTGTCCATAGGGAATATACATAGCCCAAGTGCCCGCTAGGGAACATACATAGTCCAAGTGCCCGTTAGGGAATCTACATAGTCCAAGGGTCCGCTACTTAACGTAGATAGTCCAAGTGCCGCTAGTTAATCTACATAGTCCAAGGGCCCGCTAGTTAACCTACATAGTCCAAGTACACGCTAGTTAACCTAGATCGTCCAAGTCCCCGCTAGGTAAAATACATAGTCCAAGGGCTCACTAGTTAACCTACATAGTCCAAGGACCCGCTTGTTAACCTACATTGTCCAAGGGCCCCCTAGTTAACCTACATAGTCCAAATGCCCGCTAGGTAAGCAATATAGTCCAAATGCCCGCTAGGGGCCCTAATAGTCCAAATAGCCGCTAGTTAACCTAGATAGTCCAAGTGCTCGCTAGTTAACCTAGATAGTCCAAGTGCCCGCTAGTTAACCTAGATAGACCAAGTGCCCGCTAGGGAACTTATCTAGTCCAAGTACCCGCTAGGAAACGTACATAGTCCAAGTGCCCTCTAGGTAACATAGATAGTCCAAGTGCCCACTAGTTAACCTACATAGTCCAGTTTCCCCCTAGGTAACCTAGATAGTCCAAGGGCCCGCTAGGTAACCTACATAGTCCAAATGCCCGCTAGTTAACCTACATAGTCCAAGTGCCCGATAGGAAACCTACATAATCCAATTGCCCGCTAGGGAACCTACATTGTCCAAGTGCCCGTTAGGTAACCTAGATAGTCCAAATGCCCGCTAGGGAACCCACATAGTCCAAGTGCCCGCTAGGGAACTTACATAGTCCAAGGGCCCGCTAGCCAACCTACATAGTCCAAGTGCCCGTTAGTTAACCTAGATAGTCCCAGTGACCGCTAGGTAACCTAGATAGTCCAACAGCCCGGTAGGTAACCTACATACTCCAAGTACCCGCTAGGTAACGTAGATAGTTCAAGTGCCAGATAGGTAAGCTAGATAGTCCAAGTGCCCGCTAGGTAACCTACAAGTCTAAGTGCCCGCTAGGTAATCTATATAGTCCAAATGACTACTAGGGAGCCTACATAGTCCAAATGCCCGCTAGGTAACCTAGGTAGTCCAAGGGCCCGCTAGGAAACCTACATAGTCCTAGTGCCCCCTAGTTAACCTACATTCTCCAAGTGCCCGATAGGGAACCTACATAGTCCAAGTGCCCGGTAGGTAACCTACATAGTCCAAGTGCCCGATAGGGAACCTACATAATCCAAGTGCCCGCTAGGGAAACTACATAGTCCAAGTGCCCGTTAGGTAACCTAGATAGTCCAAATGCCCGCCAGGAAACCCACATAGTCCAAATGCCCGCTAGGGAAACTCCATAGTCCAAGTGCCCGATAATTAACCTAGATAGTGCAAGTGCCTGCTAGTAAACCTACATAATCCATGGGACCGCTAGTTAGCCTACATATTGCAAGGGCCCGCTAGTTAACCTACATCGTCCAAGGTCCCGCTAGTTAACCTAGATATTCCAAGTGCCTGCTAGTTAACCTACATAGTCCAAGTGCCCGCTAGGTAACCTATATAGTCCAAGTGCCCGATAGGTAACCTACATAGTCCAAGGGCTCACTTGTTAACTTTGAGAGTCCAAGTGCCCGCTAGTTAACCTAGATCGTCCAAGTGCCCGCTAGTTAACCTAGATAGTCCTAGTGCCCGTTAGTTAACCTAGAGTGTCCAAGTGCCCACTAGGGGACGTACTTATTCCAAGTGCCCGTTAGCTAACCTAGATTGTCCAAGTGCCTGCTAGTTAACATTGATCATCCAAGTGCCCGCTAGTTAACCTACATAGTCCAAGGGCCCGCTAGTTAACCTACATAGTCCAAGGTCCGCTAGTTAACCTAGATAGTCCAAGTCCTCGCTAGTTAACCTACATAGTACAAGGGCCCGCTAGTTGACCTAGATAGTCCAAGTGCCCGCTAGGTAAACTACATAGTCCAAGTTCCCTCTAGGTAACCTAGATAGTCCAAGTGCTCGTTACCTAACCTAGATAGTCAAATTGCCCTCTATGCAACATACATAGTCCACGTGCCCGTTGTTAACCTAGAAGACCAAGTGCCCGCTAGGTAAACTAGACTGTCCAAGTACCCGCTAGGTTACCTACATAGTCCAAGTGCCCGCTAGGTAACCTAGATAGTCCAAGGGCCCGCTAGGTAACCTACATAGTCCAAGTGCCCGGTAGTTAACTTACATAGTTCAAGTGTCCATCGGGAACATACATAGCCCAAGTGCCTGCTAGTGAACATACATAGTCCAAGTGCCCGCTAGGGAATCTACATAGTCCAAGGTCCCGCTAGTTAACGTAGATAGTCCAAGTTCCGCTAGTTAATCTACATAGTTCAAGGGCCCGCTAGTTAACCTACATAGTCCAATTACCCGCTAGTTAACCTAGATCGTCCAAGTGTCCGCTAGTTAATCTACATAGTCCAAGTGCCCGCTCGGGAATCTAGTTAGTCCAAGTGCCCGCTCTGGAACCTACATAGTCCAAGTGCCCGCTGGGTAACGTACATAGTCCAACTTCCCGCTAGGTAACCTAGGTAGTCCAAGTGCCCGTTACCTAACCTAGATAGTCCAATTGCCCGCTATGCAACATACATAGTCCACGTGCCCGTTTGTTAACCTAGAAGGCCAAGTGTCCGCTAGGTAACCTAGACTGTCCAAGTGCCCACTAGGTTACCTACATAGTCCAAGTGCCCGCTAGTAACCTAGATAGTCCAAGGGCCCGCTAGTAAACCTACATAGTCCAAGTGCCCGGTAGTTAACTTACATAGTTCAAGTGTCCATAGGGAATATACATAGCCCAAGTGCCCGCTAGGGAACATACATAGTCCAAGTGCCCGTTAGGGAATCTACATAGTCCAAGGGTCCGCTACTTAACGTAGATAGTCCAAGTGCCGCTAGTTAATCTACACAGTCCAAGGGCCCGCTAGTTAACCTACATAGTCCAAGTACACGCTAGTTAACCTAGATCGTCCAAGTCCCCGCTAGGTAAAATACATAGTCCAAGGGCTCACTAGTTAACCTACATAGTCCAAGGACCCGCTTGTTAACCTACATTGTCCAAGGGCCCCCTAGTTAACCTACATAGTCCAAATGCCCGCTAGGTAAGCAATATAGTCCAAATGCCCGCTAGGGGCCCTAATAGTCCAAATAGCCGCTAGTTAACCTAGATAGTCCAAGTGCTCGCTAGTTAACCTAGATAGTCCAAGTGCCCGCTAGTTAACCTAGATAGACCAAGTGCCCGATAGGAAACCTACATAATCCAATTGCCCGCTAGGGAACCTACATTGTCCAAGTGCCCGTTAGGTAACCTAGATAGTCCAAATGCCCGCTAGGGAACCCACATAGTCCAAATGCCCGCTAGGGAACTTACATAGTCCAAGGGCCCGCTAGCCAACCTACATAGTCCAAGTGCCCGTTAGTTAACCTAGATAGTCCCAGTGACCGCTAGGTAACCTAGATAGTCCAACAGCCCGGTAGGTAACCTACATACTCCAAGTACCCGCTAGGTAACGTAGATAGTTCAAGTGCCAGATAGGTAAGCTAGATAGTCCAAGTGCCCGCTAGGTAACCTACAAGTCTAAGTGCCCGCTAGGTAATCTATATAGTCCAAATGACTACTAGGGAGCCTACATAGTCCAAATGCCCGCTAGGTAACCTAGGTAGTCCAAGGGCCCGCTAGGAAACCTACATAGTCCTAGTGCCCCCTAGTTAACCTACATTCTCCAAGTGCCCGATAGGGAACCTACATAGTCCAAGTGCCCGGTAGGTAACCTACATAGTCCAAGTGCCCGATAGGGAACCTACATAATCCAAGTGCCCGCTAGGGAAACTACATAGTCCAAGTGCCCGTTAGGTAACCTAGATAGTCCAAATGCCCGCCAGGAATCCCACATAGTCCAAATGCCAGCTAGGGAAACTACATAGTCCAAGTGCCCGATAAGTAACCTAGATAGTCCAAGTGCCTGCTAGTAAACCTATATAATCCATGGGACCGCTAGTTAACCTACATATTGCAAGGGCCCGCTAGTTAACCTACATCGTCCAAGGTCCCGCTAGTTAAACTAGATATACCAAGTGCCTGCTAGTTAACCTACATAGTCTAAGTGCCCGCAAGGCAACCAAGACAGTTCAAGTGAGCACTAGGATACCTACATAGTCCAAGTGCCCGTTCGTTAACCTACATAGTCCAAGTGCCCGCTAGGTAACCAATATAGTCCAAATGCCCACTAGGGGCCCTAATAGTCCAAATGCCCGGTAGTTAACCTAGATAGTCCAAGTGCTCGCTAGTTAACCTAGATAGTCCAAGTGCCCGCTAGTTAACCTAGATTGACCAAGTGCCCCCTAGGGAACCTATGTAGTCCAAGTACCCGCTAGGAAACGTACATAGTCCAAGTGCCCGCTAGGTAACGTACATAGTCCAAGTGCTCACTGGGTAACGTAGATAGTCCAAGTGCCTGCTGGGGAACGTACATAGTCCAAGTGCCCGCTAGTTAACCTACATAGTCAAAATGACCGCTAGGGAAACTACATAGTCCAAATGCCCGCTAGTTAACCTAGATAGTCCAAGTGCCTGCTAGTAAACCTACATAATCCATGGGCCCGCTAGTTAGCCTAAATAGTGCAAGGGCCCGCTAGTTAACCTAGATACTCCAAGTGCCCGCTAGTTAACATTGATCATCCAAGTGCCCGCTAGTTAACATACATAGTCCAAGGGCCCGCTACTTAACCTACATCGTCCAAGGGCCCGCTAGTTAACCGAGATAGTCCAAGTGCCCGCTAGTTAACCTACATATTCTAAGTGCCCGCTAGGTATCCAAGACAGTTCAAGTGACCACTAGGTTACCTACATAGTCCAAGTGCCCGTTCGTTAACCTACATAGTCCAAGTGCCCGCTAGGTAACCAATATAGTCCAAATGCCCGCTAGGGCCGTAATAGTCCAAATGCCCACTTGTTAACATAGATAGTCCAAGTGCCCGCTAGTTAACCTAGATAGTCCTAGTGCCCGTTAGTTAACCTAGAGTGTCCAAGTGCCCACTAGGGGACGTACTTAGTCCAAGTGCCCGTTAGCTAACCTAGATACTCCAAGTGCCCGCTAGTTAACACTGATCATCCACGTGCCCGCTAGTTAACCTACATAGTCCAAGGGCCCGCTACTTAACTTACATAGTCCAAGGTCCGCTAGTTAACCTAGATAGTCCAAGTGCTCGCTAGTTAACCTACATAGTACAAGGGCCCGCTAGTTCACCTAAATAGTCCAAGTGCCCGCTGGTTAACCTACATAGTCCAAGTACCCGCTGGGTAACCTAAGTAGTCCAAATGTCCGATAGGGATCCTACATATTCCAAGTGCCCGCTAGGTAACCTACATAGTCCAAGTGCCCGTTCGTTAACCTAGATAGTCCAAGTGCCCGCTAGGAAACCTACATAGTTCAAGGGCCCGCTAGGTTACCTAGATAGTCCAAGTGCCCGCTAGGTAACCTAGAGTCCAAGTGCTCGATAGTTAACCTACATAGTCCAAGTGCCCGCTATGTAACCTAGATAGTCAAAGTGCCCGTTAGGTAACCTAGATAGTCCAAGTGCCCGCTAGGTAACTTACATTGTCCAAGTTCCCGCTAGGTAAACTAGATACTCAAAGTGCCCGTTACCTAACCTAGATAGTCCAAGTGCCCGCTAAGCAACCTACATAGTCCAAGTGCCCGTTCGTTAACCTAGAATTCCAAGTGCCCGCTAGGTAACCTAGACAGTCCAAATGCCCGCTAGGTTACCTGCATATTCCAAGTGCCCGTTCGTTAACCTAGATAGTCCAAGTGCACACTAGTTAACCTACATAGTCCAAGTGCCCGCTAGGTAACCTATATAGTCCAAGTGCCCGCTAGGTAACCTACATAGTCCAAGGGCTCACTTGTTAACTTTGATAGTCCAAGTGCCCGCTAGTTAACCTAGATCGTCCAAGTGCCCGCTAGTTAACCTAGATAGTCCTAGTGCCCGTTAGTTAACCTAGAGTGTCCAAGTGCCCACTAGGGGACGTACTTAGTCCAAGTGCCCGTTAGCTAACCTAGATTGTCCAAGTGCCTGCTAGTTAACATTGATCATCCAAGTGCCCGCTAGTTAACCTACATAGTCCAAGGGCCCGCTAGTTAACCTACGTAGTCCAAGGTCCGCTAGTTAACCTAGATAGTCCAAGTCCTCGCTAGTTAACCTACATAGTACAAGGGCCCGCTAGTTGACCTAGATAGTCCAAGTGCCCGCTAGGTAAACTACATAGTCCAAGTTCCCTTTAGGTAACCTAGATAGTCCAAGTGCCCGTTACCTAACCTAGATAGTCAAATTGCCCGCTATGCAACATACATAGTCCACGTGCCCGTTTGTTAACCTAGAAGGCCAAGTGCCCGCTAGGTAAACTAGACT
Organism: Tenrec ecaudatus; assembly: GCF_050624435.1. Lineage (NCBI taxonomy): Eukaryota > Metazoa > Chordata > Mammalia > Afrosoricida > Tenrecidae > Tenrec > Tenrec ecaudatus. The sequence continues at coordinate 109,330,171 of NC_134534.1, read as the reverse complement.
GTCCAAGTACCCGCTAGGTTACCTACATAGTCCAAGTGCCCGCTAGGTAACCTAGATAGTCCAAGTGCCCGCTAGGTAACCTACATAGTCCAAGTGCCCGGTAGTTAACTTACATAGTTCAAGTATCCATCGGGAACATACATAGCCCAAGTGCCCGCTAGTGAACATACATAGTCCAAGTGCCCGCTAGGGAATCTACATAGTCCAAGGTCCCGCTAGTTAACGTAGATAGTCCAAGTTCCGCTAGTTAATCTACATAGTTCAAGGGCCCGCTAGTTAACCTACATAGTCCAATTACCCGCTAGTTAACCTAGATCGTCCAAGTGTCCGCTAGTTAATCTACATAGTCCAAGTGCCCGCTCGGGAATCTAGTTAGTCCAAGTGCCCGCTCTGGAACCTACATAGTCCAAGTGCCCGCTGGGTAACGTACATAGTCCAACTTCCCGCTAGGTAACCTAGGTAGTCCAAGTGCCCGTTACCTAACCTAGATAGTCCAATTGCCCGCTATGCAACATACATAGTCCACGTGCCCGTTTGTTAACCTAGAAGGCCAAGTGTCCGCTAGGTAACCTAGACTGTCCAAGTGCCCACTAGGTTACCTACATAGTCCAAGTGCCCGCTAGTAACCTAGATAGTCCAAGGGCCCGCTAGTAAACCTACATAGTCCAAGTGCCCGGTAGTTAACTTACATAGTTCAAGTGTCCATAGGGAATATACATAGCCCAAGTGCCCGCTAGGGAACATACATAGTCCAAGTGCCCGTTAGGGAATCTACATAGTCCAAGGGTCCGCTACTTAACGTAGATAGTCCAAGTGCCGCTAGTTAATCTACATAGTCCAAGGGCCCGCTAGTTAACCTACATAGTCCAAGTACACGCTAGTTAACCTAGATCGTCCAAGTCCCCGCTAGGTAAAATACATAGTCCAAGGGCTCACTAGTTAACCTACATAGTCCAAGGACCCGCTTGTTAACCTACATTGTCCAAGGGCCCCCTAGTTAACCTACATAGCCCAAATGCCCGCTAGGTAAGCAATATAGTCCAAATGCCCGCTAGGGGCCCTAATAGTCCAAATAGCCGCTAGTTAACCTAGATAGTCCAAGTGCTCGCTAGTTAACCTAGATAGTCCAAGTGCCCGCTAGTTAACCTAGATAGACCAAGTGCCCGCTAGGGAACTTATCTAGTCCAAGTACCCGCTAGGAAACGTACATAGTCCAAGTGCCCTCTAGGTAACATAGATAGTCCAAGTGCCCACTAGTTAACCTACATAGTCCAGTTTCCCCCTAGGTAACCTAGATAGTCCAAGGGCCCGCTAGGTAACCTACATAGTCCAAATGCCCGCTAGTTAACCTACATAGTCCAAGTGCCCGATAGGAAACCTACATAATCCAATTGCCCGCTAGGGAACCTACATTGTCCAAGTGCCCGTTAGGTAACCTAGATAGTCCAAATGCCCGCTAGGGAACCCACATAGTCCAAGTGCCCGCTAGGGAACTTACATAGTCCAAGGGCCCGCTAGCCAACCTACATAGTCCAAGTGCCCGTTAGTTAACCTAGATAGTCCCAGTGACCGCTAGGTAACCTAGATAGTCCAACAGCCCGGTAGGTAACCTACATACTCCAAGTACCCGCTAGGTAACGTAGATAGTTCAAGTGCCAGATAGGTAAGCTAGATAGTCCAAGTGCCCGCTAGGTAACCTACAAGTCTAAGTGCCCGCTAGGTAATCTATATAGTCCAAATGACTACTAGGGAGCCTACATAGTCCAAATGCCCGCTAGGTAACCTAGGTAGTCCAAGGGCCCGCTAGGAAACCTACATAGTCCTAGTGCCCCCTAGTTAACCTACATTCTCCAAGTGCCCGATAGGGAACCTACATAGTCCAAGTGCCCGGTAGGTAACCTACATAGTCCAAGTGCCCGATAGGGAACCTACATAATCCAAGTGCCCGCTAGGGAAACTACATAGTCCAAGTGCCCGTTAGGTAACCTAGATAGTCCAAATGCCCGCCAGGAAACCCACATAGTCCAAATGCCCGCTAGGGAAACTCCATAGTCCAAGTGCCCGATAATTAACCTAGATAGTGCAAGTGCCTGCTAGTAAACCTACATAATCCATGGGACCGCTAGTTAGCCTACATATTGCAAGGGCCCGCTAGTTAACCTACATCGTCCAAGGTCCCGCTAGTTAACCTAGATATTCCAAGTGCCTGCTAGTTAACCTACATAGTCCAAGTGCCCGCTAGGTAACCTATATAGTCCAAGTGCCCGATAGGTAACCTACATAGTCCAAGGGCTCACTTGTTAACTTTGATAGTCCAAGTGCCCGCTAGTTAACCTAGATCGTCCAAGTGCCCGCTAGTTAACCTAGATAGTCCTAGTGCCCGTTAGTTAACCTAGAGTGTCCAAGTGCCCACTAGGGGACGTACTTATTCCAAGTGCCCGTTAGCTAACCTAGATTGTCCAAGTGCCTGCTAGTTAACATTGATCATCCAAGTGCCCGCTAGTTAACCTACATAGTCCAAGGGCCCGCTAGTTAACCTACGTAGTCCAAGGTCCGCTAGTTAACCTAGATAGTCCAAGTCCTCGCTAGTTAACCTACATAGTACAAGGGCCCGCTAGTTGACCTAGATAGTCCAAGTGCCCGCTAGGTAAACTACATAGTCCAAGTTCCCTCTAGGTAACCTAGATAGTCCAAGTGCCCGTTACCTAACCTAGATAGTCAAATTGCCCGCTATGCAACATACATAGTCCACGTGCCCGTTGTTAACCTAGAAGGCCAAGTGCCCGCTAGGTAAACTAGACTGTCCAAGTACCCGCTAGGTTACCTACATAGTCCAAGTGCCCGCTAGGTAACCTAGATAGTCCAAGGGCCCGCTAGGTAACCTACATAGTCCAAGTGCCCGGTAGTTAACTTACATAGTTCAAGTGTCCATCGGGAACATACATAGCCCAAGTGCCTGCTAGTGAACATACATAGTCCAAGTGCCCGCTAGGGAATCTACATAGTCCAAGGTCCCGCTAGTTAACGTAGATAGTCCAAGTTCCGCTAGTTAATCTACATAGTTCAAGGGCCCGCTAGTTAACCTACATAGTCCAATTACCCGCTAGTTAACCTAGATCGTCCAAGTGTCCGCTAGTTAATCTACATAGTCCAAGTGCCCGCTCGGGAATCTAGTTAGTCCAAGTGCCCGCTCTGGAACCTACATAGTCCAAGTGCCCGCTGGGTAACGTACATAGTCCAACTTCCCGCTAGGTAACCTAGGTAGTCCAAGTGCCCGTTACCTAACCTAGATAGTCCAATTGCCCGCTATGCAACATACATAGTCCACGTGCCCGTTTGTTAACCTAGAAGGCCAAGTGTCCGCTAGGTAACCTAGACTGTCCAAGTGCCCACTAGGTTACCTACATAGTCCAAGTGCCCGCTAGTAACCTAGATAGTCCAAGGGCCCGCTAGTAAACCTACATAGTCCAAGTGCCCGGTAGTTAACTTACATAGTTCAAGTGTCCATAGGGAATATACATAGCCCAAGTGCCCGCTAGGGAACATACATAGTCCAAGTGCCCGTTAGGGAATCTACATAGTCCAAGGGTCCGCTACTTAACGTAGATAGTCCAAGTGCCGCTAGTTAATCTACATAGTCCAAGGGCCCGCTAGTTAACCTACATAGTCCAAGTACACGCTAGTTAACCTAGATCGTCCAAGTCCCCGCTAGGTAAAATACATAGTCCAAGGGCTCACTAGTTAACCTACATAGTCCAAGGACCCGCTTGTTAACCTACATTGTCCAAGGGCCCCCTAGTTAACCTACATAGTCCAAATGCCCGCTAGGTAAGCAATATAGTCCAAATGCCCGCTAGGGGCCCTAATAGTCCAAATAGCCGCTAGTTAACCTAGATAGTCCAAGTGCTCGCTAGTTAACCTAGATAGTCCAATTGCCCGCTAGTTAACCTAGATAGACCAAGTGCCCGATAGGAAACCTACATAATCCAATTGCCCGCTAGGGAACCTACATTGTCCAAGTGCCCGTTAGGTAACCTAGATAGTCCAAATGCCCGCTAGGGAACCCACATAGTCCAAATGCCCGCTAGGGAACTTACATAGTCCAAGGGCCCGCTAGCCAACCTACATAGTCCAAGTGCCCGTTAGTTAACCTAGATAGTCCCAGTGACCGCTAGGTAACCTAGATAGTCCAACAGCCCGGTAGGTAACCTACATACTCCAAGTACCCGCTAGGTAACGTAGATAGTTCAAGTGCCAGATAGGTAAGCTAGATAGTCCAAGTGCCCGCTAGGTAACCTACAAGTCTAAGTGCCCGCTAGGTAATCTATATAGTCCAAATGACTACTAGGGAGCCTACATAGTCCAAATGCCCGCTAGGTAACCTAGGTAGTCCAAGGGCCCGCTAGGAAACCTACATAGTCCTAGTGCCCCCTAGTTAACCTACATTCTCCAAGTGCCCGATAGGGAACCTACATAGTCCAAGTGCCCGGTAGGTAACCTACATAGTCCAAGTGCCCGATAGGGAACCTACATAATCCAAGTGCCCGCTAGGGAAACTACATTGTCCAAGTGCCCGTTAGGTAACCTAGATAGTCCAAATGCCCGCCAGGAATCCCACATAGTCCAAATGCCAGCTAGGGAAACTACATAGTCCAAGTGCCCGATAAGTAACCTAGATAGTCCAAGTGCCTGCTAGTAAACCTATATAATCCATGGGACCGCTAGTTAGCCTACATATTGCAAGGGCCCGCTAGTTAACCTACATCGTCCAAGGGCCCGCTAGTTAAACTAGATATACCAAGTGCCTGCTAGTTAACCTACATAGTCTAAGTGCCCGCAAGGCAACCAAGACAGTTCAAGTGAGCACTAGGTTACCTACATAGTCCAAGTGCCCGTTCGTTAACCTACATAGTCCAAGTGCCCGCTAGGTAACCAATATAGTCCAAATGCCCACTAGGGGCCCTAATAGTCCAAATGCCCGGTAGTTAACCTAGATAGTCCAAGTGCTCGCTAGTTAACCTAGATAGTCCAAGTGCCCGCTAGTTAACCTAGATTGACCAAGTGACCCCTAGGGAACCTATGTAGTCCAAGTACCCGCTAGGAAACGTACATAGTCCAAGTGCCCGCTAGGTAACGTACATAGTCCAAGTGCTCACTGGGTAACGTAGAGAGTCCAAGTGCCTGCTGGGGAACGTACATAGTCCAAGTGCCCGCTAGGTAACTTAGATAGTCCAAGTGCCCGCTAGTTAACCTACATAGTCAAAATGACCGCTAGGGAAACTACATAGTCCAAATGCCCGCTAGTTAACCTAGATAGTCCAAGTGCCTGCTAGTAAACCTACATAATCCATGGGCCCGCTAGTTAGCCTAAATAGTGCAAGGGCCCGCTAGTTAACCTAGATACTTCAAGTGCCCGCTAGTTAACATTGATCATCCAAGTGCCCGCTAGTTAACATACATAGTCCAAGGGCCCGCTACTTAACCTACATCGTCCAAGGGCCCGCTAGTTAACCGAGATAGTCCAAGTGCCCGCTAGTTAACCTACATATTCTAAGTGCCCGCTAGGTAACCAAGACAGTTCAAGGGACTACTAGGTTACCTACATAGTCCAAGTGCCCGTTCGTTAACCTACATAGTCCAAGTGCCCGCTAGGTAACCAATATAGTCCAAATGCCCGCTAGGGCCGTAATAGTCCAAATGCCCACTTGTTAACATAGATAGTCCAAGTGCCCACTAGTTAACCTAGATAGTCCTAGTGCCCGTTAGTTAACCTAGAGTGTCCAAGTGCCCACTAGGGGACGTACTTAGTCCAAGTGCCCGTTAGCTAACCTAGATACTCCAAGTGCCCGCTAGTTAACATTGATCATCCACGTGCCCGCTAGTTAACCTACATAGTCCAAGGGCCCGCTACTTAACTTACATAGTCCAAGGTCCGCTAGTTAACCTAGATAGTCCAAGTGCTCGCTAGTTAACCTACATAGTACAAGGGCCCGCTAGTTGACCTAAATAGTCCAAGTGCCCGCTGGTTAACCTAGATAGTCCAAGTACCCGCTGGGTAACCTAAGTAGTCCAAATGTCCGATAGGGATCCTACATATTCCAAGTGCCCGCTAGGTAACCTACATAGTCCAAGTGCCCATTCGTTAACCTAGATAGTCCAAGTGCCCGCTAGGAAACCTACATAGTTCAAGGGCCCGCTAGGTTACCTAGATAGTCCAAGTGCCCGCTAGGTAACCTAGAGTCCAAGTGCTCGATAGTTAACCTACATAGTCCAAGTGCCCGCTATGTAACCTAGATAGTCAAAGTGCCCGTTAGGTAACCTAGATAGTCCAAGTGCCCGCTAGGTAACTTACATTGTCCAAGTTCCCGCTAGGTAAACTAGATACTCAAAGTGCCCGTTACCTAACCTAGATAGTCCAAGTGCCCGCTAAGCAACCTACATAGTCCAAGTGCCCGTTCGTTAACCTAGAATTCCAAGTGCCCGCTAGGTAACCTAGACAGTCCAAATGCCCGCTAGGTTACCTGCATATTCCAAGTGCCCGTTCGTTAACCTAGATAGTCCAAGTGCACACTAGTTAACCTACATAGTCCAAGTGCCCGCTAGGTAACCTATATAGTCCAAGTGCCCGCTAGGTAACCTACATAGTCCAAGGGCTCACTTGTTAACTTTGATAGTCCAAGTGCCCGCTAGTTAACCTAGATCGTCCAAGTGCCCGCTAGTTAACCTAGATAGTCCTAGTGCCCGTTAGTTAACCTAGAGTGTCCAAGTGCCCGCTAGGGGACGTACTTAGTCCAAGTGCCCGTTAGCTAACCTAGATACTCCAAGTGCCCGCTAGTTAACATTGATCATCCACGTGCCCGCTAGTTAACCTACATAGTCCAAGGGCCCGCTACTTAACTTACATAGTCCAAGGTCCGCTAGTTAACCTAGATAGTCCAAGTGCTCGCTAGTTAACCTACATAGTACAAGGGCCCGCTAGTTGACCTAAATAGTCCAAGTGCCCGCTGGTTAACCTAGATAGTCCAAGTACCCGCTGGGTAACCTAAGTAGTCCAAATGTCCGATAGGGATCCTAAATATTCCAAGTGCCCGCTAGGTAACCTACATAGTCCAAGTGCCCGTTCGTTAACCTAGATAGTCCAAGTGCCCGCTAGGAAACCTACATAGTTCAAGGGCCCGCTAGGTTACCTAGATAGTCCAAGTGCCCGCTAGGTAACCTAGAGTCCAAGTGCTCGATAGTTAACCTACATAGTCCAAGTGCCCGCTATGTAACCTAGATAGTCAAAGTGCCCGTTAGGTAACCTAGATAGTCCAAGTGCCCGCTAGGTAACTTACATTGTCCAAGTTCCCGCTAGGTAAACTAGATACTCAAAGTGCCCGTTACCTAACCTAGATAGTCCAAGTGCCCGCTAAGCAACCTACATAGTCCAAGTGCCCGTTCGTTAACCTAGAATTCCAAGTGCCCGCTAGGTAACCTAGACAGTCCAAATGCCCGCTAGGTTACCTGCATATTCCAAGTGCCCGTTCGTTAACCTAGATAGTCCAAGTGCACACTAGTTAACCTACATAGTCCAAGTGCCCGCTAGGTAACCTATATAGTCCAAGTGCCCGCTAGGTAACCTACATAGTCCAAGGGCTCACTTGTTAACTTTGATAGTCCAAGTGCCCGCTAGTTAACCTAGATCGTCCAAGTGCCCGCTAGTTAACCTAGATAGTCCTAGTGCCCGTTAGTTAACCTAGAGTGTCCAAGTGCCCACTAGGGGACGTACTTAGTCCAAGTGCCCGTTAGCTAACCTAGATTGTCCAAGTGCCTGCTAGTTAACATTGATCATCCAAGTGCCCGCTAGTTAACCTACATAGTCCAAGGGCCCGCTAGTTAACCTACGTAGTCCAAGGTCCGCTAGTTAACCTAGATAGTCCAAGTCCTCGCTAGTTAACCTACATAGTACAAGGGCCCGCTAGTTGACCTAGATAGTCCAAGTGCCCGCTAGGTAAACTACATAGTCCAAGTTCCCTTTAGGTAACCTAGATAGTCCAAGTGCCCGTTACCTAACCTAGATAGTCAAATTGCCCGCTATGCAACATACATAGTCCACGTGCCCGTTTGTTAACCTAGAAGGCCAAGTGCCCGCTAGGTAAACTAGACTGTCCAAGTACCCGCTAGGTTACCTACATAGTCCAAGTGCCCGCTAGGTAACCTAGATAGTCCAAGTGCCCGCTAGGTAACCTACATAGTCCAAGTGCCCGGTAGTTAACTTACATAGTTCAAGTATCCATCGGGAACATACATAGCCCAAGTGCCCGCTAGTGAACATACATAGTCCAAGTGCCCGCTAGGGAATCTACATAGTCCAAGGTCCCGCTAGTTAACGTAGATAGTCCAAGTTCCGCTAGTTAATCTACATAGTTCAAGGGCCCGCTAGTTAACCTACATAGTCCAATTACCCGCTAGTTAACCTAGATCGTCCAAGTGTCCGCTAGTTAATCTACATAGTCCAAGTGCCCGCTCGGGAATCTAGTTAGTCCAAGTGCCCGCTCTGGAACCTACATAGTCCAAGTGCCCGCTGGGTAACGTACATAGTCCAACTTCCCGCTAGGTAACCTAGGTAGTCCAAGTGCCCGTTACCTAACCTAGATAGTCCAATTGCCCGCTATGCAACATACATAGTCCACGTGCCCGTTTGTTAACCTAGAAGGCCAAGTGTCCGCTAGGTAACCTAGACTGTCCAAGTGCCCACTAGGTTACCTACATAGTCCAAGTGCCCGCTAGTAACCTAGATAGTCCAAGGGCCCGCTAGTAAACCTACATAGTCCAAGTGCCCGGTAGTTAACTTACATAGTTCAAGTGTCCATAGGGAATATACATAGCCCAAGTGCCCGCTAGGGAACATACATAGTCCAAGTGCCCGTTAGGGAATCTACATAGTCCAAGGGTCCGCTACTTAACGTAGATAGTCCAAGTGCCGCTAGTTAATCTACATAGTCCAAGGGCCCGCTAGTTAACCTACATAGTCCAAGTACACGCTAGTTAACCTAGATCGTCCAAGTCCCCGCTAGGTAAAATACATAGTCCAAGGGCTCACTAGTTAACCTACATAGTCCAAGGACCCGCTTGTTAACCTACATTGTCCAAGGGCCCCCTAGTTAACCTACATAGCCCAAATGCCCGCTAGGTAAGCAATATAGTCCAAATGCCCGCTAGGGGCCCTAATAGTCCAAATAGCCGCTAGTTAACCTAGATAGTCCAAGTGCTCGCTAGTTAACCTAGATAGTCCAAGTGCCCGCTAGTTAACCTAGATAGACCAAGTGCCCGCTAGGGAACTTATCTAGTCCAAGTACCCGCTAGGAAACGTACATAGTCCAAGTGCCCTCTAGGTAACATAGATAGTCCAAGTGCCCACTAGTTAACCTACATAGTCCAGTTTCCCCCTAGGTAACCTAGATAGTCCAAGGGCCCGCTAGGTAACCTACATAGTCCAAATGCCCGCTAGTTAACCTACATAGTCCAAGTGCCCGATAGGAAACCTACATAATCCAATTGCCCGCTAGGGAACCTACATTGTCCAAGTGCCCGTTAGGTAACCTAGATAGTCCAAATGCCCGCTAGGGAACCCACATAGTCCAAGTGCCCGCTAGGGAACTTACATAGTCCAAGGGCCCGCTAGCCAACCTACATAGTCCAAGTGCCCGTTAGTTAACCTAGATAGTCCCAGTGACCGCTAGGTAACCTAGATAGTCCAACAGCCCGGTAGGTAACCTACATACTCCAAGTACCCGCTAGGTAACGTAGATAGTTCAAGTGCCAGATAGGTAAGCTAGATAGTCCAAGTGCCCGCTAGGTAACCTACAAGTCTAAGTGCCCGCTAGGTAATCTATATAGTCCAAATGACTACTAGGGAGCCTACATAGTCCAAATGCCCGCTAGGTAACCTAGGTAGTCCAAGGGCCCGCTAGGAAACCTACATAGTCCTAGTGCCCCCTAGTTAACCTACATTCTCCAAGTGCCCGATAGGGAACCTACATAGTCCAAGTGCCCGGTAGGTAACCTACATAGTCCAAGTGCCCGATAGGGAACCTACATAATCCAAGTGCCCGCTAGGGAAACTACATAGTCCAAGTGCCCGTTAGGTAACCTAGATAGTCCAAATGCCCGCCAGGAAACCCACATAGTCCAAATGCCCGCTAGGGAAACTCCATAGTCCAAGTGCCCGATAATTAACCTAGATAGTGCAAGTGCCTGCTAGTAAACCTACATAATCCATGGGACCGCTAGTTAGCCTACATATTGCAAGGGCCCGCTAGTTAACCTACATCGTCCAAGGTCCCGCTAGTTAACCTAGATATTCCAAGTGCCTGCTAGTTAACCTACATAGTCCAAGTGCCCGCTAGGTAACCTATATAGTCCAAGTGCCCGATAGGTAACCTACATAGTCCAAGGGCTCACTTGTTAACTTTGATAGTCCAAGTGCCCGCTAGTTAACCTAGATCGTCCAAGTGCCCGCTAGTTAACCTAGATAGTCCTAGTGCCCGTTAGTTAACCTAGAGTGTCCAAGTGCCCACTAGGGGACGTACTTAGTCCAAGTGCCCGTTAGCTAACCTAGATTGTCCAAGTGCCTGCTAGTTAACATTGATCATCCAAGTGCCCGCTAGTTAACCTACATAGTCCAAGGGCCCGCTAGTTAACCTACGTAGTCCAAGGTCCGCTAGTTAACCTAGATAGTCCAAGTCCTCGCTAGTTAACCTACATAGTACAAGGGCCCGCTAGTTGACCTAGATAGTCCAAGTGCCCGCTAGGTAAACTACATAGTCCAAGTTCCCTCTACGTAACCTAGATAGTCCAAGTGCCCGTTACCTAACCTAGATAGTCAAATTGCCCGCTATGCAACATACATAGTCCACGTACCCGTTTGTTAACCTAGAAGGCCAAGTGCCCGCTAGGTAAACTAGACTGTCCAAGTACCCGCTAGGTTACCTACATAGTCCAAGTGCCCGCTAGGTAACCTAGATAGTCCAAGGGCCCGCTAGGTAACCTACATAGTCCAAGTGCCCGGTAGTTAACTTACATAGTTCAAGTATCCATCGGGAACATACATAGCCCAAGTGCCCGCTAGTGAACATACATAGTCCAAGTGCCCGCTAGGGAATCTACATAGTCCAAGGTCCCGCTAGTTAACGTAGATAGTCCAAGTTCCGCTAGTTAATCTACATAGTTCAAGGGCCCGCTAGTTAACCTACATAGTCCAATTACCCGCTAGTTAACCTAGATCGTCCAAGTGTCCGCTAGTTAATCTACATAGTCCAAGTGCCCTCTCGGGAATCTAGTTAGTCCAAGTGCCCGCTCTGGAACCTACATAGTCCAAGTGCCCGCTGGGTAACGTACATAGTCCAACTTCCCGCTAGGTAACCTAGGTAGTCCAAGTGCCCGTTACCTAACCTAGATAGTCCAATTGCCCGCTATGCAACATACATAGTCCACGTGCCCGTTTGTTAACCTAGAAGGCCAAGTGTCCGCTAGGTAACCTAGACTGTCCAAGTGCCCACTAGGTTACCTACATAGTCCAAGTGCCCGCTAGTAACCTAGATAGTCCAAGGGCCCGCTAGTAAACCTACATAGTCCAAGTGCCCGGTAGTTAACTTACATAGTTCAAGTGTCCATAGGGAATATACATAGCCCAAGTGCCCGCTAGGGAACATACATAGTCCAAGTGCCCGTTAGGGAATCTACATAGTCCAAGGGTCCGCTACTTAACGTAGATAGTCCAAGTGCCGCTAGTTAATCTACATAGTCCAAGGGCCCGCTAGTTAACCTACATAGTCCAAGTACACACTAGTTAACCTAGATCGTCCAAGTCCCCGCTAGGTAAAATACATAGTCCAAGGGCTCACTAGTTAACCTACATAGTCCAAGGACCCGCTTGTTAACCTACATTGTCCAAGGGCCCCCTAGTTAACCTACATAGTCCAAATGCCCGCTAGGTAAGCAATATAGTCCAAATGCCCGCTAGGGGCCCTAATAGTCCAAATAGCCGCTAGTTAACCTAGATAGTCCAAGTGCTCGCTAGTTAACCTAGATAGTCCAAGTGCCCGCTAGTTAACCTAGATAGACCAAGTGCCCGCTAGGGAACTTATCTAGTCCAAGTACCCGCTAGGAAACGTACATAGTCCAAGTGCCCTCTAGGTAACATAGATAGTCCAAGTGCCCACTAGTTAACCTACATAGTCCAGTTTCCCCCTAGGTAACCTAGATAGTCCAAGGGCCCGCTAGGTAACCTACATAGTCCAAATGCCCGCTAGTTAACCTACATAGTCCAAGTGCCCGATAGGAAACCTACATAATCCAATTGCCCGCTAGGGAACCTACATTGTCCAAGTGCCCGTTAGGTAACCTAGATAGTCCAAATGCCCGCTAGGGAACCCACATAGTCCAAGTGCCCGCTAGGGAACTTACATAGTCCAAGGGCCCGCTAGCCAACCTACATAGTCCAAGTGCCCGTTAGTTAACCTAGATAGTCCCAGTGACCGGTAGGTAACCTAGATAGTCCAACAGCCCGGTAGGTAACCTACATACTCCAAGTACCCGCTAGGTAACGTAGATAGTTCAAGTGCCAGATAGGTAAGCTAGATAGTCCAAGTGCCCGCTAGGTAACCTACAAGTCTAAGTGCTCGCTAGGTAATCTATATAGTCCAAATGACTACTAGGGAGCCTATATAGTCCAAATGCCTGCTAGGTAACCTAGGTAGTCCAAGGGCCCGCTAGGAAACCTACATAGTCCTAGTGCCCCCTAGTTAACCTACATTCTCCAAGTGCCCGATAGGGAACCTACATAGTCCAAGTGCCCGGTAGGTAACCTACATAGTCAAAGTGCCCGATAGGGAACCTATATAATCCAAGTGCCCACTAGGGAAACTACATAGTCCAAGTGCCCTTTAGGTAACCTAGATAGTCCAAATGCCCGCCAGGAAACCCACATAGTCCAAATGCCCGCTAGGGAAACTCCATAGTCCAAGTGCCCGATAATTAACCTAGATAGTGCAAGTGACTGCTAGTAAACCTACATAATCCATGGGACCGCTAGTTAGCCTACATATTGCAAGGGCCCGCTAGTTAAACTACATCGTCCAAGGTCCCGCTAGTTAACCTAGATATTCCAAGTGCCTGCTAGTTAACCTACATAGTCTAAGTGCCCGCAAGGCAACCAAGACAGTTCAAGTGAGCACTAGGTTACCTACATAGTCCAAGTGTCCGTTCGTTAACCTACATAGTCCAAGTGCCCGCTAGGTAACCAATATAGTCCAAATGCCCGCTAGGGGCCCTAATAGTCCAAATGCCCGGTAGTTAACCTAGATAGTCCAAGTGCTCGCTAGTTAACCTAGATAGTCCAAGTGCCCGCTAGTTAACCTAGATTGACCAAGTGCCCCCTAGGGAACCTATGTAGTCCAAGTACCCGCTAGGAAACGTACATAGTCCAAGTGCCCGCTAGGTAACGTACATAGTCCAAGTGCTCACTGGGTAACGTAGATAGTCCAAGTGCCTGCTGGGGAACGTACATAGTCCAAGTGCCCGCTAGGTAACTTAGATAGTCCAAGTGCCCGCTAGTTAACCTACATAGTCAAAATGACCGCTAGGGAAACTACATAGTCCAAATGCCCGCTAGTTAACCTAGATAGTCCAAGTGCCTGCTAGTAAACCTACATAATCCATGGGCCCGCTAGTTAGCCTAAATAGTGCAAGGACCCGCTAGTTAACCTAGATACTCCAAGTGCCCGCTAGTTAACATTGATCATCCAAGTGCCCGCTAGTTAACATACATAGTCCAAGGGCCCGCTACTTAACCTACATCGTCCAAGGGCCCGCTAGTTAACCGAGATAGTCCAAGTGCACGCTAGTTAACCTACATATTCTAAGTGCCCGCTAGGTAACCAAGACAGTTCAAGTGACCACTAGGTTACCTACATAGTCCAAGTGCCCGTTCGTTAACCTACATAGTCCAAGTGCCCGCTAGGTAACCAATATAGTCCAAATGCCCGCTAGGGCCGTAATAGTCCAAATGCCCACTTGTTAACATAGATAGTCCAAGTGCCCGCTAGTTAACCTAGATAGTCCTAGTGCCCGTTAGTTAACCTAGAGTGTCCAAGTGCCCAATAGGGGACGTACTTAGTCCAAGTGCCCGTTAGCTAACCTGGATACTCCAAGTGCCCGCTAGTTAACACTGATCATCCACGTGCCCGCTAGTTAACCTACATAGTCCAAGGGCCCGCTACTTAACTTACATAGTCCAAGGTCCGCTAGTTAACCTAGATAGTCCAAGTGCTCGCTAGTTAACCTACATAGTACAAGGGCCCGCTAGTTGACCTAAATAGTCCAAGTGCCCGCTGGTTAACCTACATAGTCCAAGTACCCGCTGGGTAACCTAAGTAGTCCAAATGTCCGATAGGGATCCTACATATTCCAAGTGCCCGCTAGGTAACCTACATAGTCCAAGTGCCCGTTCGTTAACCTAGATAGTCCAAGTGCCCGCTAGGAAACCTACATAGTTCAAGGGCCCGCTAGGTTACCTAGATAGTCCAAGTGCCCGCTAGGTAACCTAGAGTCCAAGTGCTCGATAGTTAACCTACATAGTCCAAGTGCCCGCTATGTAACCTAGATAGTCAAAGTGCCCGTTAGGTAACCTAGATAGTCCAAGTGCCCGCTAGGTAACTTACATTGTCCAAGTTCCCGCTAGGTAAACTAGATACTCAAAGTGCCCGTTACCTAACCTAGATAGTCCAAGTGCCCGCTAAGCAACCTACATAGTCCAAGTGCCCGTTCGTTAACCTAGAATTCCAAGTGCCCGCTAGGTAACCTAGACAGTCCAAATGCCCGCTAGGTTACCTGCATATTCCAAGTGCCCGTTCGTTAACCTAGATAGTCCAAGTGCACACTAGTTAACCTACATAGTCCACGTGCCCGCTAGGTAACCTATATAGTCCAAGTGCCCGATAGGTAACCTACATAGTCCAAGGGCTCACTTGTTAACTTTGATAGTCCAAGTGCCCGCTAGTTAACCTAGATCGTCCAAGTGCCCGCTAGTTAACCTAGATAGTCCTAGTGCCCGTTAGTTAACCTAGAGTGTCCAAGTGCCCACTAGGGGACGTACTTAGTCCAAGTGCCCGTTAGCTAACCTAGATTGTCCAAGTGCCTGCTAGTTAACATTGATCATCCAAGTGCCCGCTAGTTAACCTACATAGTCCAAGGGCCCGCTAGTTAACCTACGTAGTCCAAGGTCCGCTAGTTAACCTAGATAGTCCAAGTCCTCGCTAGTTAACCTACATAGTACAAGGGCCCGCTAGTTGACCTAGATAGTCCAAGTGCCCGCTAGGTAAACTACATAGTCCAAGTTCCCTCTACGTAACCTAGATAGTCCAAGTGCCCGTTACCTAACCTAGATAGTCAAATTGCCCGCTATGCAACATACATAGTCCACGTGCCCGTTTGTTAACCTAGAAGGCCAAGTGCCCGCTAGGTAAACTAGACTGTCCAAGTACCCGCTAGGTTACCTACATAGTCCAAGTGCCCGCTAGGTAACCTAGATAGTCCAAGGGCCCGCTAGGTAACCTACATAGTCCAAGTGCCCGGTAGTTAACTTACATAGTTCAAGTGTCCATCGGGAACATACATAGCCCAAGTGCCCGCTAGTGAACATACATAGTCCAAGTGCCCGCTAGGGAATCTACATAGTCCAAGGTCCCGCTAGTTAACGTAGATAGTCCAAGTTCCGCTAGTTAATCTACATAGTTCAAGGGCCCGCTAGTTAACCTACATAGTCCAATTACCCGCTAGTTAACCTAGATCGTCCAAGTGTCCGCTAGTTAATCTACATAGTCCAAGTGCCCGCTCGGGAATCTAGTTAGTCCAAGTGCCCGCTCTGGAACCTACATAGTCCAAGTGCCCGCTGGGTAACGTACATAGTCCAACTTCCCGCTAGGTAACCTAGGTAGTCCAAGTGCCCGTTACCTAACCTAGATAGTCCAATTGCCCGCTATGCAACATACATAGTCCACGTGCCCGTTTGTTAACCTAGAAGGCCAAGTGTCCGCTAGGTAACCTAGACTGTCCATGTGCCCACTAGGTTACCTACATAGTCCAAGTGCCCGCTAGTAACCTAGATAGTCCAAGGGCCCGCTAGTAAACCTACATAGTCCAAGTGCCCGGTAGTTAACTTACATAGTTCAAGTGTCCATAGGGAATATACATAGCCCAAGTGCCCGCTAGGGAACATACATAGTCCAAGTGCCCGTTAGGGAATCTACATAGTCCAAGGGTCCGCTACTTAACGTAGATAGTCCAAGTGCCGCTAGTTAATCTACATAGTCCAAGGGCCCGCTAGTTAACCTACATAGTCCAAGTACACGCTAGTTAACCTAGATCGTCCAAGTCCCCGCTAGGTAAAATACATAGTCCAAGGGCTCACTAGTTAACCTACATAGTCCAAGGACCCGCTTGTTAACCTACATTGTCCAAGGGCCCCCTAGTTAACCTACATAGTCCAAATGCCCGCTAGGTAAGCAATATAGTCCAAATGCCCGCTAGGGGCCCTAATAGTCCAAATAGCCGCTAGTTAACCTAGATAGTCCAAGTGCTCGCTAGTTAACCTAGATAGTCCAAGTGCCCGCTAGTTAACGTAGATAGACCAAGTGCCCGCTAGGGAACTTATCTAGTCCAAGTACCCGCTAGGAAACGTACATAGTCCAAGTGCCCTCTAGGTAACATAGATAGTCCAAGTGCCCACTAGTTAACCTACATAGTCCAGTTTCCCCCTAGGTAACCTAGATAGTCCAAGGGCCCGCTAGGTAACCTACATAGTCCAAATGCCCGCTAGTTAACCTACATAGTCCAAGTGCCCGATAGGAAACCTACATAATCCAATTGCCCGCTAGGGAACCTACATTGTCCAAGTGCCCGTTAGGTAACCTAGATAGTCCAAATGCCCGCTAGGGAACCCACATAGTCCAAGTGCCCGCTAGGGAACTTACATAGTCCAAGGGCCCGCTAGCCAACCTACATAGTCCAAGTGCCCGTTAGTTAACCTAGATAGTCCCAGTGACGGCTAGGTAACCTAGATAGTCCAACAGCCCGGTAGGTAACCTACATACTCCAAGTACCCGCTAGGTAACGTAGATAGTTCAAGTGCCAGATAGGTAAGCTAGATAGTCCAAGTGCCCGCTAGGTAACCTACAAGTCTAAGTGCCCGCTAGGTAATCTATATAGTCCAAATGACTACTAGGGAGCCTACATAGTCCAAATGCCCGCTAGGTAACCTAGGTAGTCCAAGGGCCCGCTAGGAAACCTACATAGTCCTAGTGCCCCCTAGTTAACCTACATTCTCCAAGTGCCCGATAGGGACCCTACATAGTCCAAGTGCCCGGTAGGTAACCTACATAGTCCAAGTGCCCGATAGGGAACCTACATAATCCAAGTGCCCGCTAGGGAAACTACATAGTCCAAGTGCCCGTTAGGTAACCTAGATAGTCCAAATGCCCGCCAGGAATCCCACATAGTCCAAATGCCCGCTAGGGAAACTCCATATTCCAAGTGCCCGATAAGTAACCTAGATAGTCCAAGTGCCTGCTAGTAAACCTACATAATCCATGGGACCGCTAGTTAGCCTACATATTGCAAGGGCCCGCTAGTTAACCTACATCGTCCAAGGTCCCGCTAGTTAACCTAGATATTCCAAGTGCCTGCTAGTTAACCTACATAGTCTAAGTGCCCGCAAGGCAACCAAGACAGTTCAAGTGAGCACTAGGTTACCTACATAGTCCAAGTGCCCGTTCGTTAACCTACATAGTCCAAGTGCCCGCTAGGTAACCAATATAGTCCAAATGCCCGCTAGGGGCCCTAATAGTCCAAATAGCCGCTAGTTAACCTAGATAGTCCAAGTGCTCGCTAGTTAACCTAGATAGTCCAAGTGCCCGCTAGTTAACTTAGATTGACCTAGTGCCCCCTAGGGAACCTATGTAGTCCAAGTACCCGCTAGGAAACGTACATAGTCCAAGTGCCCGCTAGGTAACGTACATAGTCCAAGTGCTCACTGGGTAACGTAGAGAGTCCAAGTGCCTGCTGGGGAACGTACATAGTCCAAGTGCCCGCTAGGTAACTTAGATAGTCCAAGTGCCCGCTAGTTAACCTACATAGTCAAAATGACCGCTAGGGAAACTACATAGTCCAAATGCCCGCTAGTTAACCTAGATAGTCCAAGTGCCTGCTAGTAAACCTACATAATCCATGGGCCCGCCAGTTAGCCTAAATAGTGCAAGGGCCCGCTAGTTAACCTAGATACTTCAAGTGCCCGCTAGTTAACATTGATCATCCAAGTGCCCGCTAGTTAACATACATAGTCCAAGGGCCCGCTACTTAACCTACATCGTCCAAGGGCCCGCTAGTTAACCGAGATAGTCCAAGTGCCCGCTAGTTAACCTACATATTCTAAGTGCCCGCTAGGTAACCAAGACAGTTCAAGTGACCACTAGGTTACCTACATAGTCCAAGTGTCCGTTCGTTAACCTACATAGTCCAAGTGCCCGCTAGGTAACCAATATAGTCCAAATGCCCGCTAGGGCCGTAATAGTCCAAATGCCCACTTGTTAACATAGATAGTCCAAGTGCCCGCTAGTTAACCTAGATAGTCCTAGTGCCCGTTAGTTAACCTAGAGTGTCCAAGTGCCCACTAGGGGACGTACTTAGTCCAAGTGCCCGTTAGCTAACCTAGATACTCCAAGTGGCCGCTAGTTAACATTGATCATCCACGTGCCCGCTAGTTAACCTACATAGTCCAAGGGCCCGCTACTTAACTTACATAGTCCAAGGTCCGCTAGTTAACCTAGATAGTCCAAGTGCTCGCTAGTTAACCTACATAGTACAAGGGCCCGCTAGTTGACCTAAATAGTCCAAGTGCCCGCTGGTTAACCTACATAGTCCAAGTACCCGCTGGGTAACCTAAGTAGTCCAAATGTCCGATAGGGATCCTACATATTCCAGGTGCCCGCTAGGTAACCTACATAGTCCAAGTGCCCGTTCGTTAACCTAGATAGTCCAAGTGCCCGCTAGGAAACCTACATAGTTCAAGGGCCCGCTAGGTTACGTAGATAGTCCAAGTGCCCGCTAGGTAACCTAGAGTCCAAGTGCTCGATAGTTAACCTACATAGTCCAATGCCCGCTATGTAACCTAGATAGTCAAAGTGCCCGTTAGGTAACCTAGATAGTCCAAGTGCCCGCTAGGTAACTTACATTGTCCAAGTTCCCGCTAGGTAAACTAGATACTCAAAGTGCCCGTTACCTAACCTAGATAGTCCAAGTGCCCGCTAAGCAACCTACATAGTCCAAGTGCCCGTTCGTTAACCTAGAATTCCAAGTGCCCGCTAGGTAACCTAGACAGTCCAAATGCCCGCTAGGTTACCTGCATATTCCAAGTGCCCGTTCGTTAACCTAGATAGTCCAAGTGCACACTAGTTAACCTATATAGTCCAAGTGCCCGCTAGGTAACCTATATAGTCCAAGTGCCCGCTAGGTAACCTACATAGTCCAAGGGCTCACTTGTTAACTTTGATAGTCCAAGTGCCCGCTAGTTAACCTAGATCGTCCAAGTGCCCGCTAGTTAACCTAGATAGTCCTAGTGCCCGTTAGTTAACCTAGAGTGTCCAAGTGCCCACTAGGGGACGTACTTAGTCCAAGTGCCCGTTAGCTAACCTAGATTGTCCAAGTGCCTGCTAGTTAACATTGATCATCCAAGTGCCCGCTAGTTAACCTACATAGTCCAAGGGCCCGCTAGTTAACCTACGTAGTCCAAGGTCCGCTAGTTAACCTAGATAGTCCAAGTCCTCGCTAGTTAACCTACATAGTACAAGGGCCCGCTAGTTGACCTAGATAGTCCAAGTGCCCGCTAGGTAAACTACATAGTCCAAGTTCCCTCTAGGTAACCTAGATAGTCCAAGTGCCCGTTACCTAACCTAGATAGTCAAATTGCCCGCTATGCAACATACATAGTCCACGTACCCGTTTGTTAACCTAGAAGGCCAAGTGCCCGCTAGGTAAACTAGACTGTCCAAGTACCCGCTAGGTTACCTACATAGTCCAAGTGCCCGCTAGGTAACCTAGATAGTCCAAGGGCCCGCTAGGTATCCTACATAGTCCAAGTGCCCGGTAGTTAACTTACATAGTTCAAGTGTCCATCGGGAACATACATAGCCCAAGTGCCCGCTAGTGAACATACATAGTCCAAGTGCCCGCTAGGGAATCTACATAGTCCAAGGTCCCGCTAGTTAACGTAGATAGTCCAAGTTCCGCTAGTTAATCTACATAGTTCAAGGGCCCGCTAGTTAACCTACATAGTCCAATTACTCGCTAGTTAACCTAGATCGTCCAAGTGTCCGCTAGTTAATCTACATAGTCCAAGTGCCCGCTCGGGAATCTAGTTAGTCCAAGTGCCCGCTCTGGAACCTACATAGTCCAAGTGCCCGCTGGGTAACGTACATAGTCCAACTTCCCGCTAGGTAACCTAGGTAGTCCAAGTGCCCGTTACCTAACCTAGATAGTCCAATTGCCCGCTATGCAACATACATAGTCCACGTGCCCGTTTGTTAACCTAGAAGGCCAAGTGTCCGCTAGGTAACCTAGACTGTCCAAGTGCCCACTAGGTTACCTACATAGTCCAAGTGCCCGCTAGTAACCTAGATAGTCCAAGGGCCCGCTAGTAAACCTACATAGTCCAAGTGCCCGGTAGTTAACTTACATAGTTCAAGTGTCCATAGGGAATATACATAGCCCAAGTGCCCGCTAGGGAACATACATAGTCCAAGTGCCCGTTAGGGAATCTACATAGTCCAAGGGTCCGCTACTTAACGTAGATAGTCCAAGTGCCGCTAGTTAATCTACATAGTCCAAGGGCCCGCTAGTTAACCTACATAGTCCAAGTACACGCTAGTTAACCTAGATCGTCCAAGTCCCCGCTAGGTAAAATACATAGTCCAAGGGCTCACTAGTTAACCTACATAGTCCAAGGACCCGCTTGTTAACCTACATTGTCCAAGGGCCCCCTAGTTAACCTACATAGTCCAAATGCCCGCTAGGTAAGCAATATAGTCCAAATGCCCGCTAGGGGCCCTAATAGTCCAAATAGCCGCTAGTTAACCTAGATAGTCCAAGTGCTCGCTAGTTAACCTAGATAGTCCAAGTGCCCGCTAGTTAACCTAGATAGACCAAGTGCCCGCTAGGGAACTTATCTAGTCCAAGTACCCGCTAGGAAACGTACATAGTCCAAGTGCCCTCTAGGTAACATAGATAGTCCAAGTGCCCACTAGTTAACCTACATAGTCCAGTTTCCCCCTAGGTAACCTAGATAGTCCAAGGGCCCGCTAGGTAACCTACATAGTCCAAATGCCCGCTAGTTAACCTACATAGTCCAAGTGCCCGATAGGAAACCTACATAATCCAATTGCCCGCTAGGGAACCTACATTGTCCAAGTGCCCGTTAGGTAACCTAGATAGTCCAAATGCCCGCTAGGGAACCCACATAGTCCAAGTGCCCGCTAGGGAACTTACATAGTCCAAGGGCCCGCTAGCCAACCTACATAGTCCAAGTGCCCGTTAGTTAACCTAGATAGTCCCAGTGACCGCTAGGTAACCTAGATAGTCCAACAGCCCGGTAGGTAACCTACATACTCCAAGTACCCGCTAGGTAACGTAGATAGTTCAAGTGCCAGATAGGTAAGCTAGATAGTCCAAGTGCCCGCTAGGTAACCTACAAGTCTAAGTGCCCGCTAGGTAATCTATATAGTCCAAATGACTACTAGGGAGCCTACATAGTCCAAATGCCCGCTAGGTAACCTAGGTAGTCCAAGGGCCCGCTAGGAAACCTACATAGTCCTAGTGCCCCCTAGTTAACCTACATTCTCCAAGTGCCCGATAGGGAACCTACATAGTCCAAGTGCCCGGTAGGTAACCTACATAGTCCAAGTGCCCGATAGGGAACCTACATAATCCAAGTGCCCGCTAGGGAAACTACATAGTCCAAGTGCCCGTTAGGTAACCTAGATAGTCCAAATGCCCGCCAGGAAACCCACATAGTCCAAATGCCCGCTAGGGAAACTCCATATTCCAAGTGCCCGATAATTAACCTAGATAGTGCAAGTGCCTGCTAGTAAACCTACATAATCCATGGGACCGCTAGTTAGCCTACATATTGCAAGGGCCCGCTAGTTAACCTACATCGTCCAAGGTCCCGCTAGTTAACCTAGATATTCCAAGTGCCTGCTAGTTAACCTACATAGTCTAAGTGCCCGCAAGGCAACCAAGACAGTTCAAGTGAGCACTAGGTTACCTACATAGTCCAAGTGCCCGTTCGTTAACCTACATAGTCCAAGTGCCCGCTAGGTAACCAATATAGTCCAATTGCCCGCTAGGGGCCCTAATAGTCCAAATGCCCGGTAGTTAACCTAGATAGTCCAAGTGCTCGCTAGTTAACCTAGATAGTCCAAGTGCCCGCTAGTTAACCTAGATTGACCAAGTGCCCCCTAGGGAACCTATGTAGTCCAAGTACCCGCTAGGAAACGTACATAGTCCAAGTGCCCGCTAGGTAACGTACATAGTCCAAGTGCTCACTGGGTAACGTAGAGAGTCCAAGTGCCTGCTGGGGAACGTACATAGTCCAAGTGCCCGCTAGGTAACTTAGATAGTCCAAGTGCCCGCTAGTTAACCTACATAGTCCAAGTGCCTGCTAGGTAACCTAGATAGTCCAAGTGCCCACTAGTTAACCTACATAGTCCAGGTTCCCCCTAGGTAACCTAGATAGTCCAAGGGCCCGCTAGGTAAACTACATAGTCCAAATGCCCGATAGTGAACTTATATAGTCCAAGTGCCCGCTAGGTAACCTACACAGTCCAAGTGCCCGCTAGTTTTCCTACATAGTCCAAATGCCCGCTAGTTAACCTACATAGTCCAAGTGCCTGATAGAGAACCTACATAATCAAGTGCCCGCTAGGGAACCTACATAGTCCAAGTGCCCGTTAGTTAACCTAGATAGTCCAAATGCCCGCTAGGGAAGACACATAGTCCAAGTGCTCGCAAGGGAACCTACACAGTCCAAGGGCCCGCCAGTTAACCTTCATAGTGCACGTGTCCGCTACTTAACCTACATATTCCAAGTTCCCGCTAGTCAACCTACATAATCTAAGTGCCCGTTGGCTAACCTAGATAGTCCAAAGGCCCGCTAGTTGACCGATATAGTCAAAGTGCCAGCTAGGTAACCTAGATAGTACAAGTGCCCGCTAGGGAACCTAGATAGTCCAGGTGCCTGTTAGCTAACCTAGATAGTCCAAGTAGCGGCTAGGTAACCTACATAGTCCAAGTGCCCGTTCGTTAACCTAGATAATCCAAGTGCCCGTTCGTTAACCTAGATAATCCAAATGCCCACAGGGTAACCTAGACAGTCGAAGTGCCCGCTAGTTAACCTACATAGTCCAAGTGCCCGATAGGGAACCTACATAATCCAAGTGCCCGCTAGGCAACCTACATAGTCCAAGTGCCCGTTAGTTAACCTAGATAGTCAAAGTGCCTGCTAGGTAACCAAGATAGTCCAAGTGCCCGCTAGGTAACCTACATAGTCCAAGTGCCCGCTCGGTAACCTAAATAGTCCAAATGCCCGCTAGGGAATTTACATAGTCCAAGGGCCCGCTAGAGAACCTACATAGTCCAAGTGCCCGTTAGTTAACCTAGATAGTCCAAGTGCCTGCTTGGTAACCCAGATAGTCCAACAGCCCGCTAGGTAACCTACATACTCCAAGAACCCGCTAGGTAACGTAGATAGTTCATGTGCCAGCTAGGTAACCTAGATAGTCCAAGTGTCCGCTAGGTAACCTACAAAGTCTAACTGCCCGCTAGATTATCTATATAGTCCAAATACCCACTAGGGAATCTACATAGTCCAAGGGCCCGCTAGTTAACGTAGATAGTCCAAGTGCCGCTAGTTAATCTACATAGTCCAAGGGCCCGCTAGGAAACCTAGATAGTCCAAGGGCCCGCTAGTTAACCTACATAGTCCAAGTGCCCGGTAGTTAACTTACATAGTTCAAGTGTCCATAGGGAACATACATAGCCCAAGTGCCCGCTAGGGAACATACATAGCCCAAGTGCCCGCTAGGGAATCTACATAGTCCAAGCGCCCGCTAGTTAATGTAGATAGTCTAAGTTCCGTAGTTAATCTACATAGTTCAAGGATCCGCTAGTTAACCTACATAGTCCAAGTACCCGCTAGTTAACCTAGATCGTCCAAGTGTCCGCTAGTTAATCTATATAGTACAAGTGCCCGCTAGGGAATCTAGTTAGTCCAAGTGTCCGCTCTGGAACCTACATAGTCCAAGTGCCTGCTAGGAAACCTACATAGTACAAGTGCCTGCGCTGGAACATACATAGTCCAAGTGCCCGCTAGGGAATCTACATAGTCCAAGGGCCCGCTAGTTAACATAGATAGTCCAAGTGCCGCTAGTTAATCTACATAGTCCAAGGGTCCGCTAGTTAACCTACATAGTCCAAGTACACGCTAGTTAACCTAGATCGTCCAAGTGCCCGCTAGGTAACCTACATAGTCCAAGGGCCCGCTAGTTAACCTACATCGTCCAAGGACCCGCTAGTTAACCTAGATAGTCCAAGTGCCCGCTAGTTAACCTACATAGTCCAATTGCCCGCTAGGTAACCTAGACAGTTCAAGTGACCACTAGGTTACCTACATATTCCAAGTGCCCGTTCGTTAACCTACATAGTCCAAATGCCCGCTAAGTAACCAATATAGTCCAAATGCTTGCTAGGGGCCCTAATAGTCCAAATGCCCGATAGTTAACCTAGATAGTCCAAGTGCTCACTAGTTAACCTAGATAGTCCAAGTGCCCGCTAGTAATCCTCGATAGACCAAGTGCCCACTAGGGAACCTATGTAGTCCAAGTACCCGCTAGGAAACGTACATAGTCCAAGTGCCCGCTAGGTAACGTACATAGTCCAAGTGCTCACTGGGTAACGTAGAGAGTCCAAGTGCCTGCTGGGGAACGTACATAGTCCAAGTGCCCGCTAGGTAACTTAGATAGTCCAAGTGCCCGCTAGTTAACCTACATAGTCCAAGTGCCTGCTAGGTAACCTAGATAGTCCAAGTGCCCACTAGTTAACCTACATAGTCCAGGTTCCCCCTAGGTAACCTAGATAGTCCAAGGGCCCGCTAGGTAAACTACATAGTCCAAATGCCCGATAGTGAACCTATATAGTCCAAGTGCCCGCTAGGTAACCTACACAGTCCAAGTGCCCGCTAGTTTTCCTACATAGTCCAAATGCCCGCTAGTTAACCTACATAGTCCAAGTGCCTGATAGAGAACCTACATAATCAAGTGCCCGCTAGGGAACCTACATAGTCCAAGTGCCCGTTAGTTAACCTAGATAGTCCAAATGCCCGCTAGGGAAGACACATAGTCCAAGTGCTCGCAAGGGAACCTACACAGTCCAAGGGCCCGCCAGTTAACCTTCATAGTGCACGTGTCCGCTACTTAACCTACATATTCCAAGTTCCCGCTAGTCAACCTACATAATCTAAGTGCCCGTTGGCTAACCTAGATAGTCCAAAGGCCCGCTAGTTGACCGATATAGTCAAAGTGCCAGCTAGGTAACCTAGATAGTACAAGTGCCCGCTAGGGAACCTAGATAGTCCAGGTGCCTGTTAGCTAACCTAGATAGTCCAAGTGGCGGCTAGGTAACCTACATAGTCCAAGTGCCCGTTCGTTAACCTAGATAATCCAAGTGCCCGTTCGTTAACCTAGATAATCCAAATGCCCACAGGGTAACCTAGACAGTCGAAGTGCCCGCTAGTTAACCTACATAGTCCAAGTGCCCGATAGGGAACCTACATAATCCAAGTGCCCGCTAGGCAACCTACATAGTCCAAGTGCCCGTTAGTTAACCTAGATAGTCAAAGTGCCTGCTAGGTAACCAAGATAGTCCAAGTGCCCGCTAGGTAACCTACATAGTCCAAGTGCCCGCTCGGTAACCTAAATAGTCCAAATGCCCGCTAGGGAATTTACATAGTCCAAGGGCCCGCTAGAGAACCTACATAGTCCAAGTGCCCGTTAGTTAACCTAGATAGTCCAAGTGCCTGCTTGGTAACCCAGATAGTCCAACAGCCCGCTAGGTAACCTACATACTCCAAGAACCCGCTAGGTAACGTAGATAGTTCATGTGCCAGCTAGGTAACCTAGATAGTCCAAGTGTCCGCTAGGTAACCTACAAAGTCTAACTGCCCGCTAGATTATCTATATAGTCCAAATACCCACTAGGGAATCTACATAGTCCAAGGGCCCGCTAGTTAACGTAGATAGTCCAAGTGCCGCTAGTTAATCTACATAGTCCAAGGGCCCGCTAGGAAACCTAGATAGTCCAAGGGCCCGCTAGTTAACCTACATAGTCCAAGTGCCCGGTAGTTAACTTACATAGTTCAAGTGTCCATAGGGAACATACATAGCCCAAGTGCCCGCTAGGGAACATACATAGCCCAAGTGCCCGCTAGGGAATCTACATAGTCCAAGCGCCCGCTAGTTAATGTAGATAGTCTAAGTTCCGTAGTTAATCTACATAGTTCAAGGATCCGCTAGTTAACCTACATAGTCCAAGTACCCGCTAGTTAACCTAGATCGTCCAAGTGTCCGCTAGTTAATCTATATAGTACAAGTGCCCGCTAGGGAATCTAGTTAGTCCAAGTGTCCGCTCTGGAACCTACATAGTCCAAGTGCCTGCTAGGAAACCTACATAGTACAAGTGCCTGCGCTGGAACATACATAGTCCAAGTGCCCGCTAGGGAATCTACATAGTCCAAGGGCCCGCTAGTTAACATAGATAGTCCAAGTGCCGCTAGTTAATCTACATAGTCCAAGGGTCCGCTAGTTAACCTACATAGTCCAAGTACACGCTAGTTAACCTAGATCGTCCAAGTGCCCGCTAGGTAACCTACATAGTCCAAGGGCCCGCTAGTTAACCTACATCGTCCAAGGACCCGCTAGTTAACCTAGATAGTCCAAGTGCCCGCTAGTTAACCTACATAGTCCAATTGCCCGCTAGGTAACCTAGACAGTTCAAGTGACCACTAGGTTACCTACATATTCCAAGTGCCCGTTCGTTAAC
The DNA here is from genome assembly GCF_050624435.1 of Tenrec ecaudatus. NCBI lineage: Eukaryota > Metazoa > Chordata > Mammalia > Afrosoricida > Tenrecidae > Tenrec > Tenrec ecaudatus. Next base: position 109,302,988 of record NC_134534.1, on the reverse strand, counting down.
CTACATAGTCCAAATGCCCGCTAAGTAACCAATATAGTCCAAATGCTCGCTAGGGGCCCTAATAGTCCAAATGCCCGATAGTTAACCTAGATAGTCCAAGTGCTCACTAGTTAACCTAGATAGTCCAAGTGCCCGCTAGTAATCCTCGATAGACCAAGTGCCCACTAGGGAACCTATCTAGTCCAAGTAGCCGGTAGGAAACGTACATAGTCCAAGTGCCCGCTAGGTAACCTAGATAGTCCAAGTGCCCGCTAGTTAACCTACATAGTCCAAGTTCCTGCTAGGTAACCTAGATAGTCCAAGTGCCCACTAGTTAACCTACATAGTCCAGGTTCCCCCTAGGTAACCTAGATAGTCCAAGTGCCCGTTAGTTAACCTAGATAGTCAAAGTGCCTGCCAGGTAACCTAGATAGTCCAAGTTTCCGCTAGGTAACCTACATAGTCTAAGTGCCCGCTAGGTAAACAAAATAGTCCAAATACCCGCTAGGGAAACTACATAGTCCAAGTGCCCGCTAGTTAACCTAGATAGTCCAAATGCCTGCTAGTAAAACTACATAATCCATGGGCCCGCTAGTTAGCCTACATAGTGCAAGGGCCCGCTAGTTAACCTACATTGTCCAAGGGCCCGCTAGTTAACCTAGATAGTCCAAGTGCCCGCTAGTTAACCAACATAGTCTAAGTGCCTGCTAGGTAACCAAAACAGTTCAAGTGACCACTAGGTTACCTACATAGTCCAAGTGCCCGTTCTTTAACCTACATAGTCCAAGTGCCCGCTAGTTAACCAATATAGTCCAAATGCCCGCTAGGGGCCCTAATAGTCCAAAAGCCCGCTAGTTAACCTAGATAGTCCAAGTGGTCGCAGGTTAACCTAGATAGTCCAAGTGCCCGCTAGTTAACCTAGATAGACCAAGTGCCCGCTATGGAACCTATCTAGTCCAAGTACCCGCTAGGAAACGTACATAGTCCAAGTGCCCGCTAGGTAACGTACATAGTCCAAGTGCCCGCTAGGGAACATACATAGTCCAAGTGCCCGTTAGGGAATCTACATAGTCCAAGGGCCCGCTAGGAAACCTAGATAGTCCAAGGACCCGCTAGTTAACCTACATAGTCCAAGTGCCCGGTAGTTAACTTACATAGTTCAAGTGTCCATAGGGAACATACATAGCCTGAGTGCACGCTAGGGAACATATATAGTCCAAGTGCCCGCTAGGGAATCTACATAGTCCAAGGGTCCGCTAGTTAATGTAGATAGTCCAAGTTCCGTAGTTAACCTACATAGTCCAAGTACCCGCTAGGAAACGTACATAGTCCAAGTGCCCGCTAGGTAACATAGATAGTCCAAGTGCCCGCTAGGGAACGTACATAGTCCAAGTGCCCGCTAGGTAACCTAGATAGTCCAAGTGCTCGCTAGTTAACCTACATAGTCCAAGTGCCTGCTAGGTAACCTAGATTGTCCAAGTGCCCACTAGTTAACCTACATAGTCCAGGTTCCCCCTAGGTAACCTAGATAGTCCAAGTACCCGTTAGTTAACCTAGATAGTCAAAGTGCCTGCTAGGTAACCTAAATAGTCCAAATGCCCCCTAGAGAAACTACATAGTCCAAGTGCCTGCTAGTAAACCTACATAATCCATGGGCCCGCTAGTTAGCCTACATAGTGCAAGGGCCCGCTAGTTAACCTACATCGTCCAAGGGCCCGCTAGTTAACCTAGATAGTCCAAGTGCCCGCTAGTTAACCTACATTGTCTAAGTGCCCGCTAGGTAACCAAGACAGTTCAAGTGACCACTAGGTTACCTACATAGTCCAAGTGCCCGTTCGTTAACCTACATAGTCCAAGTGCCCGCTAGGTAACCAATATAATCCAAATGCCAGCTAGGGGCCCTAATAGTCCAAAAGCCCGCTAGTTAACCTAGAGAGTCCAAGTGCCTGCTAGGTAACGTACATAGTCCACGTGCCCGCTAGGTAACCTAGATAGTCCAAGTGCCCGCTAGTTAACCTACATAGTCCAAGTGCCTGCTAGGTAACCTAGATAGTCCAAGTGCCCACTAGTTAACCTACATAGTCCAGGTTCCCCCTAGGTAAACTAGATAGTCCAAGGGCCCGCTAGATAAACTACATAGTCCAAATGCCCGATAGGGAACCTATATAGTCCAAGTGCCCGCTAGGTAACCTACATAGTCCAAGTGCCCGCTAGTTAACCTACATAGTCCAATTGCCCGCTAGTTAACCTACATAGTCCAAGTGTCCGATAGGGAACCTACATAATCCAAGTGCACGCTAGGGAATCTACATAGTCCAAGTGCCCGTTAGTTAACCTAGATAGTCCAAATGCCCGCTAGGGAACCCACATAGTCCAAGTGCTCGCTAGGGAACCTACACAGTCCAAGGGCCCGCTAGTTAACCTTCATAGTGCAAGTGTCCGCTACTTAACCTACATATTCCAAGTTCCCACTAGTTAACCTACATTATCTATGTGCCCGTTGGCTAACCTAGATAGTCCAAAGGCCCGCTAGTTAACCTATATAGTCAAAGTTCCAGCTAGGTAACCTAGATAGTACAAGTGCCCGCTAGGGAACCTAAATAGTCCAAGTGCCTGTTAGCTAACCTAGATAGTCCAAGTGGCGGCTAGGTAACCTACATAGTCCAAGTGCCCGTTCGTTAACCTAGATAATCCAAGTGCCCGTTCGTTAACCTAGATAATCCAAATGCCCACTAGGTAACCTAGACAGTCGAAGTGCCCGCTAGTTAAACTACATAGTCCAAGTGCCCGATAGGGAACCTACATAATCCAAGTGCCCACTAGGCAACCTACATAGTCCAAGTGCCCGTTAGTTAACCTAAATAGTCAAAGTGCCTGCTAGGTAATCTAGATAGTCCAAGTGCCCGCTAGGTAACCTACATAGTCCAAGTGCCCGCTAGGTAACCTAAATAGTCCAAATGCCCGCTAGGGTAACTACATAGTCCAAGTGCCCGCTAGTTAACCTTGATAGTCCAAGTGCCTGCTAGTAAACCTACATAATCCTTGGGCCCGCTAGTTAGCCTACATAATGCAAGGGCCCGCTAGGAAACCTAGATAGTCCAAGGGTCCGCTAGTTAACCTACATAGTCCAAGTGCCCGGTAGTTAACTTACATAGTTCAAGTGTCCATAGGGAACATACATAGCCCAAGTGCCCGCTAGGGAACAAACATATTCCAAGTGCCCGCTAGGGAATCTACATAGTCCAAGGGCCCGCTAGTTAATGTAGATAGTCCATGTTCCGTAGTTAATCTATAGTTCAAGGGCCCGCTAGTTAACCTATATAGTCCAAGCACCCTCTAGTTAACCTAGATCGTCCAAGTGTCCGCTAGTTAATCTACATAGTACAAGTGCCCGCTAGGGAATCTAGTTAGTCCAAGTGTCCGCTCTGGAACCTACATAGTCCAAGTGCCTGCTAGGGAACCTACATATTCCAAGTGCCCGCGCTGGAACATACATAGTCCAAGTGCCCGCTAGGGAATCTACATAGTCCAAGGGCCCGCTAGTTAACGTAGATAGTCGAAGTGCCGCTAGTTAATCTACATAGTCCAAGGGCCCGCTAGTTAACCTACTTTGTCCAAGTACCTGCTAGTTAACCTAGATCGTCCAAGTGCCCGCTAGGTAACCTACATAGTCCAAGGGCCCGCTAGTTAACCTACATAGATCAAGGGCCCGCTAGTTAACCTACGTCGTCCAAGGGTCCGCTAGTTAACCTAGATAGTCCAAGTGCCCGCTAGTTAACCTACATAGTCCAATTGCCCGCTAGGTAACCTAGACAGTTCAAGTGACCACTAGGTTACCTACATAGTCCAAGTGCCCGTTCGTTAACCTACATAGTCCAAATGCCCGCCAAGTAACCAATATAGTCAAAATGCCCGCTAGGGGCCCTAATAGTCCAAATGCCCGCTAGTTAACCAAGATAGTCCAAGTGCCCGCTAGTTATTTATCCTCAATAGAACAAGTGCCCACTAGGGAACCTATCTAGTCCAAGTACCCGCTAGGAAACTTACATAGTCCAAGTGCCCGCTAGGTAACATAGATAGTCCAAGTGCCCGTGAGGGAACGTACATAGTCCAAGTTCCCGCTAGGTAACCTAGATAGTCCAAGTGCCCGCTAGTTAACCTACATAGTCCAAGTGCCTGCTAGGTAACCTAGATAGTCCAAGTGCCCACTAGTTAACCTACATAGTCAAGGTTGCCCCTAGATAACCTACATAGTCCAAGGGCCCGCTAGGTAAACTACATAGTCAAAATGCCCGATAGGGAACCTATATAGTCCAAGTGCCCGCTAGGTAACCTACATAGTCCAAGTGCCCGCTAGGTAACCTAAATAGTCCAAATGCCCGCTAGGGAACATACATAGTCCAAGTGCCCGCTAGGGAATCTACATAGTCAAAGGGCCCGCTAGTTAATGTAGATAGTCCAAGTTCCGTAGTTAATCTACATAGTTCAAGGGCCCGCTAGTTAACCTATATAGTCCAAGTACCCGCTAGTTAACCTAGATCGTCCAAGTGTCCGCTAGTTAATCTACATAGTACAAGTGCCCGCTAGGGAATCTAGTTAGTCCAAGTGTCCGCTCTGGAACCTACATAGTCCAAGTGCCTGCTAGGGAACCTACATAGTACAAGTGCCTGCGCTGGAACATACATAGTCCAAGTGCCCGCTAGGGAATCTAGTTAGTCCAAGTGTCCGCTTTGGAACCTACATAGTCCAAGGGCCCGCTAGTTAACCTACATAGTCCAAGGGCCCGCTAGTTAACCTACATCGTCCAAAGGCCCGCTACTTAACCTAGATAGTCCTAGTGCCCGCTAGTTAACCTACATAGTCCAATTGCCCGCTAGGTAACCTAGACAGTTGAAGTGACCACTAGGTTACCTACATAGTCCAAGTGCCCGTTCGTTAACCTACATAGTCCAAATGCCCGCTAGGTAACCAATATAGTCCAAATGCCCGCTGGGGGCCCTAATAGTCCAAATGCCCGCTAGTTAACCAAGATAGTCCAAGTGCTCAGTAGTTAACCAAATAATCCAAGTGCCCGCTAGTTATTTATCCTCGATAGACCAAGTGCCCACTAGGGAAACTATCTAGTCCAAGTACCCGCTAGGAAACGTGCATAGTCCAAGTGCCCGCTAGGTAACATAGATAGTCCAAGTGCCCGCGAGGGAACGTACATAGTCCAAGTGCCCGCTACGTAACCTACATAGTCCAAGTGCCTGCTAGGTACCCTAGATAGTCCAAGTGCCCACTAGTTAACCTACATAGTCCAGGTTCCCCCTAGGTAACCTAGATAGTCCAAGTGCCCGTTAGTTAACCTAGATAGTCAAAGTGCCTGCTAGGTAACCTAGATAGTCCAAGTGCCCGCTAGGTAACCTACATAGTCCAAGTGCCCGCTAGGTAACCTAAATAGTCCAAATGCCCGCTAGAGAAACTACATAGTCCAAGTGCCCGCTAGTTAACCTAGATAGTCCAAGTGCTCGCTAGTTAACCTAGATAGTCCAAGTGCCCGCTAGTTAACCTAGATAGACCAAGTGCCCGCTAGGGAACCTATCTAGTCCAAGTACCCGCGAGGAAACGTACATAGTCCAAGTGCCCGCTAGGTAATGTACATAGTCCAAGTGCCCGCTATGTAACGTAGATAGTCCAAGTGCCCGCTAGGAAACCTACATAGTTCAAGGGCCCGCTAGGTTACGTAGATAGTCCAAGTGCCCGCTAGGTAACCTAGAGTCCAAGTGCTCGATAGTTAACCTACATAGTCCAAGTGCCCGCTATGTAACCTAGATAGTCAAAGTGCCCGTTAGGTAACCTAGATAGTCCAAGTGCCCGCTAGGTAACTTACATTGTCCAAGTTCCCGCTAGGTAAACTAGATACTCAAAGTGCCCGTTACCTAACCTAGATAGTCCAAGTGCCCGCTAAGCAACCTACATAGTCCAAGTGCCCGTTCGTTAACCTAGAATTCCAAGTGCCCGCTAGGTAACCTAGACAGTCCAAATGCCCGCTAGGTTACCTGCATATTCCCAGTGCCCGTTCGTTAACCTAGATAGTCCAAGTGCACACTAGTTAACCTACATAGTCCAAGTGCCCGCTAGGTAACCTATATAGTCCAAGTGCCCGCTAGGTAACCTACATAGTCCAAGGGCTCACTTGTTAACTTTGATAGTCCAAGTGCCCGCTAGTTAACCTAGATCGTCCAAGTGCCCGCTAGTTAACCTAGATAGTCCTAGTGCCCGTTAGTTAACCTAGAGTGTCCAAGTGCCCACTAGGGGACGTACTTAGTCCAAGTGCCCGTTAGCTAACCTAGATTGTCCAAGTGCCTGCTAGTTAACATTGATCATCCAAGTGCCCGCTAGTTAACCTACATAGTCCAAGGGCCCGCTAGTTAACCTACGTAGTCCAAGGTCCGCTAGTTAACCTAGATAGTCCAAGTCCTCGCTAGTTAACCTACATAGTACAAGGGCCCGCTAGTTGACCTAGATAGTCCAAGTGCCCGCTAGGTAAACTACATAGTCCAAGTTCCCTCTAGGTAACCTAGATAGTCCAAGTGCCCGTTACCTAACCTAGATAGTCAAATTGCCCGCTATGCAACATACATAGTCCACGTGCCCGTTTGTTAACCTAGAAGGCCAAGTGCCCGCTAGGTAAACTAGACTGTCCAAGTACCCGCTAGGTTACCTACATAGTCCAAGTGCCCGCTAGGTAACCTAGATAGTCCAAGGGCCCGCTAGGTAACCTACATAGTCCAAGTGCCCGGTAGTTAACTTACATAGTTCAAGTGTCCATCGGGAACATACATAGCCCAAGTGCCCGCTAGTGAACATACATAGTCCAAGTGCCCGCTAGGGAATCTACATAGTCCAAGGTCCCGCTAGTTAACGTAGATAGTCCAAGTTCCGCTAGTTAATCTACATAGTTCAAGGGCCCGCTAGTTAACCTACATAGTCCAATTACCCGCTAGTTAACCTAGATCGTCCAAGTGTCCGCTAGTTAATCTACATAGTCCAAGTGCCCGCTCGGGAATCTAGTTAGTCCAAGTGCCCGCTAGGTAACTTACATTGTCCAAGTTCCCGCTAGGTAAACTAGATACTCAAAGTGCCCGTTACCTAACCTAGATAGTCCAAGTGCCCGCTAAGCAACCTACATAGTCCAAGTGCCCGTTCGTTAACCTAGAATTCCAAGTGCCCGCTAGGTAACCTAGACAGTCCAAATGCCCGCTAGGTTACCTGCATATTCCCAGTGCCCGTTCGTTAACCTAGATAGTCCAAGTGCACACTAGTTAACCTACATAGTCCAAGTGCCCGCTAGGTAACCTATATAGTCCAAGTGCCCGCTAGGTAACCTACATAGTCCAAGGGCTCACTTGTTAACTTTGATAGTCCAAGTGCCCGCTAGTTAACCTAGATCGTCCAAGTGCCCGCTAGTTAACCTAGATAGTCCTAGTGCCCGTTAGTTAACCTAGAGTGTCCAAGTGCCCACTAGGGGACGTACTTAGTCCAAGTGCCCGTTAGCTAACCTAGATTGTCCAAGTGCCTGCTAGTTAACATTGATCATCCAAGTGCCCGCTAGTTAACCTACATACTCCAAGGGCCCGCTAGTTAACCTACGTAGTCCAAGGTCCGCTAGTTAACCTAGATAGTCCAAGTCCTCGCTAGTTAACCTACATAGTACAAGGGCCCGCTAGTTGACCTAGATAGTCCAAGTGCCCGCTAGGTAAACTACATAGTCCAAGTTCCCTCTAGGTAACCTAGATAGTCCAAGTGCCCGTTACCTAACCTAGATAGTCAAATTGCCCGCTATGCAACATACATAGTCCACGTGCCCGTTTGTTAACCTAGAAGGCCAAGTGCCCGCTAGGTAAACTAGACTGTCCAAGTACCCGCTAGGTTACCTACATAGTCCAAGTGCCCGCTAGGTAACCTAGATAGTCCAAGGGCCCGCTAGGTAACCTACATAGTCCAAGTGCCCGGTAGTTAACTTACATAGTTCAAGTGTCCATCGGGAACATACATAGCCCAAGTGCCCGCTAGTGAACATACATAGTCCAAGTGCCCGCTAGGGAATCTACATAGTCCAAGGTCCCGCTAGTTAACGTAGATAGTCCAAGTTCCGCTAGTTAATCTACATAGTTCAAGGGCCCGCTAGTTAACCTACATAGTCCAATTACCCGCTAGTTAACCTAGATCGTCCAAGTGTCCGCTAGTTAATCTACATAGTCCAAGTGCCCGCTCGGGAATCTAGTTAGTCCAAGTGCCCGCTCTGGAACCTACATAGTCCAAGTGCCCGCTGGGTAACGTACATAGTCCAACTTCCCGCTAGGTAACCTAGGTAGTCCAAGTGCCCGTTACCTAACCTAGATAGTCCAATTGCCCGCTATGCAACATACATAGTCCACGTGCCCGTTTGTTAACCTAGAAGGCCAAGTGTCCGCTAGGTAACCTAGACTGTCCAAGTGCCCACTAGGTTACCTACAAGTCCAAGTGCCCGCTAGTAACCTAGATAGTCCAAGGGCCCGCTAGTAAACCTACATAGTCCAAGTGCCCGGTAGTTAACTTACATAGTTCAAGTGTCCATAGGGAACATACATAGTCCAAGTGCCCGTTAGGGAATCTACATAGTCCAAGGGTCCGCTACTTAACGTAGATAGTCCAAGTGCCGCTAGTTAATCTACATAGTCCAAGGGCCCGCTAGTTAACCTACATAGTCCAAGTACACGCTAGTTAACCTAGATCGTCCAAGTCCCCGCTAGGTAAAATACATAGTCCAAGGGCTCACTAGTTAACCTACATAGTCCAAGGACCCGCTTGTTAACCTACATTGTCCAAGGGCCCCCTAGTTAACCTACATAGTCCAAATGCCCGCTAGGTAAGCAATATAGTCCAAATGCCCGCTAGGGGCCCTAATAGTCCAAATAGCCGCTAGTTAACCTAGATAGTCCAAGTGCTCGCTAGTTAACCTAGATAGTCCAAGTGCCCGCTAGTTAACCTAGATAGACCAAGTGCCCGCTAGGGAACTTATCTAGTCCAAGTACCCGCTAGGAAACGTACATAGTCCAAGTGCCCTCTAGGTAACATAGATAGTCCAAGTGCCCACTAGTTAACCTACATAGTCCAGTTTCCCCCTAGGTAACCTAGATAGTCCAAGGGCCCGCTAGGTAACCTACATAGTCCAAATGCCCGCTAGTTAACCTACATAGTCCAAGTGCCCGATAGGAAACCTACATAATCCAATTGCCCGCTAGGGAACCTACATTGTCCAAGTGCCCGTTAGGTAACCTAGATAGTCCAAATGCCCGCTAGGGAACCCACATAGTCCAAGTGCCCGCTAGGGAACTTACATAGTCCAAGGGCCCGCTAGCCAACCTACATAGTCCAAGTGCCCGTTAGTTAACCTAGATAGTCCCAGTGACGGCTAGGTAACCTAGATAGTCCAACAGCCCGGTAGGTAACCTACATACTCCAAGTACCCGCTAGGTAACGTAGATAGTTCAAGTGCCAGATAGGTAAGCTAGATAGTCCAAGTGCCCGCTAGGTAACCTACAAGTCTAAGTGCCCGCTAGGTAATCTATATAGTCCAAATGACTACTAGGGAGCCTACATAGTCCAAATGCCCGCTAGGTAACCTAGGTAGTCCAAGGGCCCGCTAGGAAACCTACATAGTCCTAGTGCCCCCTAGTTAACCTACATTCTCCAAGTGCCCGATAGGGAACCTACATAGTCCAAGTGCCCGGTAGGTAACCTACATAGTCCAAGTGCCCGATAGGGAACCTACATAATCCAAGTGCCCGCTAGGGAAACTACATAGTCCAAGTGCCCGTTAGGTAACCTAGATAGTCCAAATGCCCGCCAGGAAACCCACATAGTCCAAATGCCCGCTAGGGAAACTCCATATTCCAAGTGCCCGATAATTAACCTAGATAGTGCAAGTGCCTGCTAGTAAACCTACATAATCCATGGGACCGCTAGTTAGCCTACATATTGCAAGGGCCCGCTAGTTAACCTACATCGTCCAAGGTCCCGCTAGTTAACCTAGATATTCCAAGTGCCTGCTAGTTAACCTACATAGTCTAAGTGCCCACAAGGCAACCAAGACAGTTCAAGTGAGCACTAGGTTACCTACATAGTCCAAGTGCCCGTTCGTTAACCTACATAGTCCAAGTGCCCGCTAGGTAACCATTATAGTCCAAATGCCCGCTAGGGGCCCTAATAGTCCAAATGCCCGGTAGTTAACCTAGATAGTCCAAGTGCTCGCTAGTTAACCTAGATAGTCCAAGTGCCCGCTAGTTAACCTAGATTGACCAAGTGCCCCCTAGGGAACCTATGTAGTCCAAGTACCCGCTAGGAAACGTACATAGTCCAAGTGCCCGCTAGGTAACGTACATAGTCCAAGTGCTCACTGGGTAACGTAGAGAGTCCAAGTGCCTGCTGGGGAACGTACATAGTCCAAGTGCCTGCTAGGTAACCTAGATAGTCCAAGTGCCCACTAGTTAACCTACATAGTCCAGGTTCCCCCTAGGTAACCTAGATAGTCCAAGGGCCCGCTAGGTAAACTACATAGTCCAAATGCCCGATAGTGAACTTATATAGTCCAAGTGCCCGCTAGGTAACCTACACAGTCCAAGTGCCCGCTAGTTTTCCTACATAGTCCAAATGCCCGCTAGTTAACCTACATAGTCCAAGTGCCTGATAGAGAACCTACATAATCAAGTGCCCGCTAGGGAACCTACATAGTCCAAGTGCCCGTTAGTTAACCTAGATAGTCCAAATGCCCGCTAGGGAAGACACATAGTCCAAGTGCTCGCAAGGGAACCTACACAGTCCAAGGGCCCGCCAGTTAACCTTCATAGTGCACGTGTCCGCTACTTAACCTACATATTCCAAGTTCCCGCTAGTCAACCTACATAATCTAAGTGCCCGTTGGCTAACCTAGATAGTCCAAAGGCCCGCTAGTTGACCGATATAGTCAAAGTGCCAACTAGGTAACCTAGATAGTACAAGTGCCCGCTAGGGAACCTAGATAGTCCAGGTGCCTGTTAGCTAACCTAGATAGTCCAAGTAGCGGCTAGGTAACCTACATAGTCCAAGTGCCCGTTCGTTAACCTAGATAATCCAAGTGCCCGTTCGTTAACCTAGATAATCCAAATGCCCACAGGGTAACCTAGACAGTCGAAGTGCCCGCTAGTTAACCTACATAGTCCAAGTGCCCGATAGGGAACCTACATAATCCAAGTGCCCGCTAGGCAACCTACATAGTCCAAGTGCCCGTTAGTTAACCTAGATAGTCAAAGTGCCTGCTAGGTAACCAAGATAGTCCAAGTGCCCGCTAGGTAACCTACATAGTCCAAGTGCCCGCTCGGTAACCTAAATAGTCCAAATGCCCGCTAGGGAATTTACATAGTCCAAGGGCCCGCTAGAGAACCTACATAGTCCAAGTGCCCGTTAGTTAACCTAGATAGTCCAAGTGCCTGCTTGGTAACCCAGATAGTCCAACAGCCCGCTAGGTAACCTACATACTCCAAGAACCCGCTAGGTAACGTAGATAGTTCATGTGCCAGCTAGGTAACCTAGATAGTCCAAGTGTCCGCTAGGTAACCTACAAAGTCTAACTGCCCGCTAGATTATCTATATAGTCCAAATACCCACTAGGGAATCTACATAGTCCAAGGGCCCGCTAGTTAACGTAGATAGTCCAAGTGCCGCTAGTTAATCTACATAGTCCAAGGGCCCGCTAGGAAACCTAGATAGTCCAAGGGCCCGCTAGTTAACCTACATAGTCCAAGTGCCCGGTAGTTAACTTACATAGTTCAAGTGTCCATAGGGAACATACATAGCCCAAGTGCCCGCTAGGGAACATACATAGCCCAAGTGCCCGCTAGGGAATCTACATAGTCCAAGCGCCCGCTAGTTAATGTAGATAGTCTAAGTTCCGTAGTTAATCTACATAGTTCAAGGATCCGCTAGTTAACCTACATAGTCCAAGTACCCGCTAGTTAACCTAGATCGTCCAAGTGTCCGCTAGTTAATCTATATAGTACAAGTGCCCGCTAGGGAATCTAGTTAGTCCAAGTGTCCGCTCTGGAACCTACATAGTCCAAGTGCCTGCTAGGAAACCTACATAGTACAAGTGCCTGCGCTGGAACATACATAGTCCAAGTGCCCGCTAGGGAATCTACATAGTCCAAGGGCCCGCTAGTTAACATAGATAGTCCAAGTGCCGCTAGTTAATCTACATAGTCCAAGGGTCCGCTAGTTAACCTACATAGTCCAAGTACACGCTAGTTAACCTAGATCGTCCAAGTGCCCGCTAGGTAACCTACATAGTCCAAGGGCCCGCTAGTTAACCTACATCGTCCAAGGACCCGCTAGTTAACCTAGATAGTCCAAGTGCCCGCTAGTTAACCTACATAGTCCAATTGCCCGCTAGGTAACCTAGACAGTTCAAGTGACCACTAGGTTACCTACATATTCCAAGTGCCCGTTCGTTAACCTACATAGTCCAAATGCCCGCTAAGTAACCAATATAGTCCAAATGCTCGCTAGGGGCCCTAATAGTCCAAATGCCCGATAGTTAACCTAGATAGTCCAAGTGCTCACTAGTTAACCTAGATAGTCCAAGTGCCCGCTAGTAATCCTCGATAGACCAAGTGCCCACTAGGGAACCTATCTAGTCCAAGTAGCCGGTAGGAAACGTACATAGTCCAAGTGCCCGCTAGGTAACCTAGATAGTCCAAGTGCCCGCTAGTTAACCTACATAGTCCAAGTTCCTGCTAGGTAACCTAGATAGTCCAAGTGCCCACTAGTTAACCTACATAGTCCAGGTTCCCCCTAGGTAACCTAGATAGTCCAAGTGCCCGTTAGTTAACCTAGATAGTCAAAGTGCCTGCCAGGTAACCTAGATAGTCCAAGTTTCCGCTAGGTAACCTACATAGTCCAAGTGCCCGCTAGGTAAACTAAATAGTCCAAATACCCGCTAGGGAAACTACATAGTCCAAGTGCCCGCTAGTTAACCTAGATAGTCCAAATGCCTGCTAGTAAAACTACATAATCCATGGGCCCGCTAGTTAGCCTACATAGTGCAAGGGCCCGCTAGTTAACCTACATTGTCCAAGGGCCCGCTAGTTAACCTAGATAGTCCAAGTGCCCGCTAGTTAACCAACATAGTCTAAGTGCCTGCTAGGTAACCAAAACAGTTCAAGTGACCACTAGGTTACCTACATAGTCCAAGTGCCCGTTCTTTAACCTACATAGTCCAAGTGCCCGCTAGTTAACCAATATAGTCCAAATGCCCGCTAGGGGCCCTAATAGTCCAAAAGCCCGCTAGTTAACCTAGATAGTCCAAGTGGTCGCAGGTTAACCTAGATAGTCCAAGTGCCCGCTAGTTAACCTAGATAGACCAAGTGCCCGCTATGGAACCTATCTAGTCCAAGTACCCGCTAGGAAACGTACATAGTCCAAGTGCCCGCTAGGTAACGTACATAGTCCAAGTGCCCGCTAGGGAACATACATAGTCCAAGTGCCCGTTAGGGAATCTACATAGTCCAAGGGCCCGCTAGTTAACCTACATAGTCCAAGTGCCCGGTAGTTAACTTACATAGTTCAAGTGTCCATAGGGAACATACATAGCCTGAGTGCACGCTAGGGAACATACATAGTCCAAGTGCCCGCTAGGGAATCTACATAGTCCAAGGGTCCGCTAGTTAATGTAGATAGTCCAAGTTCCGTAGTTAACCTACATAGTCCAAGTACCCGCTAGGAAACGTACATAGTCCAAGTGCCCGCTAGGTAACATAGATAGTCCAAGTGCCCGCTAGGGAACGTACATAGTCCAAGTGCCCGCTAGGTAACCTAGATAGTCCAAGTGCTCGCTAGTTAACCTACATAGTCCAAGTGCCTGCTAGGTAACCTAGATTGTCCAAGTGCCCACTAGTTAACCTACATAGTCCAGGTTCCCCCTAGGTAACCTAGATAGTCCAAGTACCCGTTAGTTAACCTAGATAGTCAAAGTGCCTGCTAGGTAACCTAAATAGTCCAAATGCCCCCTAGAGAAACTACATAGTCCAAGTGCCTGCTAGTAAACCTACATAATCCATGGGCCCGCTAGTTAGCCTACATAGTGCAAGGGCCCGCTAGTTAACCTACATCGTCCAAGGGCCCGCTAGTTAACCTAGATAGTCCAAGTGCCCGCTAGTTAACCTACATTGTCTAAGTGCCCGCTAGGTAACCAAGACAGTTCAAGTGACCACTAGGTTACCTACATAGTCCAAGTGCCCGTTCGTTAACCTACATAGTCCAAGTGCCCGCTAGGTAACCAATATAATCCAAATGCCAGCTAGGGGCCCTAATAGTCCAAAAGCCCGCTAGTTAACCTAGAGAGTCCAAGTGCCTGCTAGGTAACGTACATAGTCCACGTGCCCGCTAGGTAACCTAGATAGTCCAAGTGCCCGCTAGTTAACCTACATAGTCCAAGTGCCTGCTAGGTAACCTAGATAGTCCAAGTGCCCACTAGTTAACCTACATAGTCCAGGTTCCCCCTAGGTAAACTAGATAGTCCAAGGGCCCGCTAGATAAACTACATAGTCCAAATGCCCGATAGGGAACCTATATAGTCCAAGTGCCCGCTAGGTAACCTACATAGTCCAAGTGCCCGCTAGTTAACCTACATAGTCCAATTGCCCGCTAGTTAACCTACATAGTCCAAGTGTCCGATAGGGAACCTACATAATCCAAGTGCACGCTAGGGAATCTACATAGTCCAAGTGCCCGTTAGTTAACCTAGATAGTCCAAATGCCCGCTAGGGAACCCACAAAGTCCAAGTGCTCGCTAGGGAACCTACACAGTCCAAGGGCCCGCTAGTTAACCTTCATAGTGCAAGTGTCCGCTACTTAACCTACATATTCCAAGTTCCCACTAGTTAACCTACATAATCTATGTGCCCGTTGGCTAACCTAGATAGTCCAAAGGCCCGCTAGTTGACCTATATAGTCAAAGTTCCAGCTAGGTAACCTAGATAGTACAAGTGCCCGCTAGGGAACCTAAATAGTCCAAGTGCCTGTTAGCTAACCTAGATAGTCCAAGTGGCGGCTAGGTAACCTACATAGTCCAAGTGCCCGTTCGTTAACCTAGATAATCCAAGTGCCCGTTCGTTAACCTAGATAATCCAAATGCCCACTAGGTAACCTAGACAGTCGAAGTGCCCGCTAGTTAAACTACATAGTCCAAGTGCCCGAAAGGGAACCTACATAATCCAAGTGCCCACTAGGCAACCTACATAGTCCAAGTGCCCGTTAGTTAACCTAAATAGTCAAAGTGCCTGCTAGGTAATCTAGATAGTCCAAGTGCCCGCTAGGTAACCTACATAGTCCAAGTGCCCGCTAGGTAACCTAAATAGTCCAAATGCCCGCTAGGGTAACTACATAGTCCAAGTGCCCGCTAGTTAACCTTGATAGTCCAAGTGCCTGCTAGTAAACCTACATAATCCTTGGGCCCGCTAGTTAGCCTACATAATGCAAGGGCCCGCTAGGAAACCTAGATAGTCCAAGGGTCCGCTAGTTAACCTACATAGTCCAAGTGCCCGGTAGTTAACTTACATAGTTCAAGTGTCCATAGGGAACATACATAGCCCAAGTGCCCGCTAGGGAACAAACATAGTCCAAGTGCCCGCTAGGGAATCTACATAGTCCAAGGGCCCGCTAGTTAATGTAGATAGTCCATGTTCCGTAGTTAATCTATAGTTCAAGGGCCCGCTAGTTAACCTATATAGTCCAAGCACCCTCTAGTTAACCTAGATCGTCCAAGTGTCCGCTAGTTAATCTACATAGTACAAGTGCCCGCTAGGGAATCTAGTTAGTCCAAGTGTCCGCTCTGGAACCTACATAGTCCAAGTGCCTGCTAGGGAACCTACATAGTCCAAGTGCCCGCGCTGGAACATACATAGTCCAAGTGCCCGCTAGGGAATCTACATAGTCCAAGGGCCCGCTAGTTAACGTAGATAGTCGAAGTGCCGCTAGTTAATCTACATAGTCCAAGGGCCCGCTAGTTAACCTACTTTGTCCAAGTACCTGCTAGTTAACCTAGATCGTCCAAGTGCCCGCTAGGTAACCTACATAGTCCAAGGGCCCGCTAGTTAACCTACATAGATCAAGGGCCCGCTAGTTAACCTACGTCGTCCAAGGGTCCGCTAGTTAACCTAGATAGTCCAAGTGCCCGCTAGTTAACCTACATAGTCCAATTGCCCGCTAGGTAACCTAGACAGTTCAAGTGACCACTAGGTTACCTACATAGTCCAAGTGCCCGTTCGTTAACCTACATAGTCCAAATGCCCGCCAAGTAACCAATATAGTCAAAATGCCCGCTAGGGGCCCTAATAGTCCAAATGCCCGCTAGTTAACCAAGATAGTCCAAGTGCCCGCTAGTTATTTATCCTCAATAGAACAAGTGCCCACTAGGGAACCTATCTAGTCCAAGTACCCGCTAGGAAACATACATAGTCCAAGTGCCCGCTAGGTAACATAGATAGTCCAAGTGCCCACTAGTTAACCTACATAGTCAAGGTTGCCCCTAGATAACCTACATAGTCCAAGGGCCCGCTAGGTAAACTACATAGTCAAAATGCCCGATAGGGAACCTATATAGTCCAAGTGCCCGCTAGGTAACCTACATAGTCCAAGTGCCCGCTAGGTAACCTAAATAGTCCAAATGCCCGCTAGGGAACATACATAGTCCAAGTGCCCGCTAGGGAATCTACATAGTCAAAGGGCCCGCTAGTTAATGTAGATAGTCCAAGTTCCGTAGTTAATCTACATAGTTCAAGGGCCCGCTAGTTAACCTATATAGTCCAAGTACCCGCTAGTTAACCTAGATCGTCCAAGTGTCCGCTAGTTAATCTACATAGTACAAGTGCCCGCTAGGGAATCTAGTTAGTCCAAGTGTCCGCTCTGGAACCTACATAGTCCAAGTGCCTGCTAGGGAACCTACATAGTACAAGTGCCTGCGCTGGAACATACATAGTCCAAGTGTCCGCTTTGGAACCTACATAGTCCAAGGGCCCGCTAGTTAACCTACATAGTCCAAGGGCCCGCTAGTTAACCTACATCGTCCAAAGGCCCGCTACTTAACCTAGATAGTCCTAGTGCCCGCTAGTTAACCTACATAGTCCAATTGCCCGCTAGGTAACCTAGACAGTTGAAGTGACCACTAGGTTACCTACATAGTCCAAGTGCCCGTTCGTTAACCTACATAGTCCAAATGCCCGCTAGGTAACCAATATAGTCCAAATGCCCGCTGGGGGCCCTAATAGTCCAAATGCCCGCTAGTTAACCAAGATAGTCCAAGTGCTCAGTAGTTAACCAAATAATCCAAGTGCCCGCTAGTTATTTATCCTCGAAAGACCAAGTGCCCACTAGGGAACCTATCTAGTCGAAGTACCCGCTAGGAAACGTGCATAGTCCAAGTGCCCGCTAGGTAACATAGATAGTCCAAGTGCCCGCGAGGGAACGTACATAGTCCAAGTGCCCGCTACGTAACCTACATAGTCCAAGTGCCTGCTAGGTACCCTAGATAGTCCAAGTGCCCACTAGTTAACCTACATAGTCCAGGTTCCCCCTAGGTAACCTAGATAGTCCAAGTGCCCGTTAGTTAACCTAGATAGTCAAAGTGCCTGCTAGGTAACCTAGATAGTCCAAGTGCCTGCTAGGTAACCTACATAGTCCAAGTGCCCGCTAGGTAACCTAAATAGTCCAAATGCCCGCTAGAGAAACTACATAGTCCAAGTGCCCGCTAGTTAACCTAGATAGTCCAAGTGCTCGCTAGTTAACCTAGATAGTCCAAGTGCCCGCTAGTTAACCTAGATAGACAAAGTGCCCGCTAGGGAACCTATCTAGTCCAAGTACCCGCGAGGAAACGTACATAGTCCAAGTGCCCGCTAGGTAATGTACATAGTCCAAGTGCCCGCTATGTAACGTAGATAGTCAAGTGCCCGCTAGGTAACCTAGATAGTCCAAGTGCCCACTAGTTAACCTACATAGTCCAGGTTCCCCCTAGGTAACCTAGATAGTCCAAGTGCCCGTTAGTTAACCTAGATAGTCAAAGTGCCTGCTAGGTAACCTAGATAGTCCAAGTGCCCGCTAGGTAACCTACATAGTCCAAGTGCCCGCTAGGTAACCTAAATAGTCCAAATGCCCGCTAGAGAAACTACATAGTCCAAGTGCCCGCTAGTTAACCTAGATAGTCCAAGTGCTCGCTAGTTAACCTAGATAGTCCAAGTGCCCGCTAGTTAACCTAGATAGACCAAGTGCCCGCTAGGGTACATACCTAGTCCAATTGCGCGATAGGGAACCTACAGAGTCCAAGTGCCCGTTAGTTAACCTAGATAGTCTAATGCCTGCTAGGTAACCTAGATAGTCCAACAGCCCGCTAGGTAACCTACATACTCCAAGAACCCGCTAGGCAACGTAGATAGTTCAAGTGCCAGCTAGGTAACCTAGATAGTCCAAGTGCCCGCTAGGTAACCTACAAAGTCTAAGTGCTCGCTAGGTTATCTATATAGTCCAAATGCCTGCTAGGGAACCAACATAGTCCAAGTGCCCGCTAGGTAACCTAGATAATCCAAGTGCCTGCTAGTTAACCTATATCGTCCAAGTGCCCGCTAGTTTACCTAGATCGTCCAAGTGCCCGCTAGTTAACCTACATAGTCAATGGGCCCGCTACTTAACCTACATAATGCAAGTGCCCGCTAGTTAACCTAGACCGTGCAAGTGTCCGCTAGTTAACCTACATAGTCCACGTGCCAGTTAGCTAACCTAGATAGTCCAAGGGCCCGCTAGTTGACCTACATAGTCCAAGTGCCCGCTGGGTAACCTAGATAATCCAAGTGCCCGCTAGGGAACCTTCATAGTTCAAGTGCCAGCTAGGTAACCTAGATAGTCAAAGTGCCCGCTAGTTAACCTAGATAGTCCTTGTGCCCGTTAGTTTACCTAGATAGTCCAAGTGCCCACTAGGGGTCGTACTTAGTCCATGTGCCCGTTAGCTAACCTAGATAGTCCAAGTGCCCGCTAGTTAACATTGATCATCCAAGTGCCCGCTAGTTAACCTAGATAGTCCAAGTGCACGCTAGTTAACCTAGATAGTCCAAGTGCCCTCTAGTTAACCTAGATCGTCCACGTACCCGCTAGTTAACCTACATAGTCCAAAGGCCCGCACGTTAACCTACATAGTCCAATGTCCGCTAGTTAACCTAGATAGTCCAAGTGCTCGCTAGTTAACCTACATAGTACAAGGGCCCACTAGTTGACCTAGATAGTCCAAGTGCCCGCTAGTTAACCTATATAGTCCAAGTGCCCGCTAGGTAACCTAAGTAGTCCTAATATCCAATAGGGATCCTACAAAATCCAAGTGCCCACTAGGTAACCTACATTGTCCAAGTGCCCGTTCGTTAACCTAGATAGTCCAAGTGCCCGCTAGGTAACCTATATAGTCCAAGTGCCCGCTATGTAACCTAGATAGTCAAAGTGCCCGTTAGGTAACCTAGATAGTCCAAGTGCCCGCTAGGTAACTTACATTGTCCAATTTCCCGCTAGGTATCCTAGATAGTCCAAGTGCCCGTTACCTAACCTAGATAGTCCAAGTGCCCGCTAGGTTACATGCATATTCCAAGTGCCCATTCATTAACCTAGATGGTCCAAGTGCCCACTAAGTAACCTACATAGTCCAAGTGTCTGCTAGGTAACCTATATAGTCTAAGTGCCCGCTAGGTAACCTAGATAGTCCAAGTGCACGCTAGTTAACCTAGATCTTCCAAGTGCCCACTAGTTAACCTAGATTGTCCAAGTGTCCTCTAGTTAACCTACATAGTCCAAGTGCCCGCTAGTTAACCTATATACCAAGTGCCTGCTACGTAACCTCGATATTCCAAGGGCACGCTATTTAACCTATATCGTCCAAGTGCCCGCTAGGCAACCTAGATAGTCCAAGTGCCCGCTAAGGAACCTACATAGTCCAAGTGCACGATAGTTATCCTAGATAGTCCAAGTGCCCACTATGTAACCTACATTGTCCAACTGTCCGTTCGTTAACCTAGATAGTCCAAGTGCCTGCTAGGTAAGCTAGACTGTCCAAGTGCCCGCTCGGTTACCTACATAGTCCAAGTGCCCGTTCGTTAACCTAGATAGTCCATGTGCCCGCTAGGAAACCTACATAATCCAAGGGACCGCTATTTAACCTAGAGTCCAAGTGCTCGCTAGTTAACCTACATAGTCCAAGTGCCCGCTATTTAACCTAGATAGTCAAAGTGCCCGTTAGGTAACCTAGATAGTCCACGTGCCCGCTAGGTAACTTACATTGTCCAAGTTCCCGCTAGGTAACCTAGATAGTCCAAGTGCCCGATACCTAACCTAGATAGTCCAAGTGCCCGCTAGGCAACCTACATAGTCCAAGTGCCCGTTCGTTAACCTAGAAGTCCAAGTGCCCACTAGGTAACCTTGACAGTCCAAGTGCCCGCTAGGTTACCTGCATATTCCAAGTGCCCATTCGTTAACCTAGATAGTCCAAGTGCCCGCTAGGTAACCTACATTGTCCAAGTGCCCGTTCGTTAACCTAGATAGTCCAAGTGCCCGCTAGGTAACCTATATAGTCCAAGTGCCCGCTATGTAACCTAGATAGTCAAAGTGCCCGTTAGGTAACCTAGATAGTCCAAGTGCCCGCTAGGTAACTTACATTGTCCAATTTCCCGCTAGGTATCCTAGATAGTCCAAGTGCCCGTTACCTAACCTAGATAGTCCAAGTGCCCGCTAGGTTACATGCATATTCCAAGTGCCCATTCATTAACCTAGATGGTCCAAGTGCCCACTAAGTAACCTACATAGTCCAAGTGTCTGCTAGGTAACCTATATAGTCTAAGTGCCCGCTAGGTAACCTAGATAGTCCAAGTGCACGCTAGTTAACCTAGATCTTCCAAGTGCCCACTAGTTAACCTAGATTGTCCAAGTGTCCTCTAGTTAACCTACATAGTCCAAGTGCCCGCTAGTTAACCTATATACCAAGTGCCTGCTACGTAACCTCGATATTCCAAGGGCACGCTATTTAACCTATATCGTCCAAGTGCCCGCTAGGCAACCTAGATAGTCCAAGTGCCCGCTAAGGAACCTACATAGTCCAAGTGCACGATAGTTATCCTAGATAGTCCAAGTGCCCACTATGTAACCTACATTGTCCAACTGTCCGTTCGTTAACCTAGATAGTCCAAGTGCCTGCTAGGTAAGCTAGACTGTCCAAGTGCCCGCTCGGTTACCTACATAGTCCAAGTGCCCGTTCGTTAACCTAGATAGTCCATGTGCCCGCTAGGAAACCTACATAATCCAAGGGACCGCTATTTAACCTAGAGTCCAAGTGCTCGCTAGTTAACCTACATAGTCCAAGTGCCCGCTATTTAACCTAGATAGTCAAAGTGCCCGTTAGGTAACCTAGATAGTCCACGTGCCCGCTAGGTAACTTACATTGTCCAAGTTCCCGCTAGGTAACCTAGATAGTCCAAGTGCCCGATACCTAACCTAGATAGTCCAAGTGCCCGCTAGGCAACCTACATAGTCCAAGTGCCCGTTCGTTAACCTAGAAGTCCAAGTGCCCACTAGGTAACCTTGACAGTCCAAGTGCCCGCTAGGTTACCTGCATATTCCAAGTGCCCATTCGTTAACCTAGATAGTCCAAGTGCCCGCTAGGTAACCTACATAGTCCAAGGGCCCGCTAGTTAACCTACATAGTCCAAGGGCTCACTTGTTCACTTTGATAGTCCAAGTGCCCGCTAGTTAACCTAGATCTTCCAAGTGCCCGCTAGTTAACCTAGATTGTCCAAGTCCCTGCTAGTTAACCTACATAGTCCAAGGGCCCACTAGTTAACCTAGATAGCCCAAGTGTCCTCTAGTTAACCTACATAGTCCAAGTGCCCGCTAGTTAACCTTTATACCAAGTGCCCGCTACGTAACCTAGATATTCCAAGGGCACGCTATTTAACTTATATCGTCCAAGTGCCCGTTAGGCAACCTAGATTGTCCAAGTGCCCGCTAAGGAACATCCATAGTCCAAGTGCACGCTAGTTATCCTAGATAGTCCAAGTGCCCGCTAGTTAACCTAGATAGTCCAAGTGCCTGCTAGGTAACCTACATAGTGCAAGTGTCCGCTAGTTAACCTACATATTCCAAGTGCCCACTAGGGAACATAGATAGTCCAAATGCCCGCTCTGGAACATACATAGTCGAAGTGCCCGCTAGGGAATCTACATAGTCCAAGGGCCCGCTAGTTAACGTAGATAGTCCAAGTGCCGCTAGTTAATCTACATAGTCCAAAGGCCCGCTTGCTAACCTACATAGTCCAAGTACCCGCTAGTTTACCTAGATCTTCCAAGTGCACGCTTGTTAACCTACATAGTCCAAGGGCCCGCTAGTTAACCTATATAGTCCAAATGCCCACTAGGGACCCTAATAGTCCAAGTGACCGCTAGTTATCCTAGATAGTCCAAGTGCTCGCTAGTTAACCTAGATAGACCAAGTGCCCGCTAGGGAACATAGCTAGTCCAAGTGCCCGATAGGGAACCTACATAGTCCAAGCGCCCGTTAGTTAACCTAGATAGTCTAATGCCTGCTAGGTAACCTAGATAGTCCAACAGCCCGCTAGGTTACCTACAAAGTCTAAGTGCCCGCTAGGTTATCTATATAATCCAAATGCCCGCTAGGGAACCTACATAGTCCAAGTGCCCGCTAGGTAACCTAGATAATCCAAGTGCCCTCTAGTTAACTTATATCGTCCAAGTGCCCGCTAGTTAACCTAGATCGTCCAAGTGCCCGCTAGTTAACCTACATAGTCAATGGGCCTGCTACTTAACCTACATAGTGCAAGTGCCCGCTAGTTAACCTAGACCGTGCAAGTGTCTGCTAGTTAACCTGCATAGTCCACGTGCCAGTTAGCTAACCTAGATAGTCCAAGGGCCCGCTAGTTGACCTACATATTCCAAGTGCACGCTGGGTAACCTAGACAATCCAAGTGCCCGTAAGGGAACCTTCATAGTTAAAGAGCCAGCTAGGTAACCTAGATAGTCAAAGTGCCCGCTAGTTAACCTAGATACTCCAAGTGCACGCTAGTTAACCTAGATAGTCCAAGTGCCCTCTAGTTTACCTAGATCGTCCACGTGCCTGCTAGTTAACCTACGTAGTCCAAAGGCCCGCTAGTTAACCTACATAGTCCAAGGTCCGCTAGTTCACCTAGATAGTCCAAGTGCTCGCTAGTTAACCTACATAGTACAAGGGCCCACTAGTTGACCTAGATAGTCCAAGTGCCCGCTAGTTAACCTAGATAGTCCAAGTGCCCGCTAGGTAACCTAAGTAGTCCTAATATCCAATAGGGATCCTAAAAAGTCCATGTGCCCGCTAGGTAACCTACATTGTCCAAGTGCCCGTTCGTTAACCTAGATAGTCCAAGTGCCCGCTAGGTAACCTACATAGTCCAAGGGCCCGCTAGGTAACCTAGATAGTCCAAGTGTCCGCTAGATAACCTAGAGTCCAAGTGCTCGCTAGTTAACCTACATAGTCCAAGTGCCCGCTATGTAACCTAGATAGTCAAAGTGCCCGTTAGGTAACCTAGATAGTCCAAGTGCCCGCTAGGTAACTTACATTGTCCAATTTCCCGCTAGGTATCCTAGATAGTCCAAGTGCCCGTTACCTAACCTAGATAGTCCAAGTGCCCGCTAGGCAACCTACATAGTCCAAGAGCCCGTTCGTAAACCTAGAAGTCCAAGTGCCCGCTAGGTAACCTAGACAGTCCAAGTACCCGCTAGGTTACCTGCATATTCCAAGTGCCCATTCATTAACCTAGATAGTCCAAGTGCCCACTAGGTAACCTACATAGTCCAAGTGTCTGCTAGGTAACCTATATAGTCCAAGTGCCCGCTAGGTAACCTAGATAGTCCAAGTGCCCGCTAGTTAACCTAGATCTTCCAAGTGCCCGCTAGTTAACCTAGATTGTCCAAGTGCCCGCTAGTTAACCTACATAGTCCAAGGGCCCACAAGTTAACCTAGATAGTTCAAGTGTTCTCTAGTTAACCTACATAGTCCATGTGCCCGCTAGTTAACCTATATACCAAGTGCCTGCTACGTAACCTAGATATTTCAAGGGCACGCTATTTAACCTATATCGTCCAAGTGCCCGCTAGGCAACCTAGATAGTCCAAGTGCCCGCTAAGGAACCTACATAGTCCAAGTGCACGCTAGTTATCCTAGATAGTCCAAGTGCCCACTATGTAACCTACATAGTCTAAGTGCCCGCTCGGTTACCTAGATTGTCCAAGTGTCCGCTAGATAACCTACATATTCCAAGTGCCCGCTAGTTAACATAGATAGTCCAAGTGCCCATTAGGGAACGTCCATAGTCCAAGTGCCCGCTAGGTAACGTAGATACTGCAAGTGCCCACTAGTTAACCTAGATAGTTCAAGTAGCCGCTAGGTAACCTAGATCGTCCAAGGGCCCCCTAGTTAGCCTACATAGTCCAAGTGCCCGCTAGGTAACCTAGATAGTCCAAGTTCCCGTTCGGTAACCTTGATAGTCCAAGTGCCTTTCAGGGAACCTAGATAGTCCAAGGGCCGCTAGTAAAGCTACATAGTCCATGGGCCCGCTAATTAACCTTCATAGTGCAAGTGTCCGCTACTTTACCTACATATTCCAAGTGCCCGCTAGTTAACCTACATAATCTAAGTGCCCGTTGGCTAACGTAGATAGTCCAAGGGCCCGCTAGATGACCTACATAGTCCAAGTGCCCGCTAGTTAACCTAGATAGTCCAAGTGCCCGCTAGGATACCTAGATAGTCCAAGTGCCCGCTAGTTAACCTAGATAGTCCAAGTGCATGCTAGGTAACCTACATAGTGCAAGTGTCCGCTAGTTAACCTACATAGTCCAAGTGCCCGCTAGGCAACCTACATAGTCCTAGTGCCCGTTAGTTAACTTAGATAGTCAAAGTGCCTGCTAGGTAACCTAGATAGTCCAAGTGCCCGCTAGGTAACCTACATAGTCCAAGTGCCCGCTAGGTAACCTAAACAGTTCAAGTTACCACTAGGTTACCTACATAGTCCAAAGGCCTGTTCGTTAACCTACATAGTCCAAGTGCCCGTTAGGTAACGTATATAGTCCAAATGCCCGCTAGGGACCCTAATAGTCCAAGTGCCCGTTAGTTAACCTACATAGTCGAATGCCTGCTAGGTAACCTAGATCGTCCAAGTGCCCGCTAGTTAACCTACATAGTGCAAGAGCCCGCTAGTTAACATAGATAGTCCAAGTGCCCGCTAGGGAACGTACATAGTCCAAGTACCCGCTAGGTAACCTAGATAGTTCAAGTACCTGCTAGGTAACCTAGATCGTCAAAGAAGGGCCCCCTTGTTAGCCTACATAGTCCAAGTGCCCGCTAGGTAACCTAGATAGTCCAAGTGCCCGTTCGGTAACCTAGATAGTCCAAGTGCCCTTTAGGGAACCTAGATAGTCCAAGGGCCCGCTAGTAAACCTACATAGTCCATGGGCCCGCTAGTTAACCTTCATAGTGCAAGTGTCTGCTACCTAACCTACATATTCCAAGTTCCCGCTAGTTAACCTACATAATATAAGTGCCCTTTGGCTAACCTAGATAGTCCAAGTGCCCGCTATGTAACCTAGACTGTCCAAGTGCCCGCTAGGTTACCTACATAGTCCAAGTGCCCGTTCGTTAACCTAGATAGTCCAAGTGCCCGCTAGGAAACCTACATAGTCCAAGGGCCCGCTAGGTAACCTAGATAGTCCAAGTGTCCGCTAGATAACCTAGAGTCCAAAGATCGCTAGTTAACCTACATAGTCCAAGTGCCCGCTATGTAGTCTAGATAGTCAAAGTGCCCCCTAGGTAACCTACATAGTCCAAGTGCCCCCTAGGTAACCTATATAGTCCAAGTGCCCGCTAGGTAACCTAGATAGTCCAAGGGCCCGCTAGTTAACCTACATAGTCCAAGGGCTCACTTGTTCACTTTGATAGTCCAAGTGCCCGCTAGTTAACCTAGATCTTCCAAATGCCCGCTAGTTAACCTAGATTGTCCAAGTGCCTGCTAGTTAACCTACATAGTCCAAGGGCCCACTAGTTAACCTAGATAGCCCAATTGTCCTCTAGTTAACCTACAAAGTCCAAGTGCCAGCTAGTTAACCTATATACCAAGTGCCCGCTACATAACCTAGATATTCCAAGGGCACGCTATTTAACCTATATCGTCCAAGTGCCCGCTAGGCAACCTAGATAGTCCAAGTGCCCGCTAAGGAACTTACATAGTCCAAGTGCACGCTAGTTATCCTAGATAGTCCAAGTGCCCGCTAGTTAACCTAGATAGTCCAAGTCCCTGCTAGGTTACCTACATAGTGCAAGTGTCCGCTAGTTAACCTACATATTCCAAGTGCCCGCTAGTGAACCTAGATAGTCCAAATGCCCGCTCTGGAACATACATAGTCCAAGTGCCTGCTAGGGAATCTACATAGACCAAGGGCCCGCTAGTTAACGTAGATAGTTCAAGTACCCGCTAGGTAACCTAGATCGTCCAAGGGCCCCCTAGTTAGCCTACATAGTCCAAGTGCCCGCTAGGTAACCTAGATAGTCCAAGTTCCCGTTCGGTAACCTTGATAATCCAAGTGCCCTATAGGGAACCTAGATAGTCCAAGGGCCCGCTAGTAAACCTACATAGTCCATGGGCCCGCTAATTAACCTTCATAGGGCCAGTGTCCGCTACTTTACCTACATATTCCAAGTACCCGCTAGTTAACCTACATAATCTAAGTGCCCGTTGGCTAACGTAGATAGTCCAAGGGCCCGCTAGTTGACCTACATATTCCAAGTGCCCGCTGGGTAACCTAGATAATCCAAATGCCCGCAAGGGAACCTTCATAGTTAAAGAGCCAGCTAGGTAACCTAGATAGTCAAAGTGCCCGCTAGTTAACCTAGATACTCCAAGTGCACGCTAGTTAACCTAGATAGTCCAAGTGCCCTCTAGTTTACCTAGATCGTCCACGTGCCTGCTAGTTAACCTACATAGTCCAAAGGCCCGCTAGTTAACCTACATAGTCCAAGGTCCGCTAGTTCACCTAGATAGTCCAAGTGCTCGCTAGTTAACCTACATAGTACAAGGGCCCACTAGTTGACCTAGATAGTCCAAGTGCCCGCTAGTTAACCTAGATAGTCCAAGTGCCCGCTAGGTAACCTAAGTAGTCCTAATATCCAATAGGGATCCTACAAAGTCCATGTGCCCGCTAGGTAACCTACATTGTCCAAGTGCCCGTTCGTTAACCTAGATAGTCCAAGTGCCCGCTAGGTAACCTACATAGTCCAAGGGCCCGCTAGGTAACCTAGATAGTCCAAGTGTCCGCTAGATAACCTAGAGTCCAAGTGCTCGCTAGTTAACCTACATAGTCCAAGTGCCCGCTATGTAACCTAGATAGTCAAAGTGCCCCTTAGGTAACCTAAGTAGTCCTAATATCCAATAGGGATCCTACAAAGTCCATGTGCCCGCTAGGTAACCTACATTGTCCAAGTGCCCGTTCGTTAACCTAGATAGTCCAAGTGCCCACTAGGTAACCTACATAGTCCAAGTGTCTGCTAGGTAACCTATATAGTCCAAGTGCCCGCTAGGTAACCTAGATAGTCCAAGTGCCCGCTAGTTAACCTAGATCTTCCAAGTGCCCGCTAGTTAACCTAGATTGTCCAAGTGCCCGCTAGTTAACCTACATAGTCCAAGGGCCCACAAGTTAACCTAGATAGTCCAAGTGTTCTCTAGTTAACATACATAGTCCATGTGCCCGCTAGTTAACCTATATACCAAGTGCCTGCTACGTAACCTAGATATTTCAAGGGCACGCTATTTAACCTATATCGTCCAAGTGCCCGCTAGGCAACCTAGATAGTCCAAGTGCCCGCTAAGGAACCTACATAGTCCAAGTGCACGCTAGTTATACTAGATAGTCCAAGTGCCCACTATGTAACCTACATAGTCTAAGTGCCCGCTAGGTTACCTAGATTGTCCAAGTGTCCGCTAGATAACCTACATATTCCAAGTGCCCGCTAGTTAACATAGATAGTCCAAGTGCCCATTAGGGAACGTCCATAGTCCAAGTGCCCGCTAGGTAACGTAGATACTGCAAGTGCCCACTAGTTAACCTAGATAGTTCAAGTAGCCGCTAGGTAACCTAGATCGTCCAAGGGCCCCCTAGTTAGCCTACATAGTCCAAGTGCCCGCTAGGTAACCTAGATAGTCCAAGTTCCCGTTCGGTAACCTTGATAGTCCAAGTGCCTTTCAGGGAACCTAGATAGTCCAAGGGCCCGCTAGTAAAGCTACATAGTCCATGGGCCCGCTAATTAACCTTCATAGTGCAAGTGTCCGCTACTTTACCTACATATTCCAAGTGCCCGCTAGTTAACCTACATAATCTAAGTGCCCGTTGGCTAACGTAGATAGTCCAAGGGCCCGCTAGATGACCTACATAGTCCAAGTGCCCGCTAGTTAACCTAGATAGTCCAAGTGCCCGCTAGGATACCTAGATAGTCCAAGTGCCCGCTAGTTAACCTAGATAGTCCAAGTGCATGCTAGTTAACCTACATAGTGCAAGTGTCCGCTAGTTAACCTACATAGTCCAAGTGCCCGCTAGGCAACCTACATAGTCCTAGTGCCCGTTAGTTAACTTAGATAGTCAAAGTGCCTGCTAGGTAACCTAGATAGTCCAAGTGCCCGCTGGTAACCTACATAGTCCAAGTGCCCGCTAGGTAACCTAAACAGTTCAAGTTACCACTAGGTTACCTACATAGTCCAAAGGCCTGTTCGTTAACCTACATAGTCCAAGTGCCCGTTAGGTAACGTATATAGTCCAAATGCCCGCTAGGGACCCTAATAGTCCAAGTGCCCGTTAGTTAACCTACATAGTCGAATGCCTGCTAGGTAACCTAGATCGTCCAAGTGCCCGCTAGTTAACCTACATAGTGCAAGAGCCCGCTAGTTAACATAGATAGTCCAAGTGCCCGCTAGGGAACGTACATAGTCCAAGTACCCGCTAGGTAACCTAGATAGTTCAAGTACCTGCTAGGTAACCTAGATCGTCAAAGGGCCCCCTTGTTAGCCTACATAGTCCAAGTGCCTGCTAGGTAACCTAGATAGTCCAAGTGCCCGTTCGGTAACCTAGATAGTCCAAGTGCCCTTTAGGGAACCTAGATAGTCCAAGGGCCCGCTAGTAAACCTACATACTCCATGGGCCCGCTAGTTAACCTTCATAGTGCAAGTGTCTGCTACCTAACCTACATATTCCAAGTTCCCGCTAGTTAACCTACATAATATAAGTGCCCTTTGGCTAACCTAGATAGTCCAAGTGCCCGCTATGTAACCTAGACTGTCCAAGTGCCCGCTAGGTTACCTACATAGTCCAAGTGCCCGTTCGTTAACCTAGATAGTCCAAGTGTCCGCTAGATAACCTAGAGTCCAAAGATCGCTAGTTAACCTACATAGTCCAAGTGCCCGCTATGTAGTCTAGATAGTCAAAGTGCCCCCTAGGCAACCTACATAGTCCAAGTGCCCCCTAGGTAACCTATATAGTCCAAGTGCCCGCTAGGTAACCTAGATAGTCCAAGGGCCCGCTAGTTAACCTACATAGTCCAAGGGCTCACTTGTTCACTTTGATAGTCCAAGTGCCCGCTAGTTAACCTAGATCTTCCAAATGCCCGCTAGTTAACCTAGATTATCCAAGTGCCTGCTAGTTAACCTACATAGTCCAAGGGCCCACTAGTTAACCTAGATAGCCCAATTGTCCTCTAGTTAACCTACAAAGTCCAAGTGCCAGCTAGTTAACCTATATACCAAGTGCCCGCTACATAACCTAGATATTCCAAGGGCACGCTATTTAACCTATATCTTCCAAGTGCCCGCTAGGCAACCTAGATAGTCCAAGTGCCCGCTAAGGAACTTACATAGTCCAAGTGCACGCTAGTTATCCTAGATAGTCCAAGTGCCCGCTAGTTAACCTAGATAGTCCAAGTCCCTGCTAGGTTACCTACATAGTGCAAGTGTCCGCTAGTTAACCTACATATTCCAAGTGCCCGCTAGTGAACCTAGATAGTCCAAATGCCCGCTCTGGAACATACATAGTCCAAGTGCCTGCTAGGGAATCTACATAGACCAAGGGCCCGCTAGTTAACGTAGATAGTTCAAGTACCCGCTAGGTAACCTAGATCGTCCAAGGGCCCCCTAGTTAGCCTACATAGTCCAAGTGCCCGCTAGGTAACCTAGATAGTCCAAGTTCCCGTTCGGTAACCTTGATAATCCAAGTGCCCTTTAGGGAACCTAGATAGTCCAAGGGCCCGCTAGTAAACCTACATAGTCCATGGGCCCGCTAATTAACCTTCATAGTGCCAGTGTCCGCTACTTTACCTACATATTCCAAGTACCCGCTAGTTAACCTACATAATCTAAGTGCCCGTTGGCTAACGTAGATAGTCCAAGGGCCCGCTAGTTGACCTACATATTCCAAGTGCCCGCTGGGTAACCTAGATAATCCAAATGCCCGCAAGGGAACCTTCATAGTTAAAGAGCCAGCTAGGTAACCTAGATAGTCAAAGTGCCCGCTAGTTAACCTAGATACTCCAAGTGCACGCTAGTTAACCTAGATAGTCCAAGTGCCCTCTAGTTAACCTAGATCGTCCACGTGCCTGCTAGTTAACCTACATAGTCCAAAGGCCCGCTAGTTAACCTACATAGTCCAAGGTCCGCTAGTTCACCTAGATAGTCCAAGTGCTCGCTAGTTAACCTACATAGTACAAGGGCCCACTAGTTGACCTAGATAGTCCAAGTGCCCGCTAGTTAACCTAGATAGTCCAAGTGCCCGCTAGGTAACCAAAGTAGTCCTAATATCCAATAGGGATCCTACAAAGTCCATGTGCCCGCTAGGTAACCTACATTGTCCAAGTGCCCGTTCGTTAACCTAGATAGTCCAAGTGCCCGCTAGGTAACCTACATAGTCCAAGGGCCCGCTAGGTAACCTAGATAGTCCAAGTGTCCGCTAGATAACCTAGAGTCCAAGTGCTCGCTAGTTAACCTACATAGTCCAAGTGCCCGCTATGTAACCTAGATAGTCAAAGTGCCCGTTAGGTAACCTAGATAGTCCAAGTGCCCGCTAGGTAACTTACATTGTCCAATTTCCCGCTAGGTATCCTAGATAGTCCAAGTGCCCGTTACCTAACCTAGATAGTCCAAGTGCCCGCTAGGCAACCTACATAGTCCAAGAGCCCGTTCGTAAACCTAGAAGTCCAAGTGCCCGCTAGGTAACCTAGACAGTCCAAGTACCCGCTAGGTTACCTGCATATTCCAAGTGCCCATTCATTAACCTAGATAGTCCAAGTGCCCACTAGGTAACCTACATAGTCCAAGTGTCTGCTAGGTAACCTATATAGTCCAAGTGCCCGCTAGGTAACCTAGATAGTCCAAGTGCCCGCTAGTTAACCTAGATCTTCCAAGTGCCCGCTAGTTAACCTAGATTGTCCAAGTGCCCGCTAGTTAACCTACATAGTCCAAGGGCCCACAAGTTAACCTAGATAGTCCAAGTGTTCTCTAGTTAACCTACATAGTCCATGTGCCCGCTAGTTAACCTATATACCAAGTGCCTGCTACATAACCTAGATATTTCAAGGGCACGCTATTTAACCTATATCGTCCAAGTGCCCGCTAGGCAACCTAGATAGTCCAAGTGCCCACTAAGGAACCTACATAGTCCAAGTGCACGCTAGTTATCCTAGATAGTCCAAGTGCCCACTATGTAACCTACATAGTCTAAGTGCCCGCTAGGTTACCTAGATTGTCCAAGTGTCCGCTAGATAACCTACATATTCCAAGTGCCCGCTAGTTAACATAGATAGTCCAAGTGCCCATTAGGGAACGTACATAGTCCAAGTGCCCGCTAGGTAACGTAGATACTGCAAGTGCCCACTAGTTAACCTAGATAGTTCAAGTAGCCGCTAGGTAACCTAGATCGTCCAAGGGCCCCCTAGTTAGCCTACATAGTCCAAGTGCCCGCTAGGTAACCTAGATAGTCCAAGTTCCCGTTCGGTAACCTTGATAATCCAAGTGCCCTTTAGGGAACCTAGATAGTCCAAGGGCCCGCTAGTAAACCTACATAGTCCATGGGCCCGCTAATTAACCTTCATAGGGCCAGTGTCCGCTACTTTACCTACATATTCCAAGTACCCGCTAGTTAACCTACATAATCTAAGTGCCCGTTGGCTAACGTAGATAGTCCAAGGGCCCGCTAGTTGACCTACATATTCCAAGTGCCCGCTGGGTAACCTAGATAATCCAAATGCCCGCATGGGAACCTTCATAGTTAAAGAGCCAGCTAGGTAATCTAGATAGTCAAAGTGCCCGCTAGTTAACCTAGATACTCCAAGTGCACGCTAGTTAACCTAGATTGTCCAAGTGCCCTCTAGTTAACCTAGATCGTCCACGTGCCTGCTAGTTAACCTACATAGTCCAAAGGCCCGCTAGTTAACCTACATAGTCCAAGGTCCGCTAGTTCACCTAGATAGTCCAAGTGCTCGCTAGTTAACCTACATAGTACAAGGGCCCACTAGTTGATCTAGATAGTCCAAGTGCCCGCTAGTTAACCTAGATAGTCCAAGTGCCCGCTAGGTAACCTAAGTAGTCCTAATATCCAATAGGGATCCTACAAAGTCCATGTGCCCGCTAGGTAACCTATATTGTCCAAGTGCCCGTTCGTTAACCTAGATAGTCCAAGTGCCCGTTAGGTAACCTAGATAGTCCAAGTGCCCGCTAGGTAACCTACATAGTCCAAGGGCCCGCTAGGTAACCTAGAGAGTCCAAGTGTCCGCTAGATAACCTAGAGTCCAAGTGCTCGCTAGTTAACCTACATAGTCCAAGTGCCCGCTATGTAACCTAGATAGTCAAAGTGCCCGTTAGGTAACCTAGATAGTCCAAGTGCCCGCTAGGTAACTTACATTGTCCAATTTCCCGCTAGGTATCCTAGATAGTCCAAGTGCCCGTTACCTAACCTAGATAGTCCAAGTGCCCGCTAGGCAACCTACATAGTCCAAGAGCCCGTTCGTAAACCTAGAAGTCCAAGTGCCCGCTAGGTAACCTAGACAGTCCAAGTACCCGCTAGGTTACCTGCATATTCCAAGTGCCCATTCATTAACCTAGATAGTCCAAGTGCCCACTAGGTAACCTACATAGTCCAAGTGTCTGCTAGGTAACCTATATAGTCCAAGTGCCCGCTAGGTAACCTAGATAGTCCAAGTGCCCGCTAGTTAACCTAGATCTTCCAAGTGCCAGCTAGTTAACCTAGATTGTCCAAGTGCCCGCTAATTAACCTACATAGTCCAAGGGCCCACAAGTTAACCTAGATAGTACAAGTGTTCTCTCGTTAACCTACATAGTCCAAGTGCCCGCTAGTTAACCTATATACCAAGTGCCTGCTACGTAACCTAGATATTTCAAGGGCACGCTATTTAACCTATATCGTCCAAGTGCCCGCTAGGCAACCTAGATAGTCCAAGTGCCCGCTAAGGAACCTACATAGTCCAAGTGCACGCTAGTTATCCTAGATAGTCCAAGTGCCCACTATGTAACCTACATAGTCTAAGTGCCCGCTAGGTTACCTAGATTGTCCAAGTGTCCGCTAGATAACCTACATATTCCAAGTGCCCGCTAGTTAACATAGATAGTCCAAGTGCCCATTAGGGAACGTACATAGTCCAAGTGCCCGCTAGGTAACGTAGATACTGCAAGTGCCCACTAGTTAACCTAGATAGTTCAAGTAGCCGCTAGGTAACCTAGATCGTCCAAGGGCCCCCTAGTTAGCCTACATAGTCCAAGTGCCCGCTAGGTAACCTAGATAGTCCAAGTTCCCGTTCGGTAACCTTGATAGTCCAAGTGCCTTTCAGGGAACCTAGATAGTCCAAGGGCCCGCTAGTAAAGCTACATAGTCCATGGGCCCGCTAATTAACCTTCATAGTGCAAGTGTCCGCTACTTTACCTACATATTCCAAGTGCCCGCTAGTTAACCTACATAATCTAAGTGCCCTTTGGCTAACGTAGATAGTCCAAGGGCCCGCTAGATGACCTACATAGTCCAAGCGCCCGCTAGTTAACCTAGATAGTCCAAGTGCCCGCTAGGTTACCTAGATAGTCCAAGTGCCCGCTAGTTAACCTAGATAGTCCAAGTGCATGCTAGTTAACCTACATAGTGCAAGTGTCCGCTAGTTAACCTACATAGTCCAAGTGCCCGCTAGGCAACCTACATAGTCCTAGTGCCCGTTAGTTAACTTAGATAGTCAAAGTGCCTGCTAGGTAACCTAGATAGTCCAAGTGCCCGCTAGGTAACCTACATAGTCCAAGTGCCCGCTAGGTAACCTAAACAGTTCAAGTTACCACTAGGTTACCTACATAGTCCAAAGGCCTGTTCGTTAACCTACATAGTCCAAGTGCCCGTTAGGTAACGTATATAGCCCAATTGCCCGCTAGGGACCCTAATAGTCCAAGTGCCCGTTAGTTAACCTACATAGTCGAATGCCTGCTAGGTAACCTAGATCGTCCAAGTGCCCGCTAGTTAACCTACATAGTGCAAGAGCCCGCTAGTTAACATAGATAGTCCAAGTGCCCGCTAGGGAACGTACATAGTCCAAGTACCCGCTAGGTAACCTAGATAGTTCAAGTACCTGCTAGGTAACCTAGATCGTCAAAGGGCCCCCTTGTTAGCCTACATAGTTCAAGTGCCCGCTAGGTAACCTAGATAGTCCAAGTGCCCGTTCGGTAACCTAGATAGTCCAAGTGCCCTTTAGGGAACCTAGATAGTCCAAGGGCCCGCTAGTAAACCTACATAGTCCATGGGCCCGCTAGTTAACCTTCATAGTGCAAGTGTCTGCTACCTAACCTACATATTCCAAGTTCCCGCTAG
Organism: Tenrec ecaudatus; assembly: GCF_050624435.1. Lineage (NCBI taxonomy): Eukaryota > Metazoa > Chordata > Mammalia > Afrosoricida > Tenrecidae > Tenrec > Tenrec ecaudatus. Next base: position 109,268,003 of record NC_134534.1, on the reverse strand, counting down.
TTAACCTACATAATATAAGTGCCCTTTGGCTAACCTAGATAGTCCAAGTGCTCGCTATGTAACCTAGACTGTCCAAGTGCCCGCTAGGTTACCTACATAGTCCAAGTGCCCGTTCGTTAACCTAGATAGTCCAAGTGCCCGCTAGGAAACCTACATAGTCCAAGGGCCCGCTAGGTAAACTAGATAGTCCAAGTGTCCGCTAGATAACCTAGAGTCCAAAGATCGCTAGTTAACCTACATAGTCCAAGTGCCCGCTATGTAGTCTAGATAGTCAAAGTGCCCCCTAGGTAACCTACATAGTCCAAGTGCCCCCTAGGTAACCTATATAGTCCAAGTGCCCGCTAGGTAACCTAGATAGTCCAAGGGCCCGCTAGGTAACCTACATAGTCCAAGGGCTCACTTGTTCACTTTGATAGTCCAAGTGCCCGCTAGTTAACCTCGATCTTCCAAATGCCCGCTAGTTAACCTAGATTGTCCAAGTGCCTGCTAGTTAACCTACATAGTCCAAGGGCCCACTAGTTAACCTAGATAGCCCAATTGTCCTCTAGTTAACCTACAAAGTCCAAGTGCCAGCTAGTTAACCTATATACCAAGTGCCCGCTACATAACCTAGATATTCCAAGGGCACGCTATTTAACCTATATCGTCCAAGTGCCCGCTAGGCAACCTAGATAGTCCAAGTGCCCGCTAAGGAACTTACATAGTCCAAGTGCACGCTAGTTATCCTAGATAGTCCAAGTGCCCGCTAGTTAACCTAGATAGTCCAAGTCCCTGCTAGGTTACCTACATAGTGCAAGTGTCCGCTAGTTAACCTACATATTCCAAGTGCCCGCTAGTGAACCTAGATAGTCCAAATGCCCGCTCTGGAACATACATAGTCCAAGTGCCTGCTAGGGAATCTACATAGACCAAGGGCCCGCTAGTTAACGTAGATAGTTCAAGTACCCGCTAGGTAACCTAGATCGTCCAAGGGCCCCCTAGTTAGCCTACATAGTCCAAGTGCCCGCTAGGTAACCTAGATAGTCCAAGTTCCCGTTCGGTAACCTTGATAATCCAAGTGCCCTTTAGGGAACCTAGATAGTCCAAGGGCCCGCTAGTAAACCTACATAGTCCATGGGCCCGCTAATTAACCTTCATAGGGCCAGTGTCCGCTACTTTACCTACATATTCCAAGTACCCGCTAGTTAACCTACATAATCTAAGTGCCTGTTGGCTAACGTAGATAGTCCAAGGGCCAGCTAGTTGACCTACATATTCCAAGTGCCCGCTGGGTAACCTAGATAATCCAAATGCCCGCAAGGGAACCTTCATAGTTAAAGAGCCAGCTAGGTAACCTAGATAGTCAAAGTGCCCGCTAGTTAACCTAGATACTCCAAGTGCACGCTAGTTAACCTAGATAGTCCAAGTGCCCTCTAGTTAACCTAGATCGTCCACGTGCCTGCTAGTTATCCTACATAGTCCAAAGGCCCGCTAGTTAACCTACATAGTCCAAGGTCCGCTAGTTCACCTAGATAGTCCAAGTGCTCGCTAGTTAACCTACATAGTACAAGGGCCCACTAGTTGACCTAGATAGTCCAAGTGCCCGCTAGTTAACCTAGATAGTCCAAGTGCCCGCTAGGTAACCTAAGTAGTCCTAATATCCAATAGGGATCCTACAAAGTCCATGTGCCCGCTAGGTAACCTACATTGTCCAAGTGCCCGTTCGTTAACCTAGATAGTCCAAGTGCCCGCTAGGTAACCTACATAGTCCAAGGGCCCGCTAGGTAACCTAGATAGTCCAAGTGTCCGCTAGATAACCTAGAGTCCAAGTGCTCGCTAGTTAACCTACATAGTCCAAGTGCCCGCTATGTAACCTAGATAGTCAAAGTGCCCGTTAGGTAACCTAGATAGTCCAAGTGCCCGCTAGGTAACTTACATTGTCCAATTTCCCGCTAGGTATCCTAGATAGTCCAAGTGCCCGTTACCTAACCTAGATAGTCCAAGTGCCCGCTAGGCAACCTACATAGTCCAAGAGCCCGTTCGTAAACCTAGAAGTCCAAGTGCCCGCTAGGTAACCTAGACAGTCCAAGTACCCGCTAGGTTACCTGCATATTCCAAGTGCCCATTCATTAACCTAGATAGTCCAAGTGCCCACTAGGTAACCTACATAGTCCAAGTGTCTGCTAGGTAACCTATATAGTCCAAGTGCCCGCTAGGTAACCTAGATAGTCCAAGTGCCCGCTAGTTAACCTAGATCTTCCAAGTGCCCGCTAGTTAACCTAGATTGTCCAAGTGCCCGCTAGTTAACCTACATAGTCCAAGGGCCCACAAGTTAACCTAGATAGTCCAAGTGTTCTCTCGTTAACCTACATAGTCCAAGTGCCCGCTAGTTAACCTATATACCAAGTGCCTGCTACGTAACCTAGATATTTCAAGGGCACGCTATTTAACCTATATCGTCCAAGTGCCCGCTAGGCAACCTAGATAGTCCAAGTGCCCGCTAAGGAACCTACATAGTCCAAGTGCACGCTAGTTATCCTAGATAGTCCAAGTGCCCACTATGTAACCTACATAGTCTAAGTGCCCGCTAGGTTACCTAGATTGTCCAAGTGTCCGCTAGATAACCTACATATTCCAAGTGCCCGCTAGTTAACATAGATAGTCCAAGTGCCCATTAGGGAACGTCCATAGTCCAAGTGCCCGCTAGGTAACGTAGATACTGCAAGTGCCCACTAGTTAACCTAGATAGTTCAAGTAGCCGCTAGGTAACCTAGATCGTCCAAGGGCCCCCTAGTTAGCCTACATAGTCCAAGTGCCCGCTAGGTAACCTAGATAGTCCAAGTTCCCGTTCGGTAACCTTGATAGTCCAAGTGCCTTTCAGGGAACCTAGATAGTCCAAGGGCCCGCTAGTAAAGCTACATAGTCCATGGGCCCGCTAATTAACCTTCATAGTGCAAGTGTCCGCTACTTTACCTACATATTCCAAGTGCCCGCTAGTTAACCTACATAATCTAAGTGCCCGTTGGCTAACGTAGATAGTCCAAGGGCCCGCTAGATGACCTACATAGTCCAAGTGCCCGCTAGTTAACCTAGATAGTCCAAGTGCCCGCTAGGTTACCTAGATAGTCCAAGTGCCCGCTAGTTAACCTAGATAGTCCAAGTGCATGCTAGGTAACCTACATAGTGCAAGTGTCCGCTAGTTAACCTACATAGTCCAAGTGCCCGCTAGGCAACCTACATAGTCCTAGTGCCCGTTAGTTAACTTAGATAGTCAAAGTGCCTGCTAGGTAACCTAGATAGTCCAAGTGCCCGCTAGGTAACCTACATAGTCCAAGTGCCCGCTAGGTAACCTAAACAGTTCAAGTTACCACTAGGTTACCTACATAGTCCAAAGGCCTGTTCGTTAACCTACATAGTCCAAGTGCCCGTTAGGTAACGTATATAGTCCAAATGCCCGCTAGGGACCCTAATAGTCCAAGTGCCCGTTAGTTAACCTACATAGACGAATGCCTGCTAGGTAACCTAGATCGTCCAAGTGCCCGCTAGTTAACCTACATAGTGCAAGAGCCCGCTAGTTAACATAGATAGTCCAAGTGCCCGCTAGGGAACGTACATAGTCCAAGTACCCGCTAGGTAACCTAGATAGTTCAAGTACCTGCTAGGTAACCTAGATCGTCAAAGGGCCCCCTTGTTAGCCTACATAGTCCAAGTGCCCGCTAGGTAACCTAGATAGTCCAAGTGCCCGTTCGGTAACCTAGATCGTCCAAGTGCCCTTTAGGGAACCTAGATAGTCCAAGGGCCCGCTAGTAAACCTACATAATCCATGGGCCCGCTAGTTAACCTTCATAGTGCAAGTGTCCGCTACTTTACCTACATATTCCAAGTGCCCGCTAGTTAACCTACATAATCTAAGTGCCCGTTGGCTAACGTAGATAGTCCAAGGGCCCGCTAGATGACCTACATAGTCCAAGTGCCCGCTAGTTGACCTACATAGTCCAAGTGCCCGCTAGGTTACCTAGATAGTCCAAGTGCCCTCAAGTTAACCTAGATAGTCCAAGTGCATGCTAGGTAACCTACATAGTGCAAGTGTCCGCTAGTTAACCTACATAGTCCAAGTGCCCGCTAGGCAACCTACATAGTCCAAGTGCCCGTTAGTTAACCTAGATAGTCAAAGTGCCTGCTAGGTAACCTAGATAGTCCAAGTGCCCGCTAGGTAACCTACATAGTCCAAGTGTCCGCTAGGGACCCTAAATAGTCCAAATGCCCACTAGGGAAACTACATAGTCCAAGTGCCCGCTAGTTAACCTAGATAGTCCAAGTGCCTGCTAGTAAACCTACATAATCCATGGGCCCGCTAGTTAGCCTACATAGTCCAAGTGCCCGCTAGGTAACCTAGATACTGCAAGTGCCCACTAGTTAACCTAGAGAGTTCAAGTACCCGCTAGCTAACCTAGATCGTCCAAGGGACCCCTAGTTAGCCTACATCGTTCAAGTGCCCACTAGTTAACCTAGAAAGTCCAAGTTCCCGTTCGGTAACCTTGATATTCCAAGTGCCCTTTAGGGAACCTAGATAGTCCAAGGGCCCGCTAGTAAACCTACATAGTCCATGGGCCCGCTAATTAACCTTCATTGTGCAAGTGTCCGCTACTTTACCTACATATTCCAAGTGCCCGCTAGTTAACCTACATAATCTAAGTGGCCATTGGCTAACCTAGATAGTCCAAGGGCCCGCTAGTTGACCTACATAGTCCAAGTGCCCGCTAGTTAACCTAGATAGTCCAAGTGCCTGCTAGGTAACCTACATAGTGCAAGTGTCTGCTAGTTAACCTACATAATCCAAGTGCCCGCTAGTTAACATAGATAGTCCAAGTGCCCGCTAGGGAACGTACATAGTCCAAGTACCCGCTAGGTAACCTAGATAGTTCAAGTACCCGCTAGGTAACCTAGATCGTCAAAGGGCCCCCTTGTTAGCCTACATAGTCCAAGTGCCTTCTAGGTAACCTAGATAGTCCAAGTGCCCGTTCGGTTACCTAGATAGTCCAAGTGCCCTTTAGGGAACCTAGATAGTCCAAGGGCCCGCTAGTAAACCTACATAGTCCATGGGCCCGCTAGTTAACCTTCATAGTGCAAGTGTCTGCTACCTAACCTACATATTCCAAGTTCCCGCTAGTTAACCTACATAATATAAGTGCCCGTTGGCTATCCTAGATAGTCCAAGTGCCTGCTAGGTAACCTAGACTGTCATAGTGCCCGCAAGGTTACCTACATAGTCCAAGTGCCCGTTCGTTAACCTAGATAGTCCAAGTGCCCGCTAGGAAACCTACATAGTCCAAGGGCCCGCTAGGTAACCTAGATAGTCCAAGTGTCCGCTAGATAACCTAGAGTCCAAGTGCTCGCTAGTTAACCTACATAGTCCAAGTGCCCGCTATGTAATCTAGATAGTCAAAGTGCCCGTTAGGTAACCTACATAGTCCAAGTGCCCACTGGGTAACTTACATTGTCCAAGTTCCCGCAAGGTAACCTAGATAGTCCAATTGCCCGTTACCTAACCTAGATAGTCCAAGTGCCCGCTAGGCAACCTACATAGTCCAAGTGCCCGTTCATTAACCTAGAAGTCCAAGTGCCCGCTAGGTCACCTTGACAGTCCAAGTGCCCGCTAGGTTACCTGCATATTCCAAGTGCCCATTCGTTAACCTAGATAGTCCAAGTGCCCGCTAGGTAACCTAAGTAGTCCTAATATCCAATAGGGATCCTACAAAGTCCAAGTGCCCGCTAGGTAACCTACATTGTCCAAGTGCCCGTTCGTTAACCTAGATAGTCCAAGTGCCCGCTAGGTAACCTACATAGTCCAAGGGCCCGCTAGGTAACCTAGATAGTCCAAGTGTCCGCTAGATAACCTAGAGTCCAAGTGCTCGCTAGTTAACCTACATAGTCCAAGTGCCCGCTATGTAACCTAGATAGTCAAAGTGCCCGTTAGGTAACCTAGATAGTCCAAGTGCCCGCTAGGTAACTAACATTGTCCAATTTCCTGCTAGGTATCCTAGATAGTCCAAGTGCCCGTTACCTAACCTAGATAGTCCAAGTGCCCGCTAGGCAACCTACATAGTCCAAGAGCCCGTTCGTAAACCTAGAAGTCCAAGTGCCCGCTAGGTAACCTAGACAGTCCAAGTGCCCGCTAGGTTACCTGCATATTCCAAGTGCCCATTCATTAACCTAGATAGTCCAAGTGCCCACTAGGTAACCTACATAGTCCAAGTGTCTGCTAGGTAACCTATATAGTCCAAGTGCCCGCTAGGTAACCTAGATAGTCCAAGTGCCCGCTAGTTAACCTAGATCTTCCAAGTGCCCGCTAGTTAACCTAGATTGTCCAAGTGCCCGCTAATTAACCTACATAGTCCAAGGGCCCACAAGTTAACCTAGATAGTACAAGTGTTCTCTAGTTAACCTACATAGTCCAAGTGCCCGCTAGTTAACCTATATACCAAGTGCCTGCTACGTAACCTAGATATTCCAAGGGCACGCTATTTAACCTATATCGTCCAAGTGCCCACTAGGCAACCTAGATAGTCCAAGTGCCCGCTAAGGAACCTACATAGTCCAAGTGCACGCTAGTTATCCTAGATAGTCCAAGTACCCACTATGTAACCTACATAGTGTAAGTGCCCGCTAGGTTACCTAGATTGTCCAAGTGTCCGCTAGATAACCTAGATAGTCCAAGTGCATGCTAGGTAACCTACATAGTGCAAGTGTCCGCTAGTTAACCTACATATTCCAAGTGCCCGCTAGTTAACATAGATAGTCCAAGTGCCCGTTAGGGAACGTACATAGTCCAAGTGCCCGCTAGGTAACGTAGATACTGCAAGTGCCCACTAGTTAACCTAGATAGTTCAAGTACCCGCTAGGTAACCTAGATCGTCCAAGGGCCCCTTAGTTAGCCTACATAGTCCAAGTGCCTGCTAGTTAACCTACATAATCTAAGTGCCCGTTGGCTAACGTAGATAGTCCAAGGGCCCGCTAGATGACCTATATAGTCCAAGTGCCCGCTAGTTAACCTAGATAGTCCAAGTGCCCGCTAGGTTACCTAGATAGTCCAAGTGCACACTAGTTAACCTAGATAGTCCAAGTGCATGCTAGGTAACCTACATAGTGCAAGTGTCCGCTAATTAACCTACATAGTCCAAGTGCCCGATAGGCAACCTACATAGTCCAAGTGCCCGTTAGTTAACCTAGATAGTCAAAGTGCCTGCTAGGTAACCTAGATAGTCCAAGTGCCCGCTAGGTAACCTACATAGTCCAAGTGTCCGCTAGGTAACCTAAATAGTCCAAATGCCCACTAGGGAAACTACATAGTCCAAGTGCCCGCTAGTTAACCTAGATAGTCCAAGTGCCTGTTAGTAAACCTACATAATCCATGGGCCCGCTAGTTAGCCTACATAGTCCAAGTGCCCGCTAGGTAACCTAGATACTGCAAGTGCCCACTAGTTAACCTAGAGAGTTCAAGTACCCGCTAGCTAACCTAGATCGTCCAAGGGACCCCTAGTTAGCCTACATGGTCCAAGTGCCCGCTAGGTAACCTAGATAGTCCAAGTTCCCGTTCGGTAACCTTGATATTCCAAGTGCCCTTTAGGGAACCTAGATAGTCCAAGGGCCCGCTAGTAAACCTACATAGTCCATGGGCCCGCTAATTAACCTTCATAGTGCAAGTGTCCGCTACTTTACCTACATATTCCAAGTGCCCGCTGGTTAACCTACATAATCTAAGTGCCCGTTGGCTAACCTAGATAGTCCAAGTGCCCGCTAAGGAACCTACATAGTCCAAGTGCACGCTAGTTATCCTAGATAGTCCAAGTGCCCACTATGTAACCTACATAGTCTAAGTGCCCGCTAGGTTACCTAGATAGTCCAAGTGCCCGTTCGGTAACCTAGATAGTCCAAGTGCCCTTTAGGGAACCTAGATAGTCCAAGGGCCCGCTAGTAAACCTACATAGTCCATGCGCCCGCTAGTTAACCTTCATAGTGCAAGTGTCTGCTACCTAACCTACATATTCCAACTTACCGCTAGTTAACTTACATAATATAAGTGCCCGTTGGCTAACCTAGATAGTCCAAGTGCCCGCTAGGTAACGTAGACTGTCCAAGTGCCCGCTAGGTTACCTACATAGTCCAAGTGCCCGTTCGTTAACCTAGATAGTCCAAGTGCCCACTAGGAAACCTACATAGTCCAAGGGCCCGCTAGGTAACCTAGATAGTCCAAGTGTCCGCTAGATAACCTAGAGTCCAATTGCTCGCTAGTTAACCTACATAGTCCAAGTGCCCGCTATGTAATCTAGATAGTCAAAGTGCCCGTTAGGTAACCTACATAGTCCAAGTGCCCGCTATGCAACCTATATAGTCCAAGTGCCCGCTAGGTAACCTAGATAGTCCAAGGGCCCGCTAGTTAACCTACATAGTCCAAGGGCTCACTTGTTCACTTTGATAGTCCAAGTGCCCGCTAGTTAACCTAGATCTTCCAAGTGCCCGCTAGTTAACCTAGCTTGTCCAAGTCCCTGCTAGTTAACCTACATAGTCCAAGGGCCCACTAGTTAACCTAGATAGCCCAAGTTTCCTCTAGTTAACCTACATAGTCTAAGTGCCCGCTAGTTAACCTATATACAAAGTGCCCGCTACGTAACCTAGATATTCCAAGGGCACGCTATTTAACCTATATCGTCCAAGTGCCCGCTAGGCAACCTAGATAGTCCAAGTGCCCGCTAAGGAACTTCCATAGTCCAAGTGCACGCTAGTTATCCTAGATAGTCCTAGTGCCCGCTAGTTAACCTAGATAGTCCAAGTGCCTGCTAGGTAACCTACATAGTGCAAGTGTCCGCTAGTTAACCTACATATTCCAAGTGCCCGCTAGGGAACCTAGATAGTCGAAATGCCCGCTCTGGAACATACATAGTCGAAGTGCCCGCTAGGGAATCTACATAGTCCAAGGGCCCGCTAGTTAACGTAGATAGTCCAAGTGCCGCTAGTTAATCTACATAGTCCAAAGGCCCGCTTGATAACCTACATAGTCCAAGTACCCGCTAGTTTACCTAGATCTTCCAAGTGCACGCTTGTTAACCTACATAGTCCAAGGGCCCGCTAGTTAACCTATATAGTCCAAATGCCCACTCGGGACCCTAATACTCCAAGTGACCGCTACTTATCCTAGATAGTCCAAGTGCTCCCTAGTTAACCTAGATAGTCCAAGTGCCCGCTAGTTAACCTAGATAGACCAAGTGCCCGCTAGGGAACATACCTAGTCCAAGTGCCCAATAGGGAACCTACATAGTCCAAGTACCCGTTAGTTAACCTAGATAGTCTAATGCCTGCTAGGTAACTTAGATAGTCCAACAGCCCGCTAGGTAACCTACAAAGTCTAAGTGCCCGCTAGGTTATCTATATAGTCCAAATGCCCGCTAGGGAACCTACATAGTCCAAGTGCCCGCTAGGTAACCTAGATAATCCAAGTGACCGCTAGTTAACCTATATCGTCCAAGTGCCCGCTAATTAACCTAGATAGTCCAAGTGCCCTTTAGGGAACCTAGATAGTCCAAGGGCCCGCTAGTAAACCTACATAGTCCATGGCCCCGCTAGTTAACCTTCATAGTGCAAGTGTCTGCTACCTAACCTACATATTCCAAGTTCCCGCTAGTTAACCTACATAATATAAGTGCCCGTTGGCTATCCTAGATAGTCCAAGTGCCTGCTAGGTAACCTAGACTGTCATAGTGCCCGCAAGGTTACCTACATAGTCCAAGTGCCCGTTCGTTAACCTAGATAGTCCAAGTGCCCGCTAGGAAACCTACATAGTCCAAGGGCCCGCTAGGTAACCTAGATAGTCCAAGTGTCCGCTAGATAACCTAGAGTCCAAGTGCTCGCTAGTTAACCTACATAGTCCAAGTGCCCGCTAGGTAACCTAGATAGTCCAAGTTCCCGTTCGGTAACCTTGATAGTCCAAATGCCCTTTAGGGAACCTAGATAGTCCAAGGGCCCGCTAGTAAACCTACATAGTCCATGGGCTCGCTAATTAACCTTCATAGTGCAAGTGTCCGCTACTTTACCTACATATTCCAAGTGCCCGCTAGTTAAATTACATAATCTAAGTGCCCGTTGGCTAACGTAGATAGTCCAAGGGCCCGCTAGATGACCTATATAGTCCAAGTGCTCGCTAGTTAACCTACATAGTCCAAGTGCCCGCTATGTAATCTAGATAGTCAAAGTGCCCGTTAGGTAACCTACATAGTCCAAGTGCCCGCTATGCAACCTATATAGTCCAAGTGCCCGCTAGGTAACCTAGATAGTCCAAGGGCCCGCTAGTTAACCTACATAGTCCAAGGGCTCACTTGTTCACTTTGATAGTCCAAGTGCCCACTAGTTAACCTAGATCTTCCAAGTGCCCGCTAGTTAACCTAGATTGTCCAAGTCCCTGCTAGTTAACCTACATAGTCCAAGGGCCCACTAGTTAACCTAGATAGCCCAAGTTTCCTCTAGTTAACCTACATAGTCTAAGTGCCCGCTAGTTAACCTATATACAAAGTGCCCGCTACGTAACCTAGATATTCCAAGGGCACGCTATTTAACCTATATCGTCCAAGTGCCCGCTAGGCAACCTAGATAGTCCAAGTGCCCGCTAAGGAACTTCCATAGTCCAAGTGCACGCTAGTTATCCTAGATAGTCCAAGTGCCTGCTAGGTAACGTACATAGTGCTAGTGTCCGCTAGTTAACCTACATATTCCAAGTGCCCGCTAGGGAACCTAGATAGTCAAAATGCCCGCTCTGGAACATACATAGTCGAAGTGCCCGCTAGGGAATCTACATAGTCCAAGGGCCCGCTAGTTAACGTAGATAGTCCAAGTGCCGCTAGTTAATCTACACAGTCCAAAGGCCCGCTTGATAACCTACATAGTCCAAGTACCCGCTAGTTTACCTAGATCTTCCAAGTGCACGCTTGTTAACCTACATAGTCCAAGGGCCCGCTAGTTAACCTATATAGTCCAAATGCCCACTCGGGACCCTAATACTCCAAGTGACCGCTACTTATCCTAGATAGTCCAAGTGCTCCCTAGTTAACCTAGATAGTCCAAGTGCCCGCTAGTTAACCTAGATAAACCAAGTGCCTGCTAGGGAACATACCTAGTCCAAGTGCCCGATAGGGAACCTACATAGTCCAAGTACCCGTTAGTTAACCTAGATAGTCTAATGCCTGCTAGGTAACCTAGATAGTCCAACAGCCCGCTAGGTAACCTACAAAGTCTAAGTGCCCGCTAGGTTATCTATATAGTCCAAATGCCCGCTAGGGAACCTACATAGTCCAAGTGCCCGCTAGGTAACCTAGATAATCCAAGTGCCCGCTAGTTAACCTATATCGTCCAAGTGCCCGCTAATTAACCTAGATCGTCCAAGTGCCCGCTAGTTAACCTACATAGTCAATGGGCCTGCTACTTAACCTACATAGTGCAAGTGCCCGCTAGTTAACCTAGACAGTGCAAGTGTCCACTAGTTAACCTACATAGTCCACGTGCCAGTTAGCTAACCTAGATAGTCCAAGGGCCCGCTAGTTGACCTACATAGTCCAAGTGCCCGCTGGGTAACCTAGATAATCCAAGTGCCCGCTAGGGAACCTTCATAGTTCAAGTGCCAGCTAGGTAACCTAGATAGTCAAAGTGCCCGCTAGTTAACCTAGATCGTCCTTGTGCCCGTTAGTTTACCTAGATAGTCCAAGTGCCCACTAGGGGACGTACTTAGTCCATGTGCCCGTTAGCTAACCTAGATAGTCCAAGTGCCCGCTAGTTAACATTGATCATCCAAGTGCCCGCTAGTTAACCTAGATAGTCCAAGTGCACGCTAGTTAACCTAGATAGTCCAAGTGCCCTCTAGTTAACCTAGATCGTCCACGTCCCCGCTAGTTAAACTACATAGTCCAAAGGCCCGCTAGTTAACCTACATAGTCCAAGATCCGCTAGTTCACCTAGATAGTCCAAGTGTTCGCTAGTTAACCTACATAGTACAAGGGCCCACTAGTTGACCTAGATCTTCCAAGTGCCCGCTAGTTAACCTAGATTGTCCAAGTGCCCGCTAATTAACCTACATAGTCCAAGGGCCCACAAGTTACCTAGATAGTACAAGTGTTCTCGAGTTAACCTACATAGTCCAAGTGCCCGCTAGTTAACCTATATACCAAGTGCCTGCTACCTTACCTTAATATTCCAAGGGCACGCTATTTAACCTATATCGTCCAAGTGCCCACTAGGCAACCTAGATAGTCCAAGTGCCCGCTAAGGAACCTACATAGTCCAAGTGCACGCTAGTTATCCTAGATAGTCCAAGTGCCCACTATGTAACCTACATAGTCTAAGTGCCCGCTAGGTTACCTAGATTGTCCAAGTGTCCGCTAGATAACCTAGATAGTCCAAGTGCATGCTAGGTAACCTACATAGTGCAAGTGTCCGCTAGTTAACCTACATATTCCAAGTGCCCGCTAGTTAACATAGATAGTCCAAGTGCCCGTTAGGGAACGTACATAGTCCAAGTGCCCGCTAGGTAACCTAGATACTGCAAGTGCCCACTAGTTAACCTAGATAGTTCAAGTACCCGCTAGCTAACCTAGATCGTCCAAGGGCCCCTTAGTTAGCCTACATAGTCCAAGTGCCCGCTAGGTAACCTAGATAGTCCAAGTTCCTGTTCGGTAACCTTGATAGTCCAAGTGCCCTTTAGGGAACCTAGATAGTCCAAGGGCCCGCTAGTAAACCTACATAGTCCATGGGCCCGCTAATTAACCTTCATAGTGCAAGTGTCCGCTACTTTACCTACATATTCCAAGTGCCCGCTAGTTAACCTACATAGTCAATGGGCCCGCTACTTAACCTACATAGTGCATGTGCCCGCTAGTTAACCTAGACCGTGCAAGTGTCCGCTAGTTAACCTAGACCGTGCAAGTGTCCGCTAGTTAACCTACATAGTCCACGTGCCAGTTAGCTAACCTAGATAGTCCAAGGGCCCGCAGGTTGACCGACATAGTCCAAGTGCCCGCTGGGTAACCTAGATAATCCTAATGCCCGCTAGGGAACCTTCGTAGTTCAAGTGCCAGCTAAATAACCTAGATAGTCAAAGTGCCCGCTAGTTAACCTAGATAGTCCTTGTGCCCGTTAGTTTACCTAGATAGTCCAAGTGCCCACTAGGGGACGTACTTAGTCCATGTGCCCGTTAGCTAACCTAGATAGTCCAAGAGCCCGCTAGTTAACATTGATCATCCATGTGCCCGCTAGTTAACCTAGATAGTCCAAGTGCCCTCTAGTTAACCTAGATCGTCCACGTGCCCGCTAGTTAACCTACATAGTCCAAAGGCCCGCTAGTTAACCTACATAGTCCAAGGTCCGCTAGTTCACTTAGATAGTCCAAGTGCTCGCTAGTTAACCTACATTGTACAAGGGCCCACTAGTTGACCTAGATAGTCCAAGTGCCCGCTAGTTAACCTAGATAGTCCAAGTGCCCGCTAGGTAACCTAAGTAGTCCTAATATCCAATAGGGATCCTACAAAGTCCAAGTGCCCGCTAGGTAACCTACATTGTCCAAGTGCCCGTTCGTTAACCTAGATAGTCCAAGTGCCCGCTAGGTAACCTACATAGTCCAAGGGCCCGCTAGGCAACCTAGATAGTCCAAGTGTCCGCTAGATAACCTAGAGTCCAAGTGCTCGCTAGTTAACCTACATAGTCCAAGTGCCCGCTATGTAACCTAGATAGTCAAAGTGCCCGTTAGGTAACCTAGATAGTCCAAGTGCCCGCTAGGTAACTAACATTGTCCAATTTCCCGCTAGGTATCCTAGATAGTCCAAGTGCCCGTTACCTAACCTAGATAGTCCAAGTGCCCGCTAGGCAACCTACATAGTCCAAGAGCCCGTTCGTAAACCTAGAAGTCCAAGTGCCCGCTAGGTAACCTAGACTGTCCAAGTGCCCGCTAGGTTACCTGCATATTCCAAGTGCCCATTCATTAACCTAGATAGTCCAAGTGCCCACTAGGTAACCTACATAGTCCAAGTGTCTGCTAGGTAACCTATATAGTCCAAGTGCCCGCTAGGTAACTTAGATAGTCCAAGTGCCCGCTAGTTAACCTAGATCTTCCAAGTGCCCGCTAGTTAACCTAGATTGTCCAAGTGCCCGCTAATTAACCTACATAGTCCAAGGGCCCACAAGTTAACCTAGATAGTACAAGTGTTCTCTAGTTAACCTACATAGTCCAAGTGCCCGCTAGTTAATCTATATACCAAGTGCCTGCTACGTAACCTAGATATTCCAAGGGCACGCTATTTAACCTATATAGTCCAAGTGCCCACTAGGCAACCTAGATAGTCCAAGTGCCCGCTAAGGAACCTACATAGTCCAAGTGCACGCTAGTTATCCTAGATAGTCCAAGTGCCCACTATGTAACCTACATAGTCTAAGTGCTCGCTAGGTTACCTAGATTGTCCAAGTGTCCGCTAGATAACCTAGATAGTCCAAGTGCATGCTAGGTAACCTACATAGTGCAAGTGTCCGCTAGTTAACCTACATATTCCAAGTGCCCGCTAGTTAACATAGATAGTCCAAGTGCCCGTTAGGGAACGTACATAGTCCAAGTGCCCGCTAGGTAACGTAGATACTGCAAGTGCCCACTAGTTAACCTAGATAGTTCAAGTACCCGCTAGGTAACCTAGATAGTCCAAGGGCCCCTTAGTTAGCCTACATAGTCCAAGTGCCCGCTAGGTAACCTAGATAGTCCAAGTTCCCGTTCGGTAACCTTGATAGTCCAAGTGCCCTTTAGGGAACCTAGATAGTCCAAGGGCCCGCTAGTAAACCTACATAGTCCATGGGCCCGCTAATTAACCTTCATAGTGCAAGTGTCCGCTACTTTACCTACATATTCCAAGTGCCCGCTAGTTAAATTACATAATCTAAGTGCCCGTTGGCTAACGTAGATAGTCCAAGGGCCCGCTAGATGACCTATATAGTCCAAGTGCCCGCTAGTTAACCTAGATAGTCCAAGTGCTCGCTAGGTTACCTAGATAGTCCAAGTGCCCGCTAGTTAACCTAGATAGTCCAAGTGCATGCTAGGTAACCTACATAGTGCAAGTGTCCGCTAGTTAACCTACATAGTCCAAGTGCCCGCTAGGCAACCTACATAGTCCAAGTGCCCGTTAGTTAACCTAGATAGTCAAAGTGCCTGCTAGGTAACCTAGATAGTCCAAGTGCCCGCTAGGTAACCTACATAGTCCAAGTGTCCGCTAGGGACCCTAAATAGTCCAAATGCCCACTAGGGAAACTACATAGTCCAAGTGCCCGCTAGTTAACCTAGATAGTCCAAGTGCCTGCTAGTAAACCTACATAATCCATGGGCCCGCTAGTTAGCCTACATAGTCCAAGTGCCCGCTAGGTAACCTAGATACTGCAAGTGCCCACTAGTTAACCTAGAGAGTTCAAGTACCCGCTAGCTAACCTAGATCGTCCAATGGACCCCTAGTTAGCCTACATCGTTCAAGTGCCCGCTAGGTAACCTAGATAGTCCAAGTTCCCGTTCGGTAACCTTGATATTCCAAGTGCCCTTTAGGGAACCTAGATAGTCCAAGGGCCCGCTAGTAAACCTACATAGTCCATGGGCCCGCTAATTAACCTTCATAGTGCAAGTGTCCGCTACTTTACCTACATATTCCAAGTGCCCGCTAGTTAACCTACATAATCTAAGTGGCCATTGGCTAACCTAGATAGTCCTAGGGCCCGCTAGTTGACCTACATAGTCCAAGTGCCCGCTAGTTAACCTAGATAGTCCAAGTGCCTGCTAGGTAACCTACATGGTGCAAGTGTCTGCTAGTTAACCTAGATAGTCCAAGTGCCCGCTAGTTAACATAGATAGTCCAAGTGCCCGCTAGGGAACGTACATAGTCCAAGTACCCGCTAGGTAACCTAGATCGTCAAAGGGCCCCCTTGTTAGCCTACATAGTCCAAGTGCCCGCTAGGTAACCTAGATAGTCCAAGTGCCCGTTCGGTAACCTAGATAGTCCAAGTGCCCTTTAGGGAACCTAGATAGTCCAAGGGCCCGCTAGTAAACCTACATAGTCCATGGGCCCGCTAGTTAACCTTCATAGTGCAAGTGTCTGCTACCTAACCTACATATTCCAAGTTCCCGCTAGTTAACCTACATAATATAAGTGCCCGTTGGCTATCCTAGATAGTCCAAGTGCCTGCTAGGTAACCTAGACTGTCATAGTGCCCGCAAGGTTACCTACATAGTCCAAGTGCCCGTTCGTTAACCTAGATAGTCCAAGTGCCCGCTAGGAAACCTACATAGTCCAAGGGCCCGCTAGGTAACCTAGATAGTCCAAGTGTCCGCTAGATAACCTAGAGTCCAAGTGCTCGCTAGTTAACCTACATAGTCCAAGTGCCCGCTAGGTAACCTAGATAGTCCAAGTTCCCTTTCGGTAACCTTGATAGTCCAAGTGCCCTTTAGGGAACCTAGATAGTCCAAGGGCCCGCTAGTAAACCTACATAGTCCATGGGCCCGCTAATTAACCTTCATAGTGCAAGTGTCCGCTACTTTACCTACATATTCCAAGTGCCCGCTAGTTAAATTACATAATCTAAGTGCCCGTTGGCTAACGTAGATAGTCCAAGGGCCCGCTAGATGACCTATATAGTCCAAGTGCCCGCTAGTTAACCTAGATAGTCCAAGTGCCCGCTAGGTTACCTAGATAGTCCAAGTGCCCGCTAGTTAACCTAGATAGTCAAAGTGCCTGCTAGGTAACCTAGATAGTCCAAGTGCCCGCTAGGTAACCTACATAGTCCAAGTGTCCGCTAGGGACCCTAAATAGTCCAAATGCCCACTAGGGAAACTACATAGTCCAAGTGCCCGCTAGTTAACCTAGATAGTCCAAGTGCCTGCTAGTAAACCTACATAATCCATGGGCCCGCTAGTTAGCCTACATAGTCCAAGTGCCCGCTAGGTAACCTAGATACTGCAAGTGCCCACTAGTTAACCTAGAGAGTTCAAGTACCCGCTAGCTAACCTAGATCGTCCAATGGACCCCTAGTTAGCCTACATCGTTCAAGTGCCCGCTAGGTAACCTAGATAGTCCAAGTTCCCGTTCGGTAACCTTGATATTCCAAGTGCCCTTTAGTGAACCTAGATAGTCCAAGGGCCCGCTAGTAAACCTACATAGTCCATGGGCCCGCTAATTAACCTTCATAGTGCAAGTGTCCGCTACTTTACCTACATATTCCAAGTGCCCGCTAGTTAACCTACATAATCTAAGTGGCCATTGGCTAACCTAGATAGTCCAAGGGCCCGCTAGTTGACCTACATAGTCCAAGTGCCCGCTAGTTAACCTAGATAGTCCAAGTGCCTGCTAGGTAACCTACATAGTGCAAGTGTCTGCTAGTTAACCTACATAGTCCAAGTGCCCGCTAGTTAACATAGATAGTCCAAGTGCCCGCTAGGGAACGTACATAGTCCAAGTACCCGCTAGGTAACCTAGATCGTCAAAGGGCCCCCTTGTTAGCCTACATAGTCCAAGTGCCCGCTAGGTAACCTAGATAGTCCAAGTGCCCGTTCGGTAACCTAGATAGTCCAAGTGCCCTTTAGGGAACCTAGATAGTCCAAGGGCCCGCTAGTAAACCTACATAGTCCATGGGCCCGCTAGTTAACCTTCATAGTGCAAGTGTCTGCTACCTAACCTACATATTCCAAGTTCCCGCTAGTTAACCTACATAATATAAGTGCCCGTTGGCTATCCTAGATAGTCCAAGTGCCTGCTAGGTAACCTAGACTGTCATAGTGCCCGCAAGGTTACCTACATAGTCCAAGTGCCCGTTCGTTAACCTAGATAGTCCAAGTGCCCGCTAGGAAACCTACATAGTCCAAGGGCCCGCTAGGTAACCTAGACAGTCCAAGTGTCCGCTAGATAACCTAGAGTCCAAGTGCTCGCTAGTTAACCTACATAGTCCAAGTGCCCGCTATGTAATCTAGATAGTCAAAGTGCCCGTTAGGTAACCTACATAGTCCAAGTGCCCGCTGGGTAACTTACATTGTCCAAGTTCCCGCAAGGTAACCTAGATAGTCCAAGTGCCCGTTACCTAACCTAGATAGTCCAAGTGCCCGCTAGGCAACCTACATAGTCCAAGTGCCCGTTCATTAACCTAGAAGTCCAAGTGCCCGCTAGGTCACCTTGACAGTCCAAGTGCCCGCTAGGTTACCTGCATATTCCAAGTGCCCATTCGTTAACCTAGATAGTCCAAGTGCCCGCTAGGTAACCTAAGTAGTCCTAATATCCAATAGGGATCCTACAAAGTCCAAGTGCCCCCTAGGTAACCTACATTGTCCAAGTGCCCGTTCGTTAACCTAGATAGTCCAAGTGCCCGCTAGGTAACCTACATAGTCCAAGGGCCCGCTAGGTAACCTAGATAGTCCAAGTGTCCGCTAGATAACCTAGAGTCCAAGTGCTCGCTAGTTAACCTACATAGTCCAAGTGCCCGCTATGTAATCTAGATAGTCAAAGTGCCCGTTAGGTAACCTACATAGTCCAAGTGCCCGCTGGGTAACTTACATTGTCCAAGTTCCCGCAAGGTAACCTAGATAGTCCAAGTGCCCGTTACCTAACCTAGATAGTCCAAGTGCCCGCTAGGCAACCTACATAGTCCAAGAGCCCGTTCGTAAACCTAGAAGTCCAAGTGCCCGCTAGGTAACCTAGACTGTCCAAGTGCCCGCTAGGTTACCTGCATATTCCAAGTGCCCATTCATTAACCTAGATAGTCCAAGTGCCCACTAGGTAACCTACATAGTCCAAGTGTCTGCTAGGTAACCTATATAGTCCAAGTGCCCGCTAGGTAACCTAGATAGTCCAAGTGCCCGCTAGTTAACCTAGATCTTCCAAGTGCCCGCTAGTTAACCTAGATTGTCCAAGTGCCCGCTAATTAACCTACATAGTCCAAGGGCCCACAAGTTAACCTAGATAGTACAAGTGTTCTCGAGTTAACCTACATAGTCCAAGTGCCCGCTAGTTAACCTATATACCAAGTGCCTGCTACGTAACCTAGATATTCCAAGGGCACGCTATTTAACCTATATCGTCCAAGTGCCCACTAGGCAACCTAGATAGTCCAAGTGCCCGCTAAGGAACCTACATAGTCCAAGTGCACGCTAGTTATCCTAGATAGTCCAAGTGCCCACTATGTAACCTACATAGTCTAAGTGCCCGCTAGGTTACCTAGATTGTCCAAGTGTCCGCTAGATAACCTAGATAGTCCAAGTGCATGCTAGGTAACCTACATAGTGCAAGTGTCCGCTAGTTAACCTACATATTCCAAGTGCCCGCTAGTTAACATAGATAGTCCAAGTGCCCGTTAGGGAACGTACATAGTCCAAGTGCCCGCTAGGTAACTTAGATACTGCAAGTGCCCACTAGTTAACCTAGATAGTTCAAGTACCCGCTAGGTAACCTAGATCGTCCAAGGGCCCCTTAGTTAGCCTACATAGTCCAAGTGCCCGCTAGTTAACCTACATAATCTAAGTGCCCGTTGGCTAACGTAGATAGTCCAAGGGCCCGCTAGATGACCTATATAGTCCAAGTGCCCGCTAGTTAACCTAGATAGTCCAAGTGCCCGCTAGGTTACCTAGATAGTCCAAGTGCACGCTAGTTAACCTAGATAGTCCAAGTGCATGCTAAGTAACCTACATAGTGCAAGTGTCCGCTAGTTAACCTACATAGTCCAAGTGCCCGATAGGCAACCTACATAGTCCAAGTGCCCGTTAGTTAACCTAGATAGTCAAAGTGCCTGCTAGGTAACCTAGATAGTCCAAGTGCACGCTAGGTAACCTACATAGTCCAAGTGTCCGCTAGGTAACCTAAATAGTCCAAATGCCCACTAGGGAAACTACATAGTCCAAGTGCCCGCTAGTTAACCTAGATAGTCCAAGTGCCCGTTAGTAAACCTACATAATCCATGGGCCCGCTACTTAGCCTACATAGTCCAAGTGCCCGCTAGGTAACCTAGATACTGCAAGTGCCCACTAGTTAACCTAGAGAGTTCAAGTACCCGCTAGGTAACCTAGATCGTCGAAGGGACCCCTAGTTAGCCTACATGGTCCAAGTGCCCGCTAGGTAACCTAGATAGTCCAAGTTCCCGTTCGGTAACCTTGATATTCCAAGTGCCCTTTAGGGAACCTAGATAGTCCAAGGGCCCGCTACTAAACCTACATAGTCCATGGGCCCGCTAATTAACCTTCATAGTGCAAGTGTCCGCTACTTTACCTACATATTCCAAGTGCCCGCTGGTTAACCTACATAATCTAAGTGCCCGTTGGCTAACCTAGATAGTCCAAGGGCCTGCTAGTTGAGCTACATAGTCCAAGTGCCCCCTAGTTAACCTAGATAGTCCAAGTGCCTGCTAGGTAACCTACATAGTGCAAGTGTCTGCTAGTTAACCTACATAGTCCAAGTGCCCGCTAGTTAACATAGATAGTCCAAGTGCCCGCTAGGGAACGTACATAGTCCAAGTACCCGCTAGGTAACCTAGATAGTTCAAGTACCCGCTAGGTAACCTAGATCGTCAAAGGGCCCCCTTGTTAGCCTACATAGTCCAAGTGCCCGCTAGGTAACCTAGATAGTCCAAGTGCCCTTTCGGTAACCTAGATAGTCCAAGTGCCCTTTAGGGAACCTAGATAGTCCAAGGGCCCGCTAGTAAACCTACATAGTCCATGGGCCCGCTAGTTAAACTTCATACTGCAAGTGTCTGCTACCTAACCTACATATTCCAAGTTCCCGCTAGTTAACCTACATAATATAAGTGCCCGTTGGCTATCCTAGATAGTCCAAGTGCCCGCTAGGTAACCTAGACTGTCATGGTGCCCGCTAGGTTACCTACATAGTCCAAGTGCCCGTTCGTTAACCTAGATAGTCCAAGTGCCCGCTAGGAAACCTACATAGTCCAAGGGCCCGCTAGGTAACCTAGATAGTCCAAGTGTCCGCTAGATAACCTAGAGTCCAAGTGCTCGCTAGTTAACCTACATAGTCCAAGTGCCCGCTAGTTAACCTATATACCAAGTGCCTGCTACGTAACCTAGATATTCCAAGGGCACGCTATTTAACCTATATCGTCCAAGTGCCCACTAGGCAACCTAGATAGTCCAAGTGCCCGCTAAGGAACCTACATAGTCCAAGTGCACGCTAGTTATCCTAGATAGTCCAAGTGCCCACTATGTAACCTACATAGTCTAAGTGCCCGCTAGGTTACCTATATTGTCCAAGTGTCCGCTAGATAACCTAGATAGTCCTAGTGCATGCTAGGTAACCTACATAGTGCAAGTGTCCGCTAGTTAACCTACATATTCCAAGTGCCCGCTAGTTAACATAGATAGTCTAAGTGCCCGTTAGGGAACGTACATAGTCCAAGTGCCCGCTAGGTAACGTAGATACTGCAAGTGCCCACTAGTTAACCTAGATAGTTCAAGTACCCGCTAGCTAACCTAGATCGTCCAAGGGCCCCTTAGTTAGCCTACATAGTCCAAGTGCCCACTAGGTAACCTAGATAGTCCAAGTTCCCGTTCGGTAACCTTGATAGTCCAAGTGCCCTTAGGGAACCTAGATAGTCCAAGGGCCCGCTAGTAAACCTACATAGTCCATGGGCCCGCTAATTAACCTTCATAGTGCAAGTGTCCGCTACTTTACCTACATATTCCAAGTGCCCGCTAGTTAACATAGATCGTCCAAGTGCCCGCTAGTTAACCTACATAGTCAATGGACCCTCTACTTAACCTACATAGTGCATGTGCCCGCTAGTTAACCTAGACCGTGCAAGTGTCCGCTAGTTAACCTACATAGTCCACGTGCCAGTTAGCTAACCTAGATAGTCCAAGGGCCCGCTAGTTGACCTACATAGTCCAAGTGCCCGCTGGGTAACCTAGATAATCCAAGTGCCCGCTAGGGAACCTTCATAGTTCAAGTGCCAGCTAGGTAACCTAGATAGTCAAAGTGCCCGCTAGTTAACCTAGATAGTCCTTGTGCCCGTTAGTTTACCTAGATAGTCCAAGTGCCCACTAGGGGACGTACTTAGTCCATGTGCCCGTTAGCTAACCTAGATAGTCCAAGTGCCCGCTAGTTAACCTAGATAGTCCAAGTGCCCTCTAGTTAACCTAGATCGTCCACGTGCCTGCTAGTTAACCTACATAGTCCAAAGGCCCGCTAGTTAACCTACATAGTCCAAG
This sequence comes from Tenrec ecaudatus, assembly GCF_050624435.1. Classification (NCBI taxonomy): domain Eukaryota; kingdom Metazoa; phylum Chordata; class Mammalia; order Afrosoricida; family Tenrecidae; genus Tenrec; species Tenrec ecaudatus. The sequence goes on along the minus strand of NC_134534.1, from coordinate 109,245,772 downwards.
GTCCGCTAGTTCACCTAGATAGTCCAAGTGCTCGCTAGTTAACCTACATAGTACAAGGGCCCACTTGTTGACCTAGATAGTCCAAGTGCCCGCTAGTTAACCTAGATAGTCCAAGTGCACGCTAGGTAACCAAAGTAGTCCTAATATCCAATAGGGATCCTACAAAGTCCAAGTGCCCGCTAGGTAACCTACATTGTCCAAGTGCCCGTTCGTTAACCTAGATAGTCCATGTGCCCGCTAGGTAACCTACATAGTCTTAGGGCCCGCTAGGTAACCTAGATAGTCCAAGTGTCCGCTAGATAACCTAGAGTCCAAGTGCTCGCTAGTTAACCTACGTAGTCCAAGTGCCCGCTATGTAACCTAGATAGTCAAAGTGCCCGTTAGGTAACCTAGATAGTCCAAGTGCCCGCTAGGTAACTAACATTGTCCAATTTACCGCTAGGTATCCTAGATAGTCCAAGAGCCTGTTACCTAACCTAGATAGTCCAAGTGCCCGCTAGGCAACCTACATAGTCCAAGAGCCCGTTCGTAAACCTAGAAGTCCAAGTGCCCGCTACGTAACCTAGACAGTCCAAGTGCCCGCTAGGTTACCTGCATATTCCAAGTGCCCATTCATTAACCTAGATAGTCCAAGTGCCCACTAGGTAACCTACATAGTCCAAGTGTCTGCTAGGTAACCTATATAGTCCAAGTGCCCGCTAGGTAACCTAGATAGTCCAAGTGCCCGCTAGTTAACCTAGATCTTCCAAGTGCCCGCTAGTTAACCTAGATTGTCCAAGTGCCCGCTAATTAACCTACATAGTCCAAGGGCCCACAAGTTAACCTAGATAGTACAAGTGTTCTCTAGTTAACCTACATAGTCCAAGTGCCCGCTAGTTAACCTATATACCAAGTGCCTGCTACGTAACCTAGATATTCCAAGGGCACGCTATTTAACCTATATCGTCCAAGTGCCCACTAGGCAACCTAGATAGTCCAAGTGCCCGCTAAGGAACCTACATAGTCCAAGTGCACGCTAGTTATCCTAGATAGTCCAAGTGCCCACTATGTAACCTACATAGTCTAAGTGCCCGCTAGGTTACCTAGATTGTCCAAGTGTCCGCTAGATAACCTAGATAGTCCAAGTGCATGCTAGGTAACCTACATAGTGCAAGTGTCCGCTAGTTAACCTACATATTCCAAGTGCCCGCTAGTTAACATAGATAGTCCAAGTGCCCGTTAGGGAACGTACATAGTCCAAGTGCCCGCTAGGTAACCTAGATACTGCAAGTGCCCACTAGTTAACCTAGATAGTTCAAGTACCCGCTAGGTAACCTAGATAGTCCAAGGGCCCCTTAGTTAGCCTACATAGTCCAAGTGCCCGCTAGGTAACCTAGATAGTCCAAGTTCCCGTTCGGTAACCTTGATATTCCAAGTGCCCTTTAGGGAACCTAGATAGTCCAAGGGCCCGCTAGTAAACCTACATAGTCCATGGGCCCGCTAATTAACCTTCATAGTGCAAGTGTCCGCTACTTTACCTACATATTCCAAGTGCCCGCTAGTTAACCTAGATCGTCCAAGTGCCCGCTAGTTAACCTACATAGTCAATGGGCCCGCTACTTAACCTACATAGTGCATGTGCCCGCTAGTTAACCTAGACCGTGCAAGTGTCCGCTAGTTAACCTACATAGTCCACGTGCCAGTTAGCTAACCTAGATAGTCCAAGGGCCCGCTAGTTGACCTACATAGTCCAAGTGCCCGCTGGGTAACCTGGATAATCCAAGTGCCCGATAGGGAACCTTCATAGTTCAAGTGCCAGCTAGGTAACCTAGATAGTCAAAGTGCCCGCTAGTTAACCTAGATAGTCCTTGTGCCCGTTAGTTTACCTAGATAGTCCAAGTGCCCACTAGGGGACGTACTTAGTCCATGTGCCAGTTAGCTAACCTAGATAGACCAAGTGCCCGCTAGTTAACATTGATCATCCAAGTGCCCGCTAGTTAACCTAGATAGTCGAAGTGCCCTCTAGTTAACCTAGATCGTCCACGTGCCCGCTAGTTAACCTAGATAGTCCTTGTGCCCGTTAGTTTACCTAGATAGTCCAAGTGCCCACTAGGGGACGTACTTAGTCCATGTGCCCGTTAGCTAACCTAGATAGTCCAAGTGCCCGCTAGTTAACCTAGATAGTCCAAGTGCCCTCTAGTTAACCTAGATCGTCCACGTGCCTGCTAGTTAACCTACATAGTCCATAGGCCCGCTAGTTAACCTACATAGTCCAAGGTCCGCTAGTTCACCTAGATAGTCCAAGTGCTCGCTAGTTAACCTACATAGTACAAGGGCCCACTTGTTGACCTAGATAGTCCAAGTGCCCGCTAGTTAACCTAGATAGTCCAAGTGCCCGCTAGGTAACCAAAGTAGTCCTAATATCCAATAGGGATCCTACAAAGTCCAAGTGCCCGCTAGGTAACCTACATTGTCCAAGTGCCCGTTCGTTAACCTAGATAGTCCATGTGCCCGCTAGGTAACCTACATAGTCTTAGGTCCCGCTAGGTAACCTAGATAGTCCAAGTGTCCGCTAGATAACCTAGAGTCCAAGTGCTCGCTAGTTAACCTACGTAGTCCAAGTGCCCGCTATGTAACCTAGATAGTCAAAGTGCCCGTTAGGTAACCTAGATAGTCCAAGTGCCCGCTAGGTAACTAATATTGTCCAATTTACCGCTAGGTATCCTAGATAGTCCAAGAGCCTGTTACCTAACCTAGATAGTCCAAGTGCCCGCTAGGCAACCTACATAGTCCAAGAGCCCGTTCGTAAACCTAGAAGTCCAAGTGCCCGCTCCGTAACCTAGACAGTCCAAGTGCCCGCTAGGTTACCTGCATATTCCAAGTGCCCATTCATTAACCTAGATAGTCCAAGTGCCCACTAGGTAACCTACATAGTCCAAGTGTCTGCTAGGTAACCTATATAGTCCAAGTGCCCGCTAGGTAACCTAGATAGTCCAAGTGCCCGCTAGTTAACCTAGATCTTCCAAGTGCCCGCTAGTTAACCTAGATTGTCCAAGTGCCCGCTAATTAACCTACATAGTCCAAGGGCCCACAAGTTAACCTAGATAGTACAAGTGTTCTCTAGTTAACCTACATAGTCCAAGTGCCCGCTAGTTAACCTATATACCAAGTGCCTGCTACGTAACCTAGATATTCCAAGGGCACGCTATTTAACCTATATCGTCCAAGTGCCCACTAGGCAACCTAGATAGTCCAAGTGCCCGCTAAGGAACCTACATAGTCCAAGTGCACGCTAGTTATCCTAGATAGTCCAAGTGCCCACTATGTAACCTACATAGTCTAAGTGCCCGCTAGGTTACCTAGATTGTCCAAGTGTCCGCTAGATAACCTAGATAGTCCAAGTGCATGCTAGGTAACCTACATAGTGCAAGTGTCCGCTAGTTAACCTACATATTCCAAGTGCCCGCTAGTTAACATAGATAGTCCAAGTGCCCGTTAGGGAACGTACATAGTCCAAGTGCCCGCTAGGTAACCTAGATACTGCAAGTGCCCACTAGTTAACCTAGATAGTTCAAGTACCCGCTAGGTAACCTAGATAGTCCAAGGGCCCCTTAGTTAGCCTACATAGTCCAAGTGCCCGCTAGGTAACCTAGATAGTCCAAGTTCCCGTTCGGTAAACCTTGATAGTCCAAGTGCCCTTTAGGGAACCTAGATAGTCCAAGGGCCCGCTAGTAAACCTACATAGTCCATGGGCCCGCTAATTAACCTTCATAGTGCAAGTGTCCGCTACTTTACCTACATATTCCAAGTGCCCGCTAGTTAACCTAGATCGTCCAAGTGCCCGCTAGTTAACCTACATAGTCAATGGGCCCGCTACTTAACCTACATAGTGCATGTGCCCGCTAGTTAACCTAGACCGTGCAAGTGTCCGCTAGTTAACCTACATAGTCCACGTGCCAGTTAGCTAACCTAGATAGTCCAAGGGCCCGCTAGTTGACCTACATAGTCCAAGTGCCCGCTGGGTAACCTGGATAATCCAAGTGCCCGATAGGGAACCTTCATAGTTCAAGTGCCAGCTAGGTAACCTAGATAGTCAAAGTGCCCGCTAGTTAACCTAGATAGTCCTTGTGCCCGTTAGTTTACCTAGATAGTCCAAGTGCCCACTAGGGGACGTACTTAGTCCATGTGCCAGTTAGCTAACCTAGATAGACCAAGTGCCCGCTATGTAACCTAGATAGTCAAAGTGCCCGTTAGGTAACCTAGATAGTCCAAGTGCCCGCTAGGTAACTAATATTGTCCAATTTACCGCTAGGTATCCTAGATAGTCCAAGAGCCTGTTACCTAACCTAGATAGTCCAAGTGCCCGCTAGGCAACCTACATAGTCCAAGAGCCCGTTCGTAAACCTAGAAGTCCAAGTGCCCGCTACGTAACCTAGACAGTCCAAGTGCCCGCTAGGTTACCTGCATATTCCAAGTGCCCATTCATTAACCTAGATAGTCCAAGTGCCCACTAGGTAACCTACATAGTCCAAGTGTCTGCTAGGTAACCTATATAGTCCAAGTGCCCGCTAGGTAACCTAGATAGTCCAAGTGCCCGCTAGTTAACCTAGATCTTCCAAGTGCCCGCTAGTTAACCTAGATTGTCCAAGTGCCCGCTAATTAACCTACATAGTCCAAGGGCCCACAAGTTAACCTAGATAGTACAAGTGTTCTCTAGTTAACCTACATAGTCCAAGTGCCCGCTAGTTAACCTATATACCAAGTGCCTGCTACGTAACCTAGATATTCCAAGGGCACGCTATTTAACCTATATCGTCCAAGTGCCCACTAGGCAACCTAGATAGTCCAAGTGCCCGCTAAGGAACCTACATAGTCCAAGTGCACGCTAGTTATCCTAGATAGTCCAAGTGCCCACTATGTAACCTACATAGTCTAAGTGCCCGCTAGGTTACCTAGATTGTCCAAGTGTCCGCTAGATAACCTAGATAGTCCAAGTGCATGCTAGGTAACCTACATAGTGCAAGTGTCCGCTAGTTAACCTACATATTCCAAGTGCCCGCTAGTTAACATAGATAGTCCAAGTGCCCGTTAGGGAACGTACATAGTCCAAGTGCCCGCTAGGTAACCTAGATACTGCAAGTGCCCACTAGTTAACCTAGATAGTTCAAGTACCCGCTAGGTAACCTAGATAGTCCAAGGGCCCCTTAGTTAGCCTACATAGTCCAAGTGCCCGCTAGGTAACCTAGATAGTCCAAGTTCCCGTTCGGTAAACCTTGATAGTCCAAGTGCCCTTTAGGGAACCTAGATAGTCCAAGGGCCCGCTAGTAAACCTACATAGTCCATGGGCCCGCTAATTAACCTTCATAGTGCAAGTGTCCGCTACTTTACCTACATATTCCAAGTGCCCGCTAGTTAACCTAGATCGTCCAAGTGCCCGCTAGTTAACCTACATAGTCAATGGGCCCGCTACTTAACCTACATAGTGCATGTGCCCGCTAGTTAACCTAGACCGTGCAAGTGTCCGCTAGTTAACCTACATAGTCCACGTGCCAGTTAGCTAACCTAGATAGTCCAAGGGCCCGCTAGTTGACCTACATAGTCCAAGTGCCCGCTGGGTAACCTGGATAATCCAAGTGCCCGATAGGGAACCTTCATAGTTCAAGTGCCAGCTAGGTAACCTAGATAGTCAAAGTGCCCGCTAGTTAACCTAGATAGTCCTTGTGCCCGTTAGTTTACCTAGATAGTCCAAGTGCCCACTAGGGGACGTACTTAGTCCATGTGCCAGTTAGCTAACCTAGATAGACCAAGTGCCCGCTAGTTAACATTGATCATCCAAGTGCCCGCTAGTTAACCTAGATAGTCGAAGTGCCCTCTAGTTAACCTAGATCGTCCACGTGCCCGCTAGTTAACCTACATAGTCCAAAGACCCGCTAGTTAACCTACATAGTCCAAGGTCCGCTAGTTCACCTAGATAGTCCAAGTGCTCGCTAGTTAACCTACATAGTACAAGGGCCCACTTGTTGACCTAGATAGTCCAAGTGCCCGCTAGTTAACCTAGATAGTCCAAGTGCCCGCTAGGTAACCTAAGTAGTCCTAATATCCAATAGGGATCCTACAAAGTCCAAGTGCCCGCTAGGTAACCTACATTGTCCAAGTGCCCGTTCGTTAACCTTGATAGTCCAAGTGCCCGCTAGGTAACCTACATAGTCCAAGGGCCCGCTAGGTAACCTAGATAGTCCAAGTGTCCGCTAGATAACCTAGAGTCCAAGTGCTCGCTAGTTAACCTACATAGTCCAAGTGCCCGCTATGTAACCTAGATAGTCAAAGTGCCCGTTAGGTAACCTAGATAGTCCAAGTGCCCGCTAGGTAACTAACATTGTCCAATTTCCTGCTAGGTATCCTAGATAGTCCAAGTGCCCGTTACCTAACCTAGATAGTCCAAGTGCCCGCTAGGCAACCTACATAGTCCAAGAGCCCGTTCGTAAACCTAGAAGTCCAAGTGCCCGCTAGGTAACCTAGACAGTCCAAGTGCCCGCTAGGTTACCTGCATATTCCAAGTGCCCATTCATTAACCTAGATAGTCCAAGTGCCCACTAGGTAACCTACATAGTCCAAGTGTCTGCTAGGTAACCTATATAGTCCAAGTGCCCGCTAGGTAACCTAGATAGTCCAAGTGCCCGCTAGTTAACCTAGATCTTCCAAGTGCCCGCTAGTTAACCTAGATTGTCCAAGTGCCCGCTAATTAACCTACATAGTCCAAGGGCCCACAAGTTAACCTAGATAGTACAAGTGTTCTCTAGTTAACCTACATAGTCCAAGTGCCCGCTAGTTAACCTATATACCAAGTGCCTGCTACGTAACCTAGATATTCCAAGGGCACGCTATTTAACCTATATCGTCCAAGTGCCCACTAGGCAACCTAGATAGTCCAAGTGCCCGCTAAGGAACCTACATAGTCCAAGTGCACGCTAGTTATCCTAGATAGTCCAAGTGCCCACTATGTAACCTACATAGTCTAAGTGCCCGCTAGGTTACCTAGATTGTCCAAGTGTCCGCTAGATAACCTAGATAGTCCAAGTGCATGCTAGGTAACCTACATAGTGCAAGTGTCCGCTAGTTAACCTACATATTCCAAGTGCCCGCTAGTTAACATAGATAGTCCAAGTGCCCGTTAGGGAACGTACATAGTCCAAGTGCCCGCTAGGTAACCTAGATACTGCAAGTGCCCACTAGTTAACCTAGATAGTTCAAGTACCCGCTAGGTAACCTAGATAGTCCAAGGGCCCCTTAGTTAGCCTACATAGTCCAAGTGCCCGCTAGGTAACCTAGATAGTCCAAGTTCCCGTTCGGTAACCTTGATAGTCCAAGTGCCCTTTAGGGAACCTAGATAGTCCAAGGGCCCGCTAGTAAACCTACATAGTCCATGGGCCCGCTAATTAACCTTCATAGTGCAAGTGTCCGCTACTTTACCTACATATTCCAAGTGCCCGCTAGTTAACCTAGATCGTCCAAGTGCCCGCTAGTTAACCTACATAGTCAATGGGCCCGCTACTTAACCTACATAGTGCATGTGCCCGCTAGTTAACCTAGACCGTGCAAGTGTCCGCTAGTTAACCTACATAATCCACGTGCCAGTTAGCTAACCTAGATAGTCCAAGGGCCCGCTAGTTGACCTACATAGTCCAAGTGCCCGCTGGGTAACCTAGATAATCCAAGTGCCCGATAGGGAACCTATATAGTTCATGTGCCAGCTAGGTAACCTAGATAGTCAAAGTGCCCGCTAATTAACCTAGATAGTCCTTGTGCCCGTTAGTTTACCTAGATAGTCCAAGTGCCCACTAGGGGACGTACTTAGTCCATGTGCCAGTTAGCTAACCTAGATAGACCAAGTGCCCGCTAGTTAACATTGATCATCCAAGTGCCCGCTAGTTAACCTAGATAGTCGAAGTGCCCTCTAGTTAACCTAGATCGTCCACGTGCCCGCTAGTTAACCTACATAGTCCAAAGGCCCGCTAGTTAACCTACATAGTCCAAGGTCCGCTAGTTCACCTAGATAGTCCAAGTGCTCGCTAGTTAACCTACATAGTACAAGGGCCCACTTGTTGACCTAGATAGTCCAAGTGCCCGCTAGTTAACCTAGATAGTCCAAGTGCCCGCTAGGTAACCTAAGTAGTCCTAATATCCAATAGGGATCCTACAAAGTCCAAGTGCCCGCTAGGTAACCTACATTGTCCAAGTGCCCGTTCGTTAACCTAGATAGTCCAAGTGCCCGCTAGGTAACCTACATAGTCCAAGGGCCCGTTAGGTAACCTAGATAGTCCATGTGTCCGCTAGATAACCTAGAGTCCAAGTGCTCGCTAGTTAACCTACATAGTCCAAGTGCCCGCTATGTAACCTAGATAGTCAAAGTGCCCGTTAGGTAACCTAGATAGTCCAAGTGCCCGCTAGGTAACTAACATTGTCCAATTTCCCGCTAGGTATCCTAGATAGTCCAAGTGCCCGTTACCTAACCTAGATAGTCCAAGTGCCCGCTAGGCAACCTACATAGTCCAAGAGCCCTTTCGTAAACCTAGAAGTCCAAGTGCCCGCTAGGTAACCTAGACAGTCCAAGTGCCCGCTAGGTTACCTGCATATTCCAAGTGCCCATTCATTAACCTAGATAGTCCAAGTGCCCACTAGGTAACCTACATAGTCCAAGTGTCTGCTAGGTAACCTATATAGTCCAAGTGCCCGCTAGGTAACCTAGATCTTCCAAGTGCCCGCTAGTTAACCTAGATTGTCCAAGTGCCCGCTAATTAACCTACATAGTCCAAGGGCCCACAAGTTAACCTAGATAGTACAAGTGTTCTCTAGTTAACCTACATAGTACAAGTGCCCGCTAGTTAACCTATATACCAAGTGCCTGCTACGTAACCTAGATATTCCAAGGGCACGCTATTTAACCTATATCGTCCAAGTGCCCACTAGGCAACCTAGATAGTCCAAGTGCCCGCTAAGGAATCTACATAGTCCAAGTGCACGCTAGTTATCCTAGATAGTCCAAGTGCCCACTATGTAACCTACATAGTCTAAGTGCCCGCTAGGTTACCTAGATTGTCCAAGTGTCCGCTAGATAACCTAGATAGTCCAAGTGCATGCTAGGTAACCTACATAGTGCAAGTGTCCGCTAGTTAACCTACATATTCCAAGTGCCCGCTAGTTAACATAGATAGTCCAAGTGCCCGTTAGGGAACGTACATAGTCCAAGTGCCCGCTAGGTAACCTAGATACTGCAAGTGCCCACTAGTTAACCTAGATAGTTCAAGTACCCGCTAGGTAACCTAGATAGTCCAAGGGCCCCTTAGTTAGCCTACATAGTCCAAGTGCCCGCTAGGTAACCTAGATAGTCCAAGTTCCCGTTCGGTAACCTTGATAGTCCAAGTGCCCTTTAGGGAACCTAGATAGTCCAAGGGCCCGCTAGTAAACCTACATAGTCCATGGGCCCGCTAATTAACCTTCATAGTGCAAGTGTCCGCTACTTTACCTACATATTCCAAGTGCCCGCTAGTTAACCTACATAATCTAACTGCCCGTTGGCTAACGTAGATAGTCCAAGGGCCCGCTAGATGACCTACATAGTCCAAGTGCCCGCTAGTTGACCTACATAGTCCAAGTGCCCGCTAGGTTACCTAGATAGTCCAAGTGCCCGCAAGTTAACCTAGATAGTCCAAGTGCATGCTAGGTAACCTACATAGTGCAAGTGTGTGCTAGTTAACCTACATAGTCCAAGTACCCGCTAGGCAACATATATATAATCCAAGTGCCCGTTAGTTAACCTAGATAGTCAAAGTGCCTGTTAGGTAACCTAGATAGTCCATGTGCCCGCTAGGTAACCTACATAGTCCAAGTGTCCGCTAGGTAACCTAAATAATCCAATTGCCCACTAGGGAAACTACATAGTCCAAGTGCCCGCTAGTTAACCTAGATAGTCCAAGTGCCTGCTAGTAAACCTACATAATCCATGGGCCCGCTAGTTAGCCTACATAGTCCAAGTGCCCGCTAGGTAACCTAGATACTGCAAGTGCCCACTAGTTAACCTAGAGAGTTCAAGTACCCGCTAGGTAACCTAGATCGTCCAAGGGACCCCTAGTTAGCCTACCTGGTCCAAGTGCCCGCTAGGTAACCTAGATATTCCAAGTTCCCGGTCGGTAACCTTGATAGTCCAAGTGCCCTTTAGGGAACCTAGATAGTCCAAGGGCCCGCTAGTAAACCTACATAGTCCATGGGCCCGCTAATTAACCTTCATAGTGCAAGTGTCCGCTACTTTACCTACATATTCCAAGTGCCCGCTAGTTAACCTACATAATCTAAGTGCCCGTTGGCAAACCTAGATAGTTCAAGGGCCCGCTAGTTGACCTACATAGTCCAAGTGCCCGCTAGTTAACCTAGATAGTCGAAGTGCCTGCTAGGTAACCTACATAGTGCAAGTGTCTGCTAGTTAACCTACATAGTCCAAGTTCCCGCTAGTTAACATAGATACTCCAAGTGCCCGCTAGGGAACGTACATAGTCCAAGTACCCGCTAGGTAACCTAGATAGTTCAAGTACCCCCTGGGTAACCTAGATCGTCAAAGGGCCCCCTTGTTAGCCTACATAGTCCAAGTACCCGCTAGGTAACCTAGATAGTCCAAGTTCCCGTTCGGTAACCTAGATAGTCCAAGTGCCCTTTAGGGAACCTAGATAGTCCAAGGGCCCCCTAGTAAACCTACATAGTCCATGGGCCCGCTAGTTAACCTTCATAGTGCAAGTGTCTGCTACCTAACCTACATATTCCAAGTTCCCGCTAGTTAACCTACATAATATAAGTGCCCGTTGGCTATCCTAGATAGTCCAAGTGCCCGCTAGGTAACCTAGACAGTCCAAGTGCCCGCTAGGTTACCTACATAGTCCAAGTGCCCGTTCGTTAACCGAGATAGTCCAAGTGCTCGCTAGGAAACCTAGATAGTCCAAGGGCCCGCTAGGTAAACTAGATATACCAAGTGTCCGCTAGATAACCTAGAGTCCAAGTGCTCGCTAGTTAACCTACATAGTCCAAGTGCCCGCTATGTAATCTAGATAGTCAAAGTGCCCATTAGGTAACCTACATAGTCCAAGTGCCCGCTAGGTAACTTACATTGTCCAAGTTTCCGCTAGGTAACCTAGATAGTCCAAGTGCCCGTTACCTAACCTAGATAGTCCAAGTGCCCGCTAGGCAACCTACATAGTCCAAGTGCCCGTTCGTTAACCTAGATAGTCCAAGTGCCCGCTAGGTAACCTTGACAGTCCAAGTGCCCGCTAGGTTACCTGCATATTCCAAGTGCCCATTCGTTAACCTAGATATTTCAAGTGCCCGCTAGGTAACCTAGATAGTCCAAGGGCCCGCTAGTTAACCTACATAGTCCAAGGGCTCACTTGTTCACTTTGATAGTCCAAGTGCCCGCTAGTTAACCTAGATCTTACAAGTGCCCGTTAGTTAACCTAGATTGTCCAAGTGCCTGCTAGTTAACCTACATAGTCCAAGGTCCGCTAGTTAACCTAGAAAGTCCAAGTGCTCGGTAGTTAACCTACATAGTACAAGGGCCCACTAGTTAACCTAGATAGTCCAAGTGCCCGCTAGGTAACCTAAGTAGTCCAAATATCCGATAGGGATCCTACATAGTCCAAGTGCCTGCTAGGTAACCTACATTGTCCAAGTGTCCGTTCGTTAACCTAGATAGTCCAAGTGCCTGCTAGGTAACCTAGACTGTCCAAGTGCCCGCTCGGTTACCTACATAGTCCAAGTGCCCGTTCGTTAACCTAGATAGTCCAAGTGCCCGCTAGGAAACCTACATAGTCCAAGGGCCCGCTAGGTAACCTAGAGTCCAAGTGCTCGCTAGTTAAACTACATAGTCCAAGTGCCCGCTATTTAACCTAGATAGTCAAAGTGCCCGTTAGGTAACCTAGATAGTCCAAGTGCCCGCGAGGAAACTTACATTGTCCAAGTTCCCGCAAAGTAACCTAGATAGTCCAAGTGCCCGATACCTAACCTAGATAGTCCAAGTGCCCGCTAGGCAACCTACATAGTCCAAGTGCCCGTTCGTTAACCTAGAAGTCCAAGTGCCCGCTAGGTAACCTGGACAGTCCAAGTGCCCGCTAGGTTACTTGCATATTCCAAGTGCCCATTCGTTAACCTAGATTGTCCAAGTGCCCACTAGGTAACCTATATAGTCCAAGTGCCCGCTAGGTAACCTAGATAGTCCAAGGGCCCGCTAGTTAACCTACATAGTCCTAGGGCTCACTTGTTCTCTTTGATAGTCCAAGTGCCCGCTAGTTAACCTAGATCTTCCAAGTGCCCGCTAGTTAACCTAGAATGTCCAAGTCCCTGCTAGTTAACCTACATAGTCCAAGGGCCCACTAGTTAACCTAGATAGCCCAAGTGTCCTCTAGTTAACCTACATAGTCCAAGTGCCCACTAGTTAACCTATATACCAAGTGCCCGCTACGTAACCTAGATATTCCAAGGGCACGCTATTTAACCTATATCGTCCAAGTGCCCGCTAGTCAACCTAGATAGTCCAAGTGCCCGCTAAGGAACTTCCATAGTCCAAGTGCACGCTAGTTATCCTAGATAGTGAAAGTGCCCGCTAGTTAACCTAGATAGTCCAAGTGCCTGCTAGGTAACCTACATAGTGCAAGTGTCCGCTAGTTAACCTACATATTCCAAGTGCCCGCTAGGGATCCTAGATAGTCCAAATGCCCGCTCTGGAACATACATAGTCGAAGTGCCCGCTAGCGATTCTACATAGACCAAGGGCCCGCTAGTTAACGTAGATAGTCCAAGTGCCGCTAGTTAATCTACATAGTCCAAAGGCCCGCTTGTTAACCTACATTATCCAAGTACCCGCGAGTTTACCTAGATCTTCCAAGTGCACGCTTGTTAACCTACATAGTCCAAGGGCCCGCTAGTTAACCTATATAGTCCAAATGTCCACTAGGGCCCCTAATAATCCAACTGACCGCTAGTTATCCTAGATAGTCCAAGTGCTCGCTAGTTAACCTAGATAGTCCAAGTGCCCGCTAGTTAACCTAGATAGACCAAGTGCCCGCTAGGGAACATACCTAGTCCAAGTGCCCGATAGAGAACCTACATAGTCCAAGTGCCCGTTAGTTAACCTAGATAGTCTAATGCCTGCTAGGTAACCTAGATAGTCCAACAGCCCGCTAGGTAACCTACAAAGTCTAAGTGCCCGCTAGGTTATCTATATAGTCCAACTGCCCGCTAGGGAACCTACATAGTCCAAGTGCCCGCTAGGTTACTTGCATATTCCAAGTGCCCATTCGTTAACCTAGATTGTCCAAGTGCCCACTAGGTAACCTATATAGTCCAAGTGCCCGCTAGGTAACCTAGATAGTCCAAGGGCCCGCTAGTTAACCTACATAGTCCTAGGGCTCACTTGTTCTCTTTGATAGTCCAAGTGCCCGCTAGTTAACCTAGAATGTCCAAGTCCCTGCTAGTTAACCTACATAGTCCAAGGGCCCACTAGTTAACCTAGATAGCCCAAGTGTCCTCTAGTTAACCTACATAGTCCAAGTGCCCACTAGTTAACCTATATACCAAGTGCCCGCTACGTAACCTAGATATTCCAAGGGCACGCTATTTAACCTATATCGTCCAAGTGTCCGCTAGTCAACCTAGATAGTCCAAGTGCCCGCTAAGGAACTTCCATAGTCCAAGTGCACGCTAGTTATCCTAGATAGTGCAAGTGCCCGCTAGTTAACCTAGAAAGTCCAAGTGCCTGCTAGGTAACCTACATAGTGCAAGTGTCCGCTAGTTAACCTACATATTCCAAGTGCCCGCTAGGGATCCTAGATAGTACAAATGCCCGCTCTGGAACATACATAGTCGAAGTGCCCGCTAGCGATTCTACATAGACCAAGGGCCCGCTAGTTAACGTAGATAGTCCAAGTGCCGCTAGTTAATCTACATAGTCCAAAGGCCCGCTTGTTAACCTACATTATCCAAGTACCCGCGAGTTTACCTAGATCTTCCAAGTGCACGCTTGTTAACCTACATAGTCCAAGGGCCCGCTAGTTAACCTATATAGTCCAAATGTCCACTAGGGCCCCTAATAATCCAAGTGACCGCTAGTTATCCTAGATAGTCCAAGTGCTCGCTAGTTAACCTAGATAGTCCAAGTGCCCGCTAGTTAACCTAGATAGACCAAGTGCCCGCTAGGGAACATACCTAGTCCAAGTGCCCGATAGAGAACCTACATAGTCCAAGTGCCCGTTCGTTAACCTAGATAGTCTAATGCCTGCTAGGTAACCTAGATAGTCCAACAGCCCGCTAGGTAACCTACAAAGTCTAAGTGCCCGCTAGGTTATCTATATAGTCCAAATGCCCGCTAGGGAACCTACATAGTCCAAGTGCCCGCTAGGTAACCTAGATAATTCAAGTGCCCGCTAGTTAACCTATATTGTCCAAGTGCCCGCTATTAACCTAGATCGTCCAAGTGCCCGCTAGTTAACCTACATAGTCAATGGGCCCGCTACTTAACCTACATAGTGCAAGTGTCCACTAGTTAACCTACATAGTCCACGTGCCAGTTAGCTAATTCAGATAGTCCAAGGGCCCGCTAGTTGACCTACATAGTCCAAGTGCCCGCTGGGTAACCTAGATAATCCAAGTGCCCGCTAGGTAACCTTCATAGTTAAAAGTGCCAGCTAGGTAACCTAGATAGTCAAAGTGCCCGCTAGTTAACCTAGATTGTCCTTGTGCCCGTTAGTTTACGTAGATAGTCCAAGTGCCCACTAGGGGACGTACTTAGTCCATGTGCCCGTTAGCTAACCTAGATAGTCCAAGTGCCCGCTAGTTAACATTGATCATCCATGTGCCCACAAGTTAACCTAGATAGTCCAAGTGCACGCTAGTTAACCTAGATAGTCCAAGTGCCCTCTAGTTAACCTAGATTGTCCACGTGCCCGCTAGTTAACCTACATAGTGCAAAGGCCCGCTAGTTAACCTACATAGTCCAAGGTCCGCTAGTTCACCTAGATAGTCCAAGTGCTCGCTAGTTAACCTACATAGTACAAGGGCCCACTAGTTGACCTAGATAGTCCAAGTGCCCGCTAGTTAACCTAGATAGTCCAAGTGCCCGCAGGTAACCTAAGTACTCCTAATATCCAATAGGGACCCTACAAAGTCCAAGTGCCCTCTAGGTAACCTACATTGTCCAAGTGCCCGTTCGTTAACCTAGATAGTCCAAGTGCCCGCTAGGTAACCTACATAGTCCAAGGGCCCGCTAGGTAACCTAGATAGTCCAAGTGTCCGCTAGATAACCTAGAGTCCAAGTGCTCACTAGTTAACCTACATAGTCCAAGTGCCCGCTATGTAACCTAGATAGTCAAAGTGCCCGTTAGGTAACCTAGATAGTCCAAGTGCCCGCCAGGTAACTTACATTGTCCAATTTCCCGCTAGGTATCCTAGATAGTCCAAGTGCCCGTTACCTAACCTAGATAGTCCAAGTGCCCGCTAAGCAACCTACATAGTCCAAGAGCCCGTTCGTAAACCTAGAAGTCCAAGTGCCCGCTAGGTAACCTAGACAGTCCATGTGCCCGCTAGGTTACCTGCATATTCCAAGTGCCCATTCATTAACCTAGATAGTCCAAGTGCCCACTAGGTAACCTACATAGTTCAAGTGTCTGCTAGGTAACCTATATAGTCCAAGTGCCCGCTAGGTAACCTAGATAGTCCAAGTGCCCGCTAGTTAACCTAGATCTTCCAAGTGCCGCTAGTTAACCTAGATTGTCCAAGTGCCCGCTAGTTAACCTACATAGTCCAAGTGCCCGCTAGGCAAACTACATAGTCCAAGTGCCCGTTAGTTAACCTAGATAGTCAAAGTGCCTGCTAGGTAACCTAGATAGTCCAAGTGCCCGCTAGGTAACCTACATAGTCCAAGTGCCCGCTAGGTAACCTAAATAGTCCAAATGCCCACTAGGGAAACAACATAGTCCAAGTGCCCGCTAGTTAACCTAGATAGTCCAAGTGCCTGCTAGTAAACCTACATAATCCATGGGCCCGCTAGTTAGCCTACATAGTCCAAGTGCCCGCTAGGTAACCTAGATACTGAAAGTGCCCACTAGTTAACCTAGAGAGTTCAAGTACCCGCTAGGTAACCTAGATCGTCCAAGGGACCCCTAATTAGCCTACATGGTCCAAGTGCCCGCTAGGTAACCTAGATAGTCCAAGTTCACGTTCGGTAACCTTGATAGTCCAAGTGCCCTTTAGGGAACCTAGATAGTCCAAGGGCCCGCTAGTAAACCTACATAGTCCATGGGCCCGCTAATTAACCTTCATAGTGCAAGTGTCCACTACTTTACCTACATATTCCTAGTGCCCGCTAGTTAACCTACATAATCTAAGTGCCCGTTGGCTAACGTAGATAGTCCAAGGGCCCGCTAGTTGACCTACATAGTCCAAGTGCACGCTAGTTAACCTAGATAGTACAAGTGCCTTCTAGGTAACCTACATAGTGCAAGTGTCTGCGAGTTAACCTACATAGTCCAAGTGCCCGCTAGTTAACATAGATAGTCCAAGTGCCCGCTAGGGAACGTACATAGTCCAAGTACCCGCTAGGTAACCTAGATAGTTCAAGTACCCGCTAGGTAACCTAGATCGTCAAAGGGCCCCCTTGTTAGCCTACATAGTCCAAGTGCCCACTAGGTAACCTAGATAGTCCAAGTGCCCGTTCGGTAACCTAGATAGTCCAAGTGCCCTTTAGGGAACCTAGATAGTCCAAGGGCCCGCTAGTAAACCTACATAGTCCATGGGCCCGCAAGTTAACCTTCATAGTGCAAGTGTCTGCTACTTAACCTACATATTCCAAGTGCCCGCTAGTTAACCTACATAATTTAAGTGCCCGTTGGCTAACCTAGATAGTCCAAAGGCCCGCTAGTTGACCTATATAGTCAAAGTGCCAGCTAGGTAACCTAGATAGTACAAGTGCCCACTAGGGAACCTAGATAGTCCAAGTGCCTGTTAGCTAATCTAGATAGTCCAAGTGGCGGCTAGGTAAACTACATAGTCCAAGTGCCCGTTCGTTAACCTAGATAATCCAAGTGCCCGTTCGTTAACCTAGGTAATCCAAATGCCCACTAGGTAACCTATACAGTCGAAGTGCCCGCTAGTTAACTTACATAGTCCAAGTGCCCGATAGGGAACCTACATAATCCAAGTGCCCGCTAGGCAACCTACATAGTCCAATTGCCCGTTAGTTAACCTAGATAGTCAAAGTGCCTGTTAGGTAACCGAGATAGTCCAAGTGCCCGCTAGGTAACCTACATAGTCCAAGTGCCCGCTAGGTAACCTAAATAGTCCAAATGCCCGCTAGTGAAACTTCATAGTCCAAGTGCCCGCTAGTTAACCTAGATAGTCCAAGTGCCTGCTAGTAAACCTACATAATCCATGGGCCCGCTAGTTGGCCTACATAGTGCAAGGGCCCGCTAGTTAACCTACATCTTCCAAGGGCCCGCTAGTTAACCTAGATAATTCAAGTACCCGCTAGTTAACCTACATAGTCTAAGTGCCCGCTAGGTAACCAAGACAGTTCACGTGACCACTAGGTTACCTACATAGTCCAAGTGCCCGTTCGTTAACCTACATAGTCCAAGTGCCCGCTAGGTAACCAATATAGTCCAAATGCCCGCTAGGGGCCCTAATAGTCCAAATGCCCGCTAGTTAACCTAGATAGTCCAAGTGCTCGCTAGTTAACCTAGATAGTCCAAGTGCCCGCTAGTTAACCTAGATAGACCAAGTGCCCGCTAGGGAACCTATCTAGTCCAAGTACCCGCTAGGAAACGTACATAGTCCAAGTGCCCGCTAGGTAACGTACATAGTCCAAGTGCTCGCTAGGTAACGTAGATAGTCCAAGTGCCCGCTAGGGAACATACATAGTCCAAGTGCCCGCTAGGTAACCTAGATTGTCCAAGTGCCCGCTAGTTAACCTACATAGTCCAAGTGCCTGCTAGGTAACCTAGATAGTCCAAGTTCCCACTAGTTAACCTACATAGTCCTGGTTCCCCCTAGGTATCCTAGATAGTCCAAGGGCCCGCTAGGTACCTACATAGTCCAAATGCCCGACAGGGAACCTATATAGTCCAAGGGCCCGCTAGGTAACCTACATACTCCAAGAACCCGCTATAACGTAGATAGTTCAAGTGCCAGCTAGGTAACCTAGATAATTCTTGTGACCGTTACCTATCCTAGATAGTCCAATTGCCCGCTATGCAACATACATAGTCCAACTGCCCGTTCTTTAACCTAGAAGTCCAAGTGCCCGCTAGGTAACCTAGACTCTCCAAGTGCCTGCTAGGTTACCTACATAGTCCAAATGCCCGTTCGGTAACCTAGATAGTGCAAGTGCCCGGTAGCTAACCTACATAGTCCAAGTGCCCGCTAGGTAACCTAGGTAGTCCAAGGGCCCGCTAGTTAACCTACATAGTCCAAGTGCCCGGTAGTTAACTTACATAGTTCAAGTGTCCGTAGGGAACATACAGAGTCCAAGTGCCCGCTAGGGAACATACATAGTCCAAGTGCTGGCTAGGGAATCTTCATAGTCCAAGGGCCCGCTAGTTAATGTAGATAGTCCAAGTGCCGCTAGTTAATCTTCATAGTCCAAGGGCCCACTAGTTAACCTACATAGTCCAAGTACCCGCTAGTTAATCTAGATCGTCCAAGTGCCCACTATGTAACCTACATAGTCCAAGGGTTCGCTAGTTAACCTACATAGTCCAAGGGCCCGCTAGTTTACCTACATCGTCCAAGGGCCTGCTAGTTAACCTAGATAGTCCATGTGCCCGCTGGTTAACCTACATAGTCCAAGTGCCCGCGAGGTAACCTAGACATTTCAAGTTACCACTAGGTTACCTACATAGTCAAAGTGCCCTTTGGTTAACCTACATAGTCCAAGTGCCCGCTAGGTAACCAATATAGTCCAAATGCCCGTTAGGGGCCCTAATTGTCCAAATGTCCGCTAGTTAACCTAGATAGTCCAAGTGCCCGCTAGTTAACATAGATAGACCAAGTGCCCACTAGGGAACCTATCTAGTCCAAGTACCCTCTAGGAAACGTACATAGTCCAAGTGCCCGCTAGGTAACCTACATAGTCTAAGTGGCCGCTAGGTAACGTAAATACTCCAAAGGCCTGCTAGGGAACGTACATAGTCCAAGTGCCTGCTAGGTAACCTAGATAGTCCAAGTGCCCACTAGTTATCCTACATAGTCCAGGTTCCCCCTAGGTAACCTAGATAGTCCAAGGGCCCGCTAGGTAACCTACATTGTCCTAGTGCCCCCTAGTTAACCTACATTCTCCAAGTGCCCGATAGGGACCTACATAGTCCAAGTGCCCGCTAGGTAACCTACATGGTCCAAATGCCCGCTAGTTAACCTACATAGTCCATGTGCCCGATACGGAACCTACATAATCCAAGGGCCCGCTAGGGAACCTACATAGTCCAAGTGCCCGTTAGTTAACCTAGATAGTCCAAGTGCCCTCTAGGTAACCTAGATAGTCCAACAGCCCGGTAGGTAACCTACATACTCCAAGTACCCGCTAGGTAATGTAGATAGTTCAAGTGCCTGCTAGGTAACCTAGATAGTCCAAGTGCCCGCTAGGTAAGCTACAAAGTCTAAGTGCCCGCTAAGTAATCTATATCGTCCAAATAACCGCTAGGGAGCCTACATAGTCCAAATGCCCGCTAGGTAACATAGATAGTCTACGGGCCCGCTAGGTAACCTACATAGTCCTAGTGCCCCCTAGTTAACCTACATTTTCCAAGTGCCCGATAGGGAACCTACATAATCCAAGTGCCCGCTAGTTGACCTACATAGTCCAAGTGCCTGCTAGGTAACCTAGATAGTCCAAGTGCCCGCTAGTTAACCTAGATAGTCCTAGTGCCCGTTAGTTAACCTAGAGTGTCCAAGTTCCACTAGGGGACGTACTTAGTCCAAGTGCCCGTTAGCTAACCTAGATAGTCCAAGTGCCCGCTAGTTAACATAGATCATCCAAGTGCCCGCTAGTTAACCTACATAGTCCAAGGGCCCGCTAGTTAACCTACGTAGTCCAAGGTCCGCTAGTTTACCTAGTTAGTCCAAGTGCTCGCTAGTTAACCTACATAGTACAAGGGCCCACTAGTTGACCTAAATAGTCCAAGTGCCCGCTGGTTAACCTAGATAGTCCAAGTGCCCGCTAGGTAACCTACATAGTCCAAGGGCCCGCTAGGTAACCTAGATAGTCCAAGTGTCCGCTAGATAACCTAGAGTCCAAGTGCTCACTAGTTAACCTACATAGTCCAAGTGCCCGCTATGTAACCTAGATAGTCAAAGTGCCCGTTAGGTAACCTAGATAGTCCAAGTGCCCGCCAGGTAACTTACATTGTCCAATTTCCCGCTAGGTATCCTAGATAGTCCAAGTGCCCGTTACCTAACCTAGATAGTCCAAGTGCCCGCTAAGCAACCTACATAGTCCAAGAGCCCGTTCGTAAACCTAGAAGTCCAAGTGCCCGCTAGGTAACCTAGACAGTCCATGTGCCCGCTAGGTTACCTGCATATTCCAAGTGCCCATTCATTAACCTAGATAGTCCAAGTGCCCACTAGGTAACCTACATAGTTCAAGTGTCTGCTAGGTAACCTATATAGTCCAAGTGCCCGCTAGGTAACCTAGATAGTCCAAGTGCCCGCTAGTTAACCTAGATCTTCCAAGTGCCGCTAGTTAACCTAGATTGTCCAAGTGCCCGCTAGTTAACCTACATAGTCCAAGTGCCCGCTAGGCAAACTACATAGTCCAAGTGCCCGTTAGTTAACCTAGATAGTCAAAGTGCCTGCTAGGTAACCTAGATAGTCCAAGTGCCCGCTAGGTAACCTACATAGTCCAAGTGCCCGCTAGGTAACCTAAATAGTCCAAATGCCCACTAGGGAAACAACATAGTCCAAGTGCCCGCTAGTTAACCTAGATAGTCCAAGTGCCTGCTAGTAAACCTACATAATCCATGGGCCCGCTAGTTAGCCTACATAGTCCAAGTGCCCGCTAGGTAACCTAGATACTGAAAGTGCCCACTAGTTAACCTAGAGAGTTCAAGTACCCGCTAGGTAACCTAGATCGTCCAAGGGACCCCTAATTAGCCTACATGGTCCAAGTGCCCGCTAGGTAACCTAGATAGTCCAAGTTCACGTTCGGTAACCTTGATAGTCCAAGTGCCCTTTAGGGAACCTAGATAGTCCAAGGGCCCGCTAGTAAACCTACATAGTCCATGGGCCCGCTAATTAACCTTCATAGTGCAAGTGTCCACTACTTTACCTACATATTCCTAGTGCCCGCTAGTTAACCTACATAATCTAAGTGCCCGTTGGCTAACGTAGATAGTCCAAGGGCCCGCTAGTTGACCTACATAGTCCAAGTGCACGCTAGTTAACCTAGATAGTACAAGTGCCTTCTAGGTAACCTACATAGTGCAAGTGTCTGCGAGTTAACCTACATAGTCCAAGTGCCCGCTAGTTAACATAGATAGTCCAAGTGCCCGCTAGGGAACGTACATAGTCCAAGTACCCGCTAGGTAACCTAGATAGTTCAAGTACCCGCTAGGTAACCTAGATCGTCAAAGGGCCCCCTTGTTAGCCTACATAGTCCAAGTGCCCACTAGGTAACCTAGATAGTCCAAGTGCCCGTTCGGTAACCTAGATAGTCCAAGTGCCCTTTAGGGAACCTAGATAGTCCAAGGGCCCGCTAGTAAACCTACATAGTCCATGGGCCCGCAAGTTAACCTTCATAGTGCAAGTGTCTGCTACTTAACCTACATATTCCAAGTGCCCGCTAGTTAACCTACATAATCTAAGTGCCCGTTGGCTAACCTAGATAGTCCAAAGGCCCGCTAGTTGACCTATATAGTCAAAGTGCCAGCTAGGTAACCTAGATAGTACAAGTGCCCACTAGGGAACCTAGATAGTCCAAGTGCCTGTTAGCTAATCTAGATAGTCCAAGTGGCGGCTAGGTAAACTACATAGTCCAAGTGCCCGTTCGTTAACCTAGATAATCCAAGTGCCCGTTCGTTAACCTAGGTAATCCAAATGCCCACTAGGTAACCTATACAGTCGAAGTGCCCGCTAGTTAACTTACATAGTCCAAGTGCCCGATAGGGAACCTACATAATCCAAGTGCCCGCTAGGCAACCTACATAGTCCAATTGCCCGTTAGTTAACCTAGATAGTCAAAGTGCCTGTTAGGTAACCGAGATAGTCCAAGTGCCCGCTAGGTAACCTACATAGTCCAAGTGCCCGCTAGGTAACCTAAATAGTCCAAATGCCCGCTAGTGAAACTTCATAGTCCAAGTGCCCGCTAGTTAACCTAGATAGTCCAAGTGCCTGCTAGTAAACCTACATAATCCATGGGCCCGCTAGTTGGCCTACATAGTGCAAGGGCCCGCTAGTTAACCTACATCTTCCAAGGGCCCGCTAGTTAACCTAGATAGTCCAAGTGCCCGCTAGGTAACCTACATAGTCCAAGTGCCCGCTAGGTAACCTAAATAGTCCAAATGCCCACTAGGGAAACAACATAGTCCAAGTGCCCGCTAGTTAACCTAGATAGTCCAAGTGCCTGCTAGTAAACCTACATAATCCATGGGCCCGCTAGTTAGCCTACATAGTCCAAGTGCCCGCTAGGTAACCTAGATACTGAAAGTGCCCACTAGTTAACCTAGAGAGTTCAAGTACCCGCTAGGTAACCTAGATCGTCCAAGGGACCCCTAATTAGCCTACATGGTCCAAGTGCCCGCTAGGTAACCTAGATAGTCCAAGTTCACGTTCGGTAACCTTGATAGTCCAAGTGCCCTTTAGGGAACCTAGATAGTCCAAGGGCCCGCTAGTAAACCTACATAGTCCATGGGCCCGCTAATTAACCTTCATAGTGCAAGTGTCCACTACTTTACCTACATATTCCTAGTGCCCGCTAGTTAACCTACATAATCTAAGTGCCCGTTGGCTAACGTAGATAGTCCAAGGGCCCGCTAGTTGACCTACATAGTCCAAGTGCACGCTAGTTAACCTAGATAGTACAAGTGCCTTCTAGGTAACCTACATAGTGCAAGTGTCTGCGAGTTAACCTACATAGTCCAAGTGCCCGCTAGTTAACATAGATAGTCCAAGTGCCCGCTAGGGAACGTACATAGTCCAAGTACCCGCTAGGTAACCTAGATAGTTCAAGTACCCGCTAGGTAACCTAGATCGTCAAAGGGCCCCCTTGTTAGCCTACATAGTCCAAGTGCCCACTAGGTAACCTAGATAGTCCAAGTGCCCGTTCGGTAACCTAGATAGTCCAAGTGCCCTTTAGGGAACCTAGATAGTCCAAGGGCCCGCTAGTAAACCTACATAGTCCATGGGCCCGCAAGTTAACCTTCATAGTGCAAGTGTCTGCTACTTAACCTACATATTCCAAGTGCCCGCTAGTTAACCTACATAATCTAAGTGCCCGTTGGCTAACCTAGATAGTCCAAAGGCCCGCTAGTTGACCTATATAGTCAAAGTGCCAGCTAGGTAACCTAGATAGTACAAGTGCCCACTAGGGAACCTAGATAGTCCAAGTGCCTGTTAGCTAATCTAGATAGTCCAAGTGGCGGCTAGGTAAACTACATAGTCCAAGTGCCCGTTCGTTAACCTAGATAATCCAAGTGCCCGTTCGTTAACCTAGGTAATCCAAATGCCCACTAGGTAACCTATACAGTCGAAGTGCCCGCTAGTTAACTTACATAGTCCAAGTGCCCGATAGGGAACCTACATAATCCAAGTGCCCGCTAGGCAACCTACATAGTCCAATTGCCCGTTAGTTAACCTAGATAGTCAAAGTGCCTGTTAGGTAACCGAGATAGTCCAAGTGCCCGCTAGGTAACCTACATAGTCCAAGTGCCCGCTAGGTAACCTAAATAGTCCAAATGCCCGCTAGTGAAACTTCATAGTCCAAGTGCCCGCTAGTTAACCTAGATAGTCCAAGTGCCTGCTAGTAAACCTACATAATCCATGGGCCCGCTAGTTGGCCTACATAGTGCAAGGGCCCGCTAGTTAACCTACATCTTCCAAGGGCCCGCTAGTTAACCTAGATAATTCAAGTACCCGCTAGTTAACCTACATAGTCTAAGTGCCCGCTAGGTAACCAAGACAGTTCACGTGACCACTAGGTTACCTACATAGTCCAAGTGCCCGTTCGTTAACCTACATAGTCCAAGTGCCCGCTAGGTAACCAATATAGTCCAAATGCCCGCTAGGGGCCCTAATAGTCCAAATGCCCGCTAGTTAACCTAGATAGTCCAAGTGCTCGCTAGTTAACCTAGATAGTCCAAGTGCCCGCTAGTTAACCTAGATAGACCAAGTGCCCGCTAGGGAACCTATCTAGTCCAAGTACCCGCTAGGAAACGTACATAGTCCAAGTGCCCGCTAGGTAACGTACATAGTCCAAGTGCTCGCTAGGTAACGTAGATAGTCCAAGTGCCCGCTAGGGAACATACATAGTCCAAGTGCCCGCTAGGTAACCTAGATTGTCCAAGTGCCCGCTAGTTAACCTACATAGTCCAAGTGCCTGCTAGGTAACCTAGATAGTCCAAGTTCCCACTAGTTAACCTACATAGTCCTGGTTCCCCCTAGGTATCCTAGATAGTCCAAGGGCCCGCTAGGTACCTACATAGTCCAAATGCCCGACAGGGAACCTATATAGTCCAAGGGCCCGCTAGGTAACCTACATACTCCAAGAACCCGCTATAACGTAGATAGTTCAAGTGCCAGCTAGGTAACCTAGATAATTCTTGTGACCGTTACCTATCCTAGATAGTCCAATTGCCCGCTATGCAACATACATAGTCCAACTGCCCGTTCTTTAACCTAGAAGTCCAAGTGCCCGCTAGGTAACCTAGACTCTCCAAGTGCCTGCTAGGTTACCTACATAGTCCAAATGCCCGTTCGGTAACCTAGATAGTGCAAGTGCCCGGTAGCTAACCTACATAGTCCAAGTGCCCGCTAGGTAACCTAGGTAGTCCAAGGGCCCGCTAGTTAACCTACATAGTCCAAGTGCCCGGTAGTTAACTTACATAGTTCAAGTGTCCGTAGGGAACATACAGAGTCCAAGTGCCCGCTAGGGAACATACATAGTCCAAGTGCTGGCTAGGGAATCTTCATAGTCCAAGGGCCCGCTAGTTAATGTAGATAGTCCAAGTGCCGCTAGTTAATCTTCATAGTCCAAGGGCCCACTAGTTAACCTACATAGTCCAAGTACCCGCTAGTTAATCTAGATCGTCCAAGTGCCCACTATGTAACCTACATAGTCCAAGGGTTCGCTAGTTAACCTACATAGTCCAAGGGCCCGCTAGTTTACCTACATCGTCCAAGGGCCTGCTAGTTAACCTAGATAGTCCATGTGCCCGCTGGTTAACCTACATAGTCCAAGTGCCCGCGAGGTAACCTAGACATTTCAAGTTACCACTAGGTTACCTACATAGTCAAAGTGCCCTTTGGTTAACCTACATAGTCCAAGTGCCCGCTAGGTAACCAATATAGTCCAAATGCCCGTTAGGGGCCCTAATTGTCCAAATGTCCGCTAGTTAACCTAGATAGTCCAAGTGCCCGCTAGTTAACATAGATAGACCAAGTGCCCACTAGGGAACCTATCTAGTCCAAGTACCCTCTAGGAAACGTACATAGTCCAAGTGCCCGCTAGGTAACCTACATAGTCTAAGTGGCCGCTAGGTAACGTAAATACTCCAAAGGCCTGCTAGGGAACGTACATAGTCCAAGTGCCTGCTAGGTAACCTAGATAGTCCAAGTGCCCACTAGTTATCCTACATAGTCCAGGTTCCCCCTAGGTAACCTAGATAGTCCAAGGGCCCGCTAGGTAACCTACATTGTCCTAGTGCCCCCTAGTTAACCTACATTCTCCAAGTGCCCGATAGGGACCTACATAGTCCAAGTGCCCGCTAGGTAACCTACATGGTCCAAATGCCCGCTAGTTAACCTACATAGTCCATGTGCCCGATACGGAACCTACATAATCCAAGGGCCCGCTAGGGAACCTACATAGTCCAAGTGCCCGTTAGTTAACCTAGATAGTCCAAGTGCCCTCTAGGTAACCTAGATAGTCCAACAGCCCGGTAGGTAACCTACATACTCCAAGTACCCGCTAGGTAATGTAGATAGTTCAAGTGCCTGCTAGGTAACCTAGATAGTCCAAGTGCCCGCTAGGTAAGCTACAAAGTCTAAGTGCCCGCTAAGTAATCTATATCGTCCAAATAACCGCTAGGGAGCCTACATAGTCCAAATGCCCGCTAGGTAACATAGATAGTCTACGGGCCCGCTAGGTAACCTACATAGTCCTAGTGCCCCCTAGTTAACCTACATTTTCCAAGTGCCCGATAGGGAACCTACATAATCCAAGTGCCCGCTAGTTGACCTACATAGTCCAAGTGCCTGCTAGGTAACCTAGATAGTCCAAGTGCCCGCTAGTTAACCTAGATAGTCCTAGTGCCCGTTAGTTAACCTAGAGTGTCCAAGTTCCACTAGGGGACGTACTTAGTCCAAGTGCCCGTTAGCTAACCTAGATAGTCCAAGTGCCCGCTAGTTAACATAGATCATCCAAGTGCCCGCTAGTTAACCTACATAGTCCAAGGGCCCGCTAGTTAACCTACGTAGTCCAAGGTCCGCTAGTTTACCTAGTTAGTCCAAGTGCTCGCTAGTTAACCTACATAGTACAAGGGCCCACTAGTTGACCTAAATAGTCCAAGTGCCCGCTGGTTAACCTAGATAGTCCAAGTGCCCGCTCGGTAACCTAAGTAGTCCAAATGTCCGATAGGGATCCTACATAGTCCAAGTGCCCACGAGGTAACCTTCATAATCCAAGTGCCTGTTCGTTAACCTAGATAGTCCAAGTGCCCGCTAGGAAACCTACATAGTCCAAGGGCCCGCTAGGTTACCTAGATAGTCCAAGTGCCCGCTAGGTAACCTAGAGTCCAAGTTCTCGCTAGTTAACCTACATAGTCCAAGTGCCCGCAATGTAACCTAGATAGTCAAAGTGCCCGTTAGGTAACCTAGATAGTCCAAGTGCCCGCTAGGTAACTTACATTGTCCAAGTTCCCGCTAGGTAAACTAGATACTCAAAGTGCCCGTTACCTAACCTAGATAATCCAAGTGCCCGCTAAGCAACCTACATAGTTCAAGTGCCCGTCCGTTAATCTAGAATTCCAAGTGCCCGCTAGGTAACCTAGACAGTCCAAGTGCCTGCTAGGTTACCTGCATATTCCAAATGCCCGTTCGTTAACCTAGATAGTCCAAGTGCACACTAGGTAACCTACATAGTCCAAGTGCCCGCTAGGTAACCTATATAGTCCAAGTGCCCGCTAGGTAACCTACATAGTCCAAGGGCTCACTTGGTAACTTTGAGAGTCCAAGTGCCCGCTACTTAACCTAGATCGTCCAAGTGCCCGCTAGTTAACCTATATAGTCCTAGTGCCCGTTAGTTAACCTAGAGTGTCCAAGTGCCCGATAGGTAACTTACATTGTCCAAGTTCCCGGTAGGTAAACTAGATACTCAAAGTACCCGTTACCTAACCTAGATAGTCCAAGTGCCCGCTAAGCAACCTACATAGTCCAAGTGCCCGTTCGTTAACCTAGAATTCCAAGTGCCCGCTAGGTAACCTAGACAGTCCAAGTGCCCGCTAGGTTACCTGCATATTCCAAGTGCCCGTTCGTTAACCTAGATAGTCCAAGTGCACACTAGGTAACCTACATAGTCCAAGTGCCCGCTAGGTAACCTAGATCGTCCAAGTGCCCGCTAGTTAACCAAGATAGTCCTAGTGCCCGTTAGTTAACCTAGAGTGTCCAAGTGCCCACTAGGGGACGTACTTAGTCCAAGTGCCCATTAGTTAACCTAGATTGTCCAAGTGCCCGCTAGTTAACATTGATCATCCAAGTGCCCGCTAGTTAACCTACATAGTCCAAGGGCCCGCTAGTTAATCTATGTAGTCCAAGGTCCGCTAGTTAACCTAGATAGTCCAAGTGCTCGCTAGTTAACCTACATAGTACAAGGGCCCGCTAGTTGAACTAGATAGTCCAAGTGCCCGCTAGGTAACCTACATAATCCAAGTTCCCGCTAGGTAATCTTGATAGTCCAAGTGCCCGTTACCTAACCTAGATAGTCCAATTGCCCGCTATGCAACATACATAATCCACGTGCCCGTTTGTTAACCTAGAAGGCCAAGTGCCTGCTAGGTAACCTAGACTGTCCAAGTGCCCGCTAGTTGACCTAGATAGTCCAAGTGAACGCTAGGTAACCTACATAGTCCAAGTTCCCTCTAGGTAACCTAGATAGTCCAAGTGCCCGTTACCTAACCTAGATAGTCCAATTGCCCGCTATGCAACATACATAGTCCACGTGCCCGTTTGTTAACCTAGAAGGCCAAGTGCCCGCTAGGTAAACTAGACTGTCCAAGTGCCCGCTAGGTTACCTACATAGTCCAAGTGCCCGCTAGGTAACCTAGATAGTCCAAGGGCCCGCTAGTTAACCTACATAGTCCAAGTGCCAGGTAGTTAACTTACATAGTTCAAGTGTCCATAGGGAACATACATAGCCCAAGTGCCCGCTAGTAAACATACATAGTCCAAGTGCCCGCTAGGGAATCTACATAGTCCAAGGTCCCGCTAGTTAACGTAGATAGTCCAAGTAACGCTAGTTAATCTACATAGTTCAAGGGCCCGCTAGTTAACCTACATAGTCCAATTACCCGCTAGTTAACCTAGATCGTCCAAGTGTCCGCTAGTTAATCTACATAGTACAAGTGCCCGCTCGGGAATCTAGTTAGTCCAAGTGCCCGCTCTGGAACCTACATTGTCCAAGTGCCTGCTAGGGAACCTACATAGTCCAAGTTCCCGTTAGTTGACCTAGATAGTCCAAGTGCCCGCTGGGTAACCTACATAGTCCAAGTTCCCGCTAGGTAACCTATATAGTCCAAGTGCCCGTTACCTAACCTAGATAATCCACTTACCCGCTATGTAACATACATAGTCCACGTTCCCGTTTGTTAACCTAGAAGGCCAAGTGTCCGCTAGGTAACCTAGACTGTCCAAGTGCCCGCTAGGTTACCTACATAATCCAAGTGCCCGCTAGGTAACCTAGATAGTCCAAGGGCCCGCTGGTAAACCTACATAGTCAATGGGCCCGCTAGTTAACCTTCATAGTGCAAGTGTCTGCTACTTAACCTACATATTCCAAGTTCCCGCTAGTTAACCTACATAATCTAAGTGCCCGTTGGCTAACCTAGATAGTTCAAAGGCCCGCTAGTTGACCTATATAGTCAAAGTGCCAGCTAGGTAACCTAGATAGTACAAGTGCCCGCTAGGGAACCTAGATAGTCAAAGTGCCTGTTAGCTAACCTAGATAGTCCAAGTGGCGGCTAGGTAACCTACATAGTCCAAGTGCCCATTCGTTAACCTAGATAATCCAAGTGCCCGTTCGTTAACCTAGGTAATCCAAATGCCCACTAGGTAACCTATACAGTCGAAGTGCCCGCTAGTTAACCTACATAGTCCAAGTGCCCGATAGGGAACCTACATAATCCAAGTGCCCGCTAGGCAACCTACATAGTCCAATTGCCCGTTAGTTAACCTAGATAGTCAAAGTGCCTGTTAGGTAACCTAGATAGTCCAAGTGCCCGCTAGGTAACCAACATAGTCCAAGTGCCCGCTAGGTAACCTAAATAGTCCAAATGCCCGCTAGGGAAACTTCATAGTCCAAGTGCCCGCTAGTTAACCTAGATAGTCCAAGTGCCTGCTAGTAAACCTACATAATCCATGGGCCCGCTAGTTAGCCTACATAGTGCAAGGGCCCGCTAGTTAACCTACATCTTCCAAGGGCCCGCTAGTTAACCTAGATAGTCCAAGTGCCCGCTAGTTAACCTACATAGTCTAAGTGCCCGCTAGGTAACCAAGACAGTTCAAGTGACCACTAGGTTACCTACATAGTCCAAGTGCCCGTTCATTAACCTACATAGTCCAAGTGCACGCTAGGTAACCAATATAGTCCAAATGCCCGCTAGGGGCCCTAATAGTCCAAATGCCCGCTAGTTAACCTAGATAGTCCAAGTGCTCGCTAGTTAACCTAGATAGTCCAAGTGCCCGCTAGTTAACCTAGATAGACCAAGTGCCCGCTAGGGAACCTATCTAGTCCAAGTACCCGCTAGGAAACGTACATAGTCCAAGTGCCCGCTAGGTAACGTACATAGTCCAAGTGCTCGCTAGGTAACGTAGATAGTCCAAGTGCCCGCTAGGGAACATACATAGTCCAAGTGCCCGCTAGGTAACCTAGATTGTCCAAGTGCCCGCTAGTTAACCTACATAGTCCAAGTGCCTGCTAGGTAACCTAGATAGTCCAAGTTCCCACTAGTTAACCTACATAGTCCTGGTTCCCCCTAGGTATCCTAGATAGTCCAAGGGCCCGCTAGGTAACCTACATAGTCCAAATGCCCGACAGGGAACCTATATAGTCCAAGGGCCCGCTAGGTAACCTACATACTCCAAGAACCTGCTATAACGTAGAGAGTTCAAGTGCCAGCTACGTAACCTAGATAATTCTTGTGACCGTTACCTATCCTAGATAGTCCAATTGCCCGCTATGCAACATACATAGTCCAACTGCCCGTTCTTTAACCTAGAAGTCCAAGTGCCCGCTAGGTAACCTAGACTCTCCAAGTGCCTGCTAGGTTACCTACATAGTCCAAATGCCCGTTCGGTAACCTAGATAGTGCAAGTGCCCGGTAGCTAACCTACATAGTCAAAGTGCCCGCTAGGTAACCTAGGTAGTCCAAGGGCCCGCTAGTTAACCTACATAGTCCAAGTGCCCGGTAGTTAACTTACATAGTTCAAGTGTCCGTAGGGAACATACAGAGTCCAAGTGCCCGCTAGGGAACATACATAGTCCAAGTGCCGGCTAGGGAATCTTCATAGTCCAAGGGCCCGCTAGGTAATGTAGATAGTCCAAGTGCCGCTAGTTAATCTACATAGTCCAAGGGCCCACTAGTTAACCTACATAGTCCAAGTACCCGCTAGTTAACCTAGATCGTCCAAGTGCCCACTATGTAACCTACATAGTCCAAGGGTTCGCTAGTTAACCTACATAGTCCAAGGGCCCGCTAGTTAACCTACATTGTCCAAGGGCCTGCTAGTTAACCTAGATAGTCCATGTGCCCGCTGGTTAACCTACATAGTCCAAGTGCCCGCGAGGTAACCTAGACATTTCAAGTGACCACTAGGTTACCTACATAGTCAAAGTGCCCTTTGGTTAACCTACATAGTCCAAGTGCCCGCTAGGTAACCAATATAGTCCAAATGCCCGTTAGGGGCCCTAATTGTCCAAATGTCCGCTAGTTAACCTAGATAGTCCAAGTGCCCGCTAGTTAACATAGATAGACCAAGTGCCCACTAGGGAACCTATCTAGTCCAAGTACCCTCTAGGAAACGTACATAGTCCAAGTGCCCGCTAGGTAACCTACATAGTCTAAGTGGCCTCTAGGTAACGTAAATACTCCAAAGGCCTGCTAGGGAACGTACATAGTCCAAGTGCCTGCTAGGTAACCTAGATAGTCCAAGTGCCCACTAGTTATCCTACATAGTCCAGGTTCCCCCTAGGTAACCTAGATAGTCCAAGGGCCCGCTAGGTAACCTACATTGTCCTAGTGCCCCCTAGTTAACCTACATTCTCCAAGTGCCCGATAGGGACCTACATAGTCCAAGTGCCCGCTAGGTAACCTACATGGTCCAAATGCCCGCTAGTTAACCTACATAGTCCATGTGCCCGATACGGAACCTACATAATCCAAGGGCCCGCTAGGGAACCTACATAGTCCAAGTGCCCGTTAGTTAACCTAGATAGTCCAAGTGCCCTCTAGGTAACCTAGATAGTCCAACAGCCCGGGAGGTAACCTACATACTCCAAGTACCCGGTAGGTAACGTAGATAGTTCAAGTGCCTGCTAGGTAACCTAGATAGTCCAAGTGCCCGCTAGGTAAGCTACAAAGTCTAAGTGCCCGCTAAGTAATCTATATCGTCCAAATAACCGCTAGGGAGCCTACATAGTCCAAATGCCCGCTAGGTAACCTAGATAATCTACGGGCCCGCTAGGTAACCTACATAGTCCTAGTGCCCCCTAGTTAACCTACATTTTCCAAGTGCCCGCTAGGGAATCTACATAGTCCAAGGTCCCGCTAGTTAACCTAGATCGTCCAAGTGTCCGCTAGTTAATCTACATAGTACAAGTGCCCGCTCGGGAATCTAGTTAGTCCAAGTGCCCGCTCTGGAACCTACATTGTCCAAGTGCCTGCTAGGGAACCTACATAGTCCAAGTTCCCGTTAGTTGACCTAGATAGTCCAAGTGCCCGCTGGGTAACCTACATAGTCCAAGTTCCCGCTAGGTAACCTAGATAGTCCAAGTGCCCGTTACCTAACCTAGATAGTCCACTTACCCGCTATGCAACATACATAGTCCACGTTCCCGTTTGTTAACCTAGAAGGCCAAGTGTCCGCTAGGTAACCTAGACTGTCCAAGTGCCCGCTAGGTTACCTACATAATCCAAATGCCCGCTAGGTAACCTAGATAGTCCAAGGGCCCGCTAGTTAACCTACATAGTCCAAGTGCACGATAGTTATCCTAGATAGTCCAGGTGCCCACTATGTAACCTACATAGTCTAAGTGCCCGCTAGGTTACCTAGATAGTCCAAGTGCCCGCTAATTAACCTACATAGTCCAAGGGCCCACAAGTTAACCTAGATAGTCCAAGTGTCCTCTAGTTAACCTATATACCAAGTACGTGCTACGTAATATAGATATTTCAAGGGCACGCTATTTAACCTATATCGTCCAAGTGCCCGCTAGGCAACCTAGATAGTCCAAGTGCCCGCTAGTTAACCAAGATAGTCCAAGTGCCCGTTAGTTAACCTAGAGTGTCCAAGTGCCCACTAGGGGACGTACTTAGTCCAAGTGCCCGTTAGTTAACCTAGATTGTCCAAGTGCCCGCTAGTTAACATTGATCATCCAAGTGCCCGCTAGTTAACCTACATAGTCCAAGGGCCCGCTAGTTAATCTATGTAGTCCAAGGTCCGCTAGTTAACCTAGATAGTCCAAGTGCTCGCTAGTTAACCTACATAGTACAAGGGCCCGCTAGTTGAACTAGATAGTCCAAGTGCCCGCTAGGTAACCTACATAATCCAAGTTCCCGCTAGGTAATCTTGATAGTCCAAGTGCCCGTTACCTAACCTAGATAGTCCAATTGCCCGCTATGCAACATACATAATCCACGTGCCCGTTTGTTAACCTAGAAGGCCAAGTGCCTGCTAGGTAACCTAGACTGTCCAAGTGCCCGCTAATTGACCTAGATAGTCCAAGTGCCCGCTAGGTAACCTACATAGTCCAAGTTCCCTCTAGGTAACCTAGATAGTCCAAGTGCCCGTTACCTAACCTAGATAGTCCAATTGCCCGCTATGCAACATACATAGTCCACGTGCCCGTTTGTTAACCTAGAAGGCCAAGTGCCCGCTAGGTAAACTAGACTGTCCAAGAGCCCGCTAGGTTACCTACATAGTCCAAGTGCCCGCTAGGTAACCTAGATAGTCCAAGGGCCCGCTAGTTAACCTACATAGTCCAAGTGCCCGGTAGTTAACTTACATAGTTCAAGTGTCCATAGGGAACATACATAGCCCAAGTGCCCGCTAGTGAACATACATAGTCCAAGTGCCCGCTAGGGAATCTACATAGTCCAAGGTCCCGCTAGTTAACGTAGATAGTCCAAGTAACGCTAGTTAATCTACATAGTTCAAGGGCCCGCTAGTTAACCTACATAGTCCAATTACCCGCTAGTTAACCTAGATCGTCCAAGTGTCCGCTAGTTAATCTACATAGTACAAGTGCCCGCTCGGGAATCTAGTTAGTCCAAGTGCCCGCTCTGGAACCTACATTGTCCAAGTGCCTGCTAGGGAACCTACATAGTCCAAGTTCCCGTTAGTTGACCTAGATAGTCCAAGTGCCCGCTGGGTAACCTACATAGTCCAAGTTCCCGCTAGGTAACCTAGATAGTCCAAGTGCCCGTTACCTAACCTAGATAGTCCACTTACCCGCTATGTAACATACATAGTCCACGTTCCCGTTTGTTAACCTAGAAGGCCAAGTGTCCGCTAGGTAACCTAGACTGTCCAAGTGCCCGCTAGGTTACCTACATAATCCAAGTGCCTGCTAGGTAACCTAGATAGTCCAAGGGCCCGCTAGTAAACCTACATAGTCCATGGGCCCGCTAGTTAACCTTCATAGTGCAAGTGTCTGCTACTTAACCTACATATTCCAAGTTCCCGCTAGTTAACCTACATAATCTAAGTGCCCGTTGGCTAACCTAGATAGTTCAAAGGCCCGCTAGTTGACCTATATAGTCAAAGTGCCAGCTAGGTAACCTAGATAGTACAAGTGCCCGCTAGGGAACCTAGATAGTCAAAGTGACTGTTAGCTAACCTAGATAGTCCAAGTGGCGGCTAGGTAACCTACATAGTCCAAGTGCCCGTTCGTTAACCTAGATAATCCAAGTGCCCGTTCGTTAACCTAGGTAATCCAAATGCCCTCTAGGTAACCTATACAGTCGAAGTGCCCGCTAGTTAACCTACATAGTCCAAGTGCCCGATAGGGAACCTACATAATCCAAGTGCCCGTTAGGCAACCTACATAGTCCAATTGCCCGTTAGTTAACCTAGATAGTCAAAGTGCCTGTTAGGTAACCTAGATAGTCCAAGTGCCCGCTAGGTAACCTACATAGTCCAAGTGCCCGCTAGGTAACCTAAATAGTCCAAATGCCCGCTAGGGAAACTTCATAGTCCAAGTGCCCGCTAGTTAACCTAGATAGTCCAAGTGCCTGCTAGTAAACCTACATAATCCATGGGCCCGCTAGTTAGCCTACATAGTGCAAGGGCCCGCTAGTTAACCTACATCTTCCAAGGGCCCGCTAGTTAACCTAGATAGTCCAAGTGCCCGCTAGTTAACCTACATAGTCTAAGTGCCCGCTAGGTAACCAAGACAGTTCAAGTGACCACTAGGTTACCTACATAGTCCAAGTGCCCGTTCGTTAACCTACATAGTCCAAGTGCACGCTAGGTAACCAATATAGTCCAAATGCCCGCTTGGGGCCCTAATAGTCCAAATGCCCGCTAGTTAACCTAGATAGTCCAAGTGCTCGCTAGTTAACCTAGATAGTCCAAGTGCCCGCTAGTTAACCTAGATAGACCAAGTGCCCGCTAGGGAACCTATCTAGACCAAGTACCCGCTAGGAAACGTACATAGTCCAAGTGCCCGCTAGGTAACGTACATAGTCCAAGTGCTCGCTAGGTAACGTAGATAGTCCAAGTGCCCGCTAGTTAACCTACATAGTCCAAGTGCCTGCTAGGTAACCTAGATAGTCCAAGTTCCCACTAGTTAACCTACATAGTCCTGGTTCCCCCTAGGTATCCTAGATAGTCCAAGGGCCCGCTAGGTAACCTACATAGTCCAAATGCCCGACAGGGAACCTATATAGTCCAAGGGCCCGCTAGGTAACCTACATACTCCAAGAACCCGCTATAACGTAGATAGTTCAAGTGCCAGCTAGGTAACCTAGATAATTCTTGTGACCGTTACCTATCCTAGATAGTCCAATTGCCCGCTATGCAACATACATAGTCCAACTGCCCGTTCTTTAACCTAGAAGTCCAAGTGCCCGCTAGGTAACCTAGACTCTCCAAGTGCCTGCTAGGTTACCTACATAGTCCAAATGCCCGTTCGGTAACCTAGATAGTGCAAGTGCCCGGTAGCTAACCTACATATTCCAAGTGTCCGCTAGGTAACCTAGGTAGTCCAAGGGCCCGCTAGTTAACCTACATAGTCCAAGTGCCCGGTAGTTAACTTACATAGTTCAAGTGTCCGTAGGGAACATACAGAGTCCAAGTGCCCGCTAGGGAACATACATAGTCCAAGTGCCGGCTAGGGAATCTTCATAGTCCAAGGGCCCGCTAGGTAATGTAGATAGTCCAAGTGCCGCTAGTTAATCTACATAGTCCAAGGGCCCACTAGTTAACCTACATAGTCCAAGTACCCGCTAGTTAACCTAGATCGTCCAAGTGCCCACTATGTAACCTACATAGTCCAAGGGTTCGCTAGTTAACCTACATAGTCCAAGGGCCCGCTAGTTAACCTACATTGTCCAAGGGCCTGCTAGTTAACCTAGATAGTCCATGTGCCCGCTGGTTAACCTACATAGTCCAAGTGCCCGCGAGGTAACCTAGACATTTCAAGTGACCACTAGGTTACCTACATAGTCAAAGTGCCCTTTGGTTAACCTACATTGTCCAAGTGCCCGCTAGGTAACCAATATAGTCCAAATGCCCGTAAGGGGCCCTAATTGTCCAAATGTCCGCTAGTTAACCTAGATAGTCCAAGTGCCCGCTAGTTAACATAGATAGACCAAGTGCCCGCTAGGGAACCTATCTAGTCCAAGTACCCTCTAGGAAACGTACATAGTCCAAGTGCCCGCTAGGTAACCTACATAGTCTAAGTGCCCGCTAGGTAACGTAAATACTCCAAAGGCCTGCTAGGGGACGTACATAGTCCAAGTGCCTGCTAGGTAACCTAGATAGTCCAAGTGCCCACTAGTTATCCTACATAGTCCAGGTTCCCCCTAGGTAACCTAGATAGTCCAAGAGCCCGCTAGGTAACCTACATTGTCCTAGTGCCCCCTAGTTAACCTACATTCTCCAAGTGCCCGATAGGGACCTACATAATCCAAGTGCCCGCTAGGTAACCTACACGGTCCAAATGCCCGCTAGTTAACCTACATAGTCCATGTGCCCGATACGGAACCTACATAATCCAAGGGCCCGCTAGGGAACCTACATAGTCCAAGTGCCCGTTAGTTAACCTAGATAGTCCAAGTGCCCTCTAGGTAACCTAGATAGTCCAACAGCCTGGTAGGTAACCTACATACTCCAAGTACCCGGTAGGTAACATAGATAGTTCAAGTGCCTGCTAGGTAACCTAGATAGTCCAAGTGCCCGCTAGGTAAGCTACAAAGTCTAAGTGCCCGCTAAGTAATCTATATCGTCCAAATAACCGCTAGGGAGCCTACATAGTCCAAATGCCCGCTAGGTAACCTAGATAGTCTACGGGCCCGCTAGGTAACCTACATAATCCTAGTGCCCCCTAGTTAACCTACATTTTCCAAGTGCCCGCTAGGGAATCTACATAGTCCAAGGTCCCGCTAGTTAAGGTAGATAGTCCAAGTAACGCTAGTTAATCTACATAGTTCAAGGGCCCGCTAGTTAACCTACATAGTCCAATTACCCGCTAGTTAACCTAGATTGTCCAAGTGTCCGCTAGTTAATTTACATAGTACAAGTGCCCGCTCGGGAATCTAGTTAGTCCAAGTGCCCGCTCTGGAACCTACATTGTCCAAGTGCCTGCTAGGGAACCTACATAGTCCAAGTTCCCGTTAGTTGACCTAGATAGTCCAAGTGCCCGCTGGGTAACCTACATAGTCCAAGTTCCCGCTAGGTAACCTAGATAGTCCAAGTGCCCGTTACCTAACCTAGATAGTCCACTTACCCGCTATGCAACATACATAGTCCACGTTCCCGTTTGTTAACCTAGAAGGCCAAGTGTCCGCTAGGTAACCTAGACTGTCCAAGTGCCCGCTAGGTTACCTACATAATCCAAATGTCCGCTAGGTAACCTAGATAGTCCAAGGGCCCGCTAGTTAACCTACATAGTCCAAGTGCACGATAGTTATCCTAGATAGTCCAAGTGCCCACTATGTAACCTACATAGTCTAAGTGCCCGCTAGGTTACCTAGATAGTCCAAGTGCCCGCTAATTAACCTACATAGTCCAAGGGCCCACAAATTAACCTAGATAGTCCAAGTGTCCTCTAGTTAACCTATATACCAAGTGCGTGCTACGTAACCTAGATATTTCAAGGGCACGCTATTTAACCTATATCGTCCAAGTGCCCGCTAGGCAACCTAGATAGTCCAAGTGCCCGCTAAGGAACCTACATAGTCCAAGTGCACGATAGTTATCCTAGATAGTCCAAGTGCCCACTATGTAACCTACATAGTCTAAGTGCCCGCTAGATTACCTATATAGTCCAAGTGCCCGCTAGTTAACCTAGATAGTCCAAGTGCATGCTATGTAACCTACATAGTGTAAGTGTCCGCTAGTTAACCTACATATTCCAAGTGTCCGCTAGTTAACATAGATAGTCCAAGTGCCCGCTAGGGAACGTACATAGTCCAAGTGCCCACTAGGTAACCTAGATACTGCAAGTGCCCACTAGTTAACATAGATAGTTCAAGTACCCGCTAGGTAACCTAGATCGTCCAAGGGCCCCCTGGTTAGCCTACATAGTCCAAGTGCCCGCTAGGTAACATAGATAGTCCAAGTTCCCGTTCGGTAACCTTGATAGTCCAAGTGTCCTTTAGGGAACCTAGATAGTCCAAGGGCCCGCTAGTAAACCTACATAGTCCATGGGCCCGCTAATTAACCTTCATTGTGCAAGTGTCCGCTACTTTACCTACATATTCCAAGTGCCCGCTAGTTAACCTACATAATCTAAGTGCCCGTTGGCTAACCTAGATAGTCCAAGGGTCCGCTAGTTGACCTACATAGTCCAAGTGCCCGCTAGTTAACCTAGATTGTCCAAGTGCCTGCTAGGTAACCTACATAGTGCAAGTGTCCGCTAGTTAACCTACATAGTCCTAGTGCACGCTAGTTAACATAGATAGTCCAAGTGCCCGCTAGGGAACGTACATAATACAAGTACCTGCTAGGTAACCTAGATAGTTCAAGTACCCGCTAGGTAACCTAGATAGCCAAAGGGCCCCCTTGTTAGCCTACATAGTCCAAGTGCCCGCTAGGTAACCTAGATAGTCCAAGTGCCCGTTCGGTAACCTAGATAGTCCAAGTGCCCTTTAGGAAACCTAGATTGTCCAAGGGCCCGCTAGTTGACCTACATAGTCCAAGTGCCCGCTAGTTAACCTAGATAGTCCAAGTGCCTGCTAGGTAACCTACATAGTGCAAGTGTCCGCTAGTTAACCTACATAGTCCAAGTGCCCGCTAGTTAACATAGATAGTCCAAGTGCCCACTAGGGAACGTACATAATACAAGTACCTGCTAGGTAACCTAGATAGTTCAAGTACCCGCTAGGTAACCTAGATCGCCAAAGGGCCCCCTTCTTAGCCTACATAGTCCAAGTGCCCCCTAGGTAACCTAGATAGTCCAAGTGCCCGTTCGGTAACCTAGATATTCCAAGTGCCCTTTAGGGAACCTAGATAGTCCAAGGGCCCGCTAGTAAACTTACATAGTCCATGGGCCCGCTAGTTAACCTTCATAGTGCAAGTGTCTGCTACTTAACCTACATATTCCAAGTTCCCGCTAGTTAACCTACATAATCTAAGTGCCCGTTGGCTAACCTAGATAGTCCAAAGGCCCGCTAGTTGACCTATATAGTCAAAGTGCCAGCTAGGTAACCTAGATAGTACAAGTGCCCGCTAGGGAACCTAGATAGTCCAAGTGCCTGTTAGCTAACCTAGATAGTCCAAGTGGGGCTAGGTAACCTACATAATCCAAGTGCCCGTTCATTAACCTAGATAATCCAAGTGCCCGTTCGTTAACCTAGATAATCCAAATGCCCACTAGGTAACCTAGACCGTCGAAGTGCCCGCTAGTTAACCTACATAGTCCAAGTGCCCGATAGGGAACCTACATAATCCAAGTGCCCGCTAGGCAACCTACATAGTCCAATTGCCCGTTAGTTAACCTAGATAGTCAAAGTGCCTGCTAGGTAACCTAGATAGTCCAAGTGCCCGCTAGGTAACCTACATAGTCCAAGTGCCCGCTAGGTAACCTAAATAGTCCAAATGCCCGCTAGGGAAACTACATAGTCCAAGTGTCCGCTAGTTAACCTAGATAGTCCAAGTGCCTGCTAGTAAACCTACATAATCCATGGGCCCGCTAGTTAGCCTACATAGTCCAAGTGCCCGCTAGGTAACCTAGATACTGCAAGTGCCCACTAGTTAACCTAGAGAGTTCAAGTACCCGCTAGGTAACCTAGATCATCCAAGGGACACCTAGTTAACCTACATAGTCCAAGTGCCCGTTCGGTAACCTAGATATTCCAAGTGCCCTTTAGGGAACCTAGATAGTCCAAGGGCCCGCTAGTAAACTTACATAGTCCATGGGCCCGCTAGTTAACCTTCATAGTGCAAGTGTCTGCTACTTAACCTACATATTCCAAGTTCCCGCTAGTTAACCTACATAATCTAAGTGCCCGTTGGCTAACCTAGATAGTCCAAGGGCCCACTAGTTAACCTACATAGTGCAAGTGCCCGCTAGTTAACATAGATAGTCCAAGTGCCCGCTAGAGAACATACATAGTCCAAGTACCCGCTAGGTAACCTAGATAGTTCAAGTACCCGCTAGGTAACCTAGATCGTCAAAGGGGCCCCTTGTTAGCCTACATAGTCCAATTGCCCGCTAGGTAACCTAGATAGTCCATTGCCCGTTCGGTAACCTAGATAGTCCAAGTGCCCTTTAGTGAATCTAGATAGTCCAAGGGCCCGCTAGTAAACCTGCATAGTCCGTGGTCCCGCCAGCTAACCTTCATAGTGCAAGTGTCCGCTACGTAACCTACATATTCCAAGTTCCCGCTAGTCAACCTACATAATCTAAGTGCCCGTTGGCTAACCTAGATAGTCCAAAGGCCCGCTAGTTGACCTATATAGTCAAAGTGCCAGCTAGGTAACCTAGATAGTACAAGTTCCCGCTAGGGAACCTAGATAGTCCAAGTGCCTGTTAGCTAACCTAGATAGTCCAAGTGGCGGCTAGGTAACCTACATAGTCCAAGTGCCCGTTCGTTAACCAAGATAATCCAAGTACCCGTTCGTTAACCTAGATAATCCAAATGCCCACTAGGTAACCTAGACAGTCGAAGTGCCCACTAGTTAACCTACATAGTCCAAGTGCCCGATAGGGAACCTACAAAATCCAAGTGCCCACTAGGCAACCTACATAGTCCAAGTGCCCGTTAGTTAACCTAGATAGTCAAAGTGCCTGCTAGGTAACCTAGATAGTCCAAGTGCCCGCTAGGTAACCTACATAGTCCAAGTGCCCGCTAGGTAACCTAAATAGTCCAAATGCCCGCTAGGGAAACTTCATAGTCCAAGTGCCCGCTTGTTAACCTAGATAGTCCAAGTGCCTGCTAGTAAACCTATATAATCCATGGGCCCGCTAGTTAGCCTACATAGTGCAAGGGCCCGCTAGTTACCCTAGATAGTTCAAGTGCCCGCTAGTTAACCTACATAGTCTAAGTGCCCGCTAGGTAACCAAGACAGATCCAGTGACCACTAGGTTACCTACATAGTCCATGTGCCCGTTCGTTAACCTACATAGTCCAAGTGCCCGCTAGGTAACCAATATAGTCCAAATGCCCGCTAGGGGCCCTAATAGTCCAAATGCCCGCTTGTTAACATAGATAGTCCTAGTGCCCGTTAGTTAACCTAGAGTGTCCAAGTGCCCACTAGGGGACGTACTTAGTCCAAGTGCCCGTTAGCTAACCTAGATACTCCAAGTGCCCGGTAGTTAACATTGATCATCCACGTGCCAGCTAGTTAACCTACATAGTCCAAGGACCCGCTAGTTAACCTACGTAGTACAAGGTCCGCTAGTTAAACTAGATAGTCCAAGTGCTCGCTATTTAACCTACATAGTACAAGGGCCCGCTAGTTGACCTAAATAGTCCAAGTGCCCGCTGGTTAACCTAGATAGTCCAAGTGCCGCTGGGTAACCTAAGTAGTCCAAATGTCTGATAGGGATCCTACATAGTCCAAGTGCCCGCTAGGTAACCTACATAGTCCAAGTGCCTGTTCGTTAACCTAGATAATCCAAGTGCCCGCTAGGAAACCTACATAGTCCAAGGGCCCGCTAGGTTACCTCGATAGTCCATGTGCCCGCTAGGTAACCTAGAGTCCAAGTGCTCGCTAGTTAACCTACATAGTCCAAGTGCCCGCTATGTAACCTAGATAGTCAAAGTGCCCATTATGTAACCTAGATAGTCCAAGTACCCGCTAGGTAACGTACATTGTCCACGTTCCCGCTAGGTAAA
This sequence comes from Tenrec ecaudatus, assembly GCF_050624435.1. Classification (NCBI taxonomy): domain Eukaryota; kingdom Metazoa; phylum Chordata; class Mammalia; order Afrosoricida; family Tenrecidae; genus Tenrec; species Tenrec ecaudatus. The sequence goes on along the minus strand of NC_134534.1, from coordinate 109,203,563 downwards.
CTAGATACTCAAAGTGCCCGTTACCTAACCTAGATAGTCCAAGTACAAGCTAAGCAACCTACATAGTCCAAGTGCCCGTTCCTTAACCTAGAATTCCAAGTGTCCGCTAGGTAACCTAGACAGTCCAAGTGCCCGCTAGGTTACCTGCATATTCCAAGTGCCCTTTCGTTAACCTAGATAGTCCAAGTGCACACTAGGTAACCTACATAGTCCAAGTGCCCGCTAGGTAACCTATATAGTCCAAGTGCCCGCTAGGTAACCTACATAGTCCAAGGGCTCACTTGTTAACTTTGATAGTCCAAGTGCCCGCTAGTTAACCTAGATCGTCCAAGTGCCCGCTAGTTAACCTAGATAGTCCTAGTGCCCGTTAGTTAACCTAGAGTGTCCAAGTGCCCACTAGGGGACCTACTTAGTCCAAGTGCCCGTTAGCTAACCTAGATTGTCCAAGTGCCTGCTAGTTAACATTGATCATCCAAGTGCCCGCTAGTTAACCTACATAGTCCAAGGGCCCGCTAGTTAACCTACGTAGTCCAAGATCCGCTAGTTAACCTAGATAGTCCAAGTGCTGGCTAGTTAACCTACATAGTACAAGGGCCCGCTAGTTGACCTAGATAGTCCAAGTGCCCGCAATGTAACCTACATAGTCCAAGTTCCCTCTAGGTAACCTAGATAGTCCAAGTCCCCGTTACCTAACCTAGATAGTCCAATTGCCCGCTATGCAACATACATAGTCCACGTGCCCGTTTGTTAACCTAGAAGGCCAAGTGCCCGCTAGGTAAACTAGACTGTCCAAGTGCCTGCTAGGTTACCTACATAGTCCAAGTGCCCGCTAGGTAACCTAGACAGTCCAAGGGCCCGCTAGTTAAGCTACATAGTCCAAGTGCCCGGTAGTTAACTTACATAGTTCAAGTGTCCATAGGGAACATACATAGCCCAAGTGCCCGCTAGTGAACATACATAGTCCAAGTGCCCGCTAGGGAATCTACATAGTCCAAGGTCCGGCTAGTTAACGTAGATAGTCCAAGTAACGCTAGTTAATCTACATAGTTCAAGGGCCCGCTAGTTAACCTACATAGTCCAATTACCCGCTAGTAAACCTAGATCGTCCAAGTGTCCGCTAGTTAATCTACATAGTACAAGTGCCCGCTCGGGAATCTAGTTAGTCCAAGTGCCCGCTCTGGAACCTACATAGTCCAAGTGCCTGCTAGGGAACCTACATAGTCCAAGTTCCCGTTAGTTGACCTAGATAGTCCAAGTGCCCGCTGGGTAACCTACATAGTCCAAGTTCCCGCTAGGTAACCTAGATAGTCCAAGTGCCCGTTACCTAACCTAGATAGTCCAATTACCCGCTATGCAACATACATAGTCCACGTTCCCTTTGGTAACCTAGAAGGCCAAGTGTCCGCTAGGTAACCTAGACTGTCCAAGTGCCCGCTAGGTTACCTACATAGTCCAAGTGCCCGCTAGGTAACCTAGATAGTCCAAGGGCCCGCTAGTTAACCTACATAGTCCAAGTGCCCGGTAGTTAACTTACATAGTTCAAGTGTCCATAGGGAATATACATAGCCCAAGTGCCCGCTAGGGAACATACATAGTCCAAGTGCCCGTTAGGGAATCTACATAGTCCAAGGGCCCGCTAGTTAACGTAGATAGTCCAAGTGCCGCTAGTTAATCTACATAGTCCAAGGGCCCGCTAGTTAACCTACATAGTCCAAGTACACGCTAGTTAACCTAGATCGTCCAAGGGCCCGCTAGTTAACCTAGATAGTCCAAGTGCCCGCTACTTAACCTACATAGTCCAAATGCCCGCTACGTAAGCAATATAGTCCAAATGCCCGCTAGGGGCTCTAATAGTCCAAATAGTCGCTAGTTAACCTAGATAGTCCAAGTGCTCGCTAGTTAACCTAGATAGTCCAAGTGCCCGCTAGTTAACCTAGATAGACCAAGTGCCCGCTAGGGAACTTATCTAGTCCAAGTACCCGCTAGGAAACGTACATAGTCCAAATGCCCGCTAGGGAAACTACATAGTCCAAGTGCCCAATAGTTAACCTAGATAGTCCAAGTGCCTGCTAGTAAACCTACATAATCCATGGGACCGCTAGTTAGCCTACATAGTGCAAGGGCCCGCTAGTTAACCTACATCGTCCAAGGTCCCGCTAGTTAACATAGATAGTCCAAGTGCCTGCTAGTTAACCTACATAGTCTATGTGCCCGCTAGGTAACCAAGACAGTTCAAGTGACCACTAGGTTACCTACATAGTCCAAGTGCCCGTTCGTTAACCTACATAGTCCAAGTGCCCGCTAGGTAACCAATATAGTCCAAATGCCCGCTAGGGGCCCTAATAGTCCAAATGCCCGCTAGTTAACCTAGATAGTCCAGGTTCCCCCTAGGTACCCTAGATAGTTCAAGGGCCCGCTAGGTAACCTACATAGTCCAAATGCCCGCTAGTTAACCTACATAGTCCAAGTGCCCGATAGGAAACCTTCATAATCCAATTGCCCGCTAGGGAACCTACATTGTCCAAGTGCCCGTTAGGTAACCTAGATAGTCCAAATGCCCGCTAGGGAACCCACATAGTCCAAATGCCCGCTAGGGAACTTACATAGTCCAAGGGCCGGCTAGCCAACCTACATAGTCCAAGTGCCCGTTAGTTAACCTAGATAGTCCCAGTGCCCGCTAGGTAACCTAGATAGTCCAACAGCCCGGTAGGTAACCTACATACTCCAAGTACCCGCTAGGTAACGTAGATAGTTCAAGTGCCAGCTAGGTAACCTAGATTGTCCAAGTGCCCGCTAGGTAAACTACAAGTCTCAGTGCCCGCTAGGTAATCTATATATTCCAAATGACTACTAGGGAGCCTACATAGTCCAAATGCCCGCTAGCTAACCTAGGTAGTCCAAGGGCCCGCTAGGAAACCTACATAGTCCTAGTGCCCCCTAGTTAACCTACATTCTCCAAGTGCCCGATAGGGAACCTACATAGTCCAAGTGCCCGCTAGGTAACCTACATAGTCCAAGTGCCCGATAGGGAACCTATATAATCCAAGTGCCCGCTAGGGAAACTACATAGTCCAAGTGCCCGTTAGGTAACCTAGATAGTCCAAATGCCCGCCAGGAAACCCACATAGTCCAAATGCCCGCTAGGGAAACTACATAGTCCAAGTGCCCGATAGTTAACCTAGATAGTCCAAGTGCCTGCTAGTAAACCTACATAATCCATGGGACCGCTAGTTAGCCTACATAGTGCAAGGGCCCGCTAGTTAACCTAGATCGTCCAAGTGTCCGCTAGTTAATCTACATAGTACAAGTGCCCGCTAGGGAATCCAGTTAGTCCAAGTGTCCGCTCTGGAACCTACATAGTCCAAGTGCCTGCTAGGGAACCTACATAGTCCGAGTGCCCGCGCTGGAACATACATAGTCCAAGTGCCCGCTAGGGAATCTACATAGTCCAAGGGCCCGCTAGTTAACATAGATAGTCCAAGTGCCGCTAGTTAATCTACATAGACAAGGGCCAGCTAGTTAACCTACATAGTCCAAGTACCCGCTAGTTAACCTAGATCGTCCAAGTGCCCGCTAGGTAACCTACATAGTCCAAGGGCCCACTAGTTAACCTACATAGTCCAAGGGCCCGCTAGTTAACCTACATCATCCAAGGGCCCACGAGTTAACCTAGATAGTCCAAGTGCCCGCTAGTTAACCTACTTAGTCCAATTGCCCGCTAGGTAACCTAGACAGTTCAAGTGACCACTAGGTTACCTACATAGTCCAAGTGCCCGTTCGTTAACCTACATAGTCCAAATGCCCGCTAGGTAACCAATATAGTCCAAATGCCCGCTAGGGGCCCTAATTGTCCAAATGCCCGATAGTTAACCTAGATAGTCCAAGTGCTCACTAGTTAACCTAGATAGTCCAAGTGCCCGCTAGTAGTCCTCGATAGACCAAGTGCCCACTAGGGAACCTATCTAGTCCAAGTACCCGCTAGGAAACGTACATAGTCCAAGTGCCCGCTAGGTAACATAGATAGTCCAAGTGCCCGCTAGGGAACGTACATACTCCAAGTGCCCGCTAGGTAACCTAGATAGTCCAAGTGCTCGCTAGTTAACCTACATAGTCCAAGTGCCCGCTAGGTAATGTAAATAGTCCAAATGCCCGCTAGAAAAACTACATAGTCCAAGTGCCCGCTAGTTAACCTAGATAGTCCAAGTGCCTGCTAGTAAACCTACATAATCCATGGGCCCGCTAGTTAGCCTACATAGTGCAAGGGCTCGCTAGTTAACCTACATCGTCCAATGGCCCGCTAGTTAACCTAGATAGTCCAAGTGCCCGCTAGTTAACCTACATAGTCTAAGTGCCCGCTAGGTAACCAAGACAGTTCAAGTGACCACTAGGTTACCTACATAGTCCAAGTGCCCGTTCGTTAACCTACATAGTTCAAGTGCCCGCTAGGTAACCAATATAGTTCATATGCCCGCTAGGGGCCCTAATAGTCCAAAAGCCCGCTAGTTAACCTAGATAGTCCAAGTGCCTGCTAGGGAACGTATATAGTCCACGTGCCCGCTAGGTCACCTAGATAGTCCAAGTGCCCGCTAGTTAACCTACATAGTCCAAGTGCCTGCTAGGTAACCTAGATAGTCCAAGTGCCCACTAGTTAACCTACATAATACAGGTTCCCCCTAGGTAACCTAGATAGTCCAAGGGCCCGCTAGGTAAACTACATAGTCCAAATGCCCGATAGGGAACCTATATAGTCCAAGTGCCCGCTAGGTAACCTACATAGTCCATGTGCCCGCTAGTTAACCTACATAGTCCAATTGCCCGCTAGTTAACCTACATAGTCCAAGTGTCCGATAGGGAACCTACATAATCCAAGTGCCCGCTAGGGAATCTACATAGTCCAAGTGCCCGTTAGTTAACCTAGATTGTCCAAAAGCCCGCTAGGGAAACTTCATAGTCCAAGTGCCCGCTAGTTAACCTAGATAGTCCAAGTGCCTGCTAGTAAACCTACATAATCCATGGGCCCGCTAGTTAGCCTACATAGTGCAAGGGCCCGCTAGTTAACCTAGATAGTCCAAGTGCTCGCTAGTTAACCTAGATAGTCCAAGTGCCCGCTAGTTAACCTAGATAGACCAAGTGCCCGCTAGGGAACTTATCTAGTCCAAGTACCCGCTAGGAAACGTACATAGTCCAAGTGCCCGCTAGGTAACATAGATAGTCCAAGTGCCCACTAGTTAACCTACATAGTCCAGGTTCCCCCTAGGTACCCTAGATAGTTCAAGGGCCCGCTAGGTAACCTACATAGTCCAAATGCCCGCTAGTTAACCTACATAGTCCAAGTGCCCGATAGGAAACCTACATAATCCAATTGCCCGCTAGGGAACCTACAATGTCCAAGTGCCCGTTAGGTAACCTAGATAGTCCAAATGCCCGCTAGGGAACCCACATAGTCCAAATGCCCGCTAGGGAACTTACATAGTCCAAGGGCCCGCTAGCCAACCTACATAGTCCAAGTGCCCGTTAGTTAACCTAGATAGTCCCAGTGCCCGCTAGGTAACCTAGATAGTCCAACAGCCCGGTAGGTAACCTACATACTCCAAGTACCTGCTAGGTAACGTAGATAGTTCAAGTGCCAGCTAGGTAACCTAGATTGTCCAAGTGCCCGCTAGGTAAACTACAAGTCTCAGTGCCCGCTAGGTAATCTATATATTCCAAATGACTACTAGGGAGCCTACATAGTCCAAATGCCCGCTAGCTAACCTAGGTAGTCCAAGGGCCCGCTAGGAAACCTACATAGTCCTAGTGCCCCCTAGTTAACCTACATTCTCCAAGTGCCCGATAGGGAACCTACATAGTCCAAGTGCCCGCTAGGTAACCTACATAGTCCAAGTGCCCGATAGGGAACCTATATAATCCAAGTGCCCGCTAGGGAAACTACATAGTCCAAGTGCCCGTTAGGTAACCTAGATAGTCCAAGTGCCTGCTAGTAAACCTACATAATACATGGGACCGCTAGTTAGCCTACATAGTGCAAGGGCCCGCTAGTTAACCTACATCGTCCAAGATCCCGCTAGTTAACATAGATAGTCCAAGTGCCTTCTAGTTAACCAAGACAGTTCAAGTGACCACTAGGTTACCTACATAGTCCAAGTGCCCGTTTGTTAACCTACATAGTCCAAGTGCCCGCTAGGTAACCAATATAGTCCAAATGCCCGCTAGGGGCCCTAATAGTCCAAATGCCCCCTAGTTAACCTAGATAGTCCAAGTGCTCGCTAGTTAACCTAGATAGTCCAAGTGCTCGCTAGTTAACATAGATAGACCAAGTGCCCGCTAGTTAACCTAGATAGACAAAGTGCCCGCTAGGGCACTTATCTAGTCCAAGTGCCCGCAAGGTAACGTACATAGTCCAAGTGCTCACTAGGTAACGTAGATAGTCCAAGTGCCTGCTAGGGAACGTACATTGTCCAAGTGCCCCCTAGTTAACCTACATAGTCCAATTGCCTGCTAGGTAACCTAGATAGTCCAAGTGCCCACTAGTTAACCTACATAGTCCAAGTTCCGCCTAGGTAACCTAGATAGTCCAAGGGCCCGCTAGGTAAACTACATAGTCCAAATGCCCGATAGGGAACCTATATAGTCCAAGTGCCCGCTAGGTAACCTACACAGTCCAAGTGCCCGCTAGTTTACCTACATAGTCCAAATGCCCGCTAGTTAACCTACATAGTCCAAGTGCCCGATAGGGAACCTACATAATCCAAGTGCCCGCTAGGGAACCTACATAGTCCAAGTGCCCGTTAGTTAACCTAGATAGTCCAAATACCCGCTAGGGAAGACACACAGTCCAAGTGCTCGCAAGGGAACCTACACAGTCCAAGGGCCCGCTAGTTAACCTTCATACTGCAAGTGTCCGCTACTTAACCTACATATTCCAAGTTCCCGCTAGTTAACCTACATAATCTAAGAGCCCGTTGGCTAACCTAGATAGTCCAAAGGCCCGCTAGTTGACCTATATAGTCAAAGTGCCAGGTAGGTAACCTAGATAGTACAAGTGCCCGCTAGGGTACCTAGATAGTCCAAGTGCCTGTTAGCTAACCTAGATAGTCCAAGTGGCGGCTAGGTAACCTACATAGTCCAAGTGCCCGTTCGTTAACCTAGATAATCCAAGTGCCCGTTCGTTAACCTAGATAATCCAAATGCCCACTAGGTAACCTAGACAGTCGAAGTGCCCGCTAGTTAACCTACATAGTCCAAGTGCCCGATAGGGAACCTACATAATCCAAGTGCCCGCTAGGCAACCTACATAGTCCAAGTGCCCATTAGTTAAACTAGATAGTCAAAGTGCCTGCTAGGTAACCTAGATAGTCCAAGTGCCCGCTAGGTAACCTACATAGTCCAAGTGACCGCTAGGTAACCTAAATAGTCCAAATGCCCACTAGGGAATTTACATAATCCAAGGGCCCGCTAGAGAACCTACATAGTCCAAGTGCCCGTTAGTTAACCTAGATAGTCCAAGTGCCTGCTTGTTAACCCAGATAGTCCAACAGCCCGCTAGGTAACCTACATACTCCAAGAACCCTCTAGGTAACATAGAAAGTTCATGTGCCACCTAGGTAACCGAGATAATCCAAGTGTCCGTTAGGTAACCTACAAAGTCTAAGTGCCCGCTAGATTATCTATATAGTCCAAATGCCCGCTAGGGAATCTACATAGTCCAAGGGCCCGCTAGTTAACGTAGATAGTCCAAGTGCCGCTAGTTAATCTACATAGTCCAAGGGACCGCTAGGAAACCTAGATAGTCCAAGGGCCCGCTAGTTAACCTACATTTCCAAGTGCCCGGTAGTTAACTTACCTAGTTCAAGTGTCCATAGGGAACATACATAGCCCAAGTGCCCGCTAGGGAACATACATAGCCCAAGTGACCGCTAGGGAATCTACATAGTCCAAGGGCCCGCTAGTTAATGTAGATAGTCTAAGTTCCGTAGTTAATCTACATAGTTCAAGGACCCGCTAGTTAACCTACATAGTCCAAGTACCCGCTAGTTAACCTAGATCATTCAAGTGTCCGCTAGTTAATCTACATAGTCCAAGTGCCTGCTAGGTGACCTAGATAGTCCAAGTGCCCACTAGTTAACCTACATAATCCAGGTTCCCCCTAGGTAACCTAGCTAGTCCAAGGGCCCGCTAGGTAAACTACATAGTCCAAATGCCCGATAGGGAACCTATATAGTCCAATTGCCCGCTAGTTAACCTACATAGTCCAAGTGTCCGATAGGGAACCTACATAATCCAAGTGCCCGCTAGGGAATCTACATAGTCCAAGTGCCCGTTAGTTAACCTAGATTGTCCAAATGCCCGCTAGGGAAACTTCATAGTCCAAGTGCCCGCTAGTTAAACTAGATAGTCCAAGTGCCTGCTAGTAAACCTACATAATCCATGGGCCCGCTAGTTAGCCTACATAGTGCAAGGGCCCGCTAGTTAACCTAGATAGTCCAAGTGCTCGCTAGTTAACCTAGATAGTCCAAGTGCCCGCTAGTTAACCTAGATAGACCAAGTGCCCGCTAGGGAACTTATCTAGTCCAAGTACCCGCTAGGAAACGTACATAGTCCAAGTGCCCGCTAGGTAACATAGATAGTCCAAGTGCCCACTAGTTAACCTACATAGTCCAGGTTCCCCCTAGGTACCCTAGATAGTTCAAGGGCCCGCTAGGTAACCTACATAGTCCAAATGCCCGCTAGTTAACCTACATAATCCAAGTGCCCGATAGGAAACCTACATAATCCAATTGCCCGCTAGGGAACCTACATTGTCCAAGTGCCCGTTAGGTAACCTAGATAGTCCAAATGCCCGCTAGGGAACCCACATAGTCCAAATGCCCGCTAGGGAACTTACATAGTCCAAGGGCCGGCTAGCCAACCTACATAGTCCAAGTGCCCGTTAGTTAACCTAGATAGTCCCAGTGCCCGCTAGGTAACCTAGATAGTCCAACAGCCCGGTAGGTAACCTACATACTCCAAGTACCCGCTAGGTAACGTAGATAGTTCAAGTGCCAGCTAGGTAACCTAGATTGTCCAAGTGCCCGCTAGGTAAACTACAAGTCTCAGTGCCCGCTAGGTAATCTATATATTCCAAATGACTACTAGGGAGCCTACATAGTCCAAATGCCCGCTAGCTAACCTAGGTAGTCCAAGGGCCCGCTAGGAAACCTACATAGTCCTAGTGCCCCCTAGTTAACCTACATTCTCCAAGTGCCCGATAGGGAACCTACATAGTCCAAGTGCCCGCTAGGTAACCTACATAGTCCAAGTGCCCGATAGGGAACCTATATAATCCAAGTGCCCGCTAGGGAAACTACATAGTCCAAGTGCCCGTTAGGTAACCTAGATAGTCCAAATGCCCGCCAGGAAACCCACATAGTCCAAATGCCCGCTAGGGAAACTACATAGTCCAAGTGCCCGATAGTTAACCTAGATAGTCCAAGTGCCTGCTAGTAAACCTACATAATCCATGGGACCGCTAGTTAGCCTACATAGTGCAAGGGCCCGCTAGTTAACCTACATCGTCCAAGGTCCCGCTAGTTAACATAGATAGTCCAAGTGCCTTCTAGTTAACCAAGACAGTTCAAGTGACCACTAGGTTACCTACATAGTCCAAGTGCCCGTTCGTTAACCTACATAGTCCAAGTGCCCGCTAGGTAACCAATATAGTCCAAATGCCCGCTAGGGGCCCTAATAATCCAAATGCCCGCTAGTTAACCTAGATAGTCCAAGTGCTCGCTAGTTAACCTAGATAGTCCAAGTGCTCGCTAGTTAACATAGATAGACCAAGTGCCCCCTAGGGAACCTATCTAGTCCAAGTACCCGCTAGGAAACGTACATAGTCCAAGTGCCCGCTAGGTAACGTACATAGTCCAAGTGCTCACTAGGTAACGTAGATAATCCAAGTGCCTGCTAGGGAACGTACATAGTCCAAGTGCCCCCTAGTTAACCTACATAGTCCAATTGCCTGCTACGTAACCTAGATAGTCCAAGTGCCCACTAGTTAACCTACATAGTCCAGGTTCTGCCTAGGTAACCTAGATAGTCCAAGGGCCCGCTAGGTAAACTACATAGTCCAAATGCCCGATAGGGAACCTATATAGTCCAAGTGCCCGCTAGGTAACCTACACAGTCCAAGTGCACGCTAGTTTACCTACATAGTCCAAATGCCCGCTAGTTAACCTACATAGTCCAAGTGCCCGATAGGGAACCTACATAATCCAAGTGCCCGCTAGGGAACCTACATAGTCCAAGTGCCCGTTAGTTAACCTAGATAGTCCAAATACCCGCTAGGGAAGACACATAGTCCAAGTGCTCGCAAGGGAACCTACACAGTCCAAGGGCCCGCTAGTTAACCTTCATAGTGAAAGTGTCCGCTACTTAACCTACATATTCCAAGTTCCCGCTAGTTAACCTACATAATCTAAGTGCCCGTTGGCTAACCTAGATAGTCCAAAGGCCCGCTAGTTGACCTATATAGTCAAAGTGCCAGCTAGGTAACCTAGATAGTACAAGTGCCCGCTAGGGAAACTAGATAGTCCAAGTGCCTGTTAGCTAACCTAGATAGTCCAAGAGCGGCTAGGTAACCTACATAGTCCAAGTGCCCGTTCGTTAACCTAGATAATCCAAGTGCCCGTTCGTTAACCTAGATAATCCAAATGCCCACTAGGTAACCTAGACAGTCGAAGTGCCCGCTAGTTAACCTACATAGTCCAAGTGCCCGCTAGGCAACCTACATAGTCCAAGTGCCCGTTAGTTAACCTAGATAGTCAAACTGCCTGCTAGGTAACCTAGATAGTCCAAGTGCCCGCTAGGTAACCTACATAGTCCAAGTGCCCGCTAGGTAACCTAAATAGTCCAAATGCCCACTAGGGAATTTACATAGTCCAAGGGCCCGCTAGAGAACCTACATAGTCCAAGTGCCCGTTAGTTAACCTAGATAGTCCAAGTGCCTGCTTGGTAACCCAGATAGTCCAACAGCCCGCTAGGTAACCTACATACTCCAAGAAACCTCTAGGTAACATAGAAAGTTCATGTGCCAGCTAGGTAACCGAGATAATCCAAGTGTCCGCTAGGTAACCTACAAAGTCTAAGTGCCCGCTAGATTATCTATATAGTCCAAATGCCCGCTAGGGAATCTACATAGTCCAAGGGCCCCCTAGTTAACGTAGATAGTCCAAGTGCCGCTAGTTAATCTACATAGTCCAAGGGCACGCTAGGAAACCTAGATAGTCCAAGGGCCCGCTAGTTAACCTACATAGTCCAAGTGCCCGGTAGTTAACTTACATAGTTCAAGTGTCCATAGGGAACATACATAGCCCAAGGGCCTGTTAGGGAACATACATAGCCCAAGTGACCGCTAGGGAATCTACATAGTCCAAGGGCCCGCTAGTTAATGTAGATAGTCTAAGTTCCGTAGTTAATCTACATAGTTCAAGGACCCGCTAGTTAACCTACATAGTCCAAGTGTCCGCTCTGGAACCTACATAGTCCAAGTGCCTGCTAGGGAACCTACATAGTCCGAGTGCCCGCGCTGGAACATACATAGTCCAAGTGCCCGCTAGGGAATCTACATAGTCCAAGGGCCCGCTAGTTAACATAGATAGTCCAAGTGCCGCTAGTTAATCTACATAGACAAGGGCCAGCTAGTTAACCTACATAGTCCAAGTACTCGCTAGTTAACCTAGATCGTCCAAGTGCCCGCTAGGTAACCTACATAGTCCAAGGGCCCGCTAGTTAACCTACATAGTCCAAGGGCCCGCTAGTTAACCTACATCATCCAAGGGCCCACGAGTTAACCTAGATAGTCCAAGTGCCCGCTAGTTAACCTACTTAGTCCAATTGCCCGCTAGGTAACCTAGACAGTTCAAGTGACCACTAGGTTACCTACATAGTCCAAGTGCCCGTTCGTTAACCTACATAGTCCAAATGCCCGCTAGGTAACCAATATAGTCCAAATGCCCGCTAGGGGCCCTAATTGTCCAAATGCCCGATAGTTAACCTAGATAGTCCAAGTGCTCACTAGTTAACCTAGATATTCCAAGTGCCCGCTAGTAGTCCTCGATAGACCAAGTGCCCACTAGGGAACCTATCTAGTCCAAGTACCCGCTAGGAAACGTACATAGTCCAAGTGCCCGCTAGGTAACATAGATAGTCCAAGTGCCCGCTAGGGAACGTACATACTCCAAGTGCCCGCTAGGTAACCTAGATAGTCCAAGTGCTCGCTAGTTAACCTACATAGTCCAAGTGCCTGCTAGGTAACCTAGATAGTCCAAGTGCCCACTAGTTAACCTACATAGTCCAGGTTCCTCCTAGGTAACCTAGATAGTCTAAGTGACCGTTAGTTAACCTAGATAGTCAAAGTGCCTGCTAGGTAACCTAGATAATCCAAGTGTCCGCAAGGTAACCTACATAATCCAAGTGCCCGCTAGGGAAACTACATAGTCCAAGTGCCCGTTAGGTAACCTAGATAGTCCAAGTGCCCGCCAGGAAACCCACATAGTCCAAATGCCCGCTAGGGAAACTACATAGTCCAAGTGCCCGCTAATTAACCTAGATAGTCCAAGTGCCCGCTAGGTAACCTACATAATCCATGGGACCGCTAGTTAGCCTACATATTGCAAGGGCCCGCTAGTTAACCTACATTGTCCAAGGGCCCGCTAGTTAACCTAGATAATCCAAGTGCCCGCTAGTTAACCTACATTGTCTAAGTGCCCGCTAGGTAACCAAAACAGTTCAAGTGACCACTAGGTTACCTACATAGTCCAAGTGCCCGTTCGTTAACCTACATAGTCCAAGTGCCCGCTTGGTAACCAATATAGTCCAAATGCCCGCTAGGGGCCCTAATAGTCCAAAAGCCCGCTAGTTAACCTAGATAGTCCAAGTGCTCGCTAGTTAACCTAGATAGTCCAAGTGCCCGCTAGTTAACCTAGATAGACCAAGTGCCTGCTAGGGAACCTAACTAGTCCAAGTACCCTCTAGGAAACGTACATAGTCCAAGTGCCCGCTAGGTAACGTACATAGTCCAGGTTCCCCCTAGGTAACCTAGATAGTCCAAGGGCCCGCTAGGTAAACTACATAGTCCAAATGCCCGATAGGGAACCTAGATAGTCCAAGGACCCGCTAGGTAACCTACATAGTCCAAGTGCCCGCTAGTTAACCTATATAGTCCAAATGCCCGCTAGTTAACCTACATAGTCCAAGTGCCCGATAGGGAACCGACATAATCCAAGTGCCGGCTAGGGAACCTACATAGTCCAAGTGCCCGTTAGTTAACCTAGTTAGTCCAAATGCCCGCTAGGGAACCCACATAGTCCAAGTGCTCGCTAGGGAACCTACACAGTCCATGGGCCCGCTAGTTAACCTTCATAGTGCAAGTGTCCGCTACTTAACCTACATATTCCAAGTTCCCGCTAGATAACCTCCATAATCTAAGTGCCCGTTGGCTAACCTAGATAGTCCAAAGGGCCGCTAGTTGACCTATATAGTCAAGGTAACAGCTAGGTAACCTAGATAGTACAAGTGCCCGCTAGGTAACCTAGATAGTCCAAGTGCCTGTTAGCTAACCTAGATAGTCCAAGTGGCGGCTAGGTAACCTACATAGTCCAAGTGACCGTTCATTAACCTAGATAATCCAAGTGCCTCTTCGTTAACCTAGATAATCCAAATGCCCACTAGCTAACCTAGACAGTCGAAGTGCCCGCTAGGGAATCTACATAGTCCAAGTGCCCGTTAGTTAACCTAGATAGTCCAAATGCCCGCTAGGCAACCTACATAGTCCAAGTGCCCGTTAGTTAACCTAGATAGTCTAAGTGCCTGCTAGTAAACCTAGATAGTCCAAGTGCCTACTAGTAAACCTACATAATCCATGGGCCCGGTAGTTAGCCTACATAGTGCAAGGGCCCGCTAGTTAACCTAGATAGTCCAAGTGCCCGCTAGGGAACCCACATAGTCCAAGTGCCCGCTAGGGAATTTACATAGTTCAAGGGACCGCTAGCGAACCTACATAGTCCATGTGCCTGTTAGTTAACCTAGATAATCCCAGTGCCTGCTAGGTAACCTAGACAGTCCAACAGCCCGGTAGGTAACCTACATACTCCAAGTACCCTCTAGGTAACGTAGATAGTTCAAGTGCCAGCTAGGGATCCTAGATAGTCCAAGTGCCCGCTAGGTAACCTACAAGTCTAAGTGCCCGCTAGGTAATCTATATAGTCCAAATGACTACTAGGGAGCCTACATTGTCCAAATGCCCGCTAGGTAACCTAGGTAGTCAAAGGGCCCGCTAGGAAACCTACATAGTCCTAGTGCCCCCTAGTTAACCTACATTCTCCAATTGCCCGATAGGGAACCTACATAATCCAAGTGCCCGTTAGTTAACCTAGATAGTCCAAGTGCTCGCTGGGTAACCCAGTTAGTCCAACAGCCCGCTAGGTAACCTACATACTCCAAGAACCCGCTAGGTAACGTAGATAGTTCATGTGCCAGCTAGTTAACCTAGATAGTCCAAGTGTCCGCTAGGTAACCTACAAAGTCTAAGTGCCCGCTAGATTATCTATATAGTCCAAATGCCCGCTAGGGAATCTACATAGTCCAAGGGCCTGCTAGTTAACGTAGATAGTCCAAGTGCCGCTAGCTTATCTACATAGACCAAGGGCCCGCTAGGAAACCTAGATAGTTCAAGGGCCCGCTAGTTAACCTACATAGTCCAAGTGCCCGGTAGTTAAATTACATAGTCCAAGTGTCCATAGGGAACATACATAGCCTAAGTGCCCGCTAGTGAACATACATAGTCCAAGTGCCCGCTAGGGAATCTACATAGTCCAAGGGCCCGCTAGTTAATGTAGATAGTCCAAGTTCCGTAGTTAATCTACATAGTTCAAGGGCCCGCTAGTTAACCTACATAGTCCAAGTACCCGCTAGTTAACCTAGATCGTCCAAGTGTCCGCTAGTTAATCTACATAGTACAAGTGCCCTCTAGGGAATCTAGTTAGTCCAAGTGCCCGCGCTGGAACATACATAGTCCAAGTGCCCGCTAGGGAATCTACATAGTCCAAGGGCCCGCTAGTTAACGTAGATAGTCCAAGTGCCGCTAGTTAATCTACATAGTCCAAGGGCCCGCTAGTTAACCTACATAGTCCAAGGGCCCGCTAGTTAACCTAGATCGTCCAAGTGCCCGCTATGTAACCTACATAGTCCAAGGGCCCGCTAGTTAATCTACATCGTCCAAGGGCCCGCTAGTTAACCTAGATAGTCCAAGTGCCCGCTAGGGAACCCACATAGTCCAAGTGCCCGCTAGGGAATTTACATAGTTCAAGGGACCGCTAGCGAACCTACATAGTCCATGTGCCTGTTAGTTAACCTAGATAATCCCAGTGCCTGCTAGGTAACCTAGACAGTCCAACAGCCCGGTAGGTAACCTACATACTCCAAGTACCCTCTAGGTAACGTAGATAGTTCAAGTGCCAGCTAGGGATCCTAGATAGTCCAAGTGCCCGCTAGGTAACCTACCAGTCTAAGTGCCCGCTAGGTAATCTATATAGTCCAAATGACTACTAGGGAGCCTACATTGTCCAAATGCCCGCTAGGTAACCTAGGTAGTCAAAGGGCCCGCTAGGAAACCTACATAGTCCTAGTGCCCCCTAGTTAACCTACATTCTCCAATTGCCCGATAGGGAACCTACATAATCCAAGTGCCCGTTAGTTAACCTAGATAGTCCAAGTGCTCGCTGGGTAACCCAGTTAGTCCAACAGCCCGCTAGGTAACCTACATACTCCAAGAACCCGCTAGGTAACGTAGATAGTTCATGTGCCAGCTAGTTAACCTAGATAGTCCAAGTGTCCGCTAGGTAACCTACAAAGTCTAAGTGCCCGCTAGATTATCTATATAGTCCAAATGCCCGCTAGGGAATCTACATAGTCCAAGGGCCTGCTAGTTAACGTAGATAGTCCAAGTGCCGCTAGCTTATCTACATAGACCAAGGGCCCGCTAGTTAGCCTACATAGTGCAAGGGCCCGCTAGTTAACCTACATCGTCCAAGGGCCCGCTAGTTAACCTAGATAGTCCAAGTGCCCGCTAGTTAACCTACATAGTCTAAGTGCCCGCTAGGTAACCAAGACAGTTCAAGTGACCACTAGGTTACCTACATAGTCCAAGTGCCCGTTCGTTAACCTACATAGTCCAAGTGCCCGCTAGGTAACCAATATAGTCCATATGCCCGCTAGGGGCCCTAATATTCCAAAAGCCTGCTAGTTAACCTAGATAGTCCAAGTGCCTGCTAGGGAACGTACATAGTCCACGTGCCCGCTAGGTAATCTAGATAGTCCAAGTGCCCGCTAGTTAACCTTCATAGTCCAAGTGCCTGCTAGGTAACATAGATAGTCCAAGTGCCCACTAGTTAACCTACATAGTCCAGGTTCCCCCTAGGTAACCTAGATAGTCCAAGGGCCCGCTAGGTAAACTACATAGTCCAAATGCCCGATAGGGAACCTAGATAGTCCAAGGACCCGCTAGGTAACCTACATAGTCCAAGTGCCCGCTAGTTAACCTATATAGTCCAAATGCCCGCTAGTTAACCTACATAGTCCAAGTGCCCGATAGGGAACCGACATAATCCAAGTGCCGGCTAGGGAACCTACATAGTCCAAGTGCCCGTTAGTTAACCTAGTTAGTCCAAATGCCCGCTAGGGAACCCACATAGTCCAAGTGCTCGCTAGGGAACCTACACAGTCCATGGGCCCGCTAGTTAACCTTCATAGTGCAAGTGTCCGCTACTTAACCTACATATTCCAAGTTCCCGCTAGATAACCTCCATAATCTAAGTGCCCGTTGGCTAACCTAGATAGTCCAAAGGGCCGCTAGTTGACCTATATAGTCAAGGTAACAGCTAGGTAACCTAGATAGTACAAGTGCCCGCTAGGTAACCTAGATAGTCCAAGTGCCTGTTAGCTAACCTAGATAGTCCAAGTGGCGGCTAGGTAACCTACATAGTCCAAGTGACCGTTCATTAACCTAGATAATCCAAGTGCCTCTTCGTTAACCTAGATAATCCAAATGCCCACTAGCTAACCTAGACAGTCGAAGTGCCCGCTAGGGAATCTACATAGTCCAAGTGCCCGTTAGTTAACCTAGATAGTCCAAATGCCCGCTAGGCAACCTACATAGTCCAAGTGCCCGTTAGTTAACCTAGATAGTCTAAGTGCCTGCTAGTAAACCTAGATAGTCCAAGTGCCTACTAGTAAACCTACATAATCCATGGGCCCGGTAGTTAGCCTA
Source organism: Tenrec ecaudatus (assembly GCF_050624435.1). NCBI lineage: Eukaryota > Metazoa > Chordata > Mammalia > Afrosoricida > Tenrecidae > Tenrec > Tenrec ecaudatus. The sequence goes on along the minus strand of NC_134534.1, from coordinate 109,186,261 downwards.
CATAGTGCAAGGGCCCGCTAGTTAACCTAGATAGTCCAAGTGCCCGCTAGGGAACCCACATAGTCCAAGTGCCCGCTAGGGAATTTACATAGTTCAAGGGACCGCTAGCGAACCTACATAGTCCATGTGCCTGTTAGTTAACCTAGATAATCCCAGTGCCTGCTAGGTAACCTAGACAGTCCAACAGCCCGGTAGGTAACCTACATACTCCAAGTACCCTCTAGGTAACGTAGATAGTTCAAGTGCCAGCTAGGGATCCTAGATAGTCCAAGTGCCCGCTAGGTAACCTACAAGTCTAAGTGCCCGCTAGGTAATCTATATAGTCCAAATGACTACTAGGGAGCCTACATTGTCCAAATGCCCGCTAGGTAACCTAGGTAGTCAAAGGGCCCGCTAGGAAACCTACATAGTCCTAGTGCCCCCTAGTTAACCTACATTCTCCAATTGCCCGATAGGGAACCTACATAATCCAAGTGCCCGTTAGTTAACCTAGATAGTCCAAGTGCTCGCTGGGTAACCCAGTTAGTCCAACAGCCCGCTAGGTAACCTACATACTCCAAGAACCCGCTAGGTAACGTAGATAGTTCATGTGCCAGCTAGTTAACCTAGATAGTCCAAGTGTCCGCTAGGTAACCTACAAAGTCTAAGTGCCCGCTAGATTATCTATATAGTCCAAATGCCCGCTAGGGAATCTACATAGTCCAAGGGCCTGCTAGTTAACGTAGATAGTCCAAGTGCCGCTAGCTTATCTACATAGACCAAGGGCCCGCTAGGAAACCTAGATAGTTCAAGGGCCCGCTAGTTAACCTACATAGTCCAAGTGCCCGGTAGTTAAATTACATAGTCCAAGTGTCCATAGGGAACATACATAGCCTAAGTGCCCGCTAGTTAACCTACATAGTCCAAGGGCCCGCTAGTTAACCTAGATCGTCCAAGTGCCCGCTATGTAACCTACATAGTCCAAGGGCCCGCTAGTTAATCTACATCGTCCAAGGGACCGCTAGTTAACCTAGATAGTCCAAGTGCCCGCTAATTAACCTACTTAGTCCAATTGCCTGCTAGGTAACCTAGACAGTTCAAGTGACCACTAGGTTACCTACATAGTCCAAGTGCCCTTTCGTTAACCTACATAGTCCAAATGCCCGCTAGGTAACCAATATAGTCCAAATGCCCGCTAGGGGCCCTAATAATCCGAATGCCCGCTAGTTAACCTAGATAGTCCAAGTGCTCACTAGTTAACCTAGATAGTCCAAGTGCCCGCTAGTTATCCTCGATAGACCAAGTGCCCACTAGGGAACCTATCTAGTCCAAGTACCCGCTAGGAAACGTACATAGTCCAAGTGCCCGCTAGGTAACCTACATAGTCCAATTGCCCGCTAGTTAACCTACATAGTCCAAGTGCCCGCTAGGGAACGTACATTGTCCAAGTGCCCGCTAGGTAACCTAGAGAGTCCAAGTGCTCGCTAGTTAACCTACATAGTCCAAGTGCCTGCTTGGTAACCTAGATAGTCCAAGTGCCCACTAGTTAACCTACATAGTCCAGGTTCCCCCTAGGTAACCTAGATAGTCCAAGGGCCCGCTAGGTAAACTACATAGTCCAAATGCCCGATAGGGAACCTATATAGTCCAAGTGCCCGCTAGGTAACCTACATAGTCCATGTGCCCGCTAGTTAACCTACATAGTCCAATTGCCCGCTAGTTAACCTACATAGTCCAAGTGTCCGATAGGGAACCTACATAATCCAAGTGCCCGCTAGGGAATCTACATAGTCCAAGTGCCCGTTAGTTAACCTAGATAGTCCAAATGCCCGCTAGGGAAACTTCATAGTCCAAGTGCCTGCTAGTTAACCTAGATAGTCCAAGTGCCTGCTAGTAAACCTAGATAGTCCAAGTGCCTGCTAGTAAACCTAGATACCCCAAGTGCCTGCTAGTAAACCTACATAATCCATGGGCCCTGTAGTTAGCCTACATAGTGCAAGGGCCCGCTAGTTAACCTACATCGTCCAAGGGCCCGCTAGTTAACCTAGATAGTCCAAGTGCCCGCTAGGGAACCCACATAGTCCAAGTGCCCGCTAGGGAATTTACATAGTTCAAGGGACCGCTAGCGAACCTACATAGTCCAAGTGCCTGTTAGTTAACCTAGATAGTCCCAGTGCCCACTAGGTAACCTAGATAGTCCAACAGCCCGGTAGGTAACCTACATACTCCAAGTACCCGCTAGGTAACGTAGATAGTTCAAGTGCCACCTAGGTAACCTAGATAGTCCAAGTGCCCGCTAGGTAACCTACAAGTCTAAGTGCCCGCTACGTAATCTATATAGTCCAAATGACTACTAGGGAGCCTACATAGTCCAAATGCCCGCTAGGTAACCTAGGTAGTCAAAGGGCCCGCTAGGAAACCTACATAGTCCTAGTGCCCCCTAGTTAACCTACATTCTCCAATTGCCCGATAGGGAAACTACATAGTAAAAGTGCCCGCTAGGTAACCTACATAGTCCAAGTGCCCGATAGGGAACCTACATAATTCAAGTGCCCGTTAGTTAACCTAGATAGTCCAAGTGCCCGCTTGTTAACCCAGATAGTCCAACGGCCCGCTAGGTAACCTACATACTCCAAGAACCCGCTAGGTAACGTAGATAGTTCATGTGCCAGCTAGGTAACCTAGATAGTCCAAGTGTCCGCTAGGTAACCTACAAAGTCTAAGTGCCCGCTAGATTATCTATATAGTCCAAATGCCCGCTAGGGAATCTACATAGTCCAAGGGCCTGCTAGTTAACGTAGATAGTCCAAGTGCCACTAGCTAATGTACATAGACCAAGGGCCCGCTAGGAAACCTAGATAGTTCAAGGGCCCGCTAGTTAACCTACGTAGTCCAAGTGCCCGGTAGTTAAATTACATAGTTCAAGTGTCCATAGGGAACATACATAGCCCAAGTGCCCGCTAGGGAACATACATAGTCCAAGTGACCGCTAGGGAATCTACATAGTCCAAGGGCCCGCTAGTTAATGTAGATAGTCCAAGTTCCGTAGTTAATCTACATAGTTCAAGGGCCCGTTAGTTAACCTAGATAGTCCAAATGCCCGCTAGGGAACCCACATAGTCCAAGTGCTCGCTAGGGAACCTACACAGTCTAAGGGCCGGCTAGTTACCCTTCATAGTGCAAGTGTCCGCTACTTAACCTACATATTTCAAGTTCCCGCTAGTTAACCTACATAATCTAAGTGCCCTTTGGCTAACCTAGATAGTCCAAAGGCCCGCTAGTTGACCTATATAGTCAAAGTGCCAGCTAGGTAACCGAGATAGTACAAGTGCCCGCTAGGGAACCTAGATAGTCCAAGTGCCTGTTAGCTAACCTAAATAGTCCAAATGGCGGCTAGGTAACCTACATAGTCCAAGTGCCCGTTCGTTAACCTAGATAATCCAAGTGCCCGTTCGTTAACCTAGATAATCCAAATGCCCACTAGGTAACCTAGACAGTCGAAGTGCCCGCTAGTTAAACTACATAGTCCAAGTGCCCGATAGGGAACCTACATAATCCAAGTGCCCGCTAGGCAACCTATATAGTCCAAGTGCCCGTTAGTTAACCTAGATAGTCAAAGTGTCTGCTAGGTAACCTAGATAGTCCAAGTGACCGCTAGGTAACCTACATAGTCCAAGTGCCCGCTAGGTAACCTAAATAGTCCAAATGCCCGCTAGGGAAACTACATAGTCCAAGTGCCCGCTAGTTAACCTTGATAGTCCAAGTGCCTGCTAGTAAACCTACATAATCCATGGGCCCGCTAGTTAGCCTACATAATGCAAGGGCCCGCTAGTTAACCTACATCGTCTAAGGGCCCGCTAGTTAACCTAGATAGTCCAAGTGCCCGCTAGTTAACCTACATAGTCTAAGTGCCCGCTAGGTAACCAAGACAGTTCAAGTGACCACTAGGTTACCTACATAGTCCAAGTGCCCGTTCATTACACCACATAGTCCAAGTGCCGCTAGTTAATCTACATAGTCCAAGGGCCCGCTAGGAAACCTAGATAGTCCAAGGGCCCGCTAGTTAACCTACATAGTCCAAGTGCCCGGTAGTTAACTTACATAGTTCAAGTGTCCATAGGGAACATACATAGCCCATATGCCCGCTAGGGAACATACATAGTCCAAGTGCCCGCTAGGGAATCTACATAGTCCAAGGGCCCGCTAGTTAAAGTAGATAGTCCAACTTCCGTAGTTAATCTATAGTTCAAGGGCCCGCTAGTTAACCTATATAGTCCAAGTTCCCGGTAGTTAACCTAGATCGTCCAAGTGTCCGCTAGTTAATCTTCATAGTACAAGTGCCCGCTAGGGAATCTAGTTAGTCCAAGTGTCAGCTCTGAAACCTACATAGTCCAAGTGCCTGCTAGGGAACCTACATAGTTCAAGTGCCCGTTCGTTAACCTACATAGTCCAAATGCCCGCTGGGTAACCAATATAGTCCAAACGCCCGCTAGTTAACCAAGATAGTCCAAGTGCTCACCAGTTAACCTAGATAGTCCAAGTGCCCGCTAGTTATTTATCCTCGATAGACCAAGTGCCCACTATGGAACCTATCTAGTCCAAGTACCCGCTAGGAAACGTGCATAGTCCAAGTGCCCGCTAGGTAACATAGATAGTCCAAGTGCCCGCTAGGGAACGTACATAGTACAAGTGCCCGCTAGGTAACCTACATAGTCCAAGTGCCTGCTAGGTATCCTAGATAGTCCAAGTGCCCACTAGTTAACCTACATAGTCCAGGTTTCCCCTAGGTAACCTAGATACTCCACGTGCCCGTTAGTTAACCTAGATAGTCAAAGTGCCTGCTAGGTAACCTAGATAGTCCAAGTGCCCGCTAGGTAACCTACATAGTTAAAGTGCCCGCTAGGTAACCTAAAAAGTCCAAATGCCCGCTAGAGAAACTACATACTACAAGTGCCCGCTAGTTAACCTAGATAGTCCAAGTGCCTGCTAGTAAACCTACATAATCCATGGGCCCGCTAGTTAGCCTACATAGTGCAAGGGCCCGCTAGTTAACCTACATCGTCCAAGGGCCCGCTAATTAACCTAGATAATCCAAGTGCCCGGTAGTTAACCTACATAGTCTAAGTGCCCGCTAGGTAACCAAGACAGTTCAAGTGACCACTAGGTTACCTACATAGTCCAAGTGCCCGTTCGTTAACCTACATAGTCCAAGTGCCCGCTAGGTAACCAATATAGTCCAAATGCCCGCTAGGGGCCCTAATAGTCCAAAAGCCCGCTAGTTAACCTAGATAGTCCAAGTGCCTGCTAGGGAACGTACATAGTCCACGTGCCCGCTAGGTAACCTAGATAGTCCAAGTGCCCGCTAGTTAATCTACATAGTCCAAGTGCCTGCTAGGTAAAATAGATAGTCCAAGTGCCCACTAGTTAACCTACATAGTCCAGGTTCCCCCTAGGTAACCTAGATAGTCCAACGGCCCGCTAGGTAAACTACATAGTCCAAATGCCCGATAGGGAACCTATATAGTCCAAGTGCCCGCTAGGTAACCTACATAGTCCAAGTGCCCTCTAGTTAACCTACATAGTCCAATTGCCCGCTAGTTAACCTACATAGTCCAAGTGTCCGATAGGGAACCTACATAATCCAAGTGCCCGCTAGGGAATCTACATAGTCCAAGTGCCCGTTAGTTAACCTAGATAGTCCAAATGCCCGCTAGGGAACCCACATAGTCCAAGTGCTCGCTAGGGAACCTACACAGTCAAAGGGCCCGCTAGTTAACCTTCATAGTGCAAGTTTTCGCTCCTTAACCTACATATTCCAAGTTCCCGCTAGTTAACCTACATAATCTAAGTGCCCGTTGGCTAACCTAGATAGTCCAACTGCCCACTAGTTGACCTATATAGTCAAAGTGCCAACTAGGGAACCTAGATAGTACAAGTGCCCGCTAGGGAACCTAGATAGTCCAAGTGCCTGTTAGCTAACCTAAATAGTCCAAGTGGCGGCTAGGTAACCTACATACTCCAAGTGCCCGTTCGTTAACCTAAATAATCCAAATGCCCACTAGGTAACCTAGACAGTCGAAGTGCCCGCTAGTTAAACTACATAGTCCAAGTGCCCGATAGGGAACCTACATAATCCAATTGCCCGCTAGGTAACCTACATAGTCCAAGTGCCCGCTAGGTAACCTAGATAGTCCAAGTGCTCGCTAGTTAACCTACATAGTCCAAGTGCCCGCTAGGTAACCTAGATAGTCCAAGTGCCCGCTATTAACCTACATAGTCCAAGTGCCCGCTAGGTAACATAAATAGTCCAAATGCCCGCTAGGGAAACTACATAGTCTAAGTGCCCGCTAGTTAACCTAGATAGTCCAAGTGCCTGCTAGTAAACCTAGATAGTCCAAGTGCCTGCTAGTAAACCTACATAATCCATGGGCCCGGTAGTTAGCCTACATAGTGCAAGGGCCCGTTAGTTAACCTACATCGTCCAAGGGCCCGCTAGTTAACCTAGATAGTCCAAGTGCCCGCTAGGGAACCAACATAGTCCAAGTGCCCGCTAGGGAATTTACATAGTTTAAGGGACCGTTAGCGAACCTACATAGTCCAAGTGCCTGTTAGTTAACCTAGATAGTCCCAGTGCCCGCTAGGTAACCTAGATAGTCCAACAGCCCGGTAGGTAACCTACATACTCCAAGTACCCGCTAGGTAACGTAGATATTTCAAGTGCCAGCTAGGTAACCTAGATAGTCCAAATGCCCGCTAGGTAACCTACAAGTCTAAGTGCCCACTAGGTAATCTATATAGTCCAAATGACTACTAGGGAGCCTACATAGTCCAAATGCCCGCTAGGTAACCTAGGTAGTCAAAGGGCCCGCTAGGAAACCTACATAGTCCTAGTGTCCCCTAGTTAACCTACATTCTCCAAGTGCCCCATAGGGAACCTACATAGTACAAGTGCCCGCTAGGTAACCTACATAGTCCAAGTGCCCGATAGGGAACCTACATAATCCAAGTGCCCGTTAGTTAACCTAGATAGTCCAAGTGCCCGCTTGTTAACCCAGATAGTCCAACAGACCGCTAGGTTACCTACATACTCCAAGAACCCGCTAGGTAACGTAGATAGTTCATGTGCCAGCTAGGTAACCTAGATAGTCCAAGTGTCCGCTAGGTAACCTACAAAGTCTAAGTGCCCGCAAGATTATCTATATAGTCCAAATGCCCGCTAGGGAATCTACATAGTCCAAGGGCCTGCTAGTTAACGTAGATAGTCCAAGTGCCGCTAGCTAATGTACATAGACCAAGGGCCCGCTAGGAAACCTAGATAGTTCAAGGGCCCGCTAGTTAACTTACATAGTCCAAGTGCCCGGTAGTTAAATTACATAGTTCAAGTGTCCATAGGGAACATACATAGCCCAAGTGTCCGCTAGGGAACATACATAGTCCAAGTGCCCGCTAGGGAATCTACATAGTCCAAGGGCCCGCTAGTTAATGTAGATAGTCCAAGTTCCGTAGTTACTCTACATAGTTCAAGGGCCCGTTAGTTAACCTAGATAGTCCAAGTGCCCGCTTGGTAACCCAGATAGTCCAACAGCCCGCTAGGTAACCTACATACTCCAAGAACCCGCTAGGTAACGTAGATAGTTCATGTGCCAGCTAGGTAACCTAGATAGTCCAAGGGCCCGCTAGTTAACCTACATAGTCCAATTGCCCGCTAGTTAACCTACATAGTCCAAGTGTCCGATAGGGAACCTACATAATCCAAGTGCCCGCTAGGGAATCTACATAGTCCAAGTGCCCGTTAGTTAACCTAGATAGTCCAAATGCCCGCTAGGGAACCCACATAGTCCAAGTGCTCCCTAGGGAACCTACACAGTCCAAGGGCCCGCTAGTTAACCTTCATAGTGCAAGTGTCCGCTACTTAACCTACATATTCCAAGTTCCCGCTAGTTAACCTACATAATCTAAGTGCCCGTTGGCTAACCTAGATAGTCCAAAGGCCCGCTAGTTGACCTATATACTCAAAGTGCCAGCTAGGTAACTTAGATAGTACAAGTGCCCGCTAGGGAACCTAGATAGTCCAAGTGCCTGTTAGCTAACCTAAATAGTCCAAGTGGGGCTAGGTAACCTACATAGTCCAAGTGCCCGTTCGTTAACCTAGATAATCCAAATGCCCACTAGGTAACCAAGACAGTCGAAGTGCCCACTAGTTAAACTATATAGTCCAAGTGCCCGATAGGGAACCTACATAAACCAAGTGCCCGCTAGGCAACCTACATAGTCCAAGTGCCCGTTAGTTAACCTAGATAGTCAAAGTGCCTGCTAGGTAACCTAGATAGTCCAAGTGCTCGCTAGGTAACCTACATAGTCCAAGTGCCCGCTAGGGAACCTAAATAGTCCAAATGCCCACTAGGGAAACTACATAGTCCAAGTGGCCGCTGGTTAACCTTGATAGTCCAAGTGCCTGCTAGTAAACCTACATAATCCATGGGCCCGAGAGTTAGCCTACATAGTGCAAGGGCCCGCTAGTTAACCTACATAGTCCAAGTGCCCGATAGGGAACCTACATAATCCAAGTGCCCGTTAGTTAACCTAGATAGTCCAAGTGCCCGCTTGTTAACACAGATAGTCCAACAGACCGCTAGGTTACTTACATACTCCAAGAACCCGCTTGGTAACGTAGATAGTTCATGTGCCAGCTAGGTTACCTAGATAGTCCAAGTGTCCGCTAGGTAACCTACAAAGTCTAAGTGCCCGCAAGATTATCTATATAGTCCAAATGCCCGCTAGGGAATCTACATTGTCCAAGGGCCTGCTAGTTAACGTAGATAGTCCAAGTGCCGCTAGCTAATGTACATAGACCAAGGGCCCGCTAGGAAACCTAGATAGTTCAAGGGCCCGCTAGTTAACCTACATAGTCCAAGTGCCCGGTAGTTAAATTACATAGTTCAAGTGTCCATAGGGAACATACATAGCCCAAGTGTCCGCTAGGGAACATACATAGTCCAAGTGCCCGCTAGGGAATCTACATAGTCCAAGGGCCCGCTAGTTAATGTAGATAGTCCAAGTTCCGTAGTTACTCTACATAGTTCAAGGGCCCGTTAGTTAACCTAGATAGTCCAAGTGCCCGCTTGGTAACCCAGATAGTCCAACAGCCCGCTAGGTAACCTACATACTCCAAGAACCCGCTAGGTAACGTAGATAGTTCATGTGCCAGCTAGGTAACCTAGATAATCCAAGGGCCCCCTAGGTAAACTACCTAGTCCAAATGCCCGATAGGGAACCTATATAGTCCAAGTGCCCGCTAGGTAACCTACATAGTCCAAGTGCCCGCTAGTTAACCTACATAGTCCAATTGCCCGCTAGTTAACCTACATAGTCCAAGTGTCCGACAGGGAACCTACATAATCCAAGTGCCCGCTAGGGAATCTACATAGTCCAAGTGCCCGTTAGTTAACCTAGATAGTCCAAATGCCCGCTAGGGAACCCACATAGTCCAAGTGCTCGCTAGGGAACCTACACAGTCCAAGGGCCCGCTAGTTAACCTTCATAGTGCAAGTGTCCGCTACTTAACCTACATATTCCAAGTTCCCGCTAGTTAACCTACATAATCTAAGTGCCCGTTGGCTAACCTAGATTGTCCAAAGGCCCGCTAGTTGACCTATATACTCAAAGTGCCAGCTAGGTAACCTAGATAGTACAAGTGCCCGCTAGGGAACCTAGATAGTCCAAGTGCCTGTTAGCTAACCTAAATAGTCCAAGTGGGGCTAGGTAACCTACATAGTCCAAGTGCCCGTTCGTTAACTTAGATAATCCAAGTGCCCGTTCGTTAACCTAGATAATCCAAATGCCCACTAGGTAACCTAGACAGTCGAAGTGCCCGCTAGTTAAACTATATAGTCCAAGTGCCCGATAGGGAACCTACATAAACCAAGTGCCCGCTAGGCAACCTACATAGTCCAAGTGCCCGTTAGTTAACCTAGATAGTCAAAGTGCCTGCTAGGTAACCTAGATAGTCCAAGTGCTCGCTAGGTAACCTACATAGTCCAAGTGCCCGCTAGGGAACCTAAATAGTCCAAATGCCCACTAGGGAAACTACATAGTCCAAGTGGCCGCTAGTTAACCTTGATAGTCCAAGTGCCTGCTAGTAAACCTACATAATCCATGGGCCCGAGAGTTAGCCTACATAGTGCAAGGGCCCGCTAGTTAACCTACATCATCCAAGGGCCCGCTAGTTAACCTAGATAGTCCAAGTGCCCGCTAGTTAACCAACATAGTCTAAGTGCCCGCTAGGTAACCAAGACAGTTCAAGTGACCACTAGGTTACCTACATAGTCCAAGTGCCCGTTCGTTAACCAACATAGTCCAAGTGCCGCTAGTTAATCTACATAGTCCAAGGGCCCGCTAGGAAACCTAGATAGTCCAAGGGCCCGCTAGTTAACCTACATAGTCCAAGTGCCCGTTAGTTAACTTACATAGTTCAAGTGTCCATAGGGAACATACATAGCCCAAGTGCCCGCTAGGGAACATACATAGTCCAAGTGCCCGCTAGGGAATCTACATAGTCCAAGGGCCCGCTAGTTAATGTAGATAGTCCAAGTTCCGTAGTTAATCTATAGTTCAAGGGCCCGCTAGTTAACCTATATAGTCCAAGTACCCGCTAGTTAACCTAGATCGTCCAAGTGTCCGCTAGTTAATCTATATAGTACAAGTGCCCGCTAGGGAATCTAGTTAGTCCAAGTGTCCTCTCTTGAACCTACATAGTCCAAGTGCCTGCTAGGGAACCTACATAGTCCAAGTGCCCGCGCTGGAACATACATAGTCCAAGTGCCCGCTAGGGAATCTACATAGTCCAATGGCCCGCTAGTTAACGTAGATAGTCCAAGGGCCCGCTAGTTAACCTACTTAGTCCAAGTACCCGCTAGTTAACCTAGATCTTCCAAGTGCCCGCTAGGTAACCTACATAGTCCAAGGGCCCGCTAGTTAACCTACATAGTCCAAGGGCCCTCTAGTTAACCTAGATAGTCCATGTGCCTGCTAGTTAACCTACATAATCCAATGGCCCGCTAGGTAACCTAGACAGTTCAAGTGGCCACTAGGTTACCTACATATTCCAAGTGCCCGTTCGTTAACCTACATAGTCCAAATGCCCGCTAGGTAACCAATATAGTCGAAATGCCCACTAGGGGCCCTAATAGTCCAAATGCCCGCTAGTTAACCAAGATAGTCCAAGTGCTCACTAGTTACCCTAGATAGTCCAAGTGCCCGCTAGTTATTTATCCTCGATAGACCAAGTGCCCATTAGGAAACCTATCTAGTCCAAGTACCCGCTAGGAAACGTACATAGTCCAAGTGCCCGCTAGGTAACATAGATAGTCCAAGTGCCCGCTAGGTTACGTACATAGTCCAAGTGCCCGCTAGGTAACCTAGATAGTCCAAGTGCTCGCCAGTTAACCTACATAGTCCAAGTGCCTGCTAGGTAACCTAGATAGTCCAAGTGCCCACTAGTTAACCTACATAGTCCAGGTTCCCCCTAGGTAACCTAGATAGTCCAAGGGCCCGCTAGGTAAACTACATAGTCCAAATGCCCGATAGGGAACCTATATAGTCCAAGTGCCCGCTAGGTAACCTACATAGTCCAAGTGCCCGCTAGGTAACCTAAATAGTCCAAATGCCCGCTAGGGTATATACATAGTCCAAGTGCCCGCTAGGGAATCTACATAGTCAACGGGCCCGCTAGTTAATATAGATAGTCCAAGTTCCGTAGTTAATCTACATAGTTCAAGGGCCCGCTAGTTAACCTATATAGTCCAAGTACCCGCTAGTTAACCTAGATCGTCCAAGTGTCCGCTAGTTAATCTACATAGTACAAGTGCCCGCTAGGGAATCTAGTTAGTCCAAGTGTCCGCTCTGGAACCTACATAGTCCAAGTGCCTGCTAGGGAACCTACATAGTCCAAGTGCCCGCGCTGGAACATACATAGTCCAAGTGCCCGCTAGGGAATCTACATAGTCCAAGGGCCCGCTAGTTAACGTAGATTGTCCAAGAGCCGCTAGTTAATCTACATAGTCCAAGGGCCCGCTAGTTAACCTACTTAGTCCAAGTACCCGCTAGTTAACCTAGATCGTCCAAGTGCCCGCTAGGTAACCTACATAGTCCAAGGGCCCGCTAGTTAACCTACATAGTCCAAGGGCCCGCTAGTTAACCTACATCGTCCAAGGGCCCGCTAGTTAACCTAGATAGTCCAAGTGCGCGCTAGTTAACCTACATAGTCCAATTGCCCGCTAGGTAACCTAGACAGTTGATGTGACCACTAGGTTACCTACATAGTCCAAGTGCCCGTTCGTTAACCTACATAGTCCAAATGCCCGCTAGGTAACCAATATAGTCCAAATGCCCGCTAGGGGCCCTAAAAGTCCAAAAGCCCGCTAGTTAACCTAGATAGTCCAAGTGCCCGCTAGTTAACCTAGATAGACCAAGTGCCCGCTAGGAAACATATATAGTCCAAGTACCCGCTAGGAAACTTACATAGTCCAAGTGCCCGCTAGGTAACGTACATAGTCCAAGTGCTCGCTAGGTAACGTAGATAGTCAAAGTGCCTGCTAGGGAACGTACATAGTCCAAGTGCCCACTAGGTAACCTAGATAGTCCAAGTGCCCGCTAGTTAACCTACATAGTCCAAGTGCCTGCTAGGTAACGTAGATAGTCCAAGTGCCCGCTAGTTAACCTACATAGTCCAAGTGCCTGCTAGGTAACCTAGATAGTCCAAGTGCCCACTAGTTAACCTACATAGTCCAGGTTCCCCCTAGGTAACCTAGATAGTCCAAGAGCCCGCTAGGTAAACTATATAGTCCAAATGCCCGATAGGGAACCTATATAGTCCAAGTGCCCACAAGGTAACCTACAAAATCCACGTGCCGGCTAGTTAAACTACATAGTCCAAATGCCCGCTAGTTAACCTACATAGTCCAAGTGTCCGATAGGGAACCTACATAATCCAAGTGCCCGCTAGGGCCCTACATAGTCCACTTGCCCGTTAGTGAACCTAGATAGTCCAAATGCCCGCTAGGGAACCCACATAGTCCAAGTGCTCGCTAGGGAACCTACATAGTCCAAGGGAGCGCTAGGGAACCTACATAGTCCAAGTGCCAGTTTGTTAACCTAGATAGTCCAAGTGCCCGCTAGGCAACCTAGATAGTCCAACAGCCCGCTAGGTAACCTAGAGTCCAAGTGCTCGCCAGGGAACCTACATAGTCCAAGGGCCCGCTAGTTAACCTTCAAAGTGCAAGTGTCCGCTACTTAACCTACATATTCCAAGTTCCCGCTAGTTAACCTACATAATCTAAATGCCCGTTGGCTAACCTAGATAGTCCAAAGGCCCGCTAGTTGACCTATATAGTCAAAGTGCCAGCTAGGTAACCTAGATAGTACAAGTGCCCGCTAGGGAACCTAGATAGTCCAAGTGCTTGTTAGCTAACCTAGATAGTCCAAGTGGCGGCTAGGTAACCTACATAGTCCAAGTGCACGTTCGTTAACCTAGATAATCCAAGTGCCCGTTCGTTAACCTAGATAATCCAAATGCCCACTAGGTAACCTAGACAGTCGAAGTGCCTGCTAGTTACCTACATAGTCCAAGTGCCCGATAGGGAACATACATAATCCAAGTGCCCGCTAGGCAACCTACATAGTCCAAATGCCCGTTAGTTAACCTAGATAGTCAAAGTGCCTGCTAGGTAACCTAGATAATCCAAGTGCCCGCTAGGTAACCTACATAGTCCAAGTGCCCGCTAGGTAACCTAAATAGTCCAAATGCCCGCTAGGGAAATTACATAGTCCAAGTGCCCGCTAGTTAACCTAGATAGTCCAAGTGCCTGCTAGTAAACCTACATAATCCATGGGCCCGCTAGTTACCCTACATAGTGCAAGGGCCCGCTAGTTAACCTACATCGTCCAAGGGCCCGCTAGGTAACCAAGACAGTTCAAATGACCACTAGGTTACCTACATAGTCCAAGGGCCCGTTCGTTAACCTACATAGTCCAAGTGCCCGCTAGGGAATCTACATAGTCCAAGGGCCCGCTAGTTAACCTAGATCGTCCAATGTCCGCTAGTTAATCTACATAGTACAAGTGCCCGCTCGGGAATCTAGTCAGTCCAAGTGCCAGCTATGGAACCTACATAGTCCAAGTGCCTGCTAGGGAACCTACATAGTCCAAGTGCCCGTGCTGGAACATACATAGTCCAAGTGCCCGCTAGGGAATCTACATTGTCCAAGGGCCCGCTAGTTAACGTAGATAGTCCAAGGGCCCGCTAGTTAACCTACTTAGTCCAAGTACCCGCTAGTTAACCTAGATCTTCCAAGTGCCCGCTAGGTAACCTACATAGTCCAAGGGCCCGCTAGTTAACCTACATAGTCCAAGGGCCCGCTAGTTAACCTAGATAGTCCATGTGCCTGCTAGTTAACCTACATAATCCAATGGTCCGCTAGGTAACCTAGACAGTTCAAGTGACCACTAGGTTACCTACATATTCCAAGTGCCCGTTCGTTAACCTACATAGTCCAAATGCCCGCTAGGTAACCAATATAGTACAAATGCCCGCTAGGGGCCCTAATAGTCCAAATGCCCGCTAGTTAACCAAGATAGTCCAAGTGCTCACTAGTTACCCTAGATAGTCCAAGTGCCCGCTAGTTATTTATCCTCGATAGACCAAGTGCCCACTAGGGAACCTATCTAGTCCAAGTACCCGCTAGGAAACGTACATAGTCCAAGTGCCCGCTAGGTAACATAGATAGTCCAAGTGCCCGCTAGGTTACGTACATAGTCCAAGTGCCCGCTAGGTAACCTAGATAGTCCAAGTGCTCGCCAGTTAACCTACATAGTCCAAGTGCCTGCTAGGTAACCTAGATAGTCCAAGTGCCCACTAGTTAACCTACATAGTCCAGGTTCCCCCTAGGTAACCTAGATAGTCCAAGGGCCCGCTAGGTAAACTACATAATCCAAATGCCCGATAGGGAACCTATATAGTCCAAGTGCCCGCTAGGTAACCTACATAGTCCAAGTGCCCGCTAGGTAACCTAAATAGTCCAAATGCCCGCTAGGGTATATACATAGTCCAAGTGCCCGCTAGGGAATCTACATAGTCAACGGGCCCGCTAGTTAATGTAGATTGTCCAAGTTCCGTAGTTAATCTACATAGTTCAAGGGCCCGCTAGTTAACCTATATAGTCCAAGTACCCGCTAGTTAACCTAGATCGTCCAAGTGTCCGCTAGTTAATCTACATAGTACAAGTGCCCGCTAGGGAATCTAGTTAGTCCAAGTGTCCGCTCTGGAACATACATAGTCCAAGTGCCTGCTAGGGAACCTACATAGTCGAAGTGCCCGCGCTGGAACATACATAGTCCAAGTGCCCGCTAGGG
Source organism: Tenrec ecaudatus (assembly GCF_050624435.1). Lineage (NCBI taxonomy): Eukaryota > Metazoa > Chordata > Mammalia > Afrosoricida > Tenrecidae > Tenrec > Tenrec ecaudatus. The sequence continues at coordinate 109,170,874 of NC_134534.1, read as the reverse complement.
AATCTACATAGTCCAAGGGCCCGCTAGTTAACGTAGATTGTCCAAGAGCCGCTAGTTAATCTACATAGTCCAAGGGCCCGCTAGTTAACCTACTTAGTCCAAGTACCCGCTAGTTAACCTAGATCGTCCAAGTGCCCGCTAGGTAACCTACATAGTCCAAGGGCCCGCTAGTTAACCTACATAGTCCAAGGGCCCGCTAGTTAACCTACATCGTCCAAGGGCCCGCTAGTTAACCTAGATAGTCCAAGTGCGCGCTAGTTAACCTACATAGTCCAATTGCCCGCTAGGTAACCTAGACAGTTGACGTGACCACTAGGTTACCTACATAGTCCAAGTGCCCGTTCGTTAACCTACATAGTCCAAATGCCCGCTAGGTAACCAATATAGTCCAAATGCCCGCTAGGGGCCCTAATAGTCCAAAAGCACGCTAGTTAACCTAGATAGTCCAAGTGCCCGCTAGTTAACCTAGATAGACCAAGTGCCCGCTAGGAAACATATATAGTCCAAGTACCCGCTAGGAAACTTACATAGTCCAAGTGCCCGCTAGGTAACGTACATAGTCCAAGTGCTCGCTAGGTAACGTAGATAGTCCAAGTGCCTGCTAGGGAACGTACATAGTCCAAGTGCCCACTAGGTAACCTAGATAGTCCAAGTGCCCGCTAGTTAACCTACATAGTCCAAGTGCCTGCTAGGTAACGTAGATAGTCCAAGTGCCCGCTAGTTAACCTACATAGTCCAAGTGCCTGCTAGGTAACCTAGATAGTCCAAGTGCCCACTAGTTAACCTACATAGTCCAGGTTCCCCCTAGGTAACCTAGATAGTCCAAGAGCCCGCTAGGTAAACTATATAGTCCAAATGCCCGATAGGGAACCTATATAGTCCAAGTGCCCACTAGGTAACCTACAAAATCCAAGTGCCGGCTAGTTAAACTACATAGTCCAAATGCCCGCTAGTTAACCTACATAGTCCAAGTGTCCGATAGGGAACCTACATAATCCAAGTGCCCGCTAGGGCCCTACATAGTCCACTTGCCCGTTAGTGAACCTAGATAGTCCAAATGCCCGCTAGGGAACCCACATAGTCCAAGTGCTCGCTAGGGAACCTACATAGTCCAAGGGAGCGCTAGGGAACCTACATAGTCCAAGTGCCAGTTAGTTAACCTAGATAGTCCAAGTGCCCGCTAGGTAACCTAGATAGTCCAACAGCCCGCTAGGTAACCTAGAGACCAAGTGCTCGCCAGGGAACCTACATAGTCCAAGGGCCCGCTAGTTAACCTTCAAAGTGCAAGTGTCCGCTACTTAACCTACATATTCCAAGTTCCCGCTAGTTAACCTACATAATCTAAATGCCCGTTGGCTAACCTAGATAGTCCAAAGGCCCGCTAGTTGACCTATATAGTCAAAGTGCCAGCTAGGTAACCTAGATAGTACAAGTGCCCGCTAGGGAACCTAGATAGTCCAAGTGCTTGTTAGCTAACCTAGATAGTCCAAGTGGCGGCTAGGTAACCTACATAGTCCAAGTGCACGTTCGTTAACCTAGATAATCCAAGTGCCCGTTCGTTAACCTAGATAATCCAAATGCCCACTAGGTAACCTAGACAGTCGAAGTGCCTGCTAGTTAAACTACATAGTCCAAGTGCCCGATAGGGAACATACATAATCCAAGTGCCCGCTAGGCAACCTACATAGTCCAAATGCCCGTTAGTTAACCTAGATAGTCAAAGTGCCTGCTAGGTAACCTAGATAATCCAAGTGCCCGCTAGGTAACCTACATAGTCCAAGTGCCCGCTAGGTAACCTAAATAGTCCAAATGCCCGCTAGGGAAATTACATAGTCCAAGTGCCCGCTAGTTAACCTAGATAGTCCAAGTGCCTGCTAGTAAACCTACATAATCCATGGGCCCGCTAGTTACCCTACATAGTGCAAGGGCCCGCTAGTTAACCTACATCGTCCAAGGGCCCGCTAGGTAACCAAGACAGTTCAAATGACCACTAGGTTACCTACATAGTCCAAGTGCCCGTTCGTTAACCTACATAGTCCAAGTGCCCGCTAGGGAATCTACATAGTCCAAGGGCCCGCTAGTTCACCTAGATCGTCCAATGTCCGCTAGTTAATCTACATAGTACAAGTGCCCGCTCGGGAATCTAGTCAGTCCAAGTGCCAGCTATGGAACCTACATAGTCCAAGTGCCTGCTAGGGAACCTACATAGTCCAAGTGCCCGTGCTGGAACATACATAGTCCAAGTGCCCGCTAGGGAATCTACATAGTCCAAGGGCCCGCTAGTTAACGTAGATAGTCCAAGGGCCCGCTAGTTAACCTACTTAGTCCAAGTACCCGCTAGTTAACCTAGATCTTCCAAGTGCCCGCTAGGTAACCTACATAGTCCAAGGGCCCGCTAGTTAACCTACATAGTCCAAGGGCCCGCTAGTTAACCTAGATAGTCCATGTGCCTGCTAGTTAACCTACATAATCCAATGGTCCGCTAGGTAACCTAGACAGTTCAAGTGACCACTAGGTTACCCACATATTCCAAGTGCCCGTTCGTTAACCTACATAGTCCAAATGCCCGCTAGGTAACCAATATAGTACAAATGCCCGCTAGGGGCCCTAATAGTCCAAATGCCCGCTAGTTAACCAAGATAGTCCAAGTGCTCACTAGTTACCCTAGATAGTCCAAGTGCCCGCTAGTTATTTATCCTCGATAGACCAAGTGCCCACTAGGGAACCTATCTAGTCCAAGTACCCGCTAGGAAACGTACATAGTCCAAGTGCCCGCTAGGTAACATAGATAGGCCAAGTGCCCGCTAGGTTACGTACATAGTCCAAGTGCCCGCTAGGTAACCTAGATAGTCCAAGTGCTCGCCAGTTAACCTACATAGTCCAAGTGCCTGCTAGGTAACCTAGATAGTCCAAGTGCCCACTAGATAACCTACATAGTCCAGGTTCCCCCTAGGTAACCTAGATAGTCCAAGGGCCCGCTAGGTAAACTACATAGTCCAAATGCCCGATAGGGAACCTATATAGTCCAAGTGCCCGCTAGGTAACCTACATAGTCCAAGTGCCCGCTAGGTAACCTAAATAGTCCAAATGCCCGCTAGGGTATATACATAGTCCAAGTGCCCGCTAGGGAATCTACATAGTCAACGGGCCCGCTAGTTAATGTAGATAGTCCAAGTTCCGTAGTTAATCTACATAGTTCAAGGGCCCGCTAGTTAACCTATATAGTCCAAGTACCCGCTAGTTAACCTAGATCGTCCAAGTGTCCGCTAGTTAATCTACATAGTACAAGTGCCCGCTAGGGAATCTAGTTAGTCCAAGTGTCCGCTCTGGAACCTACATAGTCCAAGTGCCTGCTAGGGAACCTACATAGTCCAAGTGCCCGCGCTGGAACATACATAGTCCAAGTGCCCGCTAGGGAATCTACATAGTCCAAGGGCCCGCTAGTTAACGTAGATTGTCCAAGAGCCGCTAGTTAATCTACATAGTCCAAGGGCCCGCTAGTTAACCTACTTAGTCCAAGTACCCGCTAGTTAACCTAGATCGTCCAAGTGCCCGCTAGGTAACCTACATAGTCCAAGGGCCCACTAGTTAACCTACATAGTCCAAGGGCCCGCTAGTTAACCTACATCGTCCAAGGGCCCGCTAGTTAACCTAGATAGTCCAAGTGCACGCTAGTTAACCTACATAGTCCAATTGCCCGCTAGGTAACCTAGACAGTTGACGTGACCACTAGGTTACCTACATAGTCCAAGTGCCCGTTCGTTAACCTACATAGTCCAAATGCCCGCTAGGTAACCAATATAGTCCAAATGCCCGCTAGGGGCCCTAATAGTCCAAAAGCCCGCTAGTTAACCTAGATAGTCCAAGTGCCCGCTAGTTAACCTAGATAGACCAAGTGCCCGCTAGGAAACATATATAGTCCAAGTACCCGCTAGGAAACTTACATAGTCCAAGTGCCCGCTAGGTAACGTACATAGTCCAAGTGCTCGCTAGGTAACGTAGATAGTCCAAGTGCCTGCTAGGGAACGTACATAGTCCAAGTGCCCACTAGGTAACCTAGATAGTCCAAGTGCCCGCTAGTTAACCTACATAGTCCAAGTGCCTGCTAGGTAACGTAGATAGTCCAAGTGCCCACTAGTTAACCTACATAGTCCAAGTGCACGCTAGGTAACGTACATAGTCCAAGTGCTCGCTAGGTAACGTAGATAGTCCAAGTGCCTGCTAGGGAACGTACATAGTCCAAGTGCCCACTAGGTAACCTAGATAGTCCAAGTGCCCACTAGTTAACCTACATAGTCCAGGTTCCCCCTAGGTAACCTAGATAGTCCAAGAGCCCGCTAGGTAAACTACATAGTCCAAATGCCCGATAGGGAACCTATATAGTCCAAGTGCCCACTAGGTAACCTACAAAATCCAAGTGCCGGATAGTTAACCTACATAGTCCAAATGCCCGCTAGTTAACCTACATAGTCCAAGTGTCCGATAGGGAACCTACATAATCCAAGTGCCCGCTAGGGCCCTACATAGTCCACTTGCCCGTTAGTGAACCTAGATAGTCCAAATGCCCGCTAGGGAACCCACATAGTCCAAGTGCTCGCTAGGGAACCTACATAGTCCAAGGGAGCGCTAGGGAACCTACATAGTCCAAGTGCCAGTTAGTTAACCTAGATAGTCCAAGTGCCCGCTAGGTAACCTAGATAGTCCAACAGCCCGCTAGGTAACCTAGAGTCCAAGTGCTCGCCAGGGAACCTACATAGTCCAAGGGCCCGCTAGTTAACCTTCAAAGTGCAAGTGTCCGCTACTTAACCTACATATTCCAAGTTCCCGCTAGTTAACCTACATAATCTAAATGCCCGTTGGCTAACCTAGATAGTCCAAAGGCCCGCTAGTTGACCTATATAGTCAAAGTGCCAGCTAGGTAACCTAGATAGTACAAGTGCCCGCAAAGGGAACCTAGATAGTCCAAGTGCTTGTTAGCTAACCTAGATAGTCCAAGTGGCGGCTAGGTAACCTACATAGTCCAAGTGCACGTTCGTTAACCTAGATAATCCAAGTGCCCGTTCGTTAACCTAGATAATCCAAATGCCCACTAGGTAACCTAGACAGTCGAAGTGCCTGCTAGTTAACCTACATAGTCCAAGTGCCCGATAGGGAACATACATAATCCAAGTGCCCGCTAGGTAACCTAAATAGTCCAAATGCCCGCTAGGGAAATTACATAGTCCAAGTGCCCGCTAGTTAACCTAGATAGTCCAAGTGCCTGCTAGTAAACCTACATAATCCATGGGCCCGCTAGTTACCCTACATAGTGCAAGGGCCCGCTAGTTAACCTACATCGTCCAAGGGCCCGCTAGGTAACCAAGACAGTTCAAATGACCACTAGGTTACCTACATAGTCCAAGTGCCCGTTCGTTAACCTACATAGTCCAAGTGCCCGCTAGGGAATCTACATAGTCCAAGGGCCCGCTAGTTAACCTAGATCGTCCAATGTCCGCTAGTTAATCTACATAGTACAAGTGCCCGCTCGGGAATCTAGTCAGTCCAAGTGCCAGCTATGGAACCTACATAGTCCAAGTGCCTGCTAGGGAACCTACATAGTCCAAGTGCCCGCGCTGGAACATACATAGTCCAAGTGCCCGCTAGGGAATCTACATAGTCCAAGGGCCCGCTAGTTAACGTAGATAGTCCAAGGGCCCGCTAGTTAACCTACTTAGTCCAAGTACCCGCTAGTTAACCTAGATCTTCCAAGTGCCCGCTAGGTAACCTACATAGTCCAAGGGCCCGCTAGGTAACCAAGACAGTTAAAATGACCACTAGGTTACCTACATAGTCCAAGTGCCCGTTCGTTAACCTACATAGTCCAAGTGCCCGCTAGGGAATCTACATAGTCCAAGGGCCCGCTAGTTAACCTAGATCGTCCAATGTCCGCTAGTTAATCTACACAGTCCAAGGGCCCGCTAGGAAACCTAGATAGTCCATGGGCCCGCTAGTTAACCTACATAGTCCAAGTGCCCGGTAGTTAACTTACATAGTTCAAGTGTCCATAGGGAACAAACATAGCCCAAGTGCCCGCTATGGAACATACATAGTCCAAGTGCCCGCTAGGGAATCTACATAGTCCATGGGCCCGCTAGGGAATCTACATAGTCCATGGGCCCGCTAGGTAATGTAGATAGTCCAAGTTCCGTAGTTAATCTACATAGTTCAAGGGCCCGCCAGTTAACCTACATAGTCCAAGTACCCGCTAGTTAGCCAAGATCGTCCAAGTGTCCGCTAGTTAATCTACATAATACAAGTGCCCGCTGGGGAATCTAGTTAGTCCAAGTGTCCGCTTTGGAACATACATAGTCCAAGTGCCCGCTAGGGAATCTACATAGTCCAAGTGCCCGTTAGTTAACCTAGATAGTCAAAGTGCCTGCTAGGTAACCTAGATAGTCCAAGTGCCTGCTAGGTAACCTACATAGTCCAAGTGCCCACTAGGTAACCTAAATAGTCCTAATGCCCGCTAGGGAAACTACATAGTCCAAGTGCCCGCTACTTAACCTAGATAGTCCAAGTGCCTGCTAGTAAACCTACATAATCCATTGTCCCGCTCGTTAATCTACATAGTCCAAGTGCACGCTAGGTAACCAATATAGTCCAAATGTCCGCTAGGGGCCCTAATACTCCAAAAGCCCGCTAGTTAACCTAGATAATCCAAGTGCTCGCTAGTTAACCTAGATAGTCCAAGTGCCCGCTAGTTAACCTAGATAGACCACGTGCCCGCTAGGGATCCTATCTAGTCCAGGTACCCGCTAGGAAACGTACATAATCCAGTGCCCGCTAGGTAACGTACATAGTCTAAGTGCCCGCTAGGTAACGTAAATAGTCCAAGGGCCTGCTAGGGAACGTACATAGTCCAAGTGCCTGCTAGGTAACCTAGATAGTCCAAATGCCCACTAGTTAACCTACATAGTCCAGGTTCCCCCTAGGTAACCTAGATAGTCCAAGGGCCCGCTAGGTAACCTACATTGTCCTAGTGCCCCCTAGTTAACCTACATTCTCCACGTGCCCGATAGGGAACCTACATAGTCCAAGTGCCCGCTAGGTAACCTACATGGTCCAAATGCCCTCTAGTAAACCTACATAGTCCAAGTGCCCGATACGGAACCTACATAATCCAAGTGCCCGCTAGGGAACCTACATAGTCCAAGTGCCCGTTAGTTAACCTAGATAGTCCAAGTGCCCGCTAGGTAACCTAGATAATCCAACAGCCCTGTAGGTAACCTACATACTCCAAGTACCCGCTAGGTAACGTAGATAGTTCAAGTGTCTGCTAGGTAAGCTACAAAGTCTAAGTGCCTGCTAAGTAATCTATATCGTCCAAATAACCGCTATGGAGCCTACATAGTCCTAATGCCCGCTAGGTAACCTAGATAGTCTAAGGGCCCGCTAGGTAACCTACATAGTCCTAGTGCCCTCTAGTTAACCTACATTTTCCAAGTGCCCGATAGGGAACCTACATAATCCAAGTGCCCACTAGTTGACCTACATAGTCCAAGTGCCCGCTAGGTAACCTAGATAATCCTAGTGCCCGCTAGGGAACCTTCATAGTCCTAGTGCCAGCTAGGTAACCTAGAGAGTCCAAGTGCCCGCTAGTTAACCTAGATAGTCCTAGTGCCCGTTAGTTAACCTAGAGTGTCCAAGTGCCCACTAGGGGACGTACTTAGTCCAAGTGCCCGTTAGCTAACCTAGATAGTCCAAGTGCCCGCTAGATAACCTACATAGTACAAGGGCCCGCTAGTTGACCTAGATAGTCCAAGTGCCCGCTAGTTAACCTAGATAGTCCAAGTGCCCGCTAGTTAACCTAAGTAGTCCAAATGTCCGATAGGGATCCTACATAGTCCAAGTGCCCGCTAAGTAACCCACATAGTCCAAGTGCCCGTTAGCTAACCTAGATAGTCCAAGTGCCCATTAGTTAACATTGATCATCCAAGTGCCCGCTAGTTAACCTACATAGTCCAAGGGCCCGCTAGTTAACCTACGTAGTCCAAGGTCCGCTAGTTAACCTAGATATTCCAAGTGCTCGCTAGTTAACCTACATAGTACAAGGACCCGCTAGTTGACCTAGATAGTCCAAGTGCCCGCTAGTTAACCAAGATAGTCCAAGTGCCCGCTAGTTAACCTAAGTAGTCCAAATGTCCGATAGGGATCCTACATAGTCCAAGTGCCCGCTAAGTAACCCACATAGTCCAAGTGCCCGTTCGTTAACCTAGATAGTCCAAGTGCCCTCTAGGAAAGCTACATAGTCCAAGGGCCCGCTAGGTAACCTAGAGTCCAAGTGCTCGCGAGTTAAACTACATAGTCCAAGAGCCGCTATGTGACCTAGATAGTCAAAGTGCCCGTTAGGTAACCTAGATAGTCCAAGTGACCGCTAGGTAACTTACATTGTCCAAGTTCCCGCTAGGTAAACTAGATACTCAAAGTGCCCGTTACCTAACCTAGATAGTCTAAGTGCCCGCTAAGCAACCTACATAGTCCAAGTGCCCATTCGTTAACCTAAAATCCAAGTGCCCGCTAGGTAACCTAGATAGTCCAAGGGCCCGCTAGTTAACCTACATAGTCCAAGGGCTCACTTGTTAACTTTGATAGTCCAAGTGCCCGCTAGTTAACCTAGATCGTCCAAGTGCCCGCTAGTTAACCTAGATAGTCCTAGTGCCCGTTAGTTAACCTAGAGTGTCCAAGTGCCCACTAGGGGACGTACTTAGTCCAAGTGCCCGTTAGCTAACCTAGATAGTCCAAGTGCCCGCTAGTTAACATTGATCATCCAAGTGCCCGCTAGTTAACCTACATAGTCCAAGGGCCCGCTAGTTAACCTACGTAGTCCAAGGTCCGCAAGTTATCCTAGATAGTCCAAGTGCTCGCTAGTTAAACTACATAGTACAAGGGCCCGCTAATTGACCTAGATAGTCCAAGTGCCCACTAGGTAACCTACATAGTCCAAGTTCCCGCTAGGTAACCTAGATAGTCCAAGTGCCCGTTACCTAACCTAGATAGTCCAATTGCCCGCTATGCAACATACATAGTCCAAGTGCCCGTTTGTTAACCTAGAAGGCCAAGTTTCCCCTAGGTTACCTACATAGTACAAGTGCCCGCTAGGTAACCTAGATATTCCAAGTGCCCGCTAGTTAACCTACATAGTCCAAGTGCCCAGTAGTTATCTTACATAGTTCAAGTGTCCATAGGGAACATACATAGCCCAAGTGCCCGCTAGGGAACATACATAGTCCAAGTGCCTGCTAGGGAATCTACATAGTCCAATTACACGCTAGTTAACGTAGATAGTCCAAGTTCCGCTAGTTAATCTACATAGTTCAAGGGACCGCTACTTAACCTACATAGTCCAATTACCCGCTAGTTAACCTAGATCTACCAAGTGTCCACTAGTTAATCTACATAGCCCAAGTGCCCGCTCTGGAACCTACATAGTCCAAGTGCCTGCTAGGGAACCTACATAGTCCAAGTGCCCGCGCTGGAACATACAAAGTCCAAGTGCCGCTAGTTAATCTACATAGTCCAAGGACCCGCTAGTTAACCTACATAGTCCAAGTACCCGCTAGTTATCCTAGATCGTCCAAGTGCCCGCTAGGTAAACTACATAGTCCAAGGGCCTGCTAGTTAACCTACATAGTCCAAGGGCCCGCTAGTTAACCTACATCGTCCAAGGGCCCGCTAGTTAACCTAGATAGTCTAAGTGCCCGTTAGTTAACCTACATAGTCCAAGTGCCCGCTAGGTAACCTAGACAGTTCAAGTGACCACTAGATTACCTACATAGTCCAAGTGCTCGTTCGTTAACCTACATAGTTCAAATGCCCGCTAGGTAACCAATATAGTCCAAATGCCCTCTAGGGGCCCTAATAGTCCAAATAGCCACTAGTTACCCTAGATAGTCCAAGTGCTCGCTAGTTAACCTAGATAGTCCAAGTGCCCGCTAGTTAACCTAGATAGACCAAGTGCCCGCTAGGGAACCTATCTAGTCCAAGTACTCGCTAGGAAACGTACATAGTCCAAGTGCCCGCTAGGTAACATAGATAGTCCTAGTGCCCGCTAGGGAACGGACATAGTCCAAGTGCCCGCTAGGTAACCTAGATAGTCCTAGTGCTCGCTACTTAACCTACATAGTCCAAGTGCCTGCTAGGTAACCTACATAGTCCAAGTGCCCACTAGTTAACCTACATAGTCCAGGTTCCCCCTAGGTAACCTAGATAGTCCAAGGGCCCGCTAGGTAACCTACATAGTTCAAATGCCCGTTAGTTAACCTACATAGTCCAAGTGCCCGCTAGGGAACTTACATAGTCCAAGGGCCCGCTAGCGAACCTACATAGTCCATGTGCCCGTTAATTAACCTAGATAGTCCCAGTGCCCGCTAGGTAACCTAGATAGTCCAACAGCCCGGTAGGTAACCTACATACTCCAAGTACCCGCTAGATAACGTAGGTAGTTCAAGTGCCAGCTAGGTAACCTAGATATTCCAAGTGCCCGCTAGGTAACCTACAAGCCAAAGTGCCCGCTAGGTAATCTATATAGTCCAATTGACTACTAGGGAGCCTACATAGTCCAAATGCCCGCTAGGTAACCTAGGTAGTCCAAGGGCCCGCTGGGAAACCTACATAGTCCTAGTGCCCCCTAGTTAACCTACATTCTCCAAGTGCCAGATAGGGAACCTACATAGTCCAAGTGCCCGTTAGGTAACCTAGATAGTCCAAATGCCCGCCAGGAAACCCACATAGTCCAAGTGCCCGCTAGGGAATTTACATAGTTCAAGGGCCCGCTAGAGAACCTACATAGTCCAAGTGCCCGTTAGGTAACCTAGATAGTCCAAATGCCCGCCAGGAAACCCACATAGTCCAAGGGCCCGCTAGGGAATTTACATCGTCCAAGGGCCCGCTAGAGAACCTACATAGTCCAAGTGCCCGTTTGGTAACCCAGATAGTCCAACAGCCCGCTAGGTAACCTACATACTCCACGAACCCGCTAGGTAACGTAGATAGTTCAGGTGCCAGCTAGGTAACCAAGGTAGTCCAAGTGTCTGCTAGGTAACCTACAAAGTCTAAGTGCCCGCTAGATTATCTATATAGTCTAAATGTCCGCTAGGGAATCTACATAGTCTAAGGGCCCGCTAGTTAACATAGATAGTCCAAGTGCCGCTAGTTAATCTACACAGTCCAAGGGCCCGCTAGGAAACCTAGATAGTCCAAGGGCCCGCTAGTTAACCTACATAGTCCAAGTGCCCGGTAGTTAACTTACATAGTTCAAGTGTCCATAGGGAACATACATAGCCCAAGTGCCCGATAGGGAACATACATAGTATAAGTGCCCGCTAGGGAATCTACATAGTCCAAGGGCCCGCTAGTTAATGTAGATAGTCCAAGTTCCGTAGTTAATCTACATAGTTCAAGGGCCCGCTAGTTAACCTACATAGTCCAAGTACCCGTTAGTTAACCTAGATCGTCCAAGTGTCCGCTAGTTAATCTACATAGTACAAGTGCCCGCTAGGGAATCTAGTTAGTCCAAGTGTCCTCTCTGGAACCTACGTAGTCCAAGTGCCTGCTAGGGAACCTACATAGTCCAAGTGCCCGCGCTGGAACATACATAGTCCAAGTGCCCGCTAGGGAATCTACATAGTCCAAGGGCCCGCTAGTTAACCTACATAGTCCAAGTACCCGCTAGTTAACCTAGATCGTCCAAGTGCCCGCTAGGTAACCTACATAGTCCAAGGGCCCGCTAGTTAACCTACATCGTCCAAGGGCCCGCTAGTTAACCTACATAGTCCAAGTGCCCGCTAGTTAACCTACATAGTCCAAATGCCCGCTAGGTAACCAATATAGTCCAAATGCCCGCTAGGGCCCTAATAGTCCAAATGCCCGCTAGTCAACCTAGATAGTCCAAGTGCCCGCTAGTTATCCTCGATAGACCACGTGCCCACTAGGGAACCTATCTAGTCCAAGTACCCGCTAGGAAACGTACATAGTCCAAATGCCTGCTAGGTAACATAGATACTCCAAGTGCCCGCTAGGGAACGTACATAGTCCAAGTGCCCGCTAGGTAACCTACATAGTCCAAGTATCCGCTAGTTAACCTAGTTCATCCAAGTGCCCGCTAGGTAACCTACAGAGTCAAAGGGCCCGCTAGTTAACCTACATAGTCCAAGGGCCCGCTAGTTAACCTACATCGTCCAAGGGCCCGCTAGTTAACCTACATCGTCCAAGGGCCCGCTAGTTAACCTAGATAGTCCAAGTGCCCGTTCGTTAACCTACATAGTCCAAATTCCCGCTAGGTAACCAATATAGACCAAATGCCCACTAGAGGCCCTAATAATCCAAATGCCCGCTAGATAACCTAGATAGTCCAAGTGCTCACTAGTTAACCTAGATAGTCCAAGTGCACGCCAGTTATCCTCGATAAACCAAGTGCCCCCTAGGGAACCTATCTAGTCCAAGTACCCGCTAGGAAACGTACATAGTCCAAGTGCCCGCTAGGTAACATAGATACTTCAAGTGCCCGCTAGGGAACGTACATAGTCCAAGTGCCCGCTAGTTAACCTAGATAGTCCCAAGTGCCTGCTAGTAAACCTACATAATCCTGGGCCCGCTAGTTAGCCTACATAGTGCAAGGGCCCGCTAGTTAACCGACATCGTCCAAGGGCCCGCTAGTTAACCTAGATAGACCAAGTGTCCGCTAGGAAACCTATCTAGTCCAAGTACCCGCTAGGAAACTTACATAGTCCAAGTGCCCGCTAGGTAACGTACATAGTCCAAGTGCTCGCTAGGTAACCTAGATGGTCCAAGTGCCCGCTGGTTAACCTACATAGTCCAAGTGCCTGCTAGGTAACCTAGATAGTCCAAGTGCCCACTAGTTAACCTACATAGTCCAGTTTCCCCGTTGGTAAGCTAGATAGTTCAAGGGCCCGCTAGGTAAACTACATAGTCCAAATGCCCGATAGGGAACCTATATAGTCCAAGTGCCCGCTAGGTAACCTACATAGTCCAAATGCCCGCTAGTTAACCTACATAGTCCAAGTGCCCGATAGGGAACCTACATAATCCAAGTGCCCGCTAGGGAACCCACATAGTCCAAGAACCCGTTAGTTAACCTAGATAGTCCAAATGCCCGCTAGGGAACCCACATAGTCCAAGTGCTCGCAAGGGAACCTACACAGTCAGAGGGGCCCGCTAGTTAACCTTCATAGTGCATGTGTCCGCTACTTAACCTACATATTCCAAGTTCCCGCTAGTTAACCTACATAATCTAAGTGCCCGTGTGCTAACCTAGATAGTCCAAAGGCCCGCTAGTTGACCTATATAGTCAAAGTGCCAGCTAGGTAACCTAGATAGTACAAGTGCCCGCTAGGGAACCTAGATAGTCCAAGTGCCTATTAGCTAACCTAGATAGTCCAAGTGGCGGCTAGGTAACCTACATAGTCCAAGTGCCCGTTCGTTAACCTAGTTAATCCAAGTGCCCGTTCGTTAACCTAGATAATCCAAATGCCCACTAGGTAACCTAGACATTCGTAGTGCCCGCTAGATAACCTACATAGTCCAAGTGCCCGATAGGGAACCTACATAATCCAAGTGCCCGCTAGGCAACCTACATAGTCCAAGTGCCCGTTAGTTAACCTAGATAGTCAAAGTGCCTGCTAGGTAACCTAGATAGTCCAAGGGCCCGCTAGGTAACCTACATAGTCCAAGTGCCCGCTAGGTAACCTAGATAGTCCAAATGCCCGCCAGGAAACCCACATACTCCAAGTGCCCGCTAGGGAATTTACATAGTCCAAAGTCCCGCTAGAGAACCTACATAGTCCAAGTGCCCGTTAGGTAACCTAGATAGTCCAAATGCCCGCCAGGAAACCCACATAGTCCAAGGGCCCGCTAGGGAATTTACATAGTCCAAGGGCCCGCTAGAGAACCTACAGAGTCCAAGTGCCCGTTAGTTAACCTAGATAGTCCAAGTGCCCGCTTGGTAACCCAGATAGTCCAACAGCCCGCTAGGTAACCTACATACTCCACGAACCCGCTAGGTAACGTAGATAGTTCAGGTGCCAGCTAGGTAACCAAGTTAGTCCAAGTGTCTGCTAGGTAACCTACAAAGTCTAAGTGCCCGCTAGATTATCTATATAGTCTAAATGCCCGCTAGGGAATCTACATAATCTAAGGGCCCGCTAGCTAACATAGATAGTCCAAGTGCCGCTAGTTAATCTACACAGTCCAAGGGCCCGCTAGGAAACCTAGATAGTCCAAGGGCCCGCTAGTTAACCTACATAGTCCAAGTGCCCGGTAGTTAACTTACATAGTTCAAGTGTCCATAGGGAACATACATAGCCCAAGTGCCCGATAGGGAACATACATAGTATAAGTGCCCGCTAGGGAATCTACATAGTCCAAGGGCCCGCTAGTTAATGTAGATAGTCCAAGTTCCGTAGTTAATCTACATAGTTCAAGGGCCCGCTAGTTAACCTACATAGTCCAAGTACCCGTTAGTTAACCTAGATCGTCCAAGTGTCCGCTAGTTAATCTACATAGTACAAGTGCCCGCTAGGGAATCTAGTTAGTCCAAGTGTCCTCTCTGGAACCTACGTAGTCCAAGTGCCTGCTAGGGAACCTACATAGTCCAAGTGCCCGCGCTGGAACATACATAGTCCAAGTGCCCGCTAGGGAATCTACATAGTCCAAGGGCCCGCTAGTTAACCTACATAGTCCAAGTACCCGCTAGTTAACCTAGATCGTCCAAGTGCCCGCTAGGTAACCTACATAGTCCAAGGGCCCGCTAGTTAACCTACATAGTCCAAGGGCCCGCTAGTTAACCTACATCGTCCAAGGGCCCGCTAGTTAACCTACATAGTCCAAGTGCCCGCTAGTTAACCTACATAGTCCAAATGCCCGCTAGGTAACCAATATAGTCCAAATGCCCGCTAGGGCCCTAATAGTCCAAATGCCCGCTAGTCAACCTAGATAGTCCAAGTGCCCGCTAGTTATCCTCGATAGACCACGTGCCCACTAGGGAACCTATCTAGTCCAAGCACCCGCTAGGAAACGTACATAGTCCAAATGCCTGCTAGGTAACATAGATACTCCAAGTGCCCGCTAGGGAACGTACATAGTCCAAGTGCCCGCTAGGTAACCTACATAGTCCAAGTATCCGCTAGTTAACCTAGATCATCCAAGTGCCCGCTAGTTAACCTACATAGTCCAAGGGCCCGCTAGTTAACCTACATAGTCCAAGGGCCCGCTAGTTAACCTACATCGTCCAAGGGCCCGCTAGTTAACCTAGATAGTCCAAGTGCCCGTTCGTTAACCTACATAGTCCAAATGCCCGCTAGGTAACCAATATAGACCAAATGCCCACTAGAGGCCCTAATAATCCAAATGCCCGCTAGATAACCTAGATAGTCCAAGTGCTCACTAGTTAACCTAGATTGTCCAAGTGCACGCCAGTTATCCTCGATAAACCAAGTGCCCCCTAGGGAACCTATCTAGTCCAAGTACCCGCTAGGAAACGTACATAGTCCAAGTGCCCGCTATGTAACATAGATACTTCAAGTGCCCGCTAGGGAACGTACATAGTCCAAGTGCCCGCTAGGTAACCTACATAGTCCAAGTGCCTGCTAGGTAACCTAGATAGTCCAAGTGCCCACTAGTTAACCTACATAGTCCAGGTTCCCCCTAGGTAACCTAGATAGTCCAAGTGCCCGTTAGTTAACATAGATAGTCAAAGTACCTGCTATGTAACCTAGATAGTCGAAGTGCCCGCTAGGTAACCTACATAGTCCAAGTGCCCGCTAGGTAACCTAAATAGTCCAAATGCCCGCTAGTGAAACTACATAGTCCAAGTGCCCACTAGTTAACCTAGATAGTCCCAAGTGCCTGCTAGTAAACCTACATAATCCTAGGCCCGCTAGTTAGCCTACATAGTGCAAGGGCCCGCTAGTTAACCGACATCGTCCAAGGGCCCGCTAGTTAACCTAGATAGACCAAGTGCCCGCTAGGAAACCTATCTAGTCCAAGTACCCGCTAGGAAACTTACATAGTCCAAGTGCCCACTAGGTAACGTACATAGTCCAAGTGCTCGCTAGGTAACCTAGATAGTCCAAGTGCCCGCTGGTTAACCTACATAGTCCAAGTGCCTGCTAGGTAACCTAGATAGTCCAAGTGCCCACTAGTTAACCTACATAGTCCAGTTTCCCCGTTGGTAAGCTAGATAGTTCAAGGGCCCGCTAGGTAAACTACATAGTCCAAATGCCCGATAGGGAACCTATATAGTCCAAGTGCCCGCTAGGTAACCTACATAGTCCAAATGCCCGCTAGATAACCTACATAATCCAAGTGCCCGATAGGGAACCTACATAATCCAAGTGCCCGCTAGGGAACCCACATAGTCCAAGAACCCGTTAGTTAACCTAGATAGTCCAAATGCCCGCTAGGGAACCCACATAGTCCAAGTGCTCGCAAGGGAACCTACACAGTCAGAGGGGCCCGCTAGTTAACCTTCATAGTGCAAGTGTCCGCTACTTAACCTACATATTCCAAGTTCCCGCTAGTTAACCTACATAATCTAAGTGCCCGTTTGCTAACCTAGATAGTCCAAAGGCCCGCTAGTTGACCTATATAGTCAAAGTGCCAGCCAGGTAACCTAGATAGTACAAGTGCCCGCTAGGGAACCTAGATAGTCCAAGTGCCTGTTAGCTAACCTAGATAGTCCAAGTGGCGGCTAGGTAACCTACATAGTCCAAGTGCCCGTTCGTTAACCTAGATAATCCAAGTGCCCGTTCGTTAACCTAGATAATCCAAATGCCCACTAGGTAACCTAGACAGTCGTAGTGCCCGCTAGATAACCTACATAGTCCAAGTGCCCGATAGGGAACCTACATAATCCAAGTGCCCGCTAGGCAACCTACATAGTCCAAGTGCCCGTTAGTTAACCTAGATAGTCAAAGTGCCTGCTAGGTAACCTAGATAGTCCAAGGGCCCGCTAGGTAACCTCCATAGTCCAAGTGCCCGCTAGGTAACCTAAATAGTCCAAATGCCCGCTAGGGAAACTACGTAGTCCAAGTGCCCGCTAGTTAACCTAGATAGTCCAAGTGCCTGCTAGTAAACCTACATAATCCATGGGCCCGCTAGTTAGCCTACATAGTGCAAGGGCCCGCTAGTTAACCTACATCATCGAAGGGCCCGCTAGTTAACCTAGATAGTCCAAGTGCCTTCTAGTTAACCTACATAATATAAGTGCCCGCTAGGTAACCAAGACAGTTCAATTGACCACTAGGTTACCTATATAGTCCAAGTGCCCGTTCGTTAACCTACATAGTCCAAGTGACCGCTAGGTAATCAATATAGTCCAAATGCCGCTAGGGGCCCTAATAATCCAAATGCCCGCTAGTTAACCTAGATAGTCCAAGTGCTCGCTAGTTAACCGAGATAATGCAAGTGCCCACTAGTTAACCTAGATAGACCAAGTGCCCGCTAGGGAACCTATCTAGTCCAAGTACCCGCTAGGAAACGTCCATAATCCAGTGCCCGCTAGGTAACATACATAGTCCAAGTGCTCGCTAGGTAACATAGATATTCCAAGTGCCCGCTAGGGAACGTACATAGTCAAAGTGCCTGCTAGGTAACCTAGATAGTCCAAGTGCCCGCTAGTTAACCTACATAGTCCAAGTGCCTGCTAGGTAACCTAGATAGTCCAAGTGCCCGTTAGTTAACCTAGATAGTCCCAGTGCCCGCTTGGTAACTTAGATAGTCCAACATCCACCTAGGTAACCTACATACTCCAAGAACCCGTTATAACGTAGATAGTTCAAGTGCCAGCTAGGTAACCTAGATAGTTCTTGTGCCTGTTACCTAACCTAGATAGTCCAATTGCCCGCTATGCAACATACATTGTCCAACTGCCCGTTCTTTAACCTAGAAGTCCAAGTGCCCGCGAGGTAACCTAGACTCTCCAAGTGCCTGCTAGGTTACCTACATAGTCCAAATGCCCGTTCGGTAACCTAGATAGTGCAAGTGCCCGGTATTTAACCTACATAGTCCAAGTGCCCGCTAGGTAACCTAGATAGTCCAAGGGCACGCTAGTTAACCTACATAGTCCAAGTGCCCGGTAGTTTAATTACATAGTTCAAGTGTCCGTAGGGAACATACAGAGTCCATGTGCCGCTAGGGAACATACATAGTCCAAGTGCCCGTAGGGAATCTACATAGTCCAAGGGCCCGCTAGTTAATGTAGATTGTCCAAGTGCCGCTAGTTAATCTACATAGTCCAAGGGCCCGCTAGGTAACCTACATAATCCAAGTACCCGCTAGTTAACCTAGATCGGCCAAGTGCCCACTATGTAACCTACATAGTCCAAGGGCTCGCTAGTTGACCTACATAGTCCAAGGGCCCGCTAGTTAACCTACATCGTCCAAGGGCCTGCTAGTTAACCTAGATAGTCCATGTGCCCGTTAGTTAACCTAGAGTGTCCAAGTGCCCACTAGGGGACGTACTTAGTCCAAGTGCCCGTTAGCTAACCTAGATAGTCTAAGTGCCCGCTAAGTAACCTACATAGTCCAAGTGCCCGTTCGTTAACCTACGTAGTCCAAGGTCCGCTAGTTAACCTAGAGAGTCCAAGTGCTCGCTAGTTAACCTACATAGAACAAGGGCTCCCTAGTTGACCTAGATAGTCCAAGTGCCCGCTAGTTAAACTAAGTAGTCCAAATATCCGATAGGGATCCTACATAGTCCAAGTGCCCGCTAGGTAACCCACATAGTCCAAGTGCCCGTTCGTTAACCTAGATAGTCCAAGTGCCTGCTAGGAAACCTACATAGTCCAAGGGCCCGCTAGTTAACCTAGAGTCCAAGTGCTCGCTAGTTAACCTACATAGTCCAAGTGCCCGCTATGTAACCTAGATAGTCAACTTGCCCGTTAGGTAATCTAGATAGTCCAAGTGACCGCTAGGTAACTTACATTGTCCAAGTTCCCGCTAGGTAAACTAGATACTCAATGTGCCCGTTACCTAACCTAGATAGTCTAAGTGCCCACTAAGCAACCTACATAGTCCAAGTGCCCGTTCGTTAACCTAGAAATCCAAGTGCCCGCTAGGTAACCTAGACAGTCCAAGTGCCCGCTAGGTTACCTGCATATTCCAAGTGCCCGTTCGTTAACCTAGATAGTCCAAGTGCACACAAGGTAACCTAAATAGTCCAAGTGCCCGCTAGGTAACCTATATAGTCCAAGTGCCCGCTAGGTAACCTAGATAGTTCAAGGGCCCGCTAGTTAACCTACATAGTCCAAGTGCCCGATAGGAAACCCACATAGTCCAAGTACCCGTTAGTTAACCTAGATAGTCCAAATGCCCACTAGGGAACCCACATAGTCCAAGTGCTCGCAAGGGAACCTACACAGTCCAAGGGCCCGCTAGTTAACCTACATAATCTAAGTGCCCGTTGGCTAACCTAGATAGTCCAAAGGCCCGCTAGTTGACCTATATAGTCAAAGTGCCAGCTAGGTAACCTAGATAGTACAAGTGCCCGCTAGGGAACCTAGATAGTCCAAGTGCCTGTTAGCTAACCTAGATAGTCCAAGTGGCGGCTAGGTAACCTACATAGTCCAAGTGCCCGTTCGTTAACCTAGATAATCCAAGTGCCCGTTCGTTAACCTAGATAATCCAAATGCCCACTAGGTAACCTAGACAGTCGTAGTGCCCGCTAGATAACCTACATAGTCCAAGTGCCCGATAGGGAACCTACATAATCCAAGTACCCGCTAGGCAACCTACATAGTCCAAGTGCCCATTAGTTAACCTAGATAGTCAAAGTGCCTGCTAGGTAACCTAGATAGTCCAAAGGCCCGCTAGGTAACCTACATAGTCCAAGTGCCCGCTAGGTAACCTAAATAGTCCAAATGCCCGCTAGGGAAACTACATAGTCCAAGTGCCCGCTAGTTAACCTAGATAGTCCAAGTGCCTGCTAGTAAACCTACATAATCCATGGGCCCGCTAGTTAGCCTACATAGTGCAAGGGCCCGCTAGTTAACCTACATCGTCCAAGGGCCCGCTAGTTAACCTAGATAGTGCAAGTGCCCGCTAGTTAACCTACATAATCTAAGTGCCCGCTAGGTAACCAAGACAGTTCAATTGACCACTAGGTTACCTACATAGTCCAAGTCCCCGTTCATTAACCTACATAGTCCAAGTGATCGCTAGGTAACCAATATAGTCCAAATGCCCGCTAGGGGCCCTAATAATCCAAATGCCCGCTAGTTAACCTAGATAGTCCAAGTGCTCGCTAGTTAACCTAGATAGTGCAAGTGCCCGCTAGTTAACCTAGATAGACCAAGTGCCCGCTAGGGAACCTATCTAGTCCAAGTACCCGCTAGGAAACGTCCATAATCCAGTGCCCGCTAGGTAACATACATAGTCCAAGTGCTCGCTAGGTAACATAGATAGTCCAAGTGCCCGCTAGGGAACGTACATAGTCAAAGTGCCTGCTAGGTAACCTAGATAGTCCAAGTGCCCGCTAGTTAACCTACATAGTCCAAGTGCCTGCTAGGTAACCTAGATAGTCCAAGTACCCGTTAGTTAACCTAGATAGTCCCAGGGCCCGCTTGGTAACTTAGATAGTCCAACATCCACCTAGGTAACCTACATACTCCAAGAACCCGTTATAACGTAAATAGTTCAAGTGCCAGCTAGGTAACCTAGATAGTTCTTGTGCCTGTTACCTAACCTAGATAGTCCAATTGCCCGCTAAGCAACATACATAGTCCAACTGCCCGTTCTTTAACGTAGAAGTCCAAGGGCCCGCGAGGTAACCTAGACTCTCCAAGTGTCTGCTAGGTTACCTACATAGTCCAAATGCCCGTTCGGTAACCTAGATAGTGCAAGTGCCCGGTATTTAACCTACATAGTTCAAGTGCCCGCTAGGTAACCTAGATAGTCCAAGGGCCCGCTAGTTAACCTACATAGTCCAAGTGCCCGGTAGTTTACTTACATAGTTCAAGTGTCCGTAGGGAACATACAGAGTCCATGTGCCGCTAGGGAACATACATCGTCCAAGTGCCCGCTAGGGAATCTACATAGTCCAAGGGCCCGCTAGTTAATGTAGATAGTCCAAGTGCCGCTAGTTAATCTACATAGTCCAAGGGCCCGCTAGGTAACCTACATAATCCAAGTACCCGCTAGTTAACCTAGATCGTCCAAGTGCCCACTATGTAACCTACATAGTCCAAGGGCTCGCTAGTTAACCTACATAGTCCAAGGGCCCGCTAGTTAACCTACATCGTCCAAGGGCCTGCTAGTTAACCTAGATAGTCCATGTGCCCGTTAGTTAACCTAGAGTGTCCAAGTGCCCACTAGGGGACGTACTTAGTCCAAGTGCCCGTTAGCTAACCTAGATAGTCCAAGTGCCCGCTAGTTAACATTGATCATCCAAGTGCCCGCTAGTAAACCTACATAGTCCAAGGGCCCGCTAGTTAACCTACGTAGTCCAAGGTCCGCTAGTTAACCTAGAGAGTCCAAGTGCTCGCTAGTTAACCTAAATAGTACAAGGGCCCGCTAGTTGACCCAGATAGTCCAAGTGCCCGCTAGTTAACCTAAGTAGTCCAAATGTCCGATAGGGATCCTACATAGTCCAAGTGCCCGCTAGGTAACCCACATAGTCCAAGTGCCCGTTCGTTAACCTAGATAGTCCAAGTGCCCGCTAGGAAACCTACATAGTCCAAGGGCCCGCTAGGTAACCTAGAGTCCAAGTGCTCGCTAGTTAACCTACCTAGTCCAAGTGCCCGCTATGTAACCTAGATAGTCAAAGTGCCCGTTAGGTAATCTAGATAGTCCAAGTGACCGCTAGGTAACTTACATTGTCCAAGTTCCCGCTAGGTAAACTAGATACTCAATGTGCCCGTTACCTAACCTAGATAGCCTAAGTGCCCGCTAAGCAACCTACATAGTCCAAGTGCCCGTTCATTAACCTAGAAATCCAAGTGCCCGCTAGGAAACCTAGACAGTCCAAGTGCCTGCTAGGTTACCTGCATATTCCAAGTGCCCGTTCGTTAACCTAGATAGTCCAAGTGCACACTAGGTAACCTAAATAGTCCAAGTGCCCGCTAGGTAACCTATATAGTCCAAGTGCCCGCTAGGTAACCTAGATAGTCCAAGTGCCCGCTAGTTAACCTAGATCGTCCAAGTGCCCGCTAGTTAACCTAGATAGTCCTAGTGCCCTTTAGTTAACCTAGAGTGTCCAAGTGCCCACTAGGGGACGTACTTAATCCAAGTGCCTGTTAGCTAACCTAGATAGTCCAGGTGCCCTCTAGTTAACATTGATCATCGAAGTGCCCGCTAGTTAACCTACATAGTCCAAGGGCCCGCTAGTTAACCTACGTAGTCCAAGGTCCGCAAGTTATCCTAGATAGTCCAAGTGCTCGCTAGTTAACCTACATAGTACAAGGGCCCGCTAGTTGACCTAGATAGTCCAAGTGCCCACTAGGTAACCTACATAGTCCAAGTTCCCGCTAGGTAACCTAGATAGTCCACTTGCCCGTTACCTAACCTAGATAGTCCAATTGCCCGCTATGCAACATACGTAGTCCAAGTGCCCGTTTGTTAACCTAGAAGGCCAAGTGCCCGCTAGGTAACCTACACTGTCCAAGGGCCCGCTAGTTAACCTACATCGTCCAAGGGCCCGCTAGTTAACCTAGATAGTCCAAGTGCCTGCTAGTTAACCTACATAGTCCAAGTGCACGCTAGGTAACCTAGACAGTTCAAGTGACCACTAGATTACCTACATAGTCCAAGTGCCCGTTCGTTAACCTGCATAGTCCAAATGCCCGCTAGGGGCCCTAATAGTCCAAATAGCCACTAGTTACCCTAGATAGTCCAAGTGCTCGCTAGTTAACCTAGATAGTCCAAGTGCCCGCTAGTTAACCTAGATAGACCAAGTGCCCGCTAGGGAACCTGTCTAGTCCAAGTACTCGCTAGGGAACGTACATAGTCCAAGTGCACGCTAATTAGCCTAGATAGTCCAAGTGCACGCTAGTTAACCTAGACAGTCCAAGTGCCCATTAGTTAACCTAGATCGTCCAAGTGCCCGCTAGGTAACCTAAGTAGTCCAAATATCCGATAGGGATCCTACATAGTCTAAGTGCCTGCTAGGTAACCTACATTGTCCAAGTACCCGTTCGTTAACCTAGATAGTCCAAGTGCCCGCCAGGTAACCTAGACTGTCCAAGTGCCCGCTAGGTTACCTACATAGTCCCAGTGCCCGTTCGTTAACCTAGATAGTCCAAGTGCCCGCTAGGAAACATACATAGTCCAAGGGCCCCCTAGGTAACCTAGATAGTCCAAGTGCCCATTAGGTAACCTAGAGTGTAAGTGCTCGCTAGTTAACCTACATAGTCCAAGTGCCCGCTATGTAACCTAGATAGTCAAAGCGCCCGTTAGGTAACCTAGATAGTCCAAGTGCCCGCTAGGTAACATATATTGCCCAAGTTCCCGCTAGGTAACCTAGATACTCAAAGTGCCCGCTAGGTAACTTACATAGTCCAAGTGCCCATTCGTTAACCTAGATTGTCCAAGTGGTCGCTAGGTAACCTTGACTGTCCAAGTGCCTGCTTGGTTACCTACATAGTCCAAGTGCCCGTTCGTTAACCTAGATAGTCCAAGTGCCCGCTAGTTTACCTACATAGACCAAGTTCCCGCTAGGTAATGTAGATAGTCCAAGTGCCCGCTAGGTAACTTACATAGTCCAAGTACCCACTAGGTAACCTAGATATTCCAAGTTTCTTTTAGCTAACCTAGACAGTTCAAGTGACCACTAGGTTACCTACATAGTCTAAGTGCCTGTTCGTTAACCTCATAATCCAAGTGCCCGCTAGGTAACCTATATAATCCAAATTCCCGCTAGTGACCCTAATAGTGCAAGTGTCCGCTAGTTAACCTAGATAGTCCAAGTGCCCGCTAGTTAACCTAGATAGACCAAGTGCCCGCTAGGGAACCTACCTAGTCCAAGTGCCCGATTGGGAACCTATAGTCCAAGTGCCCGCTAGTTAACATAGATAGTCCAAGTACCCACTAGGAAACGTACATAGTCCAAGTGCCCGCTAGTTAACGTACATAGTCCAAGTGGCTGCTAGGTAAGGTAGATAGTCCAAGTGCCCGCTAAGGAACGTACATAGTCCAAGTGCCCGCTAGGTAACCTACATAGTCCAAGTGCCTGCTAGGTAACCTAGATAGTCCAAGTGCCCGCTAGTTAACCTACACAGTACAAGTGCCCGTTAGTGAACCTAGATAATCCAAGTGCCCGCGAGGTAACCTACATATTCCAAGTGCCGATTCGTTAACCTAGATTGTCCAAGAGCCCGTTAGGTAACCTAGATAGTCCAAATGCCCGCTAGGTAACTTACATTGACGAAGTTCCCCCTAGGTAACCTAGATAGTCCAAGTGCCCATTACCTAACCTGGATAATCCAAGTGCCCGCTAGGCAACCTACATAGTCCAAGAGCCCGTTCGTTGACCTAGAAGTCCACGTGCCCGCTAAGTAACCTAGACAGTAGAAGTGCCCGCTAGGTTACCTGCATATTCCAAGTGCCCGTTCGTTAACCTAGATAGTCCAAGTGCCCACTATGTAACCTACATAGTCCAAGTGCCCACTAGGTAACCTATATAGTCCAAGTGCCCGCTAGGTAACCTACATACTCCAAGGGCTCACTTGTTAACTTTGATAGTCCAAGTGCCCGCTAGTTAACCTAGATCGTACAAGTGCCTGCTAGTTAACCTAGATTCTCCAAGTACCTGCTAGTTAACCTACATAGTCCATGGGCACACTAGTTAACCTACATAGTCCAAGTGCCCGCTAGGCAACCTAGATAGTCCAAGTGCCCGCTAGGTAACCTAGATAGTCCAAGGACCCGCTAGTTAAACTACATAGTCCAAGGGCTCACTTGTTAACTTTGATAGTCCAGCTGCCTGCTAGTTGACCTAGATCGTCCAAGTGCCCGCTAGTTAACATAGATTGTCCACGTGTCTGCTAGTTAAGCTACATATTCCAAGGGCCCATTAGTTAACCTAGATAGTCCAAATGTCCTCTAGTTAACCTACATAATCCAAGTGCCCGCTTGTTAACCTTGATTGTCCAAGTGCCTGCTAATTAACCTACATAGTCCAAGTGCCCGCTAGGCAACTTAGATAGTCCAAGTGCCCGCTAAAGAACCTACATTGTCCAAGTGCCCGCTAGTTAACATAGATAGTCCAAGTGCCCGCTAGGGAACGTATATAGTCCAAGTGCCCGCTAGTTAACCTAGATAGTCCAAGTGCCCGCCTGTTAACCTAGATAGTCCAAGTGCCTGCTAGGTAACCTACATATTCCAAGTGCCCGCTAGTTAACATAGATAGTCCAAGTGCCCGCTAGGTAACCTATATAGTCCAAGTGCCCGCTAGGTAACCTAGATAGTGCAAGTGCCCGCTAGTTAACCTAGATAGTTCAAGTACCCGCTAGGTAACCTAGATCGTCCAAGGGCCCCCTAGTTAGCCTACATAGTCCAAGTGCCCGCTAGGTAACCAAGATAGTCCAAGTGCCCATTCGGTAACCTAGATAGTCCAAGGGCCCGCTATTAAACCTACATAGTCCATGCGCCCGCTAGTTAACCTACATAGTGCATGTGTCCGCTAGTTAACCTACATATTCCAAGTGCCCGCTAGTTAACCTATATAATCTAAGTGCCCGTTAGCTAACCTAGATAGTCCAAGGGCCCGCTATTTGACCTACATAGTCCAAGTGCCTGTTAGCTAACCTAGATAGTCCAAGTGGCGGCTAGGAAACATACATAGTCCAAGTGCCCGTTCATTAACCTAGATAATCCAAGTGCCAACTAGGTAACCTAGACAGTCCATGTGCCCGCTAGTTAACCTACATAGTCCAAGTGCCCGATAGGGAAACTGCATAATCCAAGTGCCCGCTAGGCAACCTACATAGTCCAAGTGCCCGTTAGTTAACCTAGATAGTCAATGTGCCTGCTAGGTAACCTAGATAGTCCAAGTGCCCGCTAGTTAACCTAAATAGCCCAAATTCCCGCTAGGGAAACTACATAGTCCAAGTGCCCGCTAGTTAACCTAGATAGTCCAAGTGCCTGCTAGTAAACCTACATAATTCATGGGCCCGCTAGTTAACCTACATAATGCAAGGGCCCGCTAGTTAACCTAGATCGTTCAAGTGTCTGCTATTTAACCTACACAGTCCAAGTGCCCGCAAGTTAACCTATATACCAAGTGCCCGCTACGTAACCTAGATACTCCAAGGGCACGCTTGTTAACCTACATAGTACAAGTGCCTGCTAGGGAGCCTAGATAGTCCAAGTGCCCGCTCTGGAACCTACATAGTCCAAGTTCCTGCTAGGGAACCTACATAGTCCAAGTGCCCGCTCTGTCACATACATAGTCCAAGTGCCCGCTAGGGAATCTACATAGTCCAAGGGCCCGCTAGTTAACCTACATAGTCCAAGTACACACTAGTTAACCTAGATCTTCCAAGTGCCCGCTAGTTAACCTATATAGATCAAGGGCTCGTTAGTTAACCTACATCGTCCATGGGCTCGCTAGTTAACCTAGATAGTCCAAGTGCCCGCTAGTTAACCTACACAGTCCAAGTGCCCATTAGGGAACCTAGATAGTCCAAGGGCCCGCTAGTTAACCTAAATAGTGCAAGTGTCCGCTAGTTAACCTACATATTCCAAGTGCCCGCTAGTTAACCTACATAATCTAAGTGCCCGTTAGCTAACCTAGATAGTACAAGGGCCTGCTAGTTGACATACATAGTCCAAGTGCCAGCTAGGTAACCTAGAAAGTACAAGTGCCCGCTAGGGATCCTAGATAGTCCAAGTGCCTGTTAGCTAACCTAGATAGTCCAAGTGGCGGCTAGGCAACCTACATAGTCCAAGTGCCCGTTCATTAACCTAGATAATCCAAGTGCCCGCTAGGTAACGTAGACTGTCCAAGTGCCCGCTTGTTAACCTACATAGTCCAAGTGCCCGATAGGGAACCTACATAGTCCAAGTGCCCGCTAGTTAACCTATATAATCTAAGTGCCCGTTAGCTAACCTAGATAGTCCAAGGGCCCGCTATTTGACCTACATAGTCCAAGTGCCTGTTAGCTAACCTAGATAGTCCAAGTGGCGGCTAGGAAACATACATAGTCCAAGTGCCCGTTCATTAACCTAGATAATCCAAGTGCCAACTAGGTAACCTAGACAGTCCATGTGCCCGCTAGTTAACCTACATAGTCCAAGTGCCCGATAGGGAAACTGCATAATCCAAGTGCCCGCTAGGCAACCTACATAGTCCAAGTGCCCGCTAGTTAACCTAAATAGCCCAAATTCCCGCTAGGGAAACTACATAGTCCAAGTGCCCGCTAGTTAACCTAGATAGTCCAAGTGCCTGCTAGTAAACCTACATAATTCATGGGCCCGCTAGTTAACCTACATAATGCAAGGGCCCGCTAGTTAACCTAGATCGTTCAAGTGTCTGCTATTTAACCTACACAGTCCAAGTGCCCGCAAGTTAACCTATATACCAAGTGCCCGCTACGTAACCTAGATACTCCAAGGGCACGCTTGTTAACCTACATAGTACAAGTGCCTGCTAGGGAGCCTAGATAGTCCAAGTGCCCGCTCTGGAACCTACATAGTCCAAGTTCCTGCTAGGGAACCTACATAGTCCAAGTGCCCGCTCTGTCACATACATAGTCCAAGTGCCCGCTAGGGAATCTACATAGTCCAAGGGCCCGCTAGTTAACCTACATAGTCCAAGTACACACTAGTTAACCTAGATCTTCCAAGTGCCCGCTATTTAACCTATATAGATCAAGGGCTCGTTAGTTAACCTACATCGTCCATGGGCTCGCTAGTTAACCTAGATAGTCCAAGTGCCCGCTAGTTAACCTACACAGTCCAAGTGCCCATTAGGGAACCTAGATAGTCCAAGGGCCCGCTAGTTAACCTAAATAGTGCAAGTGTCCGCTAGTTAACCTACATATTCCAAGTGCCCGCTAGTTAACCTACATAATCTAAGTGCCCGTTAGCTAACCTAGATAGTACAAGGGCCTGCTAGTTGACATACATAGTCCAAGTGCCAGCTAGGTAACCTAGAAAGTACAAGTGCCCGCTAGGGATCCTAGATAGTCCAAGTGCCTGTTAGGTAACCTAGATAGTCCAAGTGGCGGCTAGGCAACCTACATAGTCCAAGTGCCCGTTCATTAACCTAGATAATCCAAATGCCCGCTAGGTAACGTAGACTGTCCAAGTGCCCGCTTGTTAACCTACATAGTCCAAGTGCCCGATAGGGAACCTACATAGTCCAAGTGCCCGCTAGGCAACCTACATAGTCCAAGAGCCCGTTCGTTGACCTAGAAGTCCACGTGCCCGCTAAGTAACCTAGACAGTAGAAGTGCCCGCTAGGTTACCAGCATATTCCAAGTGCCCGTTCGTTAACCTAGATAGTCCAAGTGCCCACTATGTAACCTACATAGTCCAAGTGCCCGCTAGGTAACCTATATAGTCCAAGTGCCCGCTAGGTAACCTACATACTCCATGGGCTCACTTGTTAACTTTGATAGTCCAAGTGCCCGCTAGTTAACCTAGATTGTACAAGTGCCCGCTAGTTAACCTAGATTGTCCAAGTACCTGCTAGTTAACCTACATAGTCCATGGGCACACTAGTTAACCTACATAGTCCAATGCCCGCTAGGCAACCTAGATAGTCCAAGTGCCCGCTAGGTAACCTAGATAGTCCAAGGACCCGCTAGTTAAACTACATAGTCCAAGGGCTCACTTGTTAACTTTGATAGTCCAGCTGCCTGCTAGTTGACCTAGATCGTCCAAGTGCCCGCTAGTTAACATAGATTGTCCACGTGTCTGCTAGATAAGCTACATATTCCAAGGGCCCATTAGTTAACCTAGATAGTCCAAATGTCCTCTAGTTAACCTCCATAGTCCAAGTGCCCGCTTGTTAACCTTGATTGTCCAAGTGCCTGCTAATTAACCTACAAAGTCCAAGTGCCCGCTAGGCAACTTAGATAGTCCAAGTGCCCGCTAAAGAACCTACATTGTCCAAGTGCCCGCTAGTTAACATAGATAGTCCAAGTGCCCGCTAGGGAACGTATATAGTCCAAGTGCCCGCTAGTTAACCTAGATAGTCCAAGTGCCCGCCTGTTAACCTAGATAGTCCAAGTGCCTGCTAGGTAACCTACATATTCCAAGTGCCCGCTAGTTAACATAGATAGTCCAAGTGCCCGCTAGGTAACCTATATAGTCCAAGTGCCCGCTAGGTAACCTAGATAGTGCAAGTGCCCGCTAGTTAACCTAGATAGTTCAAGTACCCGCTAGGTAACCTAGATCGTCCAAGGGCCCCCTAGTTAGCCTACATAGTCCAAGTGCCCGCTAGGTAACCAAGATAGTCCAATTGCCCATTCGGTAACCTAGATAGTCCAAGGGCCCGCTATTAAACCTAGATAGTCCAAGTGCCTGCTAGTAAACCTACATAATTCATGGGCCCGCTAGTTAACCTACATAATGCAAGGGCCCGCTAGTTAACCTAGATCGTTCAAGTGTCTGCTATTTAACCTACACAGTCCAAGTGCCCGCAAGTTAACCTATATACCAAGTGCCCGCTACGTAACCTAGATACTCCAAGGGCACGCTTGTTAACCTACATAGTACAAGTGCCCGCTAGGGAGCCTAGATAGTCCAAGTGCCCGCTCTGGAACCTATATAGTCCAAGTTCCTGCTAGGGAACCTACATAGTCCAAGTGCCCGCTCTGTCACATACATAGTCAAAGTGCCCGCTAGGTAATCTACATAGTCCAAGGGCCCGCTAGTTAACCTACATAGTCCAAGTACACACTAGTTAACCTAGATCTTCCAAGTGCCCGCTAGTTAACCTATATAGATCAAGGGCTCTTTAGTTAACCTACATCGTCCATGGGCTCGCTAGTTAACCTAGATAGTCCAAGTGCCCGCTAGTTAACCTACACAGTCCAAGTGCCCATTAGGGAACCTAGATAGTCCAAGTGCCCGCGAGGTAACCTACATAGTCCAAGTGCCCATTCGTTAACCTAGATTGTGCAAGTGCCCGCTAGGTAACCTTGACTGTCCTAGTGCCCGCTTGGTTACCTACATAGTACAAGTGCCCGTTCGTTAACCTAGATAGTCCAAGTGCCCGCTAGTTAACCTAAATAGTCCAAGTTCCCGTTAGGTAATCTAGATAGTCCAAGTGCCCGCTAGTTAACCTAGATAGACCAAGTGCCCGCTAGGGAACCTACCTAGTCCAAGTGCCCGATAGGGAACCTACATAGTTCAAGTGCCCGCTAGTTAACATAGATAGTCCAAATACCCATAGGAAACGTACATAGTCCAAGTGCCCGCTAGTTAAAGTACATAGTCCAAGTGCCTGCTAGGTAAGGTAGATAGTCCAAGTGCCCGCTAGGGAACGTACATAGTCCAAGTGCCCGCTAGGTAACCTAGATAGTCCAAGTGACCGCTAGTTAACCTACATAGTCCAAGTGCCTGCTAGGTAACCTAGATAGTCCAAGTGCCCACTAGTTAACCTACATAGTCCAAGGTCCCCCTAGGTAACCTAGATAGTCCAAAGGCCTGCTAGGTAACCTATATTGTCCTAGTGCCCCCTAGTTAACCTACATTCTCCAAGTGCCCGATAGGGAACCTACATAGTCCAAGTGCCCGCTAGGTAACCTACATAGTCCAAATGCCCGCTAGTTAACCTACATAGTCCATGTGCCCGTTAGGTAACCTAGATAGTCCAAATGCCCGCTAGGGTACCCACAAAGTCCAAGTGCCCGCTAGGGAACTTACATAGTCCAAGGGCCCGCTAGGGAACCTACATACTCCAAGTGCCCGTTAGTTAACCTAGATAATCCAAGTGCCCGCTAGGTAACCTAGATAGTCCAACAGCCCGGTAGGTAACCTACATACTCCAAGTACCCGCTAGATAACCTAGATAGTTCAAGTACCCGCTAGGTAACCTAGATCGTCCAAGGGCCCCCTAGTTAGCCTACATAGTCCAAGTGCCCGCTAGGTAACCTAGATATTCCAAGTGCCCCTTAGGGAACCTAGATAGTCCAAGTGCCCTTTAGGGAACCTAGATAGTCCAAGGGCCCACTAGTTAACCTAAATAGTGCAAGTGTCCGCTAGTTAACCTACATATTCCAAGTGCCCGCTAGTTAACCTACATAATCTAAGTGCCCGTTAGTAACCTAGATAGTACAAGGGCCTGCTAGTTGACATACATAGTCCAAGTGCCAGCTAGGTAACCTAGATAGTACAAGTGCCCGCTAGGGATCCTAGATAGTCCAAGTGCCTGTTAGCTAACCTAGATAGTCCAAGTGGCGGCTAGGCAATCTACATAGTCCAAGTGCCCGTTCATTAACCTAGATAATCCAAGTGCCCGCTAGGTAACGTAGACTGTCCAAGTGCCCGCTTGTTAACCTACATAGTCCAAGTGCCCGATAGGGAACCTACATAGTCCAAGTGCCCGCTAGGCAACCTACATAGTCCAAGTGCCCGCTAGGTAACCTAGATAATCCTAGTGCCCACTAGGGAACCTTCATAGTCCTAGTGCCAGCTAGGTAACCTAGATAGTCCTAGTGCCAGCTAGGTAACCTAGATAGTCCAAGTGCCCGCTAGTTTACCTACATAGTCCAAGGGCCCGCTAGTTAACCTACATAGTACAAGGGCCCGCTAGTTGACCTAGATAGTCCAAGTGCCCGCTAGTTAACCTAGATAGTCCAAGTGCCCGCTAGGTATCCTAAGTAGTCCAAATGTCTGATGGCGATCCTACATAGTCCAAGTGCCCGCTAGGTAACCTACATAGTCCAAGTGCCCGTTCGTTAACCTATATAGTGCAAGGGCCCGCTAGGTAACCTAGATAGTCCAAGTGCCCGCTAGGTAACCTAGAGTCCAAGTGCTCGCTTATTAACCTACATAGTCCAAGTGCCCGCTAGAAAACCTAGATAGTCCAAGTGCCCGCTAAGGAACCTACATAGTCCAAGTGCCCGCTAGTTAACATAGATAGTCCAAGTGCCCGCTCGGGAACATATATAGTTCACGTGCCCGCTAGTTAACATAGATAGTCCAAGTGCCCGCCTGTTAACCTAGATAGTCCAAGTGCCTGTTAGGTAACCTACATATTCCAAGTGCCCGCTAGTTAACATACATAGTCCAAGTGCCCGCTAGGGAACGTATATAGTCCAAGTGCCCGCTAGGTAACCTAGATAGTGCAAGTGCCCGCTAGTTAACCTAGATAGTTCAAGTACCCGCTAGGTAACCTAGATCGTCCAAGGGCCCCCTAGTTAGCCTACATAGTCCAAGTGTCCGCTAGGTAACCAAGATAGTCCAAGTGCCCGTTCGGTAACCTAGATAGTCCAAGTGCCCTTTAGGGAACCTGGATAGTCCAAGGGCCCGCTATTAACCTACATAGTCCATGCGCCCGCTAGTTAACCTACATAGTGCAATTGTCCGCTAGTTAACCTACATATTCCACTTGCCCGCTAGTTAACCTATATAATCTAAGTGCCCTTTAGCTAACCTAGATAGTCCAAGGGCCCGCTAATTCACCTACATAGTCCTAGTGCCTGTTAGCTAACCTAGATAGTCCAAGATGCAGCTAGGTAACCTACATAGTCCAAGTGCCCGTTCGTTAACCTAGATAATCCAAGTGCCCTCTAGGTAACCTAGACAGTCCAAGTGCCTGCTAGTTATCCTACATAGTCCAAGTGCCCGATAGGGAAACTACATAATCCAAGTGCCCGCTAGGCAACCTACATAGTCCAAGTGCCCGTTAGTTAACCTAGATAGTCAAAGTGCCTGCTAGGTAACCTAGATAATCCAAGTGCCCGCTAGGTAACCTACATAGTCCAAGTGCCCGCTAGGTAACCTAAATAGTCCAAATTCCCGCTAGGGAAATTACATAGTCCAAGTGCCCGCTAGTTAACCTAGATAGTCCAAGTGCCTGCTAGTAAACCTACATAATTCATGGGCCCGCTAGTTAACCTACATCGTCCAAGGGCCCGCTAGGTAACCTAGACTGTTCAAGTGCCCGCAAGTTAACCTATATACCAAGTGCCCGCTACGTAACCTAGATACTCCAAGGGCACGCTTGTTAACCTACATAGGACAAGTGCCCGCTAGGGAGCCTAGATAGTCCAAGTGCCCGCTCTGGAACCTACATAGTCCAAGTGCCTGCTAGGGAACCTACATAGTCCAAGGGCCCGCTATTAAACCTACATAGTCCATGCGCCCGCTAGTTAACCTACATAGTGCATGTGTCCGCTAGTTAACCTACATATTCCAAGTGCCCGCTAGTTAACCTATATAATCTAAGTGCCCGTTAGCTAACCTAGATAGTCCAAGGGCCCGCTATTTGACCTACATAGTCCAAGTGCCTGTTAGCTAACCTAGATAGTCCAAGTGGCGGCTAGGAAACATACATAGTCCAAGTGCCCGTTCATTAACCTAGATAATCCAAGTGCCAACTAGGTAACCTAGACAGTCCATGTGCCCGCTAGTTAACCTACATAGTCCAAGTGCCCGATAGGGAAACTGCATAATCCAAGTGCCCGCTAGGCAACCTACATAGTCCAAGTGCCCGTTAGTTAACCTAGATAGTCAATGTGCCTGCTAGGTAACCTAGATAGTCCAAGTGCCCGCTAGGTAACCTACATAGTCCAAGTGCCCGCTAGTTAACCTAAATAGTCCAAATTCCCGCTAGGGAAACTACATAGTCCAAGTGCCCGCTAGTTAACCTAGATAGTCCAAGTGCCTGCTAGTAAACCTACATAATTCATGGGCCCGCTAGTTAACCTACATAATGCAAGGGCCCGCTAGTTAACCTAGATCGTTCAAGTGTCTGCTATTTAACCTACACAGTCCAAGTGCCCGCAAGTTAACCTATATACCAAGTGCCCGCTACGTAACCTAGATACTCCAAGGGCACGCTTGTTAACCTACATAGTACAAGTGCCCGCTAGGGAGCCTAGATAGTCCAAGTGCCCGCTCTTGAACCTATATAGTCCAAGTTCCTGCTAGGGAACCTACATAGTCCAAGTGCCCGCTCTGTCACATACATAGTCAAAGTGCCCGCTAGGTAATCTACATAGTCCAAGGGCCCGCTAGTTAACCTACATAGTCCAAGTACACACTAGTTAACCTAGATCTTCCAAGTGCCCGCTAGTTAACCTATATAGATCAAGGGCTCTTTAGTTAACCTACATCGTCCATGGGCTCGCTAGTTAACCTAGATAGTCCAAGTGCCCGCTAGTTAACCTACACAGTCCAAGTGCCCATTAGGGAACCTAGATAGTCCAAGTGCCCGCGAGGTAACCTACATAGTCCAAGTGCCCATTCGTTAACCTAGATTGTGCAAGTGCCCGCTAGGTAACCTTGACTGTCCTAGTGCCCGCTTGGTTACCTACATAGTACAAGTGCCCGTTCGTTAACCTAGATAGTCCAAGTGCCCGCTAGTTAACCTAAATAGTCCAAGTTCCCGTTAGGTAATCTAGATAGTCCAAGTGCCCGCTAGTTAACCTAGATAGACCAAGTGCCCGCTAGGGAACCTACCTAGTCCAAGTGCCCGATAGGGAACCTACATAGTTCAAGTGCCCGCTAGTTAACATAGATAGTCCAAATACCCATAGGAAACGTACATAGTCCAAGTGCCCGCTAGTTAAAGTACATAGTCCAAGTGCCTGCTAGGTAAGGTAGATAGTCCAAGTGCCCGCTAGGGAACGTACATAGTCCAAGTGCCCGCTAGGTAACCTAGATAGTCCAAGTGACCGCTAGTTAACCTACATAGTCCAAGTGCCTGCTAGGTAACCTAGATAGTCCAAGTGCCCACTAGTTAACCTACATAGTCCAAGGTCCCCCTAGGTAACCTAGATAGTCCAAAGGCCTGCTAGGTAACCTATATTGTCCTAGTGCCCCCTAGTTAACCTACATTCTCCAAGTGCCCGATAGGGAACCTACATAGTCCAAGTGCCCGCTAGGTAACCTACATAGTCCAAATGCCCGCTAGTTAACCTACATAGTCCATGTGCCCGTTAGGTAACCTAGATAGTCCAAATGCCCGCTAGGGTACCCACAAAGTCCAAGTGCCCGCTAGGGAACTTACATAGTCCAAGGGCCCGCTAGGGAACCTACATACTCCAAGTGCCCGTTAGTTAACCTAGATAATCCAAGTGCCCGCTAGGTAACCTAGATAGTCCAACAGCCCGGTAGGTAACCTACATACTCCAAGTACCCGCTAGATAACCTAGATAGTTCAAGTACCCGCTAGGTAACCTAGATCGTCCAAGGGCCCCCTAGTTAGCCTACATAGTCCAAGTGCCCGCTAGGTAACCTAGATATTCCAAGTGCCCTTTAGGGAACCTAGATAGTCCAAGTGCCCTTTAGGGAACCTAGATAGTCCAAGGGCCCACTAGTTAACCTAAATAGTGCAAGTGTCCGCTAGTTAACCTACATATTCCAAGTGCCCGCTAGTTAACCTACATAATCTAAGTGCCCGTTAGCTAACCTAGATAGTACAAGGGCCTGCTAGTTGACATACATAGTCCAAGTGCCAGCTAGGTAACCTAGATAGTACAAGTGCCCGCTAGGGATCCTAGATAGTCCAAGTGCCTGTTAGCTAACCTAGATAGTCCAAGTGGCGGCTAGGCAATCTACATAGTCCAAGTGCCCGTTCATTAACCTAGATAATCCAAGTGCCCGCTAGGTAACGTAGACTGTCCAAGTGCCCGCTTGTTAACCTACATAGTCCAAGTGCCCGATAGGGAACCTACATAGTCCAAGTGCCCGCTAGGCAACCTACATAGTCCAAGTGCCCGCTAGGTAACCTAGATAATCCTAGTGCCCACTAGGGAACCTTCATAGTCCTAGTGCCAGCTAGGTAACCTAGATAGTCCTAGTGCCAGCTAGGTAACCTAGATAGTCCAAGTGCCCGCTAGTTTACCTACATAGTCCAAGGGCCCGCTAGTTAACCTACATAGTACAAGGGCCCGCTAGTTGACCTAGATAGTCCAAGTGCCCGCTAGTTAACCTAGATAGTCCAAGTGCCCGCTAGGTATCCTAAGTAGTCCAAATGTCTGATGGCGATCCTACATAGTCCAAGTGCCCGCTAGGTAACCTACATAGTCCAAGTGCCCGTTCGTTAACCTATATAGTGCAAGGGCCCGCTAGGTAACCTAGATAGTCCAAGTGCCCGCTAGGTAACCTAGAGTCCAAGTGCTCGCTTATTAACCTACATAGTCCAAGTGCCCGCTAGAAAACCTAGATAGTCCAAGTGCCCGCTAAGGAACCTACATAGTCCAAGTGCCCGCTAGTTAACATAGATAGTCCAAGTGCCCGCTCGGGAACATATATAGTTCACGTGCCCGCTAGTTAACATAGATAGTCCAAGTGCCCGCCTGTTAACCTAGATAGTCCAAGTGCCTGTTAGGTAACCTACATATTCCAAGTGCCCGCTAGTTAACATACATAGTCCAAGTGCCCGCTAGGGAACGTATATAGTCCAAGTGCCCGCTAGGTAACCTAGATAGTGCAAGTGCCCGCTAGTTAACCTAGATAGTTCAAGTACCCGCTAGGTAACCTAGATCGTCCAAGGGCCCCCTAGTTAGCCTACATAGTCCAAGTGTCCGCTAGGTAACCAAGATAGTCCAAGTGCCCGTTCGGTAACCTAGATAGTCCAAGTGCCCTTTAGGGAACCTGGATAGTCCAAGGGCCCGCTATTAACCTACATAGTCCATGCGCCCGCTAGTTAACCTACATAGTGCAATTGTCCGCTAGTTAACCTACATATTCCACTTGCCCGCTAGTTAACCTATATAATTTAAGTGCCCTTTAGCTAACCTAGATAGTCCAAGGGCCCGCTAATTCACCTACATAGTCCTAGTGCCTGTTAGCTAACCTAGATAGTCCAAGATGCAGCTAGGTAACCTACATAGTCCAAGTGCCCGTTCGTTAACCTAGATAATCCAAGTGCCCTCTAGGTAACCTAGACAGTCCAAGTGCCTGCTAGTTATCCTACATAGTCCAAGTGCCCGATAGGGAAACTACATAATCCAAGTGCCCGCTAGGCAACCTACATAGTCCAAGTGCCCGTTAGTTAACCTAGATAGTCAAAGTGCCTGCTAGGTAACCTAGATAATCCAAGTGCCCGCTAGGTAACCTACATAGTCCAAGTGCCCGCTAGGTAACCTAAATAGTCCAAATTCCCGCTAGGGAAATTACATAGTCCAAGTGCCCGCTAGTTAACCTAGATAGTCCAAGGGCCCGCTAGGTAACCTAGACTGTTCAAGTGCCCGCAAGTTAACCTATATACCAAGTGCCCGCTACGTAACCTAGATACTCCAAGGGCACGCTTGTTAACCTACATAGGACAAGTGCCCGCTAGGGAGCCTAGATAGTCCAAGTGCCCGCTCTGGAACCTACATAGTCCAAGTGCCCGCTAGGTAACCTAGATAGTGCAAGTGCCCGCTAGTTAACCTAGATAGTTCAAGTACCCGCTAGGTAACCTAGATCGTCCAAGGGCCCCCTAGTTAGCCTACATAGTCCAAGTGCCCGCTAGGTAACCAAGATAGTCCAATTGCCCATTCGGTAACCTAGATAGTCCAAGGGCCCGCTATTAAACCTACATAGTCCGTGCGCCCGCTAGTTAACCTACATAGTGCATGTGTCCGCTAGTTAACCTACATATTCCAAGTGCCCGCTAGTTAACCTATATAATCTAAGTGCCCGTTAGCTAACCTAGATAGTCCAAGTGGCGGCTAGGAAACATACATAGTCCAAGTGCCCGTTCATTAACCTAGATAATCCAAGTGCCAACTAGGTAACCTAGACAGTCCATGTGCCCGCTAGTTAACCTACATAGTCCAAGTGCCCGATAGGGAAACTGCATAATCCAAGTGCCCGCTAGGCAACCTACATAGTCCAAGTGCCCGTTAGTTAACCTAGATAGTCAATGTGCCTGCTAGGTAACCTAGATAGTCCAAGTGCCCGCTAGGTAACCTACATAGTCCAAGTGCCCGCTAGTTAACCTAAATAGTCCAAATTCCCGCTAGGGAAACTACATAGTCCAAGTGCCCGCTAGTTAACCTAGATAGTCCAAGTGCCTGCTAGTAAACCTACATAATTCATGGGCCTGCTAGTTAACCTACATAATGCAAGGGCCCGCTAGTTAACCTAGATCGTTCAAATGTCTGCTATTTAACCTACACAGTCCAAGTGCCCGCAAGTTAACCTATATACCAAGTGCCCGCTACGTAACCTAGATACTCCAAGGGCACGCTTGTTAACCTACATAGTACAAGTGCCCGCTAGGGAGCCTAGATAGTCCAAGTGCCCGCTCTGGAACCTATATAGTCCAAGTTCCTGCTAGGGAACCTACATAGTCCAAGTGCCCGCTCTGTCACATACATAGTCAAAGTGCCCGCTAGGTAATCTACATAGTCCAAGGGCCCGCTAGTTAACCTACATAGTCCAAGTACACACTAGTTAACCTAGATCTTCCAAGTGCCCGCTAGTTAACCTATATAGATCAAGGGCTCTTTAGTTAACCTACATCGTCCATGGGCTCGCTAGTTAAC
This sequence comes from Tenrec ecaudatus, assembly GCF_050624435.1. NCBI lineage: Eukaryota > Metazoa > Chordata > Mammalia > Afrosoricida > Tenrecidae > Tenrec > Tenrec ecaudatus. Next base: position 109,132,229 of record NC_134534.1, on the reverse strand, counting down.
CTAGATAGTCCAAGTGCCCGCTAGTTAACCTACACAGTCCAAGTGCCCATTAGGGAACCTAGATAGTCCAAGTGCCCGCGAGGTAACCTACATAGTCCAAGTGCCCATTCGTTAACCTAGATTGTGCAAGTGCCCGCTAGGTAACCTTGACTGTCCTAGTGCCCGCTTGGTTACCTACATCGTACAAGTGCCCGTTCGTTAACCTAGATAGTCCAAGTGCCCACTAGTTAACCTAAATAGTCCAAGTTCCCGTTAGGTAATCTAGATAGTCCAAGTGCCCGCTAGTTAACCTAGATAGACCAAGTGCCCGCTAGGGAACCTACCTAGTCCAAGTGCCCGATAGGGAACCTACATAGTTCAAGTGCCCGCTAGTTAACATAGATAGTCCAAATACCCATAGGAAACGTACATAGTCCAAGTGCCCGCTAGTTAAAGTACATAGTCCAAGTGCCTGCTAGGTAAGGTAGATAGTCCAAGTGCCCGCTAGGGAACGTACATAGTCCAAGTGCCCGCTAGGTAACCTAGATAGTCCAAGTGACCGCTAGTTAACCTACATAGTCCAAGTGCCTGCTAGGTAACCTAGATAGTCCAAGTGCCCACTAGTTAACCTACATAGTCCAAGGTCCCCCTAGGTAACCTAGATAGTCCAAAGGCCTGCTAGGTAACCTATATTGTCCTAGTGCCCCCTAGTTAACCTACATTCTCCAAGTGCCCGATAGGGAACCTACATAGTCCAAGTGCCCGCTAGGTAACCTACATAGTCCAAATGCCCGCTAGTTAACCTACATAGTCCATGTGCCCGTTAGGTAACCTAGATAGTCCAAATGCCCGCTAGGGTACCCACAAAGTCCAAGTGCCCGCTAGGGAACTTACATAGTCCAAGGGCCCGCTAGGGAACCTACATACTCCAAGTGCCCGTTAGTTAACCTAGATAATCCAAGTGCCCGCTAGGTAACCTAGATAGTCCAACAGCCCGGTAGGTAACCTACATACTCCAAGTACCCGCTAGATAACCTAGATAGTTCAAGTACCCGCTAGGTAACCTAGATCGTCCAAGGGCCCCCTAGTTAGCCTACATAGTCCAAGTGCCCGCTAGGTAACCTAGATATTCCAAGTGCCCTTTAGGGAACCTAGATAGTCCAAGTGCCCTTTAGGGAACCTAGATAGTCCAAGGGCCCACTAGTTAACCTAAATAGTGCAAGTGTCCGCTAGTTAACCTACATATTCCAAGTGCCCGCTAGTTAACCTACATAATCTAAGTGCCCGTTAGCTAACCTAGATAGTACAAGGGCCTGCTAGTTGACATACATAGTCCAAGTGCCAGCTAGGTAACCTAGATAGTACAAGTGCCCGCTAGGGATCCTAGATAGTCCAAGTGCCTGTTAGCTAACCTAGATAGTCCAAGTGGCGGCTAGGCAACCTACATAGTCCAAGTGCCCGTTCATTAACCTAGATAATCCAAGTGCCCGCTAGGTAACGTAGACTGTCCAAGTGCCCGCTTGTTAACCTACATAGTCCAAGTGCCCGATAGGGAACCTACATAGTCCAAGTGCCCGCTAGGCAACCTACATAGTCCAAGTGCCCGCTAGGTAACCTAGATAATCCTAGTGCCCACTAGGGAACCTTCATAGTCCTAGTGCCAGCTAGGTAACCTAGATAGTCCTAGTGCCAGCTAGGTAACCTAGATAGTCCAAGTGCCCGCTAGTTTACCTACATAGTCCAAGGGCCCGCTAGTTAACCTACATAGTACAAGGGCCCGCTAGTTGACCTAGATAGTCCAAGTGCCCGCTAGTTAACCTAGATAGTCCAAGTGCCCGCTAGGTATCCTAAGTAGTCCAAATGTCTGATGGCGATCCTACATAGTCCAAGTGCCCGCTAGGTAACCTACATAGTCCAAGTGCCCGTTCGTTAACCTATATAGTGCAAGGGCCCGCTAGGTAACCTAGATAGTCCAAGTGCCCGCTAGGTAACCTAGAGTCCAAGTGCTCGCTTATTAACCTACATAGTCCAAGTGCCCGCTAGAAAACATAGATAGTCCAAGTGCCCGCTAAGGAACCTTCATAGTCCAAGTGCCCGCTAGTTAACATAGATAGTCCAAGTGCCCGCTCGGGAACATATATAGTTCACGTGCCCGCTAGTTAACATAGATAGTCCAAGTGCCCGCCTGTTAACCTAGATAGTCCAAGTGCCTGTTAGGTAACCTACATATTCCAAGTGCCCGCTAGTTAACATAGATAGTCCAAGTGCCCGCTAGGGAACGTATATAGTCCAAGTGCCCGCTAGGTAACCTAGATAGTGCAAGTGCCCGCTAGTTAACCTAGATAGTTCAAGTACCCGCTAGGTAACCTAGATCGTCCAAGGGCCCCCTAGTTAGCCTACATAGTCCAAGTGTCCGCTAGGTAACCAAGATAGTCCAAGTGCCCGTTCGGTAACCTAGATAGTCCAAGTGCCCTTTAGGGAACCTGGATAGTCCAAGGGCCCGCTATTAACCTACATAGTCCATGCGCCCGCTAGTTAACCTACATAGTGCAATTGTCCGCTAGTTAACCTACATATTCCACTTGCCCGCTAGTTAACCTATATAATCTAAGTGCCCTTTAGCTAACCTAGATAGTCCAAGGGCCCGCTAATTCACCTACATAGTCCTAGTGCCTGTTAGCTAACCTAGATAGTCCAAGATGCAGCTAGGTAACCTACATAGTCCAAGTGCCCGTTCGTTAACCTAGATAATCCAAGTGCCCTCTAGGTAACCTAGACAGTCCAAGTGCCTGCTAGTTATCCTACATAGTCCAAGTGCCCGATAGGGAAACTACATAATCCAAGTGCCCGCTAGGCAACCTACATAGTCCAAGTGCCCGTTAGTTAACCTAGATAGTCAAAGTGCCTGCTAGGTAACCTAGATAATCCAAGTGCCCGCTAGGTAACCTACATAGTCCAAGTGCCCGCTAGGTAACCTAAATAGTCCAAATTCCCGCTAGGGAAATTACATAGTCCAAGTGCCCGCTAGTTAACCTAGATAGTCCAAGTGCCTGCTAGTAAACCTACATAATTCATGGGCCCGCTAGTTAACCTACATCGTCCAAGGGCCCGCTAGGTAACCTAGACTGCTCAAGTGCCCGCAAGTTAACCTATATACCAAGTGCCCGCTACGTAACCTAGATACTCCAAGGGCACGCTTGTTAACCTACATAGGACAAGTGCCCGCTAGGGAGCCTAGATAGTCCAAGTGCCCGCTCTGGAACCTACATAGTCCAAGTGCCTGCTAGGGAACCTACATAGTCCAAGTGCCCGCTCTGGCACATACATAGTCCAAGTGCCCGCTAGGGAATCTACATAGTCCACGGGCCCGCTAGTTAACCTACATAGTCCAAGTACACGCTAGTTAACCTAGATCTTCAAAGTGCCCCGCTAGTTAACCTATATAGATCAAGGGCCCGCTAGTTAACCTACATCGTGCAAGGGCCCGCTAGTTAACCTACACAGTCCAAGTGCCCGTTAGGGAACCTAGATAGTCCAAGTGCCCGCGAAGTAACGTACATAGTCCAAGTGCCCATTCGTTAACCTAGATTGTCCAAGTGCCCGCTAGGTAACCTTGACTGTCCAAGTGCCCGCTTGGTTACCTACATAGTCCATGTGCCCGATCGTTATCCTAGATAGTCCAAGTGCCCGCTAGTTAACCTAAATAGTCCAAGTTCCCGTTAGGTAATCTAGATAGTCCAAGTGCCCGATAGGGAACCTACATAGTCCAAGTGCCCGCTAGTTAACATAGATAGTCCAAGTACCCACTTGGAAACGTACATTGTCCAAGAGCTCGCTAGTTAAAGTACATAGTCCAAGTGCCTGCTAGGTAAGGTAGATAGTCCAAGTGCCCGCTAGGGAACGTACATAGTCCAAGTGCCCGCTAGGTAACCTGGATAGTCCAAAGGACTGCTAGGTAACCTACATTGTCCTAGTGCCCCCTAGTTAACCTACATTCTCCAAGTGCCCAATAGGGAACCAATATAGTCCAAGTGCCCGCTAGGTAACCTACATAGTCCAAATGCCCGCTAGGGTACCCCCATAGTCCAAGTGCCCGCCAGGGAACTTACATAGTCAAAGGGCCCGCTTGGGAACTTACATAGTCCAAGGGCCCGCTAGGGAACCTACATAGTCCAAGTGCCCGTTAGTTAACCTAGATAATCCAAGTGCCCGCTAGGTAACCTAGATAGTCTAACAGCCCAGTAGGTAACCTACATACTCCAAGTACCCGCTAGTTAACCTAGATAGTTCAAGTACCCGCTAGGTAACCTAGATCATCCAAGGGCCCCCTAGTTAGCCTACATAGTCCAAGTGCCCGCTAGGTAACCTAGATAGTCCAAGTGCCCGTTCGGTAACCTAGATATTCCAAGTGCCCTTTAGGGAACCTAGATAGTCCAAGGGCACGCTAGTAAACCTACATAGTACATGGGCCCGCTATTTAACCTAAATAGTGCAAGTGTCCCCTAGTTAACCTACATATTCCAAGTGCCCGCTAGTTAACCTACATAATCTAAGTGCCCGTTAGCTAACCTAGATAGTCCAAGGGCCCGCTAGTTGACATAGATAGTCCAAGTGCCAGCTAGGTAACCTAGATAGTACAAGTGCCCGCTAGGGATCCTAGATAGTCCATGTGCCTGTTAGCTAACCTAGATAGTCCAAGTGGTGGCTAGGCAACCTACATAGTCCAAGTGCCCGTTCGTTAACCTAGATAATCCAAGTGCCCGCTAGGTAACGTAGACAGTCCAAGTGCCCGCTTGTTAACCTACATAGTCCAAGTGCCCGATAGGGAACCTACATAGTCCAAGTGCCCACTTAGCAACCTACATAGTCCAAGTGCCCGTTAGTTAACCTAGATAGTCAAAGTGCCTGCTAGGTAACCTAGATAGTCCAAGTGCCCGCTAGGTAACCTACAAAGTCTAAGTTCCCGCTAGGTTATGTATATAATCCAAATGCCCGCTAGGCAACCTACATTGTCCAAGTGCCCGTTAGTTAACCTAGATAGTCAAAGTGCCTGCTAGGTAACCTAGATAGTCCAAGTTCCCGCTAGTTAACCTACATAGTCCTAGGCCCACTAGTTAACCTACATAGTCCTAGGCCCACTAGTTAACCTACATAGTACAAGGGCCCGCTAGTTAACCTAGATAGTCCAAATGCCCGCTAGGTATCCTAAGTAGTCCAAATGTCCGATGGGGATCCTACATAGTCCAAGTGCCCGCTAGGTAACCTACATAGTCCAAGTGCCCGTTCGTTAACATAGATAGTCCAAGGGCCAGCTAGGTAACCTAGATAGTCCAAGTGCCCACTAGATAACCTAGAGTCCAAGTGCTCGCTTATTAACCTACATAGTCAAAGTGCCCGCTATGTAACCTAGATAGTCAAAGTGCCCGTAAGGTATCCTAGATAGTTCAAATGCCTGCTAGGTAACTTACATTGTCCAAATTCCCGCTAGGTAACCTAGATAGTCCAAGTGCCCGTTACCTAACCTAGATAGTCCAAGTGCCCGTTAGGCAACCTACATAGTCCAAGAGCCCGTACGTTAATCTAGAAGTCCAAGTGCCCGCTAGGTAACCTACATAGTCCAAGTGCACGCTAGGTAACTTAGTTAGTCCAAGTGCCCGCTAGGTTACCTGCATATTCCAAGTGCCCGTTCGTTAACCTAGATAGTCCATGTGCCCACTAGGTAACCTACATAGTCCAAGTGCACGCTAGGTAACCTATATAGTCCATGTGCCCGCTAGGTAACCTAGATAGTCCAAGTGCCTGCTAGGTAACCTAGATAGTCCAAGTGTCCGCTAGTTAACCTACATATTCCAAGTGCCCGCTAGTTAACATAGATAGTCCAAGTGCCCGCTAGGGTACCCACATAGGCCAAGTGCCCGCTATGTAACCTAGATAGTCAAAGTGCCCGTTAGGTAACCTAGATAGTCCAAGTGCCCGCTAGGTAACTTACATTGTCCAAGTTCCTGCTAGGTAACCTAGAGTCCAAGTGCTCGCTAGTTAACCTACATAGGCCAAGTGCCCGCTATGTAACCTAGATAGTCCAAGGGCACGCTAGTTCACCTACATAGTCCAAGTGCCCGCTAGGCAACCTAGATAGTCAAAGTGCCCGCTAAGGAACCTACATAGTGGAAGTGCACGCTAGTTAACCTAGATAGTCCAAGTGCCTGCTAGGTAACCTACATAGTGCAAGTGTCCGCTAGTTAACCTACATATTCCAAGTGCCCGCTAGTTAATAAAGATAGTCCAAGTGTCGGCTAGGGAACTTACATAGTCCACGGGCCCACTAGGTAACCTAGATAGTCCAAGTGCCCGCTAGGTAACCTAGAGTCCAAGTGCTCGCTAGTTAACCTACATAGTCCAAGTGCCCGCTGTGTAACCTAGATAGTCCAAGTGCCTGCTAGGTAACTTATATTGTCCAAGTTCCCGCTAGGTAACCTAGATAGTCCAAGTTCCCGTTACCTAACCTAGATAGTCCAAGTGCCCGCTAGGCAACCTACATAGTCCAAGAGCCCGTTCGTTAACCTAGAAGTCCATGTGCCCGCCAGGTAACCTAGAGAGTCCATATGCCCGCTAGGTTACCTGCATTTTCCAAGTGCCCATTCGTTAACCTAGATAGTCCAAGTGTCCACTAGGTAACCTACATAGTCCAAGTGCCCGCTAGGTAACCTAGATTGTCCAAGTTCCTGCTAGTGAACCTACATAGTCCAAGTGCCCGCTAGGCAACCAAGATAGTCCAAGTGCCCATTCGGTAACCTAGATAGTCCAAGTGCCCTTTAGGGAACCTAGATAGTCCAAGGGCCCTCTAGTAAACCTACATAGTGCAACTGTCCGCTAGTTAACCTACATATTCCAAGTGCCTGCTAGTTATCCTTATAATCTAAGTGACCGTTAGCTAACCTAGATAGTCCAAGGGCCCGCTAGTTGACCAACATAGTCCTAGTGCCAGCTAGGTAACCTAGCTAGTACAAGTGCCCGCTAGGGGAACTAGATAGTCCAAGTGCCTGTTAGCTAACCTAGATAGTCAAAGTGCCTGCTAGGTAACCTAGATATTCCAAGTGCCCGCTAGGTAACCTACATAGTCCAAGTTCCCGCTAGGTAACCTAAATAGTCCAAATGCCCGCTAGGGAAACTACATAGTCCAAGTGCCTGCTAGTTTACCTAGATAGTCTAAGGGCCCGCTAGTTAACCTAGATCGTGCAAGTGTCCGCTAGTTAACCTACATAGTCCAAGTGCCCGCTAGTTAACCTAAATAGTCCAAGTTCCCGTTAGGTAATCTAGATAGTCCAAGTGCCCGCTAGTTAACCTAGATAGACCAAGTGCCCGCTAGGGAACCTACCTAGTCCAAGTGCCCGATAGGGAACCTACATAGTTCAAGTGCCCGCTAGTTAACATAGATAGTCCAAATACCCATAGGAAACGTACATAGTCCAAGTGCCCGCTAGTTAAAGTACATAGTCCAAGTGCCTGCTAGGTAAGGTAGATAGTCCAAGTGCCCGCTAGGTAACCTAGATATTCCAAGTGCCCTTTAGGGAACCTAGATAGTCCAAGTGCCATTTAGGGAACCTAGATAGTCCAAGGGCCCACTAGTTAACCTAAATAGTGCAAGTGTCCGCTAGTTAACCTACATATTCCAAGTGCCCGCTAGTTAACCTACATAATCTAAGTGCCCGTTAGCTAACCTAGATAGTACAAGGGCCTGCTAGTTGACATACATAGTCCAAGTGCCAGCTAGGTAACCTAGATAGTACAAGTGCCCGCTAGGGATCCTAGATAGTCCAAGTGCCTGTTAGCTAACCTAGATAGTCCAAGTGGCGGCTAGGCAACCTACATAGTCCAAGTGCCCGTTCATTAACCTAGATAATCCAAGTGCCCGCTAGGTAACGTAGACTGTCCAAGTGCCCGCTTGTTAACCTACATAGTCCAAGTGCCCGATAGGGAACCTACATAGTCCAAGTGCCCGCTAGGCAACCTACATAGTCCAAGTGCCCGCTAGGTAACCTAGATAATCCTAGTGCCCACTAGGGAACCTTCATAGTCCTAGTGCCAGCTAGGTAACCTAGATAGTCCTAGTGCCAGCTAGGTAACCTAGATAGTCCAAGTGCCCGCTAGTTTACCTACATAGTCCAAGGGCCCGCTAGTTAACCTACATAGTACAAGGGCCCGCTAGTTGACCTAGATAGTCCAAGTGCCCGCTAGTTAACCTAGATAGTCCAAGTGCCCGCTAGGTATCCTAAGTAGTCCAAATGTCTGATGGCGATCCTACATAGTCCAAGTGCCCGCTAGGTAACCTACATAGTCCAAGTGCCCGTTCGTTAACCTATATAGTGCAAGGGCCCGCTAGGTAACCTAGATAGTCCAAGTGCCCGCTAGGTAACCTAGAGTCCAAGTGCTCGCTTATTAACCTACATAGTCCAAGTGCCCGCTAGAAAACCTAGATAGTCCAAGTGCCCGCTAAGGAACCTACATAGTCCAAGTGCCCGCTAGTTAACATAGATAGTCCAAGTGCCCGCTCGGGAACATATATAGTTCACGTGCCCGCTAGTTAACCTAGATAGTCCAAGTGCCCGCCTGTTAACCTAGATAGTCCAAGTGCCTGTTAGGTAACCTACATATTCCAAGTGCCCGCTAGTTAACATACATAGTCCAAGTGCCCGCTAGGGAACGTATATAGTCCAAGTGCCCGCTAGGTAACCTAGATAGTCCAAGTGCCCGCTAGTTAACCTACATAGTTCAAGTGCCTGCTAGGTAACCTAGATACTCCAAGTGCCCACTAGTTAACCTACATAGTCCAAGGTCCCCCTAGGTAACCTAGATAGTCCAAAGTCCCGCTAGATAACCTACATTGTCCTAGTGCCCGATAGGGAACCTACATAGTCCAAGTGCCCACTAGGTAACCTACATAGTCCAAATGCCCGCTAGGTAACCTAGATAGTCCAAGTGCCCTCTAGTTAACCTAGATCGTCCAAGTGCCTGCTAGTTAACCTACATAGTCCAAGTGCCAACTAGGTAACCTACATAGTGCAAGTGTCCGCTAGTTAACCTACGTAGTCCAAGGGCCCGCTAGTTAACCTACATAGTCCAAGTGCCCGGTAGTTAACTTACATAGTTCAAGTGTCCGTAAGGTACATACATAGTCCAAGTGCACGCTAGGGAACATACATAGTCCAAATGCCCGCTAGGGAATCTACATAGTACAAGAGCCCGCTAGTTAACGTAGATAGTCCAAGTGCCGCTAGTTAATCTACATAGTCCAAGGGCCCGCTAGTTAACCTACATAGTCCAAGTACCCGCTAGTTAACTTAGATCGTCCAAGTGCCCGCTAGGCTACCTGCATATTCCAAGTGCCCGTTCGTTAACCTAGATAGTCCAAGTGCCCACTAGGTAACCTACATAGTCCAAGTGCACGCTAGGTAACCTATATAGTCCCAATGCCCGCTAGGTAACCAAGATAGTCCAAGGACCCACTAGTTAAACTACATAGTCCAAGGGCTCACTTGTTAACTTTGATAGTCCAGCTGCCCGCTAGTTAACCTAGATTGTCCAAGTGCCTGCTAGTTAACCTACATAGTCTAAGTGCCCGCTAGGCAACCTAGATAGTCCAAGAGCCCGCTAAGGAACCTACATAGTCGAAGTGCACTCTAGTTAACTTAGATAGTCCAAGTGCCCGCTAGTTAACCTAGATAGTCCACGTGCCTGCTATGTAACCTACATATTCCAAGTGCCCGCTAGTTAACCGAGATAGTTCAAGTACCCGCTAGGTAACCTAGATCGTCCAAAGGCTCCCTAGTTAGCCTATATAGTCCAAGTGCCCGCTAGGTAACCTAGATAGTCCAAGTGCCCATTCGGTAACCTAGATAGTCCAAGTGCCCTTTAGGGAACCTAGATAGTCCAAGGGTCCGCTAGTAAACCTACATAGTGCAACTGTCCGCTTGTTAACCTACATATTCCAAGTGCCTGCTAGTTATCCTACATAATCTAAGTGACCGTTAGCTAACCTAGATAGTCCAAGGGCCCGCTAGTTGACCTACATAGTCCTAGTGCCAGCTAGGTAACCTAGCTAGTACAAGTGCCCGCTAGGGGAACTAGATAGTCCACGTGCCTGTTAGCTAACCTAGATAGTCAAAGTGCCTGCTAGGTAACCTAGATAGTCCAAGTGCCCGCTAGGTAACCTACATAGTCCAAGTTCCCGCTAGGTAACCTAAATAGTCCAAATGCCCGCTAGGGAAACTACATAGTCCAAGTGCCTGCTAGTTAACCTAGATAGTCCAAGGGCCCGCTAGTTAACCTAGATCGTGCAAGTGTCCGCTAGTTAACCTACATAGTCCAAGTGCCCGCTAGTTAACCTATATACCAAGTGCCCGCTACGAACCTAGATAGTCCAAGGGCACGCTAGTTAACCTACATAGTACAAGTGCCCACTAAGGAACCTAGATTTTCCAAGTGCCCGCTCTGGAACCTACATAGTCCAAGTGCCTGCTAGGGAACCTACATAGTCCAAGTGCCCGCTCTGGAACATACATAGTCCAAGTGCCCGCAAGGGAATCTACATAGTCCAAGGGCCCGCTAGTTAACCTACATAGTCCAAGTACATGCTAGTTAACCTAGATCTTCCAAGTGCCCGGTAGTTAACGTACATAGTTCAAGGGTCCGCTAGTTAACCTACATCGTCCAGGGGCCAGCTACTTAACCTAGATAGTCCAAGTGCCCGCTAGTTAACCTACATAGTCCAAGTGCCCGCTAGGTAACCTAGACAGTTCAAGTGACCACTAGGTTATCTACATAGTCCAAGTGCCTGTTCATTAACCTCATAGTCCAAGTGCCCGCTAGGTAACCTATATAGTCCAAATGCCCGCTAGGAACCCTCATAGTCCAAGTGCCCGCTAGTTAACCTAGATAGTCCAATTGCTCGCTAGTTAACCTAGATAGTCCAAGTGCCTGCTAGTTAACCTAGATAGACCAAGTGCCCGCTAGGGAACCTACCTAGTCCATGTGCCCGCTAGGGAACGTACATAGTCCAATTGCCCGCTAGATAACATAGATAGTCCAAGTACCCGCTAGGAAACGTACATAGTCCAAGTGCCCGTTAGTTAACGTACATAGTCCAAGTTCCCGCTTGGTAACGTAGATAGTCCAAGTGCCCGCTAGGGAATGTACATAGTCCAAGTGCCCGCTAGGTAACCTAGATAGTCCAAGTGCCCGCTAGTTAACCTACATAGTCCAAGTGCCTGCTAGGTAACCCAGATACTCCAAGTGCCCACTAGTTAACCTACATAGTCCAAGGTCCCCCTAGGTAACCTAGATAGTCCAAAGTCCCGCTAGGTAACATGCATTGTCCTAGTGCCCGATAGGGAACCTACATAGTCTAAGTGCCCACTAGGTAACCTACATAGTCCAAGTTCCCTTTAGGGAACCTAGATAGTCCAAGGGTCCGCTAGTAAACCTACATAGTGCAACTGTCCGCTAGTTAACCTACATAATCCAAGTGCCTGCTAGTTATCCTACATAATCTAAGTGACCGTTAGCTAACCTAGATAGTCCAAGGGCCCGCTAGTTGACCTATATAGTCCTAGTGCCAGCTAGGTAACCTAGCTTGTTCAAGTGCCCGCTAGGGGAACTAGATAGTCCAAGTGCCTGTTAGCTAACCTAGATAGTCAAAGTGCCTGCTAGGTAACCTAGATAGTCCAAGGGCCCGCTAGGTAACCTACATAGTCCAAGTGCCCGCTAGGTAACCTAAATAGTCCAAATGCCCGCTAGGGAAACTACATAGTCCAAGTGCCTGCTAGTTAACCTAGATAGTCCAAGGGCCCGCTAGTTAACCTAGATCGTGCAAGTGTCCGCTAGTTAACCTACATAGTCCAAGTGCCCGCTAGTTAACCTATATACCAAGTGCCCGCTACGAACCTAGATAGTCCAAGGGCACGCTAGTTAACCTACATAGTACAAGTGCCCTCTAAGGAACCTAGATTTTCCCAGTGCCCGCTCTGGAACCTACATAGTCCAAGTGCCTGCTAGGGAAACTACATAGTCCAAGTGCCCGCTCTGGAACATACAGAGTCCAAGTGCCCGCTAGGGAATCTACATAGTCCAAGGGCCCGCTAGTTAACCTATATAGTCCAAGTACACGCTAGTTAACCTAGATCTTCCAAGTGCTCGGTAGTTAACGTACATAGTTCAAGGGTCCGCTAGTTAACCTACATCGTCCAGGGGCCAGCTAGTTAACCTAGATAGTCCAAGTGCCTGCTAGTTAACCTACATAGTCCAAGTGCCCGCTAGGTAACCTAGACAGTTCAAGTGACCACTAGGTTATCTAAATAGTCCAAGTGCCTGTTCATTAACCTCATAGTCCAAGTGCCCGCTAGGTAACCTATATAGTCCAAATGCCCGCTAGGGACCCTAATTGTCCAAGTGCCCGCTAGTTAACCTAGATAGTCCAATTGCTCGCTAGTTAACCTAGATATTCCAAGTGCCTGCTAGTTAACCTAGATAGACCAAGTGCCCGCTAGGGAACCTACCTAGTCCAAGTGCCCGCTAGGGAACGTACATAGTCCAATTGCCCGCTAGTTAACATAGATAGTCCAAGTACCCGCTAGGAAACGTACATAGTCCAAGTGCCCATTAGTTAACGTACATAGTCCAAGTTCCCGCTAGGTAACGTAGATAGTCCAAGTGCCCGCTAGGGAATGTACATAGTCCAAGTGCCCGCTAGGTAACCTAGATAGTCCAAGTGCCCGCTTGGTAACCTAGATAGTCCAAGTGCCCGCTAGTTAACCTACATAGTCCAAGTGCCTGCTAGGTAACCCAGATGCTCCAAAGGCCCACTAGTTAACCTACCTAGTGCAAGGTCCCCCTAGGTAACCTAGATAGTCCAAAGTCCCGCTAGGTAACCTACATTGTCCTAGTGCCCGATAGGGAACCTACATAGTCCAAGTGCCCACTAGGTAACCTACATAGTCCAAATGCCCGCTAGGTAACCTAGATAGTCCAAGTGCCCTCTAGTTAACCTAGATCGTCCAAGTGCCTGCTAGTTAACCTACATAGTCCAAGGGCCCGCTAGTTAACCTACATAGCCCAAGGTCCGCTAGTTAACCTGGAAGTCCAAGGGCCCCTAGTTAATCTACATAGTCCAAGGGCCCGCTAGTTGACCTACATACTCCAAGTACCCGCTAGTTAACCTAGATCGTCCAAGTGTCCGCTAGTTAACCTACATAGTCCAAGTGCTCGCTAGGGAACCTAGATAATCCAAGTGCCCCCTCTGGAACCTACAGAGTCCAAGTGCCCGCTAGGGAATCTACATAGTCCAAGGGCCGGCTAGTTAACGTAGATAGTCCAAGTGCCGCTAGTTAATCTACATAGTCCAAGGTCCGCTAGTTAACCTACATAGTCCAAGGGCCCGCTAATTAACCTAGATAGTCCAACGGCACGCTAGTTAACCTACATCGTCCAAGGGCCCGCTAGGTAACCTAGACAGTTCAAGTGAACACTAGGTTACCTACATAGTCCAAGTGCCAGTTCGTTAACCTACATAGTCCAAGTGCCCGCTAGGTAACCTATATAGTCCAAATGCCCTCTAGGGACCCTAATAGTCCAATTGCCCGCTAGTTAACCTAGATAGTCCAAGTGCTCGCTAGTTAACCTAGATAATCCAAGTGCCCGCTAGTTAACCTAGATAGACCAAGTGCCCGCTAGGGAACCTACCTAGTCCAAGTGCCGGATAGGGCACCTACATAGTCCAAGTGCCCGCTAGTTAACATAGATAGTCCAAGTGCCCGCTAGTTAACCTTCATAGTCCAAGTGCGTGCTAGGTAACCTAGATAGTCCAAGTGCCCACTACTTAACCTACATAGTCCTAGTGCCCCCTAGTTAACCTACATTCTCCAAGTGCCCGATAGAGAACCTACATAGTCCAAGTGCCCGCTAGGTAACCTACATAGTCCAAATGCCCGCTAGTTAACCTACATAGTCCAAGTGCCCGTTAGGTGACTTAGATAGCCCACATGCCCGCTAGAGAACCCATATAGTCCAAGTGCCCTCTAGGGAACTTACATAGTCCAAGGGCCCTCTAGGTAACCTACATAGTCCAAGTGCCCGTTAGTTAACCTAGATAGTCCCAGTGCCTGCTAGGTAACCTAGATATTCCAACAGCCCGGTAGGTAACCTACAAAGTCTAAATGCCCGCTAGGTTATCTATATAGTCCAAATGTCCGATAGGGATCCTACAGAGTCCAAGTGCCCGCTAGGTAACCTACATAGTCCAAGTGCCCGTTCGTTATCCTAGATAGTCCAAGTGCCCGCTAGGTAACCTAGACTGTCCAAGTGCCCGCTAGTTTACCTACATACTCCAAGTGCCCGTTCGTTAACCTAGATAGTCCAAGTGCCCGCTGGGAAACCTACATAATCTAAGCGCCCGCTAGGTAACCTAGATAGTCCAAGTGCCCGCTAGGTAACCTAGAGTCCAAGTGCTCGCTAGTTAACCTACATAGGCCAAGTGCCCGCTATGTGACCTAGATAGTCAAAGTGCCCGTTAGGTAACCTAGAGAGTCCAAATGTCCGCTAGTTAACCTAGATAGTCCACGTGCCTGCTATGTAACCTACATATTCCAAGTGCCCGCTAGTTAACATAGATAGTCCAAGTGCCCCTAGGGAACATACATAGTCCAAGTGCCCGCTAGGAAACCTAGATAGTGCAAGTCCCGCTAGTTAACCTAGATAGTTCAAGTACCCGCTAGGTAACCTAGATCGTCCAAGGGCTTCCTAGTTAGCCTATATAGTCCAAGTGCCCGCTAGGTACCTAGATAGTCGAAGTGCCCATTCGGTGACCTAGATAGTCAAAATGCCCTTTAGGGAACCTAGATAGTCCAAGGGCCCGCTAGTAAACCTACATAGTGCAACTGTACGCTAGTCAACCTACATATTCCAAGTGCCTGCTAGTTAACCTACATAATCTAAGTGACCGTTAGCTAACCTAGATAGTCCAAGGGCCCGCTAGTTGACCTACATAGTCTTAGTGCCAGCTAGGTAACCTAGATAGTACAAGTGCCCGCTAGGGAACAAGATAGTCCAAGTGCCTGTTAGCTAACCTAGATAGTCCAAGTGGCAGCTAGGTAACCTACATAGTCCAAGTGCCCGATCGTTAAACTAGATAATCCAAGTGCCCGCTAGGTAACCTAGACAGTCCAAGTGCCCGCTAGTTAACCTACATAGTCCAAGTGCCCGATAGGGAACCTACATAATCCAAGTGCCCGCTAGGCAACCTACATAGTCCAAGTGCCCGTTAGTTAACCTAGATAGTCAAAGTGCCTGCTAGGTAACCTAGATAGTCCAAGTGCCCGCTAGGTAACCTACATAGTCCAAGTGCCCGCTAGGTAACCTAAATAGTCCAAATGCCCGCTAGGGAAACTACATAGTCCAAGTGCCTGCTAGTTAACCTAGATAGTCCAAGTGCCTGCTAGTAAACCTACATAATCCATGGGCCCGCTAGTTAACCTACATAGTGCAAGGGCCCGCTAGTTAACCTAGACCGTGCAAGTGTCCGCTAGTTACTTACATAGTCCAAGTGCCCACTAGTTAACCTAAATACCAAGTGCCTGCTACGTAACCTAGATAGTCCAAGGGCACTCTAGTTAACCTACATAGTACAAGTGCCCGCTAAGGAACCTAGATAGTCCAAGTACCCGCTCTGGAACCTACATAGTCCACTTGCCTGCTAGGGAACCTACATAGTCCATATGCCCGCTCTGGAACATACATAGTCCAAGGGCCCGCTAGTTAACCTACATAGTCCAAGTACACGCTAGTTAATCTAGATCTTCCAAGTACCCGCCAGTTAATCTACATAGATCAAGGGCCCGCTAGTTAACCTACATCGTCCAAGGGCCCGCTAGTTAACCTAGATAGTCCAAGTGCCCGCTAGTTAACCTACACAGTCCAAGTGCCCGTTAGGGAACCTAGATAGTCCAAGTGCCCGCGAGGTAACCTACATAGTCCAAGTGCCCATTCGTTAACCTAGATTGTCCAAGTGCCCGCTAGGTAACCTTGACTGTCCAAGTGCCCGCTTGGTTACCTACATAGTCCAAGTGCCCGTTCGTTAACCTAGATAGTCCAAGTGCCCGCTAGTTAACCTACATAGTCCAAGTGCCCGCTAGGTAACCTAGACAGTTGAAGTGACCACTCAGTTACCTACATAGTCCAAGTGCCTGTTCGTTAATCTCATAGTCCAAGTGCCCGCTACGTAACCTATATAGTGCAAATGCCCGCTAGGGACCCTAATAGTCCAACTGCCCGCTAGTTAACCTAGATAGTCCAAGTGCATGCTAGTTAACCTAGATAGACCAAGTGCCCGCTAGGGAACCTACCTAGTCCAAGTGCCCGATAGGGAACGTACATAGTCCAAGTGCCCGCTAGTTAACATAGATAGTCCAAGTACCCCCTAGGAAACTTACATAGTCCAAGTGCCCGCTAGTTAACGTTCATAGTCCAAGTTCCCGCTAGGTAATGTAGATAGTCCAGGTGCCCGCTAGGGAACGTACATAGTCCAAGTGCCCGCTAGGTAACCTAGATAGTGCAAGTGTCCGCTAGTTAACCTAGATAGTTCAAGTACCCGCTATGTAACCTAGATCGTCCAAGGGCACCCTAGTTAGCCTACATAGTCCAAGGTCCCCCTAGGTAACCTAGATAGTCCAAGTGCCCGTTCGGTAACATAGATAGACCAAGGGCCCTTTAGGGAACCTAGATAGTCCAAGGGCCCGCTAGTAAACCTACATAGTCCATGGGCCCACTAGTTAACCTACATAGTTCAAGGGCCCGCTAGTTAACGTACATAGTCCAAGGGTCGCTTGTTAACTTTGATAGTCCAAGTGCCCGTTAGTTAAACAAGATCGTCCAAGTGCCTGCTAGTCAACCTAGATTGTCCAAGTGTCCTCTAGTTAATCTACATAGTCCAAGTGCCCGCTAGGTAACCTACATAGTGCAAGTGTCCGCTAGTTAACCTACATAGTCCAAGGGCCCGCTAGTTAACCTACATAGTCCAAGTGCCCGGTAGTTAACTTACATAGTTCAATTGTCCGTAAGGTATATACATAGTCCAAGTGCCCGCTAGGGAACATACATAGTCCAAATGCCCGCTAGGGAATCTACATAGTCCAAGGGCCCGCTAGTTAATGTAAATAGTCCAAGTGCCGCTAGTTAATCTACATAGTCCAAGGGCCCGCTAGTTAACTTACATAGTCCAAGTACCCGCTAGTTAACCTAGATCGTCCAAGTGCCAGCTAGTTAACCTACATAGTCCAAGGGCACGCTAGTTAACCTACATCGTCCAAGGGCCCGCTAGGTAACCTAGACAGTTCAAGTGAATACTAGGTTACCTACATAGTCCAAGTGCCTGTCCGTTAACCTACATAGTCCAAGTGCCCGCTAGGTAACCTATATAATCCAAATGCCCTCTAGGGACCCTACCAGTCCAAGTGCCCGCTAGTTAACCTAGATAGTCTAAGTGCTCACTAGTTAACCTAGATAGTCCAAGTTCCCGCTAGTTAACCTAGATAGACCAAGTGCCCGCTTGGGGAACCTACCTAGTCCAAGTGCCCGATAGGGAACCTACATAGTCCAAGTGCCCGCTAGTTAACATAGATTGTCCAAGTGCCTGCTAGGTAACCTAAATAGTACAAGTGCCCGCTAGGTAACCTACATAGTCCAAGTGCCCGTTAGGTAACCTAGATAGCCCAATTGCCCGCTAGGGAAACCACATAGTCCAAGTGCCCTCTAGGGAACTTACATAGTCCAAGGGCCCTCTAGTGAACCTACATAGTCCAAGTGCCCGTTAGGTAACCTAGATAGTCCAAGTGCCCGCTAGTTAACCTAGATAGTCCAAGTGCACATTCGTTAACATAGATAGTCCAAGTGCCCGCTAGGTAACCTAGACTTTCCAAGTGCCCGCTAGGTTACCTACATAGTCCAAGTGCCCGTTCGTTAACCTAGATAGTCCAAGTGCCCGCTAGGAAACCTACATAGTCCAAGGGCCCGCTGGGTAACCTAGATAGTCCAAGTGCCCGCTAGGTAACCTAGAATCCAAGTGCTCGCTAGTTAACCTACATAGTCCAAGTGCCCGCTATGTAACCTAGATATTCAAAATGCCCGTTAGGTAAACTAGATAGTCCAAGTGCCCGCTAGGTAACTTACATTGTCCAAGTTCCCGCTAGGTAACCTAGATAGTCCAACTGCCCGTTACCTAACCTAGATAGTCCAAGTGCCCGCTAGGCAACCTACATAGTCCAAGAGCCCGTTCGTTAACCTAGAAGTCCAAGTGCCCGCTAGGTAACCTAGACAGCCCAAGTGCCCACTTGGTTACCTGCATATTCCAAGTGCCCGTTCATTAACCTAGATAGTCCAAGTGCCCACTAGGTACCCTACATAGTCCAAGTGCCCGCTAGGTAACCTATATAGTCCAAGTGCCCGCTAGGTAACCTAGATAGTCGAAGGGCTCACTTGTTAACTTTGATAGTCCAAGTGCCCGCTAGTTAACCTAGATCTTCCAAGTGCCCGCTAGTTAACCTAGATTTTCCAAGTGCCTGCTAGTTAACCTACATAGTCCAAGTGCCCGCTAGTTAACCTATATACCAAGTGCCTGCTACGTAACCTATATAGTCCAAGGGCACGCTAGTTAACCTACATAGTCCAAGTGCCCGCTAGGCAACCTAGATAGTCCAAGTGCCCGCTAAGGAACCTACATAGTCCAAGTGCACTCTAGTTAACCTAGATAGTCCAAGTGCCCCTTGTTAACCTAGATAGTTCAAGTGGCTGCTAGGTAACCTACATAGTGCAAGTGTCCGCTAGTTAACCTACATATTCTAAGTGCCCGCTAGTTAACATATATAGTCCAAGTGCCGGCTAGGGAACTTACATAGTCCACGTGCCCACTAGGTAACCTAGATAGTCCAAGTGCCCGCCAGGTAACCTAGAGTCCAAGTGCTCGCTAGTTAACCTACATAGTCCAAGTTCCCACTGTGTAACCTAGATAGTCCAATTGCCTGCCATGTAACTTACATTGTCCAAGTTCCCGCTAGGTAACCTAGATAGTCCAAGTTCCCGTTACCTAACCTAGATAGTCCAAGTGCCCGCTAGGCAACCTTCATAGTCCAAGAGCCCGTTCGTTAACCTAAAAGTCCAAGGGCCCGCCATGTCACCTAGAGGGTCCAAGGGCCCGCTAGGTTACCTGCATATTCCAAGTGCCCGTTCGTTAACCTAGATAGTCCAAGTGTCCACTAGGTAACCTACATAGTCCAAGTGCCTGCTAAGTAACCTATATAGTCCAAGTGCCCGCTAGTTAACCAAGATAGTCCAAGGACCCACTAGTTAACCTACATAGTCCAAGTGCCCGTTAGGTAACCTAGATAGCCCAAATGCCCGCTAGGGAACCCACATAGACCAAGTGCCCTCTATAGAACTTACATAGTCCAAGGGCCCTCTAGGGAACCTACATAGTCCAAGTGCCCGTTAGTTAACCTAGATAGTCCCAGTGCCCGCTAGGTAACCTAGATAGTCCAACAGCCCGGTAGGTAAACTACAAAGTCTAAATGCCCTCTAGGTTATCTATATAGTCCAAATGCCAGCTAGGGATCCTACATAGTCCAAGTGCCCGTTAGGTAACCTAGATAGTCCAAGTGCCCGCTAGTTAACCTAGATAGTCCAAGTGCCCGTTCGTTAAACTAGATAGTCTAAGTGCCCGCTAGGTAACCTAGACTGTCCAAGTGCCCGCTAGGTTACCTACATAGTCCAAGTACCCGTTCGTTAACCTAGATAGTCCAAGTGCCCGCTAGGAAACCTACATAGTCCAAGGGCCCGCTAGGTAACCTAGAATCCAAGTGCTCGCTAGTTAACCTACATAGTCCAAGTGCCCGCTAGGTAACTTACATTGTCCAAGTTCCCGCTAGGTAACCTAGATAGTCCAAGTGCCCGTTACCTAACCTAGATAGTCCAATTTCCCGCTAGGCAACCTACATAGTCCAAGAGCCCGTTTGTTATCCTAGAAGTCCAAGTGCCCGCTAGGTAACCTAGACAGTCCAAGTGCCCGCTACGTTACCAGCATATTCCAAGTGCCCGTTCGTTAACCTAGATAGTCCAAGTGACCACTAGGTAACCTACATAGTCCAAGTGCCCGCTAGGTAACCTATATAGTCCAAGTGCCTGCTAGGTAACCTAGATAGTCCAAGGGCCTGCTAGGTAACCTAGATAGTCCAAGGGCTCACTTGTTAACTTTGATAGTCCAAGTGCCCGCTAGTTAACCTAGATCTTCCAAGTGCCCGCTAGTTAACCTAGATTATCCAAGTGGCTGCTAGTTAACCTACATAGTCCAAGGGCCCACTAGTTAACCTAGATAGTCCAAGTGTCCTCTAGTTAACCTACATTGTCCAATTGCCCGCTAGTTAACCTATATAACAAGTGCCCGCTACGTAACCTAGATAGTCCGAGGTCACGCTAGTTAACCTACATAGTCCAAGTGCCCGCTAGGCAACCTAGATAATCCAAGTGCCCGCTAAGGAACCTACATAGTCCAAGTGCATGCTAGTTAACCTAGATAGTCCAAGTGCCCCTTGTTAACCTAGATAGTTCAAGTGCCTGCTAGGTAACCTACATAGTGCAAGTGTCTGCTAATTAACCTACATATTCCAAGTGCCCGCTAGTTAACATATATAGTCCAAGTGCCGGCTAGGGAACTTACATAGTCCAAGTGCCCACTAGGTAACCTAGATCATCCAAGTGCCCGTTAGGTAACCTAGAGTCCAAGTGCTCGCTAGTTAACCTACATAGTCCAAGTGCCCGCTGTGTAACCTAGATGGTCTTAGTGCCTGCCATGTAACTTACATTGTCCAAGTTCCCGCTAGGTAACCTAGATTGTCCAAGTTCCCGTTACCTAACATAGATAGTCCAAGTGCCCGCTAGGCAACCTACATAGTCCAAGAGCCCGTTCGTTAACCTCAAAGTCCAAGTGCCTGCCAGGTAACCTAGAGAATCCAAGTGCCCGCTAGGTTACCTGCATATTCCAAGTGCCCGTTCGTTAACCTAGATAGTCCAAGTGTCCACTAGGTAACCTACATAGTCCAAGTGCCCGCTAGGTAACCAAGATAGTCCAAGGACCCACTAGTTAAACTACATAGTCCAAGGGCTCACTTGTTAACTTTGATAGTTCAGCTCCCCGCTAGTTAACCTAGATCGTCCAAGTGCCCGCTAGTTAACCTAGATTGTCCAAGTGCCTGCTAGTTAACCTACATAGTCCAAGGGCCCACTAGTTAACCTAGATAGTCCAAGTGTCCTCTAGTTAACCTACATAGTCCAAGTGTCCGCTTGTTAACCTAGATTGTCCAAGTGCCTGCTAGTTAACCTACATAGGCCAAGTGCCCGCTAGGCAACCTAGATAGTCCAAGTGCCCGCTAAGGAACCTACATAGTCCAAGTGCACGTTAGTTAACTTAGATAGTCAAAGTACCCGCTAGGAAACGTACATAGTCCAAGTGCCCGCTAGGTAACCTAGATAGTCCAAGTGCCCGCTAGTTAACAGACATAGTCCAAGTGCCTGCTAGGTAACGTAGATAGTCCAAGTGCCCGCTAGGGAACGTACATAGTCCAAGTGCCCGCTAGGTAACCTAGATAGTCCAAGTGCCCGCTAGTTAACCTACATAGTCCAAGTGCCTGCTAGGTAACCTAGGTAGTCCAAGTGCCCACTAGTTAACCTACATAGTCCAAGGTCCCCCTACGTAACCTAGATAGTCCAAAGTCCCGCTAGGTAACCTACATTGTCCTAGTGCCCCCAAGTTAACCTACATTTTCCAAGTGCCCCATAGGGAACCTACATAGTCCAAGTGCCCGCTAGGTAACCTACATAGTCCAAATGCCCGCTAGGTAACCTAGATAGTCCAAGTGCCCTCTAGTTAACCTAGATCATCCAAGTGCCTGCTAGTTAATATACATAGTCCAAGGGCCCGCTAGTTAACCTACATAGCCCAAGGTCCGCTAGTTAACCTAGATAGTCCAAGTTCCCGCTAGTTAACCTAGATCGTCCAAGTGCCTGCTAGGTAACCTACATAGTGCAAGTGTCCGCTAGTTAACCTACATATTCCAAGTGCCCGCTAGTTGACATAGATAGTCTAAGTGCCCGCTAGGGAACGTACATAGTCCAAGTGCCCGCTAGTTAACCTAGATAGTTCAAGTACCCGCTAGGTAACCTAGATAGTCCAAGTGCCCGTTCGGTAACATAGATAGTCCAAGTGCCCTTTAGGGAACCTAGATAGTCCAAGGGCCCGCTAGTAAACCTCCATAGTCCATGGGCCCGCTAGTTAACATACATAGTTCAAGGGCCCGCTAGTTAATGTACATAGTCCAAGGGTCGCTTGTTAATTTTGATAGTCCAAGTGCCCGTTAGTTAACCTAGATCGTCCAAGTGCCCGCTAGTTAACCTAGATCGTCCAAGTGTCCAATAGTTAATCTACATAGTCCAAGTGCCCGCTAGGTAACCTACATAGTGCAAGTGTCCGCTTGTTAACCTACATAGTCCAAGTGCCCGCTATTTAACCTATATAATCCAAGTGCCAGCTAGGTAACCTACATAGTGCAAGTGTCTGCTACTTAACCTACATAGTCCAAGGGCCCGCTAGTTAACCTACATAGTCCAAGTGCCCGGTAGTTAACTTACATAGTTCAAGTGTACGTAAGGTACATACATAGTCCAAGAGCCCGCTAGTTAACGTAGATAGTCCAAGTGCCACTAGTTAATCTACATAGTCCAAAGGCCCGCTAGTTAACTTACATAGTCCAAGTACCCGCTAGTTAACCTAGATCCTCCAAGTGTCCGCTAGTTAACCTACATAGTCCAAGTGCTCGCTAGGGAACCTAGATAATCCAGGTGCCCACTCTGGAACCTACATAGTCCAAGTGCCTGCTAGGGAACCAACATAGTCCAAGTGCCCGCTCTGGAACATACATAGTCCAAGTGCCGCTACTTAATCTACATAGTCCAAGGGCCCACTAGTTAACCTACATAGTCCACGTGCCTGCTAGATAACCTAGATAGTCCAAGAGCCCGCTAGTTAACGTAGATAGTCCAAGTGCCACTAGTTAATCTACATAGTCCAAAGGCCCGCTAGGTAACCTACATTGTCCTAGTGCCCCCTAGTTAACCTACATTCTCCACGTGCCCGATAGAGAACCTACATAGTCCAAGTGCCCGCTAGGTAACCTACATAGTCCAAATGCCCGCTAGTTAACCTACATAGTCCAAGTGCCCGTTAGGTGACTTAGATAGCCCACATGCCCGCTAGAGAACCCATATAGTCCAAGTGCCCTCTAGGGAACTTACATAGTCCAAGGGCCCTCTAGGTAACCTACATAGTCCAAGTGCCCGTTAGTTAACCTAGATAGTCCCAGTGCCCGCTAGGTAACCTAGATAGTCCAACAGCCCGGTAGGTAACCTACAAAGTCTAAATGCCGCTAGGTTATCTATATAGTCCAAATGCCCGCTAGGGAACCTACATAGTCCAAGGGCACGCTAGATAACCTACATTGTCCAAGGGCACGCTAGGTAACCTAGACAGTTCAAGTGAACACTATGTTACCTACATAGTCCAAGTGCCTGTCCGTTAACCTACATAGTCCAAGTGCCCGCTAGGTAACCTATATAGTTCAAATGCCCTCTAGGGACCCTAACAGTCCAAGTGCCCGCTAGTTAACCTAGATAGTCCAAGTGCTCGCTAGTTAACCTAGATAGTCCATGTGCCCGCTAGTTAACCTAGATAGACCAAGTGCCCGCTTGGTAACCTACCGAGTCCAAGTGCCCGATAGGGAACCTACATAGTCCAAGTGCCCGCTAGTTAACATAGATAGTCCAAGTGCCCGCTTAGGAACCTACATAGTCCAAGTGCACGCTAGTTAACCTAGATAGTCAAAATGCCCGCTAGTTAACCTAGATAATCCAAGTGCCTGCTACGTAACCTACATAGTCCAAGTGCCCGTTAGTTAACCTATATACCAAGTGCCTGCTACGTAACCTAGATAGTCCAAGGGCACGCTAGTTAACCTACATAGTCCAAGTGCCCGCTCTGAAACCTACATAGTCCAAGTGCCTGCTAGGGAACCTACATAGTCCTAGTGCCCGCTCTGGAACATACATAGTCCAAGTGCCCGCTAGGGAATCTACATAGTCCAAGGGCCAGCTAGTTAACCTACATAGTCCAAGTACACGCTAGTTAACCTAGATAGTCCAAGTGCACGGTAGTTAACCTACATAGTTCAAGGGCCCGCTAGTTAACCTACATCGTCCAAGGGCCCGCTAGTTAACCTAGATAGTCCAAGTGCCCGCTCTTTAACCTACATAGTCCAAGTGCCACCTAGTTAACATAGATAGTCCAAGTACCCGCTAGGAAACGTACATATACCAAGTGCCCGCTAGTTAACGTATATAATCCAAGTTCCCGCTAGGGAACGTACATAGTCGAAGTGCCCGCTAGGAAACCTAGATAGTCCAAGTGCCCGCTAGTTAACCTACATAGTCCAAGTGCCTGCTAGGTAACCTAGATAGTCCAAGTGCCCATTAGTTAACCTATATAGTCCAAGGTCCCCCTAGGTAACCTAGATAGTCCAAAGCCCCGCTAGGTAACCTACATTGTCCTAGTGCACCCTAGTTAACCTACATTCTCCAAGTGCCCGATAGTTAACCTACATAGTCCAAGTGCCCGCTAGGTAACCTACATAGTCCAAGTGCCCGCTAGGTAACCTACATAGTCCAAATACCCGCTCGTTAACCTACATAGTCCAAGTGCCCGTTAGGTAACCTAGAGGGCCCAAATGCCCACTAGGGAACCCTCATAGTCCAAGTGCCCTCTAGGGAACTTACCTAGTCCAAGGGCCCTCTAGGGAACCTACATATTCCAAGTGCCCGTTAGTTAACCTAGGTAGTCCCAGTGCCCGCTAGGTAACCTAGAGTGTCCAACAGCCCGGTAGGTAACCTACAAAGTCTAAATGCCCGCTAGGTTATCTATATAGTCCAAATGCCCGCTAGGGAACCTACATAGTCCAAGTGCCCGCTAGGTAACCTAGATAGTCCCAGTGACCGCTAGTTAACCTAGATAGTCCAAGTGCCCGCTAGGTAACCTATGTAGTCCAAGTGCCCGCTAGGTAACCTACATAGTCCAAGTGCCCGTTCGCTAACCTATATAGTCCAAATGCCCGCTAGGGAACCTACATAGTCCAAGGGCCCGCTAGGTAACCTATATAGTCCAAGTGCCCACTAGGAAACCTAGAGTCCAAGTGCTCGCTAGTTAACCTATATAGTCCAAGTGCCCGCTATGTAACCTAGATAGTCCAACAGCCCGGTAGGTAACCTACAAAGTCTAAATGCCCGCTAGGTTATCTATATAGTCCAAATGCCCGATAGGGAACCTACATAGTCCAAGTGTCCGTTAGGTAACCTAGATAGTCCAAGTGCCGCCTAGGTAACTTACATTGTCCAAGTTCCCGCTAGGTAACCTAGATAGTCCAAGTGCCCGTTACCTAACCTAGATAGTCCAAGTGCCCGCTAGGCAACCTACATAGTCCAAGAGCCCGTTCGTTAACCTAGAAGTCCAAGTGCCCGCTAGGTAACCTAGACAGTCCAAGTGCCCGCTAGGTTACCTGCATATTCCAAGTGCCCGTTCGTTAACCTAGATAGTCCAAGTGCCCACTAGGTAACCTACATAGTCCAAGTGCCCGCTAGGTAACCTAGATAGTCCAAGGCCCCGCTAGTTAACCTACATAGTCCAAGGGCTCACTTGTTAACTTTGATAGTCCATGTGCCCGCTAGTTAACCTAGATCATCGAAGTGCCCCCTAGTTAACTTGGATTGTCCAAGTGCCTGCTAGTTGACCTACATAGTCCAAGGGCCCACTAGTTTACCCAGATAGTCCAAGTGCCCGCTAGGCTACCTAGATAGTCCAAGTGCCCGCTAAGGAACCTACATAGTCCAAGTGCATGCTAGTTAACCTAGATAGTCCAAGTGCCCGCTAGTTAACCTAGATAGTCCAAGTGCCTGCTTGGTAACCTACATAGTTCAGGTGTCCGCTAGTTAACCTACATATTCCAAGTGCCCGCTAGTTAACATAGACAGTCCAAATGCCGGCTAGGGAACTTACATACTCCAAGTGCCCGCTAGTTAACCTAGATAGTCCAAGGGCCCGCTAGTTAACCTACATAGTCCAAGGTCCGCTAGTTAACGTAGATAGTCCAAGTGCTCGCTAGTTAACCTACATAGTACAAGGGCCCGCTATATAACCTAGATAGTCAAAGTGCCCATTAGGTAACCTAGATAGTCCAAGTGCCCGCTAGGTAACTTACATTGTCCAAGTTCCTGCTAGGTAACCTAGATAGTCCAAGTTCCCTCTAGGTAACCTAGATAGTCCAAGTGCCCGTTACCTAACCTAGATAATCCAAGTGCCCGCTAGACAACCTACATAGACAAAGAGCCCGTTCGTTAACCTTGAAGTCCAAGTGCTCGCTAGGAAACCTATATACTCCAAGTGCCCGCTAGGTTACCTGCATATTCCAAGTGCCCGTCGTTAACCAAGATAGTCCAAGTGCCCACTAGGTAACCTTCATAGTCCAAGTGCCCGCTACGTAACCTATATAGTCCAAGTGCCCGCTAGGTAACCTAGATAGCCCAAGGGCCCGCTAGTTAACCTACATAGTCCAAGGGCTCACTTGTTAACTTTGATAGTCCAAGTGCCCGCTAGTTAACGTAGATCGTCCAATGGCCCCCTAGTTAACCTAGATTGTCCAAGTGCCTGCTAGTTAACCTACATAGTCCTAGGGCCCACTAGTTAACCTAGATAGTCCAAGTGTCCTCTAGTTAACCTACATAGTCCAAGTGCCCGCTAGGTAACCTAGATAGTCCAAGGGCCCGCTAGTTACCATACATAGTCCAAGGGCTCACTTGTTAACTTTGATAGTCCAAGTGCCCGCTAGTTAACCTAGATCGTCCAAGTGCCCGCTAGTTAACCTAAATTGTCCAAGTCCCTGCTAGTTAACCTACGTAGTCCAAGGGCCCACTAGTTAACCTAGATAGTGAAAGTGTCCTCAAGTTAACTTACATAGACCAAGTGCCCGCTAGTTAACCTATATACAAAATATCTGCTACGTAACCTATATAGTCCAAGGGCACGCTTGTTAACCAACATAGTCCAAGTGCCCAATAGGGAACCTACATAATGCAAGTGCCTGCTAGGGAACCTACATAGTCCAAGTGCCCGCTAGGCAACCTACATAGTCCAAGTGCCCGCTAGGTAACCCAGATAGTCCAAGTACCCGCTAGTTAACCTAAATTGTCCAAGTGCCTGCTAGGTAACCTAGATAGTCCAAGTGCCCACTAGTTAAGCTATATAGTCCAAGTTCCCCCTAGGTAACCTACATTGTCCTAGTGCCCCCTAGTTAACCTACATTCTCCAAGTGCCCGATAGAGAACCTACATAGTCCAAGTGCCCGCTAGGCAACCTACATAGTCCAAATGCCCGCTATTTAACCTACTTTGGCCAAGTGCCCGTTAGGTAACCTAGATAGCCCAAATGCCCACTAGGCAACCCACATAGTCCAAGTGCCCTCTAGGGAACTTACATAGTCCAAGGGCCCTGTAGGGAACCTACATAGTCCAAGTGCCCGTTAGTTAACCTAGATAGTCCCAGTGCCCGCTAGGTAACCTAGATAGGCCAACAGCCCGGTAGGTAACCTACAAAGTCTAAATGCCCGCTAGGTTATCTATATAGTCCAAATGCCCGCTAGGGAACCTACAAAGTCCAAGTGCCCGCTAGTTAACCTAGATAGTCCAAGTGCCCGCTAGGTAACCTACATAGTCCAAATGCCCGCTAGGGAAACTACATAGTCCAAGTGCCCGCTACGTAACCTAGATAGTCCAAGGGCACGCTAGTTAACCTACATAGTCCTAGTGCCCGCTAGGCAACCTAGATAGTCCAAGTGCCTTCTACGTAACCTACATAGTCCAAGTACCCGCTAGTTAACCTATATACCAAGTGCCTGCTACGTAACCTAGATAGTCCAAGTGCACGCTAGTTAACCTACATAGTACAAGCTCTCACTTGTTAACTTTGATAGTCTAAGTGCCCGCTAGTTAACCTAGATCTTCCAAGTGCCCGCTAGTTAACCTAAATTGTCCAAGTCCCTACTAGTTAACCTACATAGTCCAAGGGCCCACTAGTTAACCTAGATAGTGTAAGTGTCCTCTAGTTAACTTACATAGACCAAGTGCCCGCTAGTTAACCTATATACCAAATATCTGCTACGTAACCTAGATAGTCCTAGGGCACGCTTGTTAAACAAAATAGTCCAAGTGCCCAATAGGGAACCTACATAATCCAAGTGCCTGCTAGGGAACCTACATAGTCCAAGTGCCCCCTAGGCAACCTACATTGTCCAAGTGCCCGCTAGGTAACCTAGATAGTCCAAGTGCCCGCTAGTTAACCTACATAGTCCAAGTGCCTGCTAGGTAACCTAGATAGTCCAAGTGCACACTAGTTAACCTATATAGTCCAAGGTCCCCCTAGGTAACCTAGATAGTCCAAAGTCCCGCTAGATAACCTACATTGTCCTAGTGCACCCAAGTTAACCTACATTCTCCAAGTGCCCGATAGAGAACCTACATAGTCCAAGTTCCCCCTAAGTAACCTACATAGTCCAAATGACCGCTCGTTAACCTACATAGTCCAAGTGCCCGTTAGGTAACCTAGATAGCCCAAATGCCCACTAGGGACCCCTCATAGTCCAAGTGCCCTCTAGGGAACTTACATAGTCCAAGGGCCCTCTAGGGAACCTACATATTCCAAGTGCCCGTTCGTTAACCTAGATAGCCCCAGTGCCCGCTAGGTAACCTAGATAGTCCAACAGCCCGGTAGGTAACCTACAAGGTCTAAATGCCTGCTAGGTTATCTATATAGTCCAAATGCCCGCTAGGGAACCTACAAAATCCAAGTGCCCGCTAGTTAACCTAGATAGTCCAAGTGCCCGCTAGGTAACCTACATAGTCCAAATGCCCACTAGGGAAACTACATAGTCCAAGTGCCCGCTACGTAACCTAGATAGTCCAAGGGCACGCTAGTTAACCTACATAGTCCAAGTGCCCGCTAGGCAACCTAGATAGTCCAAGTGCCCGCTAGTTAACCTAGATAGTCCAAGTGCCTGCTACGTAACCTACATAGTCCAAGTGCCCGCTAGTTAACCTATATACCAAGTGCCTGCTACGTAACCTAGATAGTCCAAGGGCACGCTGGTTAACATACATAGTACACGTGCCCGCTAAGGAACCTAGATAGTCCAAGTGCCCGCTCTGTAACCTACATAGTCCAAAAGCCTGTTAGGGAACCTACATAGTCCAAGTGCCCGCTCTGGAACATACATAGTCCAAGTGCCCGCTAGGGAATCTATATAGTCCAAGGGCCCGCTAGTTAACCTACATAGTCCAAGGGCCCGCTCGTTACCTACATCGTCCAAGGGCCTGCTAGTTAACCTAGATAGTCCAAGTGCCCGCTTGTTAACCTACATAGTCCAAGTGTCGCTAGATAACCTAGACAGTTCACGTGACCACTAGGTTACCTACATAGTCCAAGTGCCTGTTCGTTAACCTCATAGGCCAAGTACCCGCCAGGTAACCTATATAGTCCAAATGCCCGCTAGGGACCCTAATAGTCCAACTGCTGGCTAGTTAACCTAGATAGTCCATTGCTCGCTAATTAACCTAGATAGTCCAAGTGCCCGCAAGTTAACCTAGATAGACCAAGTGCCCGCAGGGGAACCTACCTAGTCCAAGTGACCGATAGGGAACCTACATAGTCCAAGTGCCAGCTAGTTAACATAGATAGTCCAAGTACCCGCTAGGAAACGTACATAGACCAAGTGCCCGCTAGTTAACGTACATAGTCCAAGTTCCCGCTAGGTAACGTAGATAGTCCAAGTGCCCGCTAGGGAACGTACATAGACCAAGTGCCCGCTAAGTAACCTATATAGTCCAAGTGCCCGCTAGTTAACCTACATAGTCCAAGTGCCTGCTAGGTAACCTAGATAGTCCAAGTGCCCACTAGTTAACCTATATAGTCCAAGGTCCCCCTAGGTAACCTAGATAGTCCAAAGTCCCGCTAGGTAACCTACATTGTCCTAGTGCACCCAAGTTAACCTACCTTCTCCAAGTGCCCGATAGAGTACCTACATAGTCAAGTGCCCGCTAGGTAACCTACATAGTCCAAATGCCCGCTCATTAACCT
The DNA here is from genome assembly GCF_050624435.1 of Tenrec ecaudatus. NCBI lineage: Eukaryota > Metazoa > Chordata > Mammalia > Afrosoricida > Tenrecidae > Tenrec > Tenrec ecaudatus. The sequence continues at coordinate 109,101,934 of NC_134534.1, read as the reverse complement.
ACATAGTCCAAGTGCCCGTTAGGTAACCTAGATAGCCCAAATGCCCACTAGGAAACCCTCATAGTCCAAGTGCCCTCTAGGGAACTTACATAGTCCAAGGGCCCTCTAGGGAACCTACATATTCCAAGTGCCTGTTAGTTAACCTAGATAGTCCCAGTGCCCGCTAGGTAACCTAGATAGTCCAACAGCCCGGTAGGTAACCTACAAAGTCTAAATGCCCGCTAGGTTATCTATATAGTCCAAATGCCCGCTAGGGAACCTACATATTCCAAGTGCCCCCTAGGTAACCTAGATAGTCCAAGTGCCCGCTAGATAACCTAGATAGTCCAAGTGCCCGCTAGGTAACCTAAGTAGTGCAAGTGCCCGCTAGGCAACCTCCATAGTCCAAGTGCCCGTTGGTTAACCTAGATAGTCCAAGTGCCCGCTAGGAAACCTACATAGTCCAAGGGCCCGCTAGGTAACTTATATAGTCCAAGTGCCCGCTAGGAAAACTAGAGTCCAAGTGCTCGCTAGTTAACCTATATAGTCCAAGTGCCCGCTATGTAACCTAGATAGTCCAACAGCCCGGTAGGTAACCTACAAAGTCTAAATGCCCGCTAGGTTATCTATATAGTCCAAATGCCCGATAGGGAACCTACATAGTCCAAGTGCCCGTTAGGTAACCTAGATAGTCCAAGTGCCCGCTAGGTAACTTACATTGTCCAAGTTCCTGCTAGGTAACCTAGATAGTCCAAGTGCCCGTTACCTAACCTAGATAGTCCAAGTGCCCGCTAGGCAACCTACATAGTCCAAGAGCCCGTTCGTTAACGTAGAAGTCCAAGTGCCCGCTCGGTAACCTAGAAAGTCCAAGTGCCCGCTAGGTTACCTGCATATTCCAAGTGCCCGTTCGTTAACCTAGATAGTCCAAGTGCCCACTAGGTAACCTACATAGTCCAAGTGCCCGCTAGGTAACAAATATAGTCCAAGCGCCCGCTAGGTAACCTAGATAGTCCAAGGGCGCGCTAGTTAACCTACATAGTCCAAGGGCTCACTTGTTAACTTTGATACTCCAAGTGCCCGCTAGTTAACCTAGATCATCCAAGTGCCCCATAGATAACTTGGATTGTCCAAGTGCCTGCTAGTTAACCTACATAGTCCAAGGGCCCACTAGTTAACCTAGATAGTCCAAGTGTCCTCTAGTTAACCTACATAGTCCAAGTGCCCGCTAGTTAACCTATATACCAAGTGCCCGCTACGTAACCTAGATAGTCCAAGGGCACGCTAGTTAACCTGCATAGTCCAAGTGCCCGCTAGGCAACCTAGATAGTCCAAGTGCCCGGTAAGGAACCTACATAGTCCAAGTGCACGCTAGTTAACCTAGATAGTCCAAGTGCCCGCTAGTTAACCTAGATAGTCCAAGTGCCTGCTAGGTAACCAACATAGTGCAAGTGTCCGCTAGTTAACCTACATATTCCAAGTGCCCGCTAGTTAACATAGACAGTCCAAGTGCCGGCTAGGGAACTTACATAGTCCAAGGGCCCGCTAGTTAACTTACATAGTCCAAGGTCCGCTAGTTAACGTAGATAGTCCAAGTGCTCGCTAGTTAACCTACATAGTACAAGGGCCCGCTATATAACCTAGATAGTCAAAGTGCCCATTAAGTAACCTAGATAGTCCAAGTGCCCGCTAGGTAACTTACATTGTCCAAGTTCCCGCTAGGTAACCTAGATAGTCCAAGTGCCCGCTAGGTAACCTAGAGTCCATGTCCTCGCTAGTTAACCTACATAGTCCAAGTGCCCGCTATATAACCTAGGTAGTCAAAGTGCCCTTTAGGTAACCTAGATAGTCCAAGTGCCCACTAGGTAACTTACATTGTCCAAGTTCCCGCTAGGTAACCTAGATAGTCCAAGTGCCGTTACCTAACCTAGATAATCAAAGTGCCCGATAGGCAACCTACATAGTCCAAGAGCCCGTTCATTAACCTAGAAGTCCAAGTGCCCGCTAGGTAACCTACACAGTCCAAGTGCCCGCTAGGTTACCTGCATATTCCAAGTGCCCGTTCGTTAACCAAGATAGTCCAAGTGCCCACTAGGTAACCTTCATAGTCCAAGTGCCCGCTAGGTAACCTATATAGTCCAAGTGCCCGCTAGGTAACCTAGATAGCCCAAGGGCCCGCTAGTTACCCTACATAGTCCAAGGGCTCACTTGTTAAATTTGGTAGTCCAAGTGCCCGCTAGTTAACGTAGATCGTCCAATGGCCCCCTAGTTAACCTAGATTGTCCAAGTGCCTGCTAGTTAACCTACATAGTCCAAGGGCCCACTAGTTAACCTAGATAGTCCAAGTGTCCTCTAGTTAACCTACATAGTCCAAGTGCCCGCTCGGTAACCTACATAGTCCAAGTGCCCGCTAGTTAACGTAGATCGTCCAATGGCCCCCTAGTTAACCTAGATTGTCCAAGTGCCTGCTAGTTAACCTACATAGTCCAAGGGCCCACTAGTTAACCTAGATAGTCCCAGTGTCCTCTAGTTAACCTACATAGTCCAAGTGCCCACTCGGTAACCTAGATAGTCGCAGGGCCCGCTAGTTAACCTACATAGTCCAAGTGCACGCTAGTTAACCTAGATAGTCCAAGTGCCCGCTAGTTAACCTAGATAGTCCAAGTGCCTGCTAGGTAACCAACATAGTGCAAGTGTCTGCTAGTTAACCTACATATTCCAAGTGCCCGCTAGTTAACATAGACAGTCCAAGTGCCGGCTAGGGAACTTACATAGTCCAAGGGCCCACTAGTTAACCTACATAGTCCAAGGTCCGCTAGTTAACGTAGATAGTCCAAGTGCTCGCTAGTTAACCTACATAGTACAAGGGCCCGCTATATAACCTAGATAGTCAAAGTGTCCATTAGGTAACCTAAATAGTCCAAGTGCCCCCTAGGTAACTTACATTGTCCACGTTCCCGCAAGGTAACCTAGATAGTCCAAGTGCCAGCTAGGTAACCTAGAGTCCATGTCCTCGCTAGTTAACCTACATAGTCCAAGTGCCCGCTATATAACCTATATAGTCAAAGTGCCCTTTAGGTAACCTAGATAGTCCAAGTGCCCACTAGGTAACTTACATTGTCCAAGTTCCCGCTAGGTAACCTAGATAGTCCAAGTGCCCGTTACCTAACCTAGATAATCAAAGTGGCCGATAGGCAACCTACAAAGTCCAAGAGCCCCTTCGTTAACCTAGAAGTCCAAGTGCCCGCTAGTTAACCTACACAGTCCAAGTGCCCGCTAGGTTACCTGCATATTCCAAGTGCCCGTTCGTTAACCAAGATAGTCCAAGTGCCCACTAGGTAACCTTCATAGTCCAAGTGCCCGCTAGGTAACCTATATAGCCCAAGTGCCCGCTATGTAACCTAGATAGCCCAAGGGCCCGCTAGTTAACCTACATAGTCCAAGGGCTCACTTGTTAACTTTGGTAGTCCAAGTGCCCGCTAGTTAACGTAGATCGTCCAATGGCCCCCTAGTTAACCTAAATTGTCCAAGTCCCTGCTACTTAACCTACATAGTCCAAGGGCCCACTAGTTAACCTAGATAGTCTAAGTGTCCTCTAGTTAACTTACATAGACCAAGTCCCCGCTAGTTAACCTATATACCAAATATCCGCTACCTAACCTAGATAGTCCAAGGGCACGCTAGTTAACCAACATAGTCCAAGTGCCCAATAGGGAACCTACATAATCCAAGTGCCTGCTAGGAAACCTACATAGTCCAAGTGTCCGCTAGGCAACCTACATAGTCCAAGTGCCCGCTAGGTAACCTAGATAGTCCAAGTGCCCGCTAGTTTACCTATATAGTCCAAGTGCCTGCTAGGTAACCTAGATAGTCCAAGTGCCCACTAGTTATCCTATATAGTCCAAGGTCCCCCTAGGTAACCTAGATAGTCCAAAGTCCCGCTAGGTAACCTACATTGTCCTAGTGCCCCCTAGTTAACCTACTTCTCCAAGTGCCCGATAGAGAACCTACATAGTCCAAGTGCCCGCTAGGTAACCTACATAGTCCAAATGCCCGCTAGTTAACCTACATAGGCCAAGTGCCCGTTAGGTAACCTAGATAGCCCAATGCCCACTAGGGAACCCACATAGTCCAAGTGCCCTCTAGGGAACTTACATAGTCCAAAGGCCCTCTAGGGAACCACCATAGTCCAAGTGCCCGTTAGTTAACCTAGATAGTCCCAGTGCCCGCTAGGTAACCTAGATAGTCCAACAGCCCGGTAGGTAACCGACAAAGTCTAAATGCCCGCTAGGTTATCTATATAGTCCAAATGCCCGCTAGGGAACCTATATAGTCCAAGTGCCCGCTAGTTAATCTAGATAGTCCAAGTGCCCGCAAGGTAAACTAAGTAGTCCAAGTGCCCGCTAGGTTACCTACATAGTCAATGTGTCCGCGAGGTAACCTACATAGTCCAAGTGCCCGTTCGTTAACCTAGATAGTCCAAGTGCCCGCTAGGAAACCTATATAGTCCAAGGGCCCTCTAGGTAACCTATATAGTCCAAATGCCCGCTAGGAAACCTAGAGTCCAAGTGCTCGCTCGTTAACCTATATAGTCCAAGTGCCCGCTATGTAACCTAGATAGTCCAACAGCCCGATAGGTAACCTACAAAGTCTAAATGCCCGCTAGGTTATCTATATAGTCCAAATGCCCGATAGGGTACCTACATAGTCCAAGTGCCCGTAAGGAAACCTAGATAGTCCAAGTGCCCGCTAGGTAACTTACATTGTCCAAGTTCCCGCTAGGTAACCTAGATAGTCCAAGTGCCCGTTACCTAACCTAGATAGTCCAAGTGCCCGCTAGGCAACCTACATAGTCCAAAAGCCCGTTCGTTAACCTAGAAGTCCAAGTGCCCGCTAGGTAACCTAGACAGTCCAAGTGCCCGCTAGGTTACCTGCATATTCCAAGTGCCCGTTCGTTAACCTAGATAGTCCAAGTGCCCACTAGGTAACCTACATAGTCCAAGTGCCCGCTAGGTAACAAATATAGTCCAAGTGCCCGCTAGGTAACATAGATAGTCCAAGGGCCCGCTAGTTAAACTACATAGTCCAAGGACTCACTTGTTAACTTTGATAGTCCAAGTGCCCGCTAGTTAACCTAGATCATCCAAGTGCCCCCTAGTTAACTTGGATTGTCAAAGTGCCTGCTAGTTAACCTACATAGTCCAAGGGCCCACTAGTTAACCTAGATAGTCCAAGTGTCCTCTAGTTAACCTACATAATCCAAGTGCCCGCTAGGTAACCGAGATAGTCCACGGGCCCGCTAGTTAACCTACATAGTCCAAGGGATCAATTGTTAACTTTGATAGTCCAAGTGCCCGCTAGTTAACCTAGATCGTCCAAGTGCCCGCTAGTTAACCTAAATTGTCCAAGTCCCTGCTAGTTAACCTACATAGTCCAAGGGCCCACTAGTTAACCTAGATAGTCTAAGTGTCCTCTAGTTAACTTACATAGACCAAGTGCCCGCTAGTTAACCTATATACCAAATATCTGCTACGTAACCTAGATATTCCAAGGGCACGCTAGTTAACCAACATAGTCCAAGTGCCCAATAGTGAACCTACATAATCCAAGTGCCTGCTAGGGAACCTACATGGTCCAAGTGCCCGCTAGGCAACCTACATAGTCCAAGTGCCCGCTAGGTAACCTAGATAGTCCAAGTACCCGCTAGTTAACCTACATAGTCCAAGTGCCTGCAAGGTAACCTAGATAGTCCAAGTGCCCACTAGTTAACCTATATAGTCCAAGGTCCCCCTAGGTAACCTAGATAGTCCAAAGTCCCTCTAGGTAACCTACATTGTCCTAGTGCCCCCTAGTTAACCTACATTCTCCAAGTGCCCGATAGAGAAACTACATAGTCTAAGTGCCCGCTAGGTAACCTACATAGGCCAAGTGCCCATTAGGTAACCTAGATAGTCCCAGTGCCCGCTAGGTAACCTAGCTAGTCCAACAGCCCGGTTGGTAACCTACAAAGTCTAAATGCCTGCTAGGTTATCTATATAGTCCAAATGCCCGCTAAGGAACCTACAAAGTCCAAGGTCCCCCTAGGTAACCTAGAGAGTCCAAAGTCCCGCTAGGTAACCAACATTGTCCTAGTGCCCCCTAGTTAACCTACATTCTCCAAGTGCCCGATAGAGGACCTACATAGTCCAAGTGCCCGCTAGGTAACCTACATAGTCCAAATGCCCGCTCGTTAACCTACATAGTCCAAGTGCCCGTTAGGTAACCTAGATAGCCCAAATGCCCACTAGGGAACCCTCATAGTCCCAGTGCCCTCTAGGGAACTTACATAGTCCAAGGGCCCTCTAGGGAACCTACATATTCCAAGTGCCCGTTAGTTAACCTAGATACTCCCAGTGCCCGCTAGGTAACCTAGATAGTCCAACAGCCCGGTAGGTAACCTACAAAGTCTAAATGCCCGCTAGGTTATCTATATAGTCCAAATGCCCGATAGGGAACCTACATAGTCCAAGTGCCCGTTAGGTAACCTAGATAGTCCAAGTGCCCGCTAGGTAACTTACATTGTCCAAGTTCCCGCTAGGTAAACTAGATAGTCCAAGTGCCCGTTACCTAACCTAGATAGTCCAAGTGCCCGCTAGGCAACCTACATAGTCCAAGAGCCCGTTCGTTAACCTAGAAGTCCAAGTGCCCACTAGGTAACCTACATATTCCAAGTGCCCGCTAGGTAACAAATATAGTCCAAGCGCCCGCTAGGTAACCTAGATAGTCCAAGGGCCCGCTAGTTAACCTACATAGTCCAAGGGCTCACTTGTTAACTTTGATAGTCCAAGTGCTCGCTAGTTAACCTAGATCATCCAAGTGCCCCCTATTTAACTTGGATTGTCCAAGTGCCTGCTAGTTAACCTACATAGTCCAAGGGCCCACTAGTTAACCTAGATAGTCCAACTGTCCTCTAGTTAACCTACATAGTCCAAGTGCCCGCTAGTTAAAGTATATACCAAGTGCCCACTACGTAACCTAGACAGTCCAAGTGCCCGCTAAGGAACCTACATAGTCCAAGTGCACGCTAGTTAACCTAGATAGTCCAAGTGCCCGCTAGTTAACCTAGATAGTCCAAGTGCCTGCTAGGTAACCTACATAGTGCAAGTGTCCGCTAGTTAACATACATATTCCAAGTGCCCGCTAGTTAACATAGACAGTCCAAGTGCCGGCTAGGGAACTTACATAGTCCAAGGGCCCGCTAGTTAACCTACATAGTCTAAGGTCCGCTAGTTAACGTAGATAGTCCAAGTGATCGCTAGTTAACCTACATAGTCCAAGTGCCCGCTATATAACCTAGATAGTCAAAGTGCCCTTTAGGTAACCTAGATAGTCCAAGTGCCCTCTAGGTAACTTACATTGTCCAAGGTCCCACTAGGTAACCTAGATAGTCCAAGTGCCCGTTATCTAACCTAGATAATCCAAGTGCCCGATAGGCAACCTACATAGTCCAAGAGCCCGTTCGTTAACCTAGAAGTCCAAGTCACCGCTAGGTAACCTACATAGTCCAAGTGCCCGCTAGGTTACCTGCATATTCCTAGTGCCCGTTCGTTAACCAATATAGTCAAGTGCCCACTAGGTAACCTTCATAGTCCAAGTGCCCGCTAGGTAACCTAGATAGCCCAAGGGCCCGCTAGTTAACCTACATAGTCCAAGGGCTCACTTGTTAACTTTGGTAGTCCAAGTGCCCGCTAGTTAATGTAGATCGTCCAATGGCCCCCTAGTTAACCTAGATTGTCCAAGTGCCTGCTAGTTAACCTACATAGTCCAAGGGCCCACTAGTTAACCTAGATAGTCCAAGTGTCCTCTAGTTAACCTACATAGTCCAAGGGCCCGCTCGGTAACCTAGATAGTCCAAGGGCCCGCTAGTTAACCTACATAGTCCAAGGGCTCACTTGTTAACTTTGATATTCCAAGTTCCCGCTAGTTAACCTAAATTGTCCAAGTCCCTGCTACTTAACCTACATAGTCCAAGGGCCCACTAGTTCACCTAGATAGTCTAAGTGTCCTCTAGTTAACTTACATAGACAAAGTGCCCGCTAGTTAACCTATATACCAAATATCCGCTACATAACCTAGATAGTCCAAGGGCACGCTAGTTAACCAACATAGTCCAAGTGCCCAATAGGGAACCTACATAATCCAAGTGCCTGCTAGGGAACCTACATAGTCCATGTGCCCGCTAGGCAACCTACATAGTCCAAGTGCCCGCTAGGTAACCTAGATAGTCCAAGTGCCCGCTAGTTTACCTACATAGTCCAAGTGCCTGATAGGTAACCTAGATAGTCCAAGTGCCCACTAGTTAACCTATATAGTCCAAGGTCCCCCTAGGTAACCTAGATATTCCAAAGTCCCGCTAGGTAACCTACATTGTCCTAGTGCCCCCTAGTTAACCTACATTCTCCAAGTGCCCGATAGAGAACCTACATAGTCCAAGTGCCCGCTAGGTAACCTACATAGTCCAAATGCCCGCTAGTTAACCTACATAGTCCAAGTGCCCGTTCGTTAACCTAAATAGTCCAAGTGCCCGCTAGGAAACCTACATAGCCCAAGGGCCCTCTAGGTAACCTATATAGTCCAAATGCCCGCTAGGAAACTTAGAGTCCAAGTGCTTGCTAGTTAACCTATATACTCCAAGTGCCCGCTAAGTAACCTAGATAGTCCAACAGCCCGGTAGGTAACCTACAAAGTCTAAATGCCCGCTAGGTTATCTATATAGTCCAAATGCCCGATAGGGTACCTACATAGTCCAAGTGCCCGTTAGGTAACCTAGATAGTCCAAGTGCCCGCTAGGTAACTTACATTGTCCAAGTTCCCGCTAGGTAAGCTAGATAGTCCAAGTGCCCGTTACCTAACCTAGATAGTCCAAGTGCGCGCTAGGCAACCTACATAGTCCAAGAGCCCGTTCGTTAACCTAGAAGTCCAAGTGCCCGCTAGGTAACCTAGACAGTCCAAGTGCCCGCTAGGTTACCTGCATATTCCAAGTGCCCGTTCGTTAACCTAGATAGTCCAAGTGCCCACTAGGTAACCTACATAGTCCAAGTGCCTGCTAGGTAACAAATATAGTCCATGTGCCCGCTAGGTAACCTAGATAGTCCAAGGGCGCGCTAGTTAACCTACATAGTCCAAGGACTCACTTGTTAACTTTGATAGTCCAAGTGCCAGCTAGTTAACCTAGATCATCCAAGTGCCCCCTAGTTAACTTGGATTGTCAAAGTGCCTGCTAGTTAACCTACATAGTCCAAGGGCCCACTAGTTAACCTAGATAGTCCAAGTGTCCTCTAGTTAACCTACATAGTCCAAGAGCCCGCGAGGTAACTGAGATAGTCCACGGGCCCGCTAGTTAACCTACATAGTCCAAGGGCTCACTTGTTAACTTTGATAGTCCAAGGGCCCACTAGTTAACCTAGATAGTGTAAGTGTCCTCTAGTTAACTTACATAGACCAAGTGCCCGCTAGTTAACCTATATACCAAATATCCGCTACCTAACCTAGATAGTCCAAGGGCACGCTAGTTAACCAACATAGTCCAAGTGCCCATTAAGGAACCTACATAATCCAAGTGCCTGCTAGGGAACCTACATGGTCCAAGTGCCCGCTAGGCAACCTACATAGTCCAAGTGCCCGCCAGGTAACCTAGATAGTCCAAACCCGCTAGTTAACCTACATAGTCCAAGTGCCTGCTAGGTAACCTAGATAGTCCAAGTGCCCACTAGTTAACCTATATAGTCCAAGGGCCCCCTAGGTAACCTAGATTGTCCAAAGTCCCGCTAGGTAACCTACATTGTCCTAGTGCCCCCTAGTTAACCTACATTCTCCAAGTGCCCGATAGAGAAGCTACATAGTCTAAGTGCCCCCTAGGTAACCTACATAGACCAAATGCCCGCTAGTTAACCTACATAGGCCAAGTGCCCATTAGGTAACCTAGATAGTCCCAGTGCCCGCTAGGTAACCTAGATAGTCCAACAGCCCGGTAGGTAACCTACAAAGTCTAAATGCCTGCTAGGTTATCTATATAGTCCAAATGCCCGCTAAGGAACCTACAAAGTCCAAGTGCCCGCTAGTTAACCTAAATAGTCCAAGTGCCCGCTAGGTAACCTAAGTAGTCCAAGTGCCCGCTAGGTTACGTACATAGTCCAAGTGTCCGCTAGGTAACCTACATAGTCCAAGTGCCCGTTCGTTACCCTATATAGTCCAAGTGCCCGCTAGGAAAACTACATAGTCCAAGGGCCCGCTAGGTAATCTATATAGTCCAAGTGCCCGCTAGGAAACCTAGAGTCCAAGTGCTCGCTAGTTAACCAATATAGTCCAAGTGCCCGCTATGTAACCTAGTTAGTCCAACAGCCCGGTAGGTAACCTACAAAGTCTAAATGCCCGCTAGGTTATCTATATAGTCCAAATGCCCGCTAGGGAACCTACATAGTCCAAGTGCCCGTAAGGTAACCTAGATAGTCCAAGTACCCGCTAGGTAACTTACATTGTCCAAGTTCCCGCTAGGTAACCTAGATAGTCCAAGTGCCCGTTACCTGACCTAGATAGTCCAAGTGCCCGCTAGGCAACTTACATAGTCCAAGATCCCGTTCGTTAACCTAGAAGTCCAAGTGCCCGCTAGGTAACCTAAACAGTCCAAGTGCCCGCTAGGTTACCTGCATATTCCAAGTGCCCGTTCGTTAACCTAGAGAGTCCAAGTGTCCACTAGGTAACCTACATAGTCCAAGTGCCCGCTAGGTAACAAATATAGTCCAAGTGCCCGCTAGGTAACCTAGATAGTCCAAGGGCCCGCTAGTTAACCTACATAGTCCAAGGGCTCACTTGTTAACTTTGACAGTCCAAGTGCCCGCTAGTTAACCAAGATCATCCAAGTGCCCCCTAGTTAACCTAGATTGTCCAAGTGTCTGCTAGTTAACCTACATAGTCCAAGGGCCCACTAGTTAACCTCGATAGTCCAAGTGTCCTCTAGTTAACCTACATAGTCCAAGTGCCCGCTAGTTAAACTATATACCAAGTGTCCGCTACGTAACCTAGATAGACCTAGTGCCGACTAGATAACCTAGAGTCCAAGTGCTCGCTAGTTAACCTACATAGTCCAAGTGCCAGCTTGGTAACCTAGATAATACAAGTGCCCGCTATATGACCTAGATAGTCAAAGTGCCCGTTAGGTAACCTAGATAGTCCAAGTGCCCGCTAGGTAACTTACATTGTCCAAGTTCCCGCTAGGTAACCTAGATAGTCCAAGTGCCCGTTACCTAACCTAGATAATCCAAGTGCCCTATAGGCAACCTACATAGTCCAAGAGCCCGTTCGTTAACCTAGAAGTCCAAGTGCCCGCTAGGTAACCTACATAGTCCAAGTGCCCGCTAGGTTACCTGCATATTCCAAGTGCCCGTTCGTTAACCAAGATAGTCCAAGTGCCCACTAGGTAACCTACATAGTCCAAGTGCCCGCTAGGTAACCTATATAGTCCAAGTGCCCGCTAGGTAACCTAGATAGCCCAAGGGCCCGAAAGTTAACCTAAATAGTTCAAGGGCTCACTTGTTAACTTTGATAGTTCAAGTGCCCGCTAGTTAACGTAGATCGTCCAAGTGCCCCCTAGTTTACCTAGATTGTCCAAGTGCCTGCTAGTTAACCTACATAGTCCAAGGGCCCACTAGTTAACCTAGATAGTCCAAGTGTCCTCTAGTTAACCTACATAGTCCAAGTGCCCGCTAGGTAACCTTGATAGTCCAAGGGCCCGCTAGTTAACCTACATAGTCGAAGGGCTCACTTGTTAACTTTGATACTCCAAGTGCCCGCTAGTTAACCTAAATTGTCCAAGTCCCTGCTAGTTAACCTACATAGTCCATGGGCCCACTAGTTAACCTAGATAGTCTAAGTGTCCTCTAGTTAAACTACATAGACCAAGTGCCCGGTAGTTAACCTATGTACCAAATATCCGCTACGTAACCTAGATAGTCCAAGGGCACGCTAGTTAACCTACATAGTCCAACTGCCCAATAGGGATCCTACATAATCCAAGTGCCTGTTAGGGAACCTACATAGTCCATGTGCCCGCTAGGCAACCTACATAATCCAAGTGCCTGCTAGTTAACTTACATAGTCCAAGGGCCCACTAGTTAACCTAGATAGTCCAAGTGTCCTCTAGTTAACCTACATAGTCCAAGTGCCCGCTAGTTAACCTATATACCAAGTGCCCGCTACATAACCTAGATAGTCCAAGGGCACCCTAGTCATCCTACATAGTCCAAGTGCCCACTAGTTAACCTAGATAGTCCAAGTGTCCTCTAGTTAACCTACATAGTCCAAGTGCCCGCTAGTTAACCCATATACCAAGTGCCCGCTACGTAACCTAGATAGTCCAAGGGCACGCTAGTTAACCTACATAGTCCAAGTGCCCGCTAGGCAACCTAGAGAGTCCAAGTGCCCGCTAAGGAACCTACATAGTCCAAGTGCACGCTAGTTAACCTAGATAGTCCAAGTGCCCGCTAGTTAACCTAGATAGTCCAAGTGCCTGCTAGGTAACCTACATAATGCAAGTGTCCGCTACTTAACCTACATATTCCAAGTGCCCGCTAGTTAACATAGACAGTCCACGTGCCGGCTAGGGAACTTACATAGTCCAAGTGCCCGCTAGTTAACATAGATAGTCCAAGGGCCCGCTAGTTAACCTACATAGTCCAAGGTCCGCTAGTTAACGTAGATATTCCAAGTGCTCGCTAGTTAACCTACATAGTACAAGGGCTCGCTATATAACCTAGATAGTCAAAGTGCCCATTAGGTAACCTAGATAGTCCAAGTGCCCGCTAGGTAACTTACATTGTCCAAGTTACTGCTAGGTAACCTAGATAGTCCAAGTGCCCGCTAGGTAACCTAGAGTCCATGTCCTCGCTAGTTAACCTACATAGTACAAGTGCCCGCTAGGTAACCTACATAGTCCAAATGCACGCTAGTTAACCTACATAGGCCAAGTGCCCATTAGGTAACCTAGATATCCCAAATGCCCACTAGGGAACCCACATAGTCCAAGTGCCCTCTAGGGAACTTACATAGTCCAAGGGCCCTCTAGGGAACCTACATAGTCCAAGTGCCCGTTAGTTAACCTAGATAGTCCCAGTGCCCGCTAGGTAACCTAGATAGTCCAACAGCCCGGTAGGTAACCTACAAAGTCTAAATGCCTGCTAGGTTATCTATATAGTCCAAATGCCCGTTAAGGAACCTACAAAGTCCAAGTGCCCGCTAGTTAACCTAAATAGTCCAAGTGCCCGCTAGGTAACCTAAGTAGTCCAAGTGCCCGCTAGGTTACCTACATAGTCCAAGTGTCCGCTAGGTAACCTACATAGTCCAAGTGCCCGTTCGTTAACCTAGATAGTCCAAGTGCCCGCTAGGAAAACTACATAGTCCAAGGGCCCGCTTGGTAACCTATATAGTCCATGTGCCCGCTATGTAACCTAGATAGTCCAACAGCCCGGTAGGTAACCTACAAAGTCTAAATGCCCGCTAGGTTATCTATATAGTCCAAATGCCCGCTAGGGAACCTATATAGTCCAAGTGCCCGTTAGGTAACCTAGATAGTCCAAGTGACCGCTAGGTAACTTACATTGTCCAAGTTCCTGCTAGGTAACCTAGATAGGCCAAGTGCCCGTTACCTAACCTAGAAGTCCAAGTGCCCGCTAGGTAACCTAGACAGTCCAAGTGCCCGCTAGGTTACCTGCATATTCCAAGTGCCCATTCGTTAACCTAGAGAGTCCAAGTGCCCACTAGGTAACCTACATAGTCCAAGGGCCCGCTAGGTAACAAATATAGTCCATGTGCCCGCTAGGTAACCTAGATAGTCCAAGGGCCCGCTAGTTAACCTACATAGTCCAAGGGCTCACTTGTTAACTTTGACAGTCCAAGTGCCCGCTAGTTAACCAAGATCATCCAAGTGCCCCCTAGTTAACCTAGATTGTCCAAGTGTCTGCTAGTTAACCTACATAGTCCAAGGGCACACTAGTTAACCTAGATAGTCCAAGTGTCCTCTAGTTAACCTACATCGTCCAAGTGCCCGCTAGTTAACCTATATACCAAGTGCCCGCTACGTAACATAGATAGTCCAAGGGAACGCTAGTTAACCTACAAGGTCCAAGTGCCCGCTAGGCAACCTAGATAGTCCAAGTGCCCGCTAAGGAACCTACATAGTCCAAGTGCACGCTAGTTAACCTAGATAGTCCAAGTGCCCGCTAGTTAACCTAGATAGTCCAAGTGCCTGCTAGGTAACCTACATAGTGCAAGTGTCCGCTAGTTAACCTACATATTCCAAGTGCCCGCTAGTTAACATAGACAGTCCAAGTGCTGGCTAGGGAACTTACATAGTCCAAGTGCCCGCTAGTTAACCTAGATAGTCCAAGGGCCCGCTAGTTAACCTACATAGTCCAAGGTCTGCTAGTTAACGTAGATAGTCCAAGTGCCCGCTAGGTAACCTAGAGTCCATGTCCTCGCTAGTTAACCTACATAGTCCAAGTGCCCGCTATATAACCTAGATAGTCAAAGTGCCCGTTAGGTAACCTAGATAGTCCAAGTGCCCGCTAGGTAACTTACATTGCCCAAGTTCCCGCTAGGTAACCTAGATAGTTCAAGTGCCCGTTACCTAACCTAGATAATCCAAGTGCCCGATAGGCAACCTACATAGTCCAAGAGCCCGTTCGTATATGTAGAAGTCAAGTGCCCGCTAGGTAACCTTCATAGTCCAAGTGCCCGCTAGGTTACCTGCATATTCCAAATGCCCGTTCGTTAACCAAGATAGTCCAAGTGCCCACTAGGTAACCTACATAGTCCAAGTGCCCGCTAGGTAACCTATATAGTCCAAGTGCCCGCTAGGTAACCTAGATAGCCCAAGGGCCCGCTAGTTAACCTACAGAGTTCAACGGCTCACTTGTTAACTTTGATAGTCCAAGTGCCCGCTAGTTAACGTAGATCGTCCAAGTGCCCCCTAGTTAACCTAGATTGTCCAAGTGCCTGCTAGTTAACCTACATAGTCCAAGGGCCCACTAGTTAAACTAGATAGTCCAAGTGTCCTCTAGTTAACCTACATAGTCCAAGTGCCCGCTAGGTAACCTTGATAGTCCAAGGGCCCGCTAGTTAACCTACATAGTCCAAGGGCTCACTTGTTAACTTTGATACTCCAAATGCCCGCTAGTTACCCTAGATCGTCCAAGTGCTTGCTAGTTAACCTAAATTGTCCAAGTCCCTGCTAGTTAACCTACATAGTCCATGGGCCCACTAGTTAACCTAGATAGTCCAAGTGTCCTCTAGTTAACCTACATAGACCAAGTGCCCGCTAGTTAACCTATATACCAAATATCCGCTACGTAACCTAGATAGTCCAAGGGCACGCTAGTTAACCTACATAGTTCAACTGCCCAATAGGGAACCTACATAATCCAAGTGCCTGCTAGGGGACCTACATAGTCCATGTGCCCGCTAGGCAAACTACATAGTCCAAGTGCCTGGTAAGTAACCTAGATAGTCCAAGTGCCCACTAGTTAACCTATATAGTCCAAGGTCCCCCCAGGTAACCTAGATAGTCCAAAGTCCCGCTAGGTAACCTACATTGTCCTAGTGCCCCCTAGTTAACCTACATTCTCCAAGTGCCCGATAGAGAACCTACATAGTCCAAGTGCCCGGTAGGTAACCTACATAGTCCAAATGCCCGCTAGTTAGCCTACATAGGCCACGTGCCCGTTAGGTAACCTAGATAGCCTAAATGCCCACTAGGGAACCCACATAGTCCAAGTGCCCTTGAGGGAACTTACATAGTCCAAGGGCCCTCTAGGGAACCTACATAGTCCAAGTGCCCGTTGGATAACCTAGATAGTCCCAGTGCCCGCTAGGTAACCTAGATAGTCCAACAGCCCGGTAGGTAACCTACAAAGTCTAAATGCCCGCTAGGTTATCTATATAGTCCAAATGCCCGCTAGGGAACCTACATAGTCCAAGTGCCCGCTAGTTAACCTAGATAGTCCAAGTGCCCGCTAGGTAACCTAAGTAGTCCAAGTGCCCGCTAGTTAACCTACATAGTCCAAGGTCCGCTAGTTAACGTAGATAGTCCAAGTGATCGCTAGTTAACCTACATAGTACAAGGGCCCGCTATATAACCTAGATAGTCAAAGTGCCCATTAGGTAACCTAGATAGTCCAAGTGCCCGCTAGGTAACTTACATTGTCCAAATTCCCGCTAGGTAACCTAGATAGTCCAAGTGCCCGCTAGGTAACCTAGAATCCATATCCTCGCTAGTTAACCTACATAGTCCAAGTGCCCGCTATATAACCTAGACAGTCAAAGTGCCCGTTAGGTAACCTAGATAGTCCAAGTGCCCGCTAGGTAACTTATATTGTCCAAGTTCC
The DNA here is from genome assembly GCF_050624435.1 of Tenrec ecaudatus. Classification (NCBI taxonomy): domain Eukaryota; kingdom Metazoa; phylum Chordata; class Mammalia; order Afrosoricida; family Tenrecidae; genus Tenrec; species Tenrec ecaudatus. The sequence continues at coordinate 109,085,543 of NC_134534.1, read as the reverse complement.
CGCTAGGTAACCTAGATAGTCCAAGTGCCCGTTACCTAACCTAGATAATCCAAGTGCCCGCTAGGCAACCTACATAGACCAAGAGCCCGTTCGTTAACCTAGAAGTCCAAGTGCCCGCTAGGTAACCTATATAGTCCAAGTGCCCGCTAGGTTACATGCATATTCCAAGTGCCCGTTCGTTATCCAAGATAGTCCAAGTGCCCACTAGGTAACCTACATAATCCAAGTGCCTGCTAGGTAACCTATATAGTGCAAGTGCCCGCTAGGTAACCTAGATAGCCCAAGGGCCCGCTAGTTAACCTACATAGTCCAAGGGCTCACTTGTTAATTTTGATAGTCCAAGTGCCCGCTAGTTAACCTAGATCGTCCAAGTGCCCGCTAGTTAACCTAAATTGTCCAAGTCCCTGCTAGTTAACCTACATAGTCCAAGGGCCCACTAGTTAACCTAGATAGTGTAAGTGACCTCTAGTTAACTTACATAGACCAAGTGCCCGCTAGTTAACCTATATACCAAATATCTGCTACGTAACTTAGATAGTCCAAGGGCACGCTTGTTAACCAACATAGTCCAAGTGCCCAATAGGGAACCTACATAATCCAAGTGCCTGCTAGGGAACCTACATAGTCCAAGTGCCCGCTAGGCAACCTACTTAGTCCAAGTGCCCGCTAGGTACCCTAGATAGTCCAAGTGCCCGCTAGTTAACCTATATAGTCCAAGTGCCTGCTATGTAACCTAGATAGTCCAAGTGCCCACTAGTTAAGCTATATAGTCCAAGGTCCCCCTAGGTAACCTAGATAGTCCAAAGTCCCGCTAGGTAACCTACATTCCCCTAGTGCCCGATAGCGAACCTACATAGTCCAAGTGCCCGGTAGGTAACCTACATAGACCAAATGCCCGCTAGTTAACCTACATAGGCCAAGTGCCCGTTAGGTATCCTAGATAGCCCAAATGCCCACTAGGGAATCCACATAGTCCAAGTGCCCTCTAGGGAACTTACATAGTCCAAAGGACCTGTAGGGAACCTACATATTCCAAGTGCCCGTTAGTTAACCTAGATAGTCCCAGTGCCCGCTAGGTAACCTAGATAGTCCAACAGCCCGGTAGGTACCCTACAAAGTCTAAATGCCCGCTAGGTTATCTATATAGTCCAAATGCCCGCTTGGGAACCTACAAAGTCCAAGTGCCCGCTAGTTAACCTAGATGGTCCAAGTGCCCGCTAGGTAACCTACATAATCCAAATGCCCGCTAGGGAAACTACATAGTCCAAGTGCCCGCTACGTAACCTAGATAGTCCAAGGGCACGCTAGTTAACCTACATAGTCCAAGTGCCCGCTAGGCAACCTAGATAGTCCAAGTGCCCGCTAGTTAACCTAGATAGTCCAAGTGCCTGCTACGTAACCTACATAGTCCAAGTGCCCGCTAGTTAACCTATATACCAAGTGCCTGCTACGTAACCTAGATAGTCCAAGGGAACGCTAGTTAACCTACATAGTACAAGGGCTCACTTGTTAACTTTGATAGTCCAAGTGCCCGCTAGTTAACCAAATCTTCCAAGTGCCCGCTAGTTAACCTAAATTGTCCAAGTCCCTGCTAGTTAACCTACATAGTCCAAGGGCCCACTAGTTAACCTAGATAGTGTAAGTGTCCTCTAGTTAACTTACATAGACCAAGTGCCCACTAGTTAACCTATATACCAAATATCTGCTACGTAACCTAGATAGTCCAAGGGCACGCTTGTTAAACAAAATAGTCCAAGTGCCCAATAGGGAACCTACATAATCCCAGTGCCTGCTAGGGAACCTACATAGTCCAAGTGACCCCTAGGCAACCTACATTGTCCAAGTGCCCGCTAGGTAACCTAGATAGTCCAAGTGCCCGCTAGTTAACCTACATAGTCCAAGTGCCTGCTAGGTAACCTAGATAGTCCAAGTGCCCACTAGTTAACCTATATAGTCCAAGGTCCCCCTAGGTAACCTAGATAGTCCAAAGTCCCGCTAGGTAACCTACATTGTCCTAGTGCACCCAAGTTAACCTACATTCTCCAAGTGCCCGATAGAGAACCTACATAGTCCAAGTGCCCGCTAGGTAACCTACATAGTCCAAATGCCCGCTCATTAACCTACATAGTCCAAGTGCCCGTTAGGTAACCTAGATAGCCCAAATGCCCTCTAGGGAACCCTCATAGTCCAAGTGCCCTCTAGGGAACTTACATAGTCCAAGGGCCCTCTAGGGAACCTACATATTCCAAGTGCCCGTTAGTTAACCTAGATAGTCCCAGTGCCCGCTAGGTAACCTAGATAGTCCAACAGCCCGGTAGGTAACCTACAAAGTCTAAATGCCCGCTAGGTTATCTATATAGTCCAAATGCCCGCTCGGGAACCTACAAAGTCCAAGTGCCCGCTAGTTAACCTAGATAGTCCAAGTGCCCGCTAGGTAACCTACATAGTCCAAATGCCCGCTAGGGAAACTACATAGTCCAAGTGCCCGCTACGTAACCTAGATAGTCCAAAGGCACGCTAGTTAGCCTACATAGTCCAAGTGCCCGCTAGGCAACCTAGATAGTCCAAGTGCCCGCTAGTTAACCTAGATAGTCCAAGTGCCTGCTACGTAACCTACATAGTCCAAGTTCCCACTAGTTAACCTATATATCAAGTGCCTGCTACGTAACCTAGATAGTCCAAGGGCACGCTAGTTAACCTACATAGTACAAGTGCCCGCTAAGGAACATAGATAGTCCAAGTGCCCGATCTGGAACCTACATAGTCCAAGTGCCTGCTAGGGAACCTACATAGTCCAAGTGCCCGCTCTGGAACATACATAGTCCAAGTGCCCGCTAGGGAATCTACATAGTCCAAGGGCCCCCTAGTTAACCTACATAGTCCTAGTACACGCTAGTTAACCTAGATCGTTCAAGTGCACGGTAGTTAACCTACATAGTCCAAGGGCCCGCTAGTTAACCTACATAGTCCAAGTGACCCCTAGGCAACCTACATTGTCCAAGTGCCCGCTAGGTAACCTAGATAGTCCAAGTGCCCGCTAGTTAACCTACATAGTCCAAGTGCCTGCTAGGTAACCTAGATAGTCCAAGTGCCCACTAGTTAACCTATATAGTCCAAGGTCCCCCTAGGTAACCTAGATAGTCCAAAGTCCCGCTAGGTAACCTACATTGTCCTAGTGCACCCAAGTTAACCTACATTCTCCAAGTGCCCGATAGAGAACCTACATAGTCCAAGTGCCCGCTAGGTAACCTACATAGTCCAAATGCCCGCTCATTAACCTACATAGTCCAAGTGCCCGTTAGGTAACCTAGATAGCCCAAATGCCCACTTGGAACCCTCATAGTCCAAGTGCCCTGTAGGGAACATACATAGTCCAAGGGCCCTCTAGGGAACCTACATATTCCAAGTGCCCGTTAGTTAACCTAGATAGTCCCAGTGCCCGCTAGGTAACCTAGATAGTCCAACAGCCCGGTAGGTACCCTACAAAGTCTAAATGCCCGCAAGGTTATCTATATAGTCCAAATGCCCGCTAGGGAACCTACAAAGTCCAAGTGCCCGCTAGTTAACCTAGATAGTCCAAGTGCCCGGTAGGTAACCTACATAGTCCAAATGCCCGCTAGGGAAACTACATTGTCCAAGTGCCCGCTACGTAACCTAGATAGTCCAAGTGCCCGCTAGTTAACCTAGATAGTCCAAGTGCCTGCTACGTAACCTACATAGTCCAAGTGCCCACTAGTTAACCTATATACCAAGTGCCTGCTACGTAACCTAGATAGTCCAAGGGCACGCTAGTTAACCTACATATTACAAGGGCTCACTTGTTAACTTTGATAGTCCAAGTGCCCACTAGTTAACCAAATCTTCCAAGTGCCCGCTAGTTAACCTAAATTGTCCAAGTCCCTGCTAGTTAACCTACATAGTCCAAGGGCCCACTAGTTAACCTAGATAGTGTAAGTGTCCTCTAGTTAACTTACATAGACCAAGTGCCCGCTAGTTAACCTATATACCAAATATCTGCTACGTAACCTAGATAGTCCAAGGGCACGCTTGTTAAACAATATAGTCCAAGTGCCCAATACGGAACCTACATAATCCAAGTGCCTGCTAGGGAACCTACATAGTCCAAGTGCCCGCTAGGCAACCTACATAGTCCAAGTGCCCGCTAGGTAACCCAGATAGTCCAAGTACCCGCTAGTTAACCTAAATTGTCCAAGTGCCTGCTAGGTAACCTAGATAGTCCAAGTGCCCACTAGTTAAGCTATATAGTCCAAGGTCCCCCTAGGTAACCTACATTGTCCTAGTGCCCCCTAGTTAACCTACATTCTCCAAGTGCCCGATAGAGAACCTACATAGTCCAAGTGCCCGCTAGGCAACCTACATAGTCCAAATGCCCGCTATTTAACCTACTTTGGCCAAGTGCCCGTTAGGTAACCTAGATAGCCCAAATGCCCACTAGGCAACCCACATAGTCCAAGTGCCCTCTAGGGAACTTACATAGTCCAAGGGCCCTGTAGGGAACCTACATAGTCCAAGTGCCCGTTAGTTAACCTAGATAGTCCCAGTGCCCGCTAGGTAACCTAGATAGGCCAACAGCCCGGTAGGTAACCTACAAAGTCTAAATGCCCGCTAGGTTATCTATATAGTCCAAATGCCCGCTAGGGAACCTACAAAGTCCAAGTGCCCGCTAGTTAACCTAGATAGTCCAAGTGCCCGCTAGGTAACCTACATAGTCCAAATGCCCGCTAGGGAAACTACATAGTCCAAGTGCCCGCTACGTAACCCAGATAGTCCAAGGGCACGCTAGTTAACCTACATAGTCCTAGTGCCCGCTAGGCAACCTAGATAGTCCAAGTGCCTTCTACGTAACCTACATAGTCCAAGTACCCGCTAGTTAACCTATATACCAAGTGCCTGCTACGTAACCTAGATAGTCCAAGTGCACGCTAGTTAACCTACATAGTACAAGCTCTCACTTGTTAACTTTGATAGTCTAAGTGCCCGCTAGTTAACCTAGATCTTCCAAGTGCCCGCTAGTTAACCTAAATTGTCCAAGTCCCTACTAGTTAACCTACATAGTCCAAGGGCCCACTAGTTAACCTAGATAGTGTAAGTGTCCTCTAGTTAACTTACATAGACCAAGTGCCCGCTAGTTAACCTATATACCAAATATCTGCTACGTAACCTAGATAGTCCTAGGGCACGCTTGTTAAACAAAATAGTCCAAGTGCCCAATAGGGAACCTACATAATCCAAGTGCCTGCTAGGGAACCTACATAGTCCAAGTGCCCCCTAGGCAACCTACATTGTCCAAGTGCCCGCTAGGTAACCTAGATAGTCCAAGTGCCCGCTAGTTAACCTACATAGTCCAAGTGCCTGCTAGGTAACCTAGATAGTCCAAGTGCACACTAGTTAACCTATATAGTCCAAGGTCCCCCTAGGTAACCTAGATAGTCCAAAGTCCCGCTAGATAACCTACATTGTCCTAGTGCACCCAAGTTAACCTACATTCTCCAAGTGCCCGATAGAGAACCTACATAGTCCAAGTTCCCCCTAAGTAACCTACATAGTCCAAATGACCGCTCGTTAACCTACATAGTCCAAGTGCCCGTTAGGTAACCTAGATAGCCCAAATGCCCACTAGGGACCCCTCATAGTCCAAGTGCCCTCTAGGGAACTTACATAGTCCAAGGGCCCTCTAGGGAACCTACATATTCCAAGTGCCCGTTCGTTAACCTAGATAGCCCCAGTGCCCGCTAGGTAACCTAGATAGTCCTACAGCCCGGTAGGTAACCTACAAGGTCTAAATGCCTGCTAGGTTATCTATATAGTCCAAATGCCCGCTAGGGAACCTACAAAATCCAAGTGCCCGCTAGTTAACCTAGATAGTCCAAGTGCCCGCTAGGTAACCTACATAGTCCAAATGCCCACTAGGGAAACTACATAGTCCAAGTGCCCGCTACGTAACCTAGATAGTCCAAGGGCACGCTAGTTAACCTACATAGTCCAAGTGCCCGCTAGGCAACCTAGATAGTCCAAGTGCCCGCTAGTTAACCTAGATAGTCCAAGTGCCTGCTACGTAACCTACATAGTCCAAGTGCCCGCTAGTTAACCTATATACCAAGTGCCTGCTACGTAACCTAGATAGTCCAAGGGCACGCTGGTTAACATACATAGTACACGTGCCCGCTAAGGAACCTAGATAGTCCAAGTGCCCGCTCTGTAACCTACATAGTCCAAAAGCCTGTTAGGGAACCTACATAGTCCAAGTGCCCGCTCTGGAACATACATAGTCCAAGTGCCCGCTAGGGAATCTATATAGTCCAAGGGCCCGCTAGTTAACCTACATAGTCCAAGGGCCCGCTCGTTACCTACATCGTCCAAGGGCCTGCTAGTTAACCTAGATAGTCCAAGTGCCCGCTTGTTAACCTACATAGTCCAAGTGTCGCTAGATAACCTAGACAGTTCACGTGACCACTAGGTTACCTACATAGTCCAAGTGCCTGTTCGTTAACCTCATAGGCCAAGTACCCGCCAGGTAACCTATATAGTCCAAATGCCCGCTAGGGACCCTAATAGTCCAACTGCTGGCTAGTTAACCTAGATAGTCCATTGCTCGCTAATTAACCTAGATAGTCCAAGTGCCCGCAAGTTAACCTAGATAGACCAAGTGCCCGCAGGGGAACCTACCTAGTCCAAGTGACCGATAGGGAACCTACATAGTCCAAGTGCCAGCTAGTTAACATAGATAGTCCAAGTACCCGCTAGGAAACGTACATAGACCAAGTGCCCGCTAGTTAACGTACATAGTCCAAGTTCCCGCTAGGTAACGTAGATAGTCCAAGTGCCCGCTAGGGAACGTACATAGACCAAGTGCCCGCTAAGTAACCTATATAGTCCAAGTGCCCGCTAGTTAACCTACATAGTCCAAGTGCCTGCTAGGTAACCTAGACAGTCCAAGTGCCCGCTAGGTTACCTGCATATTCCAAGTGCCCATTCGTTAACCTAGAGAGTCCAAGTGCCCACTAGGTAACCTACATAGTCCAAGGGCCCGCTAGGTAACAAATATAGTCCATGTGCCCGCCAGGTAACCTAGATAGTCCAAGGGCCCGCTAGTTAACCTACATAGTCCAAGGGCTCACTTGTTAACTTTGACAGTCCAAGTGCCCGCTAGTTAACCAAGATCATCCAAGTGCCCCCTAGTTAACCTAGATTGTCCAAGTGTCTGCTAGTTAACCTACATAGTCCAAGGGCACACTAGTTAACCTAGAAAGTCCAAGTGTCCTCTAGTTAACCTACATCGTCCAAGTGCCCGCTAGTTAACCTATATACCAAGTGCCCGCTACGTAACATAGATAGTCCAAGGGAACGCTAGTTAACCTACAAGGTCCAAGTGCCCGCTAGGCAACCTAGATAGTCCAAGTGCCCGCTAAGGAACCTACATAGTCCAAGTGCACGCTAGTTAACCTAGATAGTCCAAGTGCCCGCTAGTTAACCTAGATAGTCCAAGTGCCTGCTAGGTAACCTACATAGTGCAAGTGTCCGCTAGTTAACCTACATATTCCAAGTGCCCGCTAGTTAACATAGACAGTCCAAGTGCTGGCTAGGGAACTTACATAGTCCAAGTGCCCGCTAGTTAACCTAGATAGTCCAAGGGCCCGCTAGTTAACCTACATAGTCCAAGGTCTGCTAGTTAACGTAGATAGTCCAAGTGCCCGCTAGGTAACCTAGAGTCCATGTCCTCGCTAGTTAACCTACATAGTCCAAGTGCCCGCTATATAACCTAGATAGTCAAAGTGCCCGTTAGGTAACCTAGATAGTCCAAGTGCCCGCTAGGTAACTTACATTGCCCAAGTTCCCGCTAGGTAACCTAGATAGTTCAAGTGCCCGTTACCTAACCTAGATAATCCAAGTGCCCGATAGGCAACCTACATAGTCCAAGAGCCCGTTCGTATATGTAGAAGTCAAGTGCCCGCTAGGTAACCTTCATAGTCCAAGTGCCCGCTAGGTTACCTGCATATTCCAAATGCCCGTTCGTTAACCAAGATAGTCCAAGTGCCCACTAGGTAACCTACATAGTCCAAGTGCCCGCTAGGTAACCTATATAGTCCAAGTGCCCGCTAGGTAACCTAGATAGCCCAAGGGCCCGCTAGTTAACCTACAGAGTTCAACGGCTCACTTGTTAACTTTGATAGTCCAAGTGCCCGCTAGTTAACGTAGATCGTCCAAGTGCCCCCTAGTTAACCTAGATTGTCCAAGTGCCTGCTAGTTAACCTACATAGTCCAAGGGCCCACTAGTTAAACTAGATAGTCCAAGTGTCCTCTAGTTAACCTACATAGTCCAAGTGCCCGCTAGGTAACCTTGATAGTCCAAGGGCCCGCTAGTTAACCTACATAGTCCAAGGGCTCACTTGTTAACTTTGATACTCCAAATGCCCGCTAGTTACCCTAGATCGTCCAAGTGCTTGCTAGTTAACCTAAATTGTCCAAGTCCCTGCTAGTTAACCTACATAGTCCATGGGCCCACTAGTTAACCTAGATAGTCCAAGTGTCCTCTAGTTAACCTACATAGACCAAGTGCCCGCTAGTTAACCTATATACCAAATATCCGCTACGTAACCTAGATAGTCCAAGGGCACGCTAGTTAACCTACATAGTTCAACTGCCCAATAGGGAACCTACATAATCCAAGTGCCTGCTAGGGGACCTACATAGTCCATGTGCCCGCTAGGCAAACTACATAGTCCAAGTGCCTGGTAAGTAACCTAGATAGTCCAAGTGCCCACTAGTTAACCTAAATGGTCCAAGGTCCCCCCAGGTAACCTAGATAGTCCAAAGTCCCGCTAGGTAACCTACATTGTCCTAGTGCCCCCTAGTTAACCTACATTCTCCAAGTGCCCGATAGAGAACCTACATAGTCCAAGTGCCCGCTAGGTAACCTACATAGTCCAAATGCCCGCTAGTTAGCCTACATAGGCCACGTGCCCGTTAGGTAACCTAGATAGCCTAAATGCCCACTAGGGAACCCACATAGTCCAAGTGCCCTTGAGGGAACTTACATAGTCCAAGGGCCCTCTAGGGAACCTACATAGTCCAAGTGCCCGTTGGATAACCTAGATAGTCCCAGTGCCCGCTAGGTAACCTAGATAGTCCAACAGCCCGGTAGGTAACCTACAAAGTCTAAATGCCCGCTAGGTTATCTATATAGTCCAAATGCCCGCTAGGGAACCTACATAGTCCAAGTGCCCGCTAGTTAACCTAGATAGTCCAAGTGCCCGCTAGGTAACCTAAGTAGTCCAAGTGCCCGCTAGTTAACCTACATAGTCCAAGGTCCGCTAGTTAACGTAGATAGTCCAAGTGATCGCTAGTTAACCTACATAGTACAAGGGCCCGCTATATAACCTAGATAGTCAAAGTGCCCATTAGGTAACCTAGATAGTCCAAGTGCCCGCTAGGTAACTTACATTGTCCAAATTCCCGCTAGGTAACCTAGATAGTCCAAGTGCCCGCTAGGTAACCTAGAATCCATATCCTCGCTAGTTAACCTACATAGTCCAAGTGCCCGCTATATAACCTAGACAGTCAAAGTGCCCGTTAGGTAACCTAGATAGTCCAAGTGCCCGCTAGGTAACTTATATTGTCCAAGTTCCCGCTAGGTAACCTAGATAGTCCAAGTGCCCGTTACCTAACCTAGATAATCCAAGTGCCCGCTAGGCAACCTACATAGACCAAGAGCCCGTTCGTTAACCTAGAAGTCCAAGTGCCCGCTAGGTAACCTATATAGTCCAAGTGCCCGCTAGGTTACATGCATATTCCAAGTGCCCGTTCGTTATCCAAGATAGTCCAAGTGCCCACTAGGTAACCTACATAATCCAAGTGCCTGCTAGGTAACCTATATAGTGCAAGTGCCCGCTAGGTAACCTAGATAGCCCAAGGGCCCGCTAGTTAACCTACATAGTCCAAGGGCTCACTTGTTAACTTTGATAGTCCAAGTGCCCGCTAGTTAACCTAGATCGTCCAAGTGCCCGCTAGTTAACCTAAATTGTCCAAGTCCCTGCTAGTTAACCTACATAGTCCAAGGGCCCACTAGTTAACCTAGATAGTGTAAGTGACCTCTAGTTAACTTACATAGACCAAGTGCCCGCTAGTTAACCTATATACCAAATATCTGCTACGTAACTTAGATAGTCCAAGGGCACGCTTGTTAACCAACATAGTCCAAGTGCCCAATAGGGAACCTACATAATCCAAGTGCCTGCTAGGGAACCTACATAGTCCAAGTGCCCGCTAGGCAACCTACTTAGTCCAAGTGCCCGCTAGGTACCCTAGATAGTCCAAGTGCCCGCTAGTTAACCTATATAGTCCAAGTGCCTGCTATGTAACCTAGATAGTCCAAGTGCCCACTAGTTAAGCTATATAGTCCAAGGTCCCCCTAGGTAACCTAGATAGTCCAAAGTCCCGCTAGGTAACCTACATTCCCCTAGTGCCCGATAGCGAACCTACATAGTCCAAGTGCCCGGTAGGTAACCTACATAGACCAAATGCCCGCTAGTTAACCTACATAGGCCAAGTGCCCGTTAGGTATCCTAGATAGCCCAAATGCCCACTAGGGAATCCACATAGTCCAAGTGCCCTCTAGGGAACTTACATAGTCCAAAGGACCTGTAGGGAACCTACATATTCCAAGTGCCCGTTAGTTAACCTAGATAGTCCCAGTGCCCGCTAGGTAACCTAGATAGTCCAACAGCCCGGTAGGTACCCTACAAAGTCTAAATGCCCGCTAGGTTATCTATATAGTCCAAATGCCCGCTAGGGAACCTACAAAGTCCAAGTGCCCGCTAGTTAACCTAGATGGTCCAAGTGCCCGCTAGGTAACCTACATAATCCAAATGCCCGCTAGGGAAACTACATAGTCCAAGTGCCCGCTACGTAACCTAGATAGTCCAAGGGCACGCTAGTTAACCTACATAGTCCAAGTGCCCGCTAGGCAACCTAGATAGTCCAAGTGCCCGCTAGTTAACCTAGATAGTCCAAGTGCCTGCTACGTAACCTACATAGTCCAAGTGCCCGCTAGTTAACCTATATACCAAGTGCCTGCTACGTAACCTAGATAGTCCAAGGGAACGCTAGTTAACCTACATAGTACAAGGGCTCACTTGTTAACTTTGATAGTCCAAGTGCCCGCTAGTTAACCAAATCTTCCAAGTGCCCGCTAGTTAACCTAAATTGTCCAAGTCCCTGCTAGTTAACCTACATAGTCCAAGGGCCCACTAGTTAACCTAGATAGTGTAAGTGTCCTCTAGTTAACTTACATAGACCAAGTGCCCACTAGTTAACCTATATACCAAATATCTGCTACGTAACCTAGATAGTCCAAGGGCACGCTTGTTAAACAAAATAGTCCAAGTGCCCAATAGGGAACCTACATAATCCCAGTGCCTGCTAGGGAACCTACATAGTCCAAGTGACCCCTAGGCAACCTACATTGTCCAAGTGCCCGCTAGGTAACCTAGATAGTCCAAGTGCCCGCTAGTTAACCTACATAGTCCAAGTGCCTGCTAGGTAACCTAGATAGTCCAAGTGCCCACTAGTTAACCTATATAGTCCAAGGTCCCCCTAGGTAACCTAGATAGTCCAAAGTCCCGCTAGGTAACCTACATTGTCCTAGTGCACCCAAGTTAACCTACATTCTCCAAGTGCCCGATAGAGAACCTACATAGTCCAAGTGCCCGCTAGGTAACCTACATAGTCCAAATGCCCGCTCATTAACCTACATAGTCCAAGTGCCCGTTAGGTAACCTAGATAGCCCAAATGCCCTCTAGGGAACCCTCATAGTCCAAGTGCCCTCTAGGGAACTTACATAGTCCAAGGGCCCTCTAGGGAACCTACATATTCCAAGTGCCCGTTAGTTAACCTAGATAGTCCCAGTGCCCGCTAGGTAACCTAGATAGTCCAACAGCCCGGTAGGTAACCTACAAAGTCTAAATGCCCGCTAGGTTATCTATATAGTCCAAATGCCCGCTCGGGAACCTACAAAGTCCAAGTGCCCGCTAGTTAACCTAGATAGTCCAAGTGCCCGCTAGGTAACCTACATAGTCCAAATGCCCGCTAGGGAAACTACATAGTCCAAGTGCCCGCTACGTAACCTAGATAGTCCAAAGGCACGCTAGTTAGCCTACATAGTCCAAGTGCCCGCTAGGCAACCTAGATAGTCCAAGTGCCCGCTAGTTAACCTAGATAGTCCAAGTGCCTGCTACGTAACCTACATAGTCCAAGTTCCCACTAGTTAACCTATATATCAAGTGCCTGCTACGTAACCTAGATAGTCCAAGGGCACGCTAGTTAACCTACATAGTACAAGTGCCCGCTAAGGAACATAGATAGTCCAAGTGCCCGATCTGGAACCTACATAGTCCAAGTGCCTGCTAGGGAACCTACATAGTCCAAGTGCCCGCTCTGGAACATACATAGTCCAAGTGCCCGCTAGGGAATCTACATAGTCCAAGGGCCCCCTAGTTAACCTACATAGTCCTAGTACACGCTAGTTAACCTAGATCGTTCAAGTGCACGGTAGTTAACCTACATAGTCCAAGGGCCCGCTAGTTAACCTACATAGTCCAAGTGACCCCTAGGCAACCTACATTGTCCAAGTGCCCGCTAGGTAACCTAGATAGTCCAAGTGCCCGCTAGTTAACCTACATAGTCCAAGTGCCTGCTAGGTAACCTAGATAGTCCAAGTGCCCACTAGTTAACCTATATAGTCCAAGGTCCCCCTAGGTAACCTAGATAGTCCAAAGTCCCGCTAGGTAACCTACATTGTCCTAGTGCACCCAAGTTAACCTACATTCTCCAAGTGCCCGATAGAGAACCTACATAGTCCAAGTGCCCGCTAGGTAACCTACATAGTCCAAATGCCCGCTCATTAACCTACATAGTCCAAGTGCCCGTTAGGTAACCTAGATAGCCCAAATGCCCACTTGGAACCCTCATAGTCCAAGTGCCCTGTAGGGAACATACATAGTCCAAGGGCCCTCTAGGGAACCTACATATTCCAAGTGCCCGTTAGTTAACCTAGATAGTCCCAGTGCCCGCTAGGTAACCTAGATAGTCCAACAGCCCGGTAGGTACCCTACAAAGTCTAAATGCCCGCAAGGTTATCTATATAGTCCAAATGCCCGCTAGGGAACCTACAAAGTCCAAGTGCCCGCTAGTTAACCTAGATAGTCCAAGTGCCCGGTAGGTAACCTACATAGTCCAAATGCCCGCTAGGGAAACTACATTGTCCAAGTGCCCGCTACGTAACCTAGATAGTCCAAGTGCCCGCTAGTTAACCTAGATAGTCCAAGTGCCTGCTACGTAACCTACATAGTCCAAGTGCCCACTAGTTAACCTATATACCAAGTGCCTGCTACGTAACCTAGATAGTCCAAGGGCACGCTAGTTAACCTACATATTACAAGGGCTCACTTGTTAACTTTGATAGTCCAAGTGCCCACTAGTTAACCAAATCTTCCAAGTGCCCGCTAGTTAACCTAAATTGTCCAAGTCCCTGCTAGTTAACCTACATAGTCCAAGGGCCCACTAGTTAACCTAGATAGTGTAAGTGTCCTCTAGTTAACTTACATAGACCAAGTGCCCGCTAGTTAACCTATATACCAAATATCTGCTACGTAACCTAGATAGTCCAAGGGCACGCTTGTTAAACAATATAGTCCAAGTGCCCAATACGGAACCTACATAATCCAAGTGCCTGCTAGGGAACCTACATAGTCCAAGTGCCCGCTAGGCAACCTACATAGTCCAAGTGCCCGCTAGGTAACCCAGATAGTCCAAGTACCCGCTAGTTAACCTAAATTGTCCAAGTGCCTGCTAGGTAACCTAGATAGTCCAAGTGCCCACTAGTTAAGCTATATAGTCCAAGGTCCCCCTAGGTAACCTACATTGTCCTAGTGCCCCCTAGTTAACCTACATTCTCCAAGTGCCCGATAGAGAACCTACATAGTCCAAGTGCCCGCTAGGCAACCTACATAGTCCAAATGCCCGCTATTTAACCTACTTTGGCCAAGTGCCCGTTAGGTAACCTAGATAGCCCAAATGCCCACTAGGCAACCCACATAGTCCAAGTGCCCTCTAGGGAACTTACATAGTCCAAGGGCCCTGTAGGGAACCTACATAGTCCAAGTGCCCGTTAGTTAACCTAGATAGTCCCAGTGCCCGCTAGGTAACCTAGATAGGCCAACAGCCCGGTAGGTAACCTACAAAGTCTAAATGCCCGCTAGGTTATCTATATAGTCCAAATGCCCGCTAGGGAACCTACAAAGTCCAAGTGCCCGCTAGTTAACCTAGATAGTCCAAGTGCCCGCTAGGTAACCTACATAGTCCAAATGCCCGCTAGGGAAACTACATAGTCCAAGTGCCCGCTACGTAACCTAGATAGTCCAAGGGCACGCTAGTTAACCTACATAGTCCTAGTGCCCGCTAGGCAACCTAGATAGTCCAAGTGCCTTCTACGTAACCTACATAGTCCAAGTACCCGCTAGTTAACCTATATACCAAGTGCCTGCTACGTAACCTAGATAGTCCAAGTGCACGCTAGTTAACCTACATAGTACAAGCTCTCACTTGTTAACTTTGATAGTCTAAGTGCCCGCTAGTTAACCTAGATCTTCCAAGTGCCCGCTAGTTAACCTAAATTGTCCAAGTCCCTACTAGTTAACCTACATAGTCCAAGGGCCCACTAGTTAACCTAGATAGTGTAAGTGTCCTCTAGTTAACTTACATAGACCAAGTGCCCGCTAGTTAACCTATATACCAAATATCTGCTACGTAACCTAGATAGTCCTAGGGCACGCTTGTTAAACAAAATAGTCCAAGTGCCCAATAGGGAACCTACATAATCCAAGTGCCTGCTAGGGAACCTACATAGTCCAAGTGCCCCCTAGGCAACCTACATTGTCCAAGTGCCCGCTAGGTAACCTAGATAGTCCAAGTGCCCGCTAGTTAACCTACATAGTCCAAGTGCCTGCTAGGTAACCTAGATAGTCCAAGTGCACACTAGTTAACCTATATAGTCCAAGGTCCCCCTAGGTAACCTAGATAGTCCAAAGTCCCGCTAGATAACCTACATTGTCCTAGTGCACCCAAGTTAACCTACATTCTCCAAGTGCCCGATAGAGAACCTACATAGTCCAAGTTCCCCCTAAGTAACCTACATAGTCCAAATGACCGCTCGTTAACCTACATAGTCCAAGTGCCCGTTAGGTAACCTAGATAGCCCAAATGCCCACTAGGGACCCCTCATAGTCCAAGTGCCCTCTAGGGAACTTACATAGTCCAAGGGCCCTCTAGGGAACCTACATATTCCAAGTGCCCGTTCGTTAACCTAGATAGCCCCAGTGCCCGCTAGGTAACCTAGATAGTCCTACAGCCCGGTAGGTAACCTACAAGGTCTAAATGCCTGCTAGGTTATCTATATAGTCCAAATGCCCGCTAGGGAACCTACAAAATCCAAGTGCCCGCTAGTTAACCTAGATAGTCCAAGTGCCCGCTAGGTAACCTACATAGTCCAAATGCCCACTAGGGAAACTACATAGTCCAAGTGCCCGCTACGTAACCTAGATAGTCCAAGGGCACGCTAGTTAACCTACATAGTCCAAGTGCCCGCTAGGCAACCTAGATAGTCCAAGTGCCCGCTAGTTAACCTAGATAGTCCAAGTGCCTGCTACGTAACCTACATAGTCCAAGTGCCCGCTAGTTAACCTATATACCAAGTGCCTGCTACGTAACCTAGATAGTCCAAGGGCACGCTGGTTAACATACATAGTACACTTGCCCGCTAAGGAACCTAGATAGTCCAAGTGCCCGCTCTGTAACCTACATAGTCCAAAAGCCTGTTAGGGAACCTACATAGTCCAAGTGCCCGCTCTGGAACATACATAGTCCAAGTGCCCGCTAGGGAATCTATATAGTCCAAGGGCCCGCTAGTTAACCTACATAGTCCAAGGGCCCGCTCGTTACCTACATCGTCCAAGGGCCTGCTAGTTAACCTAGATAGTCCAAGTGCCCGCTTGTTAACCTACATAGTCCAAGTGTCGCTAGATAACCTAGACAGTTCACGTGACCACTAGGTTACCTACATAGTCCAAGTGCCTGTTCGTTAACCTCATAGGCCAAGTACCCGCCAGGTAACCTATATAGTCCAAATGCCCGCTAGGGACCCTAATAGTCCAACTGCTGGCTAGTTAACCTAGATAGTCCATTGCTCGCTAATTAACCTAGATAGTCCAAGTGCCCGCAAGTTAACCTAGATAGACCAAGTGCCCGCAGGGGAACCTACCTAGTCCAAGTGACCGATAGGGAACCTACATAGTCCAAGTGCCAGCTAGTTAACATAGATAGTCCAAGTACCCGCTAGGAAACGTACATAGACCAAGTGCCCGCTAGTTAACGTACATAGTCCAAGTTCCCGCTAGGTAACGTAGATAGTCCAAGTGCCCGCTAGGGAACGTACATAGACCAAGTGCCCGCTAAGTAACCTATATAGTCCAAGTGCCCGCTAGTTAACCTACATAGTCCAAGTGCCTGCTAGGTAACCTAGATAGTCCAAGTGCCCACTAGTTAACCTATATAGTCCAAGGTCCCCCTAGGTAACCTAGATAGTCCAAAGTCCCGCTAGGTAACCTACATTGTCCTAGTGCACCCAAGTTAACCTACATTCTCCAAGTGCCCGATAGAGTACCTACATAGTCCAAGTGCCCGCTAGGTAACCTACATAGTCCAAATGCCCGCTCATTAACCTACATAGTCCAAGTGCCCGTTAGGTAACCTAGATAGCCCAAATGCCCACTAGGGAACCCTCATAGTCCAAGTGCCCTCTAGGGAACTTACATAGTCCAAGGGCCCTCTAGGGAACCTACATATTCCAAGTGCCTGTTAGTTAACCTAGATAGTCCCAGTGCCCGCTAGGTAACCTAGATAGTCCAACAGCCCGGTAGGTAACCTACAAAGTCTAAATGCCCGCTAGGTTATCTATATAGTCCAAATGCCCGCTAGGGAACCTACATATTCCAAGTGCCCCCTAGGTAACCTAGATAGTCCAAGTGCCCGCTAGATAACCTAGATAGTCCAAGTGCCCGCTAGGTAACCTAAGTAGTGCAAGTGCCCGCTAGGCAACCTCCATAGTCCAAGTGCCCGTTGGTTAAACTAGATAGTCCAAGTGCCCGCTAGGAAACCTACATAGTCCAAGGGCCCGCTAGGTAACTTATATAGTCCAAGTGCCCGCTAGGAAAACTAGAGTCCAAGTGCTCGCTAGTTAACCTATATAGTCCAAGTGCCCGCTATGTAACCTAGATAGTCCAACAGCCCGGTAGGTAACCTACAAAGTCTAAATGCCCGCTAGGTTATCTATATAGTCCAAATGCCCGATAGGGAACCTACATAGTCCAAGTGCCCGTTAGGTAACCTAGATAGTCCAAGTGCCCGCTAGGTAACTTACATTGTCCAAGTTCCCGCTAGGTAACCTAGATAGTCCAAGTGCCCGTTACCTAACCTAGATAGTCCAAGTGCCCGCTAGGCAACCTACATAGTCCAAGAGCCCGTTCGTTAACGTAGAAGTCCAAGTGCCCGCTCGGTAACCTAGAAAGTCCAAGTGCCCGCTAGGTTACCTGCATATTCCAAGTGCCCGTTCGTTAACCTAGATAGTCCAAGTGCCCACTAGGTAACCTACATAGTCCAAGTGCCCGCTAGGTAACAAATATAGTCCAAGCGCCCGCTAGGTAACCTAGATAGTCCAAGGGCGCGCTAGTTAACCTACATAGTCCAAGGGCTCACTTGTTAACTTTGATACTCCAAGTGCCCGCTAGTTAACCTAGATCATCCAAGTGCCCCCTAGATAACTTGGATTGTCCAAGTGCCTGCTAGTTAACCTACATAGTCCAAGGGCCCACTAGTTAACCTAGATAGTCCAAGTGTCCTCTAGTTAACGTACATAGTCCAAGTGCCCGCTAGTTAACCTATATACCAAGTGCCCGCTACGTAACCTAGATAGTCCAAGGGCACGCTAGTTAACCTGCATAGTCCAAGTGCCCGCTAGGCAACTTAGATAGTCCAAGTGCCCGGTAAGGAACCTACATAGTCCAAGTGCACGCTAGTTAACCTAGATAGTCCAAGTGCCCGCTAGTTAACCTAGATAGTCCAAGTGCCTGCTAGGTAACCAACATAGTGCAAGTGTCCGCTAGTTAACCTACATATTCCAAGTGCCCGCTAGTTAACATAGACAGTCCAAGTGCCGGCTAGGGAACTTACATAGTCCAAGGGCCCGCTAGTTAACTTACATAGTCCAAGGTCCGCTAGTTAACGTAGATAGTCCAAGTGCTCGCTAGTTAACCTACATAGTACAAGGGCCCGCTATATAACCTAGATAGTCAAAGTGCCCATTAAGTAACCTAGATAGTCCAAGTGCCCGCTAGGTAACTTACATTGTCCAAGTTCCCGCTAGGTAACCTAGATAGTCCAAGTGCCCGCTAGGTAACCTAGAGTCCATGTCCTCGCTAGTTAACCTACATAGTCCAAGTGCCCGCTATATAACCTAGGTAGTCAAAGTGCCCTTTAGGTAACCTAGATAGTCCAAGTGCCCACCAGGTAACTTACATTGTCCAAGTTCCCGCTAGGTAACCTAGATAGTCCAAGTGCCGTTACCTAACCTAGATAATCAAAGTGCCCGATAGGCAACCTACATAGTCCAAGAGCCCGTTCATTAACCTAGAAGTCCAAGTGCCCGCTAGGTAACCTACACAGTCCAAGTGCCCGCTAGGTTACCTGCATATTCCAAGTGCCCGTTCGTTAACCAAGATAGTCCAAGTGCCCACTAGGTAACCTTCATAGTCCAAGTGCCCGCTAGGTAACCTATATAGTCCAAGTGCCCGCTAGGTAACCTAGATAGCCCAAGGGCCCGCTAGTTAACCTACATAGTCCAAGGGCTCACTTGTTAAATTTGGTAGTCCAAGTGCCCGCTAGTTAACGTAGATCGTCCAATGGCCCCCTAGTTAACCTAGATTGTCCAAGTGCCTGCTAGTTAACCTACATAGTCCAAGGGCCCACTAGTTAACCTAGATAGTCCAAGTGTCCTCTAGTTAACCTACATAGTCCAAGTGCCCGCTCGGTAACCTACATAGTCCAAGTGCCCGCTAGTTAACGTAGATCGTCCAATGGCCCCCTACTTAACCTAGATTGTCCAAGTGCCTGCTAGTTAACCTACATAGTCCAAGGGCCCACTAGTTAACCTAGATAGTCCCAGTGTCCTCTAGTTAACCTACATAGTCCAAGTGCCCACTCGGTAACCTAGATAGTCGCAGGGCCCGCTAGTTAACCTACATAGTCCAAGTGCACGCTAGTTAACCTAGATAGTCCAAGTGCCCGCTAGTTAACCTAGATAGTCCAAGTGCCTGCTAGGTAACCAACATAGTGCAAGTGTCTGCTAGTTAACCTACATATTCCAAGTGCCCGCTAGTTAACATAGACAGTCCAAGTGCCGGCTAGGGAACTTACATAGTCCAAGGGCCCACTAGTTAACCTACATAGTCCAAGGTCCGCTAGTTAACGTAGATAGTCCAAGTGCTCGCTAGTTAACCTACATAGTACAAGGGCCCGCTATATAACCTAGATAGTCAAAGTGTCCATTAGGTAACCTAAATAGTCCAAGTGCCCGCTAGGTAACTTACATTGTCCACGTTCCCGCAAGGTAACCTAGATAGTCCAAGTGCCCGCTAGGTAACCTAGAGTCCATGTCCTCGCTAGTTAACCTACATAGTCCAGGTGCCCGCTATATAACCTATATAGTCAAAGTGCCCTTTAGGTAACCTAGATAGTCCAAGTGCCCACTAGGTAACTTACATTGTCCAAGTTCCCGCTAGGTAACCTAGATAGTCCAAGTGCCCGTTACCTAACCTAGATAATCAAAGTGGCCGATAGGCAACCTACAAAGTCCAAGAGCCCCTTCGTTAACCTAGAAGTCCAAGTGCCCGCTAGTTAACCTACACAGTCCAAGTGCCCGCTAGGTTACCTGCATATTCCAAGTGCCCGTTCGTTAACCAAGATAGTCCAAGTGCCCACTAGGTAACCTTCATAGTCCAAGTGCCCGCTAGGTAACCTATATAGCCCAAGTGCCCGCTATGTAACCTAGATAGCCCAAGGGCCCGCTAGTTAACCTACATAGTCCAAGGGCTCACTTGTTAACTTTGGTAGTCCAAGTGCCCGCTAGTTAACGTAGATCGTCCAATGGCCCCCTAGTTAACCTAAATTGTCCAAGTCCCTGCTACTTAACCTACATAGTCCAAGGGCCCACTAGTTAACCTAGATATTCTAAGTGTCCTCTAGTTAACTTACATAGACCAAGTCCCCGCTAGTTAACCTATATACCAAATATCCGCTACCTAACCTAGATAGTCCAAGGGCACGCTAGTTAACCAACATAGTCCAAGTGCCCAATAGGGAACCTACATAATCCAAGTGCCTGCTAGGAAACCTACATAGTCCAAGTGTCCGCTAGGCAACCTACATAGTCCAAGTGCCCGCTAGGTAACCTAGATAGTCCAAGTGCCCGCTAGTTTACCTATATAGTCCAAGTGCCTGCTAGGTAACCTAGATAGTCCAAGTGCCCACTAGTTATCCTATATAGTCCAAGGTCCCCCTAGGTAACCTAGATAGTCCAAAGTCCCGCTAGGTAACCTACATTGTCCTAGTGCCCCCTAGTTAACCTACTTCTCCAAGTGCCCGATAGAGAACCTACATAGTCCAAGTGCCCGCTAGGTAACCTACATAGTCCAAATGCCCGCTAGTTAACCTACATAGGCCAAGTGCCCGTTAGGTAACCTAGATAGCCCAATGCCCACTAGGGAACCCACATAGTCCAAGTGCCCTCTAGGGAACTTACATAGTCCAAAGGCCCTCTAGGGAACCACCATAGTCCAAGTGCCCGTTAGTTAACCTAGATAGTCCCAGTGCCCGCTAGGTAACCTAGATAGTCCAACAGCCCGGTAGGTAACCGACAAAGTCTAAATGCCCGCTAGGTTATCTATATAGTCCAAATGCCCGCTAGGGAACCTATATAGTCCAAGTGCCCGCTAGTTAATCTAGATAGTCCAAGTGCCCGCAAGGTAAACTAAGTAGTCCAAGTGCCCGCTAGGTTACCTACATAGTCAATGTGTCCGCGAGGTAACCTACATAGTCCAAGTGCCCGTTCGTTAACCTAGATAGTCCAAGTGCCCGCTAGGAAACCTATATAGTCCAAGGGCCCTCTAGGTAACCTATATAGTCCAAATGCCCGCTAGGAAACCTAGAGTCCAAGTGCTCGCTCGTTAACCTATATAGTCCAAGTGCCCGCTATGTAACCTAGATGGTCCAACAGCCCGGTAGGTAACCTACAAAGTCTAAATGCCCGCTAGGTTATCTATATAGTCCAAATGCCCGATAGGGTACCTACATAGTCCAAGTGCCCGTAAGGAAACCTAGATAGTCCAAGTGCCCGCTAGGTAACTTACATTGTCCAAGTTCCCGCTAGGTAACCTAGATAGTCCAAGTGCCCGTTACCTAACCTAGATAGTCCAAGTGCCCGCTAGGCAACCTACATAGTCCAAAAGCCCGTTCGTTAACCTAGAAGTCCAAGTGCCCGCTAGGTAACCTAGACAGTCCAAGTGCCCGCTAGGTTACCTGCATATTCCAAGTGCCCGTTCGTTAACCTAGATAGTCCAAGTGCCCACTAGGTAACCTACATAGTCCAAGTGCCCGCTAGGTAACAAATATAGTCCAAGTGCCCGCTAGGTAACATAGATAGTCCAAGGGCCCGCTAGTTAAACTACATAGTCCAAGGACTCACTTGTTAACTTTGATAGTCCAAGTGCCCGCTAGTTAACCTAGATCATCCAAGTGCCCCCTAGTTAACTTGGATTGTCAAAGTGCCTGCTAGTTAACCTACATAGTCCAAGGGCCCACTAGTTAACCTAGATAGTCCAAGTGTCCTCTAGTTAACCTACATAATCCAAGTGCCCGCTAGGTAACCGAGATAGTCCACGGGCCCGCTAGTTAACCTACATAGTCCAAGGGATCAATTGTTAACTTTGATAGTCCAAGTGCCCGCTAGTTAACCTAGATCGTCCAAGTGCCCGCTAGTTAACCTAAATTGTCCAAGTCCCTGCTAGTTAACCTACATAGTCCAAGGGCCCACTAGTTAACCTAGATAGTCTAAGTGTCCTCTAGTTAACTTACATAGACCAAGTGCCCGCTAGTTAACCTATATACCAAATATCCGCTACGTAACCTAGATAGTCCAAGGGCACGCTAGTTAACCAACATAGTCCAAGTGCCCAATAGTGAACCTACATAATCCAAGTGCCTGCTAGGGAACCTACATGGTCCAAGTGCCCGCTAGGCAACCTACATAGTCCAAGTGCCCGCTAGGTAACCTAGATAGTCCAAGTACCCGCTAGTTAACCTACATAGTCCAAGTGCCTGCAAGGTAACCTAGATAGTCCAAGTGCCCACTAGTTAACCTATATAGTCCAAGGTCCCCCTAGGTAACCTAGATAGTCCAAAGTCCCTCTAGGTAACCTACATTGTCCTAGTGCCCCCTAGTTAACCTACATTCTCCAAGTGCCCGATAGAGAAACTACATAGTCTAAGTGCCCGCTAGGTAACCTACATAGGCCAAGTGCCCATTAGGTAACCTAGATAGTCCCAGTGCCCGCTAGGTAACCTAGCTAGTCCAACAGCCCGGTTGGTAACCTACAAAGTCTAAATGCCTGCTAGGTTATCTATATAGTCCAAATGCCCGCTAAGGAACCTACAAAGTCCAAGGTCCCCCTAGGTAACCTAGAGAGTCCAAAGTCCCGCTAGGTAACCAACATTGTCCTAGTGCCCCCTAGTTAACCTACATTCTCCAAGTGCCCGATAGAGGACCTACATAGTCCAAGTGCCCGCTAGGTAACCTACATAGTCCAAATGCCCGCTCGTTAACCTACATAGTCCAAGTGCCCGTTAGGTAACCTAGATAGCCCAAATGCCCACTAGGGAACCCTCATAGTCCCAGTGCCCTCTAGGGAACTTACATAGTCCAAGGGCCCTCTAGGGAACCTACATATTCCAAGTGCCCGTTAGTTAACCTAGATACTCCCAGTGCCCGCTAGGTAACCTAGATAGTCCAACAGCCCGGTAGGTAACCTACAAAGTCTAAATGCCCGCTAGGTTATCTATATAGTCCAAATGCCCGATAGGGAACCTACATAGTCCAAGTGCCCGTTAGGTAACCTAGATAGTCCAAGTGCCCGCTAGGTAACTTACATTGTCCAAGTTCCCGCTAGGTAAACTAGATAGTCCAAGTGCCCGTTACCTAACCTAGATAGTCCAAGTGCCCGCTAGGCAACCTACATAGTCCAAGAGCCCGTTCGTTAACCTAGAAGTCCAAGTGCCCACTAGGTAACCTACATATTCCAAGTGCCCGCTAGGTAACAAATATAGTCCAAGCGCCCGCTAGGTAACCTAGATAGTCCAAGGGCCCGCTAGTTAACCTACATAGTCCAAGGGCTCACTTGTTAACTTTGATAGTCCAAGTGCTCGCTAGTTAACCTAGATCATCCAAGTGCCCCCTATTTAACTTGGATTGTCCAAGTGCCTGCTAGTTAACCTACATAGTCCAAGGGCCCACTAGTTAACCTAGATAGTCCAACTGTCCTCTAGTTAACCTACATAGTCCAAGTGCCCGCTAGTTAAAGTATATACCAAGTGCCCACTACGTAACCTAGACAGTCCAAGTGCCCGCTAAGGAACCTACATAGTCCAAGTGCACGCTAGTTAACCTAGATAGTCCAAGTGCCCGCTAGTTAACCTAGATAGTCCAAGTGCCTGCTAGGTAACCTACATAGTGCAAGTGTCCGCTAGTTAACATACATATTCCAAGTGCCCGCTAGTTAACATAGACAGTCCAAGTGCCGGCTAGGGAACTTACATAGTCCAAGGGCCCGCTAGTTAACCTACATAGTCTAAGGTCCGCTAGTTAACGTAGATAGTCCAAGTGATCGCTAGTTAACCTACATAGTCCAAGTGCCCGCTATATAACCTAGATAGTCAAAGTGCCCTTTAGGTAACCTAGATAGTCCAAGTGCCCGCTAGGTAACCTAGAGTCCATGTCCTCGCTAGTTAACCTACATAGTCCAAGTGCCCGCTATATAACCTAGGTAGTCAAAGTGCCCTTTAGGTAACCTAGATAGTCCAAGTGCCCACTAGGTAACTTACATTGTCCAAGTTCCCGCTAGGTAACCTAGATAGTCCAAGTGCCGTTACCTAACCTAGATAATCAAAGTGCCCGATAGGCAACCTACATAGTCCAAGAGCCCGTTCATTAACCTAGAAGTCCAAGTGCCCGCTAGGTAACCTACACAGTCCAAGTGCCCGCTAGGTTACCTGCATATTCCAAGTGCCCGTTCGTTAACCAAGATAGTCCAAGTGCCCACTAGGTAACCTTCATAGTCCAAGTGCCCGCTAGGTAACCTATATAGTCCAAGTGCCCGCTAGGTAACCTAGATAGCCCAAGGGCCCGCTAGTTAACCTACATAGTCCAAGGGCTCACTTGTTAAATTTGGTAGTCCAAGTGCCCGCTAGTTAACGTAGATCGTCCAATGGCCCCCTAGTTAACCTAGATTGTCCAAGTGCCTGCTAGTTAACCTACATAGTCCAAGGGCCCACTAGTTAACCTAGATAGTCCAAGTGTCCTCTAGTTAACCTACATAGTCCAAGTGCCCGCTCGGTAACCTACATAGTCCAAGTGCCCGCTAGTTAACGTAGATCGTCCAATGGCCCCCTAGTTAACCTAGATTGTCCAAGTGCCTGCTAGTTAACCTACATAGTCCAAGGGCCCACTAGTTAACCTAGATAGTCCCAGTGTCCTCTAGTTAACCTACATAGTCCAAGTGCCCACTCGGTAACCTAGATAGTCGCAGGGCCCGCTAGTTAACCTACATAGTCCAAGTGCACGCTAGTTAACCTAGATAGTCCAAGTGCCCGCTAGTTAACCTAGATAGTCCAAGTGCCTGCTAGGTAACCAACATAGTGCAAGTGTCTGCTAGTTAACCTACATATTCCAAGTGCCCGCTAGTTAACATAGACAGTCCATGTGCCGGCTAGGGAACTTACATAGTCCAAGGGCCCACTAGTTAACCTACATAGTCCAAGGTCCGCTAGTTAACGTAGATAGTCCAAGTGCTCGCTAGTTAACCTACATAGTACAAGGGCCCGCTATATAACCTAGATAGTCAAAGTGTCCATTAGGTAACCTAAATAGTCCAAGTGCCCGCTAGGTAACTTACATTGTCCACGTTCCCGCAAGGTAACCTAGATAGTCCAAGTGCCCGCTAGGTAACCTAGAGTCCATGTCCTCGCTAGTTAACCTACATAGTCCAAGTGCCCGCTATATAACCTATATAGTCAAAGTGCCCTTTAGGTAACCTAGATAGTCCAAGTGCCCACTAGGTAACTTACATTGTCCAAGTTCCCGCTAGGTAACCTAGATAGTCCAAGTGCCCGTTACCTAACCTAGATAATCAAAGTGGCCGATAGGCAACCTACAAAGTCCAAGAGCCCCTTCGTTAACCTAGAAGTCCAAGTGCCCGCTAGTTAACCTACACAGTCCAAGTGCCCGCTAGGTTACCTGCATATTCCAAGTGCCCGTTCGTTAACCAAGATAGTCCAAGTGCCCACTAGGTAACCTTCATAGTCCAAGTGCCCGCTAGGTAACCTATATAGCCCAAGTGCCCGCTATGTAACCTAGATAGCCCAAGGGCCCGCTAGTTAACCTACATAGTCCAAGGGCTCACTTGTTAACTTTGGTAGTCCAAGTGCCCGCTAGTTAACGTAGATCGTCCAATGGCCCCCTAGTTAACCTAAATTGTCCAAGTCCCTGCTACTTAACCTACATAGTCCAAGGGCCCACTAGTTAACCTAGATAGTCTAAGTGTCCTCTAGTTAACTTACATAGACCAAGTCCCCGCTAGTTAACCTATATACCAAATATCCGCTACCTAACCTAGATAGTCCAAGGGCACGCTAGTTAACCAACATAGTCCAAGTGCCCAATAGGGAACCTACATAATCCAAGTGCCTGCTAGGAAACCTACATAGTCCAAGTGTCCGCTAGGCAACCTACATAGTCCAAGTGCCCGCTAGGTAACCTAGATAGTCCAAGTGCCCGCTAGTTTACCTATATAGTCCAAGTGCCTGCTAGGTAACCTAGATAGTCCAAGTGCCCACTAGTTATCCTATATAGTCCAAGGTCCCCCTAGGTAACCTAGATAGTCCAAAGTCCCGCTAGGTAACCTACATTGTCCTAGTGCCCCCTAGTTAACCTACTTCTCCAAGTGCCCGATAGAGAACCTACATAGTCCAAGTGCCCGCTAGGTAACCTACATAGTCCAAATGCCCGCTAGTTAACCTACATAGGCCAAGTGCCCGTTAGGTAACCTAGATAGCCCAATGCCCACTAGGGAACCCACATAGTCCAAGTGCCCTCTAGGGAACTTACATAGTCCAAAGGCCCTCTAGGGAACCACCATAGTCCAAGTGCCCGTTAGTTAACCTAGATAGTCCCAGTGCCCGCTAGGTAACCTAGATAGTCCAACAGCCCGGTAGGTAACCGACAAAGTCTAAATGCCCGCTAGGTTATCTATATAGTCCAAATGCCCGCTAGGGAACCTATATAGTCCAAGTGCCCGCTAGTTAATCTAGATAGTCCAAGTGCCCGCAAGGTAAACTAAGTAGTCCAAGTGCCCGCTAGGTTACCTACATAGTCAATGTGTCCGCGAGGTAACCTACATAGTCCAAGTGCCCGTTCGTTAACCTAGATAGTCCAAGTGCCCGCTAGGAAACCTATATAGTCCAAGGGCCCTCTAGGTAACCTATATAGTCCAAATGCCCGCTAGGAAACCTAGAGTCCAAGTGCTCGCTCGTTAACCTATATAGTCCAAGTGCCCGCTATGTAACCTAGATGGTCCAACAGCCCGGTAGGTAACCTACAAAGTCTAAATGCCCGCTAGGTTATCTATATAGTCCAAATGCCCGATAGGGTACCTACATAGTCCAAGTGCCCGTAAGGAAACCTAGATAGTCCAAGTGCCCGCTAGGTAACTTACATTGTCCAAGTTCCCGCTAGGTAACCTAGATAGTCCAAGTGCCCGTTACCTAACCTAGATAGTCCAAGTGCCCGCTAGGCAACCTACATAGTCCAAAAGCCCGTTCGTTAACCTAGAAGTCCAAGTGCCCGCTAGGTAACCTAGACAGTCCAAGTGCCCGCTAGGTTACCTGCATATTCCAAGTGCCCGTTCGTTAACCTAGATAGTCCAAGTGCCCACTAGGTAACCTACATAGTCCAAGTGCCCGCTAGGTAACAAATATAGTCCAAGTGCCCGCTAGGTAACATAGATAGTCCAAGGGCCCGCTAGTTAAACTACATAGTCCAAGGACTCACTTGTTAACTTTGATAGTCCAAGTGCCCGCTAGTTAACCTAGATCATCCAAGTGCCCCCTAGTTAACTTGGATTGTCAAAGTGCCTGCTAGTTAACCTACATAGTCCAAGGGCCCACTAGTTAACCTAGATAGTCCAAGTGTCCTCTAGTTAACCTACATAATCCAAGTGCCCGCTAGGTAACCGAGATAGTCCACGGGCCCGCTAGTTAACCTACATAGTCCAAGGGATCAATTGTTAACTTTGATAGTCCAAGTGCCCGCTAGTTAACCTAGATCGTCCAAGTGCCCGCTAGTTAACCTAAATTGTCCAAGTCCCTGCTAGTTAACCTACATAGTCCAAGGGCCCACTAGTTAACCTAGATAGTCTAAGTGTCCTCTAGTTAACTTACATAGACCAAGTGCCCGCTAGTTAACCTATATACCAAATATCCGCTACGTAACCTAGATAGTCCAAGGGCACGCTAGTTAACCAACATAGTCCAAGTGCCCAATAGTGAACCTACATAATCCAAGTGCCTGCTAGGGAACCTACATGGTCCAAGTGCCCGCTAGGCAACCTACATAGTCCAAGTGCCCGCTAGGTAACCTAGATAGTCCAAGTACCCGCTAGTTAACCTACATAGTCCAAGTGCCTGCAAGGTAACCTAGATAGTCCAAGTGCCCACTAGTTAACCTATATAGTCCAAGGTCCCCCTAGGTAACCTAGATAGTCCAAAGTCCCTCTAGGTAACCTACATTGTCCTAGTGCCCCCTAGTTAACCTACATTCTCCAAGTGCCCGATAGAGAAACTACATAGTCTAAGTGCCCGCTAGGTAACCTACATAGGCCAAGTGCCCATTAGGTAACCTAGATAGTCCCAGTGCCCGCTAGGTAACCTAGCTAGTCCAACAGCCCGGTTGGTAACCTACAAAGTCTAAATGCCTGCTAGGTTATCTATATAGTCCAAATGCCCGCTAAGGAACCTACAAAGTCCAAGGTCGCCCTAGGTAACCTAGAGAGTCCAAAGTCCCGCTAGGTAACCAACATTGTCCTAGTGCCCCCTAGTTAACCTACATTCTCCAAGTGCCCGATAGAGGACCTACATAGTCCAAGTGCCCGCTAGGTAACCTACATAGTCCAAATGCCCGCTCGTTAACCTACATAGTCCAAGTGCCCGTTAGGTAACCTAGATAGCCCAAATGCCCACTAGGGAACCCTCATAGTCCCAGTGCCCTCTAGGGAACTTACATAGTCCAAGGGCCCTCTAGGGAACCTACATATTCCAAGTGCCCGTTAGTTAACCTAGATACTCCCAGTGCCCGCTAGGTAACCTAGATAGTCCAACAGCCCGGTAGGTAACCTACAAAGTCTAAATGCCCGCTAGGTTATCTATATAGTCCAAATGCCCGATAGGGAACCTACATAGTCCAAGTGCCCGTTAGGTAACCTAGATAGTCCAAGTGCCCGCTAGGTAACTTACATTGTCCAAGTTCCCGCTAGGTAAACTAGATAGTCCAAGTGCCCGTTACCTAACCTAGATAGTCCAAGTGCCCGCTAGGCAACCTACATAGTCCAAGAGCCCGTTCGTTAACCTAGAAGTCCAAGTGCCCACTAGGTAACCTACATATTCCAAGTGCCCGCTAGGTAACAAATATAGTCCAAGCGCCCGCTAGGTAACCTAGATAGTCCAAGGGCCCGCTAGTTAACCTACATAGTCCAAGGGCTCACTTGTTAACTTTGATAGTCCAAGTGCTCGCTAGTTAACCTAGATCATCCATGTGCCCCCTATTTAACTTGGATTGTCCAAGTGCCTGCTAGTTAACCTACATAGTCCAAGGGCCCACTAGTTAACCTAGATAGTCCAACTGTCCTCTAGTTAACCTACATAGTCCAAGTGCCCGCTAGTTAAAGTATATACCAAGTGCCCACTACGTAACCTAGACAGTCCAAGTGCCCGCTAAGGAACCTACATAGTCCAAGTGCACGCTAGTTAACCTAGATAGTCCAAGTGCCCGCTAGTTAACCTAGATAGTCCAAGTGCCTGCTAGGTAACCTACATAGTGCAAGTGTCCGCTAGTTAACATACATATTCCAAGTGCCCGCTAGTTAACATAGACAGTCCAAGTGCCGGCTAGGGAACTTACATAGTCCAAGGGCCCGCTAGTTAACCTACATAGTCTAAGGTCCGCTAGTTAACGTAGATAGTCCAAGTGATCGCTAGTTAACCTACATAGTCCAAGTGCCCGCTATATAACCTAGATAGTCAAAGTGCCCTTTAGGTAACCTAGATAGTCCAAGTGCCCTCTAGGTAACTTACATTGTCCAAGGTCCCACTAGGTAACCTAGATAGTCCAAGTGCCCGTTATCTAACCTAGATAATCCAAGTGCCCGATAGGCAACCTACATAGTCCAAGAGCCCGTTCGTTAACCTAGAAGTCCAAGTCACCGCTAGGTAACCTACATAGTCCAAGTGCCCGCTAGGTTACCTGCATATTCCTAGTGCCCGTTCGTTAACCAATATAGTCCAAGTGCCCACTAGGTAACCTTCATAGTCCAAGTGCCCGCTAGGTAACCTAGATAGCCCAAGGGCCCGCTAGTTAACCTACATAGTCCAAGGGCTCACTTGTTAACTTTGGTAGTCCAAGTGCCCGCTAGTTAATGTAGATCGTCCAATGGCCCCCTAGTTAACCTAGATTGTCCAAGTGCCTGCTAGTTAACCTACATAGTCCAAGGGCCCACTAGTTAACCTAGATAGTCCAAGTGTCCTCTAGTTAACCTACATAGTCCAAGGGCCCGCTCGGTAATCTAGATAGTCCAAGGGCCCGCTAGTTAACCTACATAGTCCAAGGGCTCACTTGTTAACTTTGATATTCCAAGTTCCCGCTAGTTAACCTAAATTGTCCAAGTCCCTGCTACTTAACCTACATAGTCCAAGGGCCCACTAGTTCACCTAGATAGTCTAAGTGTCCTCTAGTTAACTTACATAGACAAAGTGCCCGCTAGTTAACCTATATACCAAATATCCGCTACATAACCTAGATAGTCCAAGGGCACGCTAGTTAACCAACATAGTCCAAGTGCCCAATAGGGAACCTACATAATCCAAGTGCCTGCTAGGGAACCTACATAGTCCATGTGCCCGCTAGGCAACCTACATAGTCCAAGTGCCCGCTAGGTAACCTAGATAGTCCAAGTGCCCGCTAGTTTACCTACATAGTCCAAGTGCCTGATAGGTAACCTAGATAGTCCAAGTGCCCACTAGTTAACCTATATAGTCCAAGGTCCCCCTAGGTAACCTAGATATTCCAAAGTCCCGCTAGGTAACCTACATTGTCCTAGTGCCCCCTAGTTAACCTACATTCTCCAAGTGCCCGATAGAGAACCTACATAGTCCAAGTGCCCGCTAGGTAACCTACATAGTCCAAATGCCCGCTAGTTAACCTACATAGTCCAAGTGCCCGTTCGTTAACCTAAATAGTCCAAGTGCCCGCTAGGAAACCTACATAGCCCAAGGGCCCTCTAGGTAACCTATATAGTCCAAATGCCCGCTAGGAAACTTAGAGTCCAAGTGCTCGCTAGTTAACCTATATAGTCCAAGTGCCCGCTAAGTAACCTAGATAGTCCAACAGCCCGGTAGGTAACCTACAAAGTCTAAATGCCCGCTAGGTTATCTATATAGTCCAAATGCCCGATAGGGTACCTACATAGTCCAAGTGCCCGTTAGGTAACCTAGATAGTCCAAGTGCCCGCTAGGTAACTTACATTGTCCAAGTTCCCGCTAGGTAAGCTAGATAGTCCAAGTGCCCGTTACCTAACCTAGATAGTCCAAGTGCGCGCTAGGCAACCTACATAGTCCAAGAGCCCGTTCGTTAACCTAGAAGTCCAAGTGCCCGCTAGGTAACCTAGACAGTCCAAGTGCCCGCTAGGTTACCTGCATATTCCAAGTGCCCGTTCGTTAACCTAGATAGTCCAAGTGCCCACTAGGTAACCTACATAGTCCAAGTGCCTGCTAGGTAACAAATATAGTCCATGTGCCCGCTAGGTAACCTAGATAGTCCAAGGGCCCGCTAGTTAACCTACATAGTCCAAGGACTCACTTGTTAACTTTGATAGTCCAAGTGCCAGCTAGTTAACCTAGATCATCCAAGTGCCCCCTAGTTAACTTGGATTGTCAAAGTGCCTGCTAGTTAACCTACATAGTCCAAGGGCCCACTAGTTAACCTAGATAGTCCAAGTGTCCTCTAGTTAACCTACATAGTCCAAGAGCCCGCGAGGTAACGGAGATAGTCCACGGGCCCGCTAGTTAACCTACATAGTCCAAGGGCTCACTTGTTAACTTTGATAGTCCAAGGGCCGACTAGTTAACCTAGATAGTGTAAGTGTCCTCTAGTTAACTTACATAGACCAAGTGCCCGCTAGTTAACCTATATACCAAATATCCGCTACGTAACATAGATAGTCCAAGGGCACGCTAGTTAACCAACATAGTCCAAGTGCCCATTAAGGAACCTACATAATCCAAGTGCCTGCTAGGGAACCTACATGGTCCAAGTGCCCGCTAGGCAACCTACATAGTCCAAGTGCCCGCCAGGTAACCTAGATAGTCCAAACCCGCTAGTTAACCTACATAGTCCAAGTGCCTGCTAGGTAACCTAGATAGTCCAAGTGCCCACTAGTTAACCTATATAGTCCAAGGGACCCCTAGGTAACCTAGATTGTCAAAGTCCCGCTAGGTAACCTACATTGTCCTAGTGCCCCCTAGTTAACCTACATTCTCCAAGTGCCCGATAGAGAAGCTACATAGTCTAAGTGCCCCCTAGGTAACCTACATAGACCAAATGCCCGCTAGTTAACCTACATAGGCCAAGTGCCCATTAGGTAACCTAGATAGTCCCAGTGCCCGCTAGGTAACCTAGATAGTCCAACAGCCCGGTAGGTAACCTACAAAGTCTAAATGCCTGCTAGGTTATCTATATAGTCCAAATGCCCGCTAAGGAACCTACAAAGTCCAAGTGCCCGCTAGTTAACCTAAATAGTCCAAGTGCCCGCTAGGTAACCTAAGTAGTCCAAGTGCCCGCTAGGTTACGTACATAGTCCAAGTGTCCGCTAGGTAACCTACATAGTCCAAGTGCCCGTTCGTTACCCTATATAGTCCAAGTGCCCGCTAGGAAAACTACATAGTCCAAGGGCCCGCTAGGTAATCTATATAGTCCAAGTGCCCGCTAGGAAACCTAGAGTCCAAGTGCTCGCTAGTTAACCAATATAGTCCAAGTGCCCGCTATGTAACCTAGTTAGTCCAACAGCCCGGTAGGTAACCTACAAAGTCTAAATGCCCGCTAGGTTATCTATATAGTCCAAATGCCCGCTAGGGAACCTACATAGTCCAAGTGCCCGTAAGGTAACCTAGATAGTCCAAGTACCCGCTAGGTAACTTACATTGTCCAAGTTCCCGCTAGGTAACCTAGATAGTCCAAGTGCCCGTTACCTGACCTAGATAGTCCAAGTGCCCGCTAGGCAACTTACATAGTCCAAGATCCCGTTCGTTAACCTAGAAGTCCAAGTGCCCGCTAGGTAACCTAAACAGTCCAAGTGCCCGCTAGGTTACCTGCATATTCCAAGTGCCCGTTCGTTAACCTAGAGAGTCCAAGTGTCCACTAGGTAACCTACATAGTCCAAGTGCCCGCTAGGTAACAAATATAGTCCAAGTGCCCGCTAGGTAACCTAGATAGTCCAAGGGCCCGCTAGTTAACCTACATAGTCCAAGGGCTCACTTGTTAACTTTGACAGTCCAAGTGCCCGCTAGTTAACCAAGATCATCCAAGTGCCCCCTAGTTAACCTAGATTGTCCAAGTGTCTGCTAGTTAACCTACATAGTCCAAGGGCCCACTAGTTAACCTCGATAGTCCAAGTGTCCTCTAGTTAACCTACATAGTCCAAGTGCCCGCTAGTTAAACTATATACCAAGTGTCCGCTACGTAACCTAGATAGACCTAGTGCCCACTAGATAACCTAGAGTCCAAGTGCTCGCTAGTTAACCTACATAGTCCAAGTGCCAGCTTGGTAACCTAGATAGTACAAGTGCCCGCTATATGACCTAGATAGTCAAAGTGCCCGTTAGGTAACCTAGATAGTGCAAGTGCCCGCTAGGTAACTTACATTGTCCAAGTTCCCGCTAGGTAACCTAGATAGTCCAAGTGCCCGTTACCTAACCTAGATAATCCAAGTGCCCTATAGGCAACCTACATAGTCCAAGAGCCCGTTCGTTAACCTAGAAGTCCAAGTGCCCGCTAGGTAACCTACATAGTCCAAGTGCCCGCTAGGTTACCTGCATATTCCAAGTGCCCGTTCGTTAACCAAGATAGTCCAAGTGCCCACTAGGTAACCTACATAGTCCAAGTGCCCGCTAGGTAACCTATATAGTCCAAGTGCCCGCTAGGTAACCTAGATAGCCCAAGGGCCCGAAAGTTAACCTAAATAGTTCAAGGGCTCACTTGTTAACTTTGATAGTTCAAGTGCCCGCTAGTTAACGTAGATCGTCCAAGTGCCCCCTAGTTTACCTAGATTGTCCAAGTGCCTGCTAGTTAACCTACATAGTCCAAGGGCCCACTAGTTAACCTAGATAGTCCAAGTGTCCTCTAGTTAACCTACATAGTCCAAGTGCCCGCTAGGTAACCTTGATAGTCCAAGGGCCCACTAGTTAACCTACATAGTCGAAGGGCTCACTTGTTAACTTTGATACTCCAAGTGCCCGCTAGTTAACCTAAATTGTCCAAGTCCCTGCTAGTTAACCTACATAGTCCATGGGCCCACTAGTTAACCTAGATAGTCTAAGTGTCCTCTAGTTAAACTACATAGACCAAGTGCCCGGTAGTTAACCTATGTACCAAATATCCGCTACGTAACCTAGATAGTCCAAGGGCACGCTAGTTAACCTACATAGTCCAACTGCCCAATAGGGAACCTACATAATCCAAGTGCCTGTTAGGGAACCTACATAGTCCATGTGCCCGCTAGGCAACCTACATAATCCAAGTGCCTGCTAGTTAACTTACATAGTCCAAGGGCCCACTAGTTAACCTAGATAGTCCAAGTGTCCTCTAGTTAACCTACATAGTCCAAGTGCCCGCTAGTTAACCTATATACCAAGTGCCCGCTACATAACCTAGATAGTCCAAGGGCACCCTAGTCATCCTACATAGTCCAAGTGCCCACTAGTTAACCTAGATAGTCCAAGTGTCCTCTAGTTAACCTACATAGTCCAAGTGCCCGCTAGTTAACCCATATACCAAGTGCCCGCTACGTAACCTAGATAGTCCAAGGGCACGCTAGTTAACCTACATAGTCCAAGTGCCCGCTAGGCAACCTAGAGAGTCCAAGTGCCCGCTAAGGAACCTACATAGTCCAAGTGCACGCTAGTTAACCTAGATAGTCCAAGTGCCCGCTAGTTAACCTAGATAGTCCAAGTGCCTGCTAGGTAACCTACATAATGCAAGTGTCCGCTACTTAACCTACATATTCCAAGTGCCCGCTAGTTAACATAGACAGTCCACGTGCCGGCTAGGGAACTTACATAGTCCAAGTGCCCGCTAGTTAACATAGATAGTCCAAGGGCCCGCTAGTTAACCTACATAGTCCAAGGTCCGCTAGTTAACGTAGATATTCCAAGTGCTCGCTAGTTAACCTACATAGTACAAGGGCTCGCTATATAACCTAGATAGTCAAAGTGCCCATTAGGTAACCTAGATAGTCCAAGTGCCCGCTAGGTAACTTACATTGTCCAAGTTACTGCTAGGTAACCTAGATAGTCCAAGTGCCCGCTAGGTAACCTAGAGTCCATGTCCTCGCTAGTTAACCTACATAGTACAAGTGCCCGCTAGGTAACCTACATAGTCCAAATGCACGCTAGTTAACCTACATAGGCCAAGTGCCCATTAGGTAACCTAGATATCCCAAATGCCCACTAGGGAACCCACATAGTCCAAGTGCCCTCTAGGGAACTTACATAGTCCAAGGGCCCTCTAGGGAACCTACATAGTCCAAGTGCCCGTTAGTTAACCTAGATAGTCCCAGTGCCCGCTAGGTAACCTAGATAGTCCAACAGCCCGGTAGGTAACCTACAAAGTCTAAATGCCTGCTAGGTTATCTATATAGTCCAAATGCCCGCTAAGGAACCTACAAAGTCCAAGTGCCCGCTAGTTAACCTAAATAGTCCAAGTGCCCGCTAGGTAACCTAAGTAGTCCAAGTGCCCGCTAGGTTACCTACATAGTCCAAGTGTCCGCTAGGTAACCTACATAGTCCAAGTGCCCGTTCGTTAACCTAGATAGTCCAAGTGCCCGCTAGGAAAACTACATAGTCCAAGGGCCCGCTTGGTAACCTATATAGTCCATGTGCCCGCTATGTAACCTAGATAGTCCAACAGCCCGGTAGGTAACCTACAAAGTCTAAATGCCCGCTAGGTTATCTATATAGTCCAAATGCCCGCTAGGGAACCTATATAGTCCAAGTGCCCGTTAGGTAACCTAGATAGTCCAAGTGACCGCTAGGTAACTTACATTGTCCAAGTTCCTGCTAGGTAACCTAGATAGTCCAAGTGCCCGTTACCTAACCTAGAAGTCCAAGTGCCCGCTAGGTAACCTAGACAGTCCAAGTGCCCGCTAGGTTACCTGCATATTCCAAGTGCCCATTCGTTAACCTAGAGAGTCCAAGTGCCCACTAGGTAACCTACATAGTCCAAGGGCCCGCTAGGTAACAAATATAGTCCATGTGCCCGCTAGGTAACCTAGATAGTCCAAGGGCCCGCTAGTTAACCTACATAGTCCAAGGGCTCACTTGTTAACTTTGACAGTCCAAGTGCCCGCTAGTTAACCAAGATCATCCAAGTGCCCCCTAGTTAACCTAGATTGTCCAAGTGTCTGCTAGTTAACCTACATAGTCCAAGGGCACACTAGTTAACCTAGATAGTCCAAGTGTCCTCTAGTTAACCTACATCGTCCAAGTGCCCGCTAGTTAACCTATATACCAAGTGCCCGCTACGTAACATAGATAGTCCAAGGGAACGCTAGTTAACCTACAAGGTCCAAGTGCCCGCTAGGCAACCTAGATAGTCCAAGTACCCGCTAAGGAACCTACATAGTCCAAGTGCACGCTAGTTAACCTAGATAGTCCAAGTGCCCGCTAGTTAACTTAGATAGTCCAAGTGCCTGCTAGGTAACCTACATAGTGCAAGTGTCCGCTAGTTAACCTACATATTCCAAGTGCCCGCTAGTTAACATAGACAGTCCAAGTGCTGGCTAGGGAACTTACATAGTCCAAGTGCCCGCTAGTTAACCTAGATAGTCCAAGGGCCCGCTAGTTAACCTACATAGTCCAAGGTCTGCTAGTTAACGTAGATAGTCCAAGTGCCCGCTAGGTAACCTAGAGTCCATGTCCTCGCTAGTTAACCTACATAGTCCAAGTGCCCGCTATATAACCTAGATAGTCAAAGTGCCCGTTAGGTAACCTAGATAGTCCAAGTGCCCGCTAGGTAACTTACATTGCCCAAGTTCCCGCTAGGTAACCTAGATAGTTCAAGTGCCCGTTACCTAACCTAGATAATCCAAGTGCCCGATAGGCAACCTACATAGTCCAAGAGCCCGTTCGTATATGTAGAAGTCAAGTGCCCGCTAGGTAACCTTCATAGTCCAAGTGCCCGCTAGGTTACCTGCATATTCCAAATGCCCGTTCGTTAACCAAGATAGTCCAAGTGCCCACTAGGTAACCTACATAGTCCAAGTGCCCGCTAGGTAACCTATATAGTCCAAGTGCCCGCTAGGTAACCTAGATAGCCCAAGGGCCCGCTAGTTAACCTACAGAGTTCAACGGCTCACTTGTTAACTTTGATAGTCCAAGTGCCCGCTAGTTAACGTAGATCGTCCAAGTGCCCCCTAGTTAACCTAGATTGTCCAAGTGCCTGCTAGTTAACCTACATAGTCCAAGGGCCCACTAGTTAAACTAGATAGTCCAAGTGTCCTCTAGTTAACCTACATAGTCCAAGTGCCCGCTAGGTAACCTTGATAGTCCAAGGGCCCGCTAGTTAACCTACATAGTCCAAGGGCTCACTTGTTAACTTTGATACTCCAAATGCCCGCTAGTTACCCTAGATCGTCCAAGTGCTTGCTAGTTAACCTAAATTGTCCAAGTCCCTGCTAGTTAACCTACATAGTCCATGGGCCCACTAGTTAACCTAGATAGTCCAAGTGTCCTCTAGTTAACCTACATAGACCAAGTGCCCGCTAGTTAACCTATATACCAAATATCCGCTACGTAACCTAGATAGTCCAAGGGCACGCTAGTTAACCTACATAGTTCAACTGCCCAATAGGGAACCTACATAATCCAAGTGCCTGCTAGGGGACCTACATAGTCCATGTGCCCGCTAGGCAAACTACATAGTCCAAGTGCCTGGTAAGTAACCTAGATAGTCCAAGTGCCCACTAGTTAACCTATATAGTCCAAGGTCCCCCCAGGTAACCTAGATAGTCCAAAGTCCCGCTAGGTAACCTACATTGTCCTAGTGCCCCCTAGTTAACCTACATTCTCCAAGTGCCCGATAGAGAACCTACATAGTCCAAGTGCCCGGTAGGTAACCTACATAGTCCAAATGCCCGCTAGTTAGCCTACATAGGCCACGTGCCCGTTAGGTAACCTAGATAGCCTAAATGCCCACTAGGGAACCCACATAGTCCAAGTGCCCTTGAGGGAACTTACATAGTCCAAGGGCCCTCTAGGGAACCTACATAGTCCAAGTGCCCGTTGGATAACCTAGATAGTCCCAGTGCCCGCTAGGTAACCTAGATAGTCCAACAGCCCGGTAGGTAACCTACAAAGTCTAAATGCCCGCTAGGTTATCTATATAGTCCAAATGCCTGCTAGGGAACCTACATAGTCCAAGTGCCCGCTAGTTAACCTAGATAGTCCAAGTGCCCGCTAGGTAACCTAAGTAGTCCAAGTGCCCGCTAGTTAACCTACATAGTCCAAGGTCCGCTAGTTAACGTAGATAGTCCAAGTGATCGCTAGTTAACCTACATAGTACAAGGGCCCGCTATATAACCTAGATAGTCAAAGTGCCCATTAGGTAACCTAGATAGTCCAAGTGCCCGCTAGGTAACTTACATTGTCCAAATTCCCGCTAGGTAACCTAGATAGTCCAAGTGCCCGCTAGGTAACCTAGAATCCATATCCTCGCTAGTTAACCTACATAGTCCAAGTGCCCGCTATATAACCTAGACAGTCAAAGTGCCCGTTAGGTAACCTAGATAGTCCAAGTGCCCGCTAGGTAACTTATATTGTCCAAGTTCCCGCTAGGTAACCTAGAGAGTCCAAGTGCCCGTTACCTAACCTAGATAATCCAAGTGCCCGCTAGGCAACCTACATAGACCAAGAGCCCGTTCGTTAACCTAGAAGTCCAAGTGCCCGCTAGGTAACCTATATAGTCCAAGTGCCCGCTAGGTTACATGCATATTCCAAGTGCCCGTTCGTTATCCAAGATAGTCCAAGTGCCCACTAGGTAACCTACATAATCCAAGTGCCTGCTAGGTAACCTATATAGTGCAAGTGCCCGCTAGGTAACCTAGATAGCCCAAGGGCCCGCTAGTTAACCTACATAGTCCAAGGGCTCACTTGTTAACTTTGATAGTCCAAGTGCCCGCTAGTTAACCTAGATCGTCCAAGTGCCCGCTAG
The DNA here is from genome assembly GCF_050624435.1 of Tenrec ecaudatus. Classification (NCBI taxonomy): domain Eukaryota; kingdom Metazoa; phylum Chordata; class Mammalia; order Afrosoricida; family Tenrecidae; genus Tenrec; species Tenrec ecaudatus. Next base: position 109,046,340 of record NC_134534.1, on the reverse strand, counting down.
TTAACCTAAATTGTCCAAGTCCCTGCTAGTTAACCTACATAGTCCAAGGGCCCACTAGTTAACCTAGATAGTGTAAGTGACCTCTAGTTAACTTACATAGACCAAGTGCCCGCTAGTTAACCTATATACCAAATATCTGCTACGTAACTTAGATAGTCCAAGGGCACGCTTGTTAACCAACATAGTCCAAGTGCCCAATAGGGAACCTACATAATCCAAGTGCCTGCTAGGGAACCTACATAGTCCAAGTGCCCGCTAGGCAACCTACTTAGTCCAAGTGCCCGCTAGGTACCCTAGATAGTCCAAGTGCCCGCTAGTTAACCTATATAGTCCAAGTGCCTGCTAGGTAACCTAGATAGTCCAAGTGCCCACTAGTTAAGCTATATAGTCCAAGGTCCCCCTAGGTAACCTAGATAGTCCAAAGTCCCGCTAAGTAACCTACATTCCCCTAGTGCCCGATAGCGAACCTACATAGTCCAAGTGCCCGGTAGGTAACCTACATAGTCCAAATGCCCGCTAGTTAACCTACATAGGCCAAGTGCCCGTTAGGTATCCTAGATAGCCCAAATGCCCACTAGGGAATCCACATAGTCCAAGTGCCCTCTAGGGAACTTACATAGTCCAAAGGACCTGTAGGGAACCTACATATTCCAAGTGCCCGTTAGTTAACCTAGATAGTCCCAGTGCCCGCTAGGTAACCTAGATAGTCCAACAGCCCGGTAGGTACCCTACAAAGTCTAAATGCCCGCTAGGTTATCTATATAGTCCAAATGCCCGCTAGGGAACCTACAAAGTCCAAGTGCCCGCTAGTTAACCTAGATGGTCCAAGTGCCCGCTAGGTAACCTACATAATCCAAATGCCCGCTAGGGAAACTACATAGTCCAAGTGCCCGCTACGTAACCTAGATAGTCCAAGGGCACGCTAGTTAACCTACATAGTCCAAGTGCCCGCTAGGCAACCTAGATAGTCCAAGTGCCCGCTAGTTAACCTAGATAGTCCAAGTGCCTGCTACGTAACCTACATAGTCCAAGTGCCCGCTAGTTAACCTATATACCAAGTGCCTGCTACGTAACCTAGATAGTCCAAGGGAACGCTAGTTAACCTACATAGTACAAGGGCTCACTTGTTAACTTTGATAGTCCAAGTGCCCGCTAGTTAACCAAATCTTCCAAGTGCCCGCTAGTTAACCTAAATTGTCCAAGTCCCTGCTAGTTAACCTACATAGTCCAAGGGCCCACTAGTTAACCTAGATAGTGTAAGTGTCCTCTAGTTAACTTACATAGACCAAGTGCCCACTAGTTAACCTATATACCAAATATCTGCTACGTAACCTAGATAGTCCAAGGGCACGCTTGTTAAACAAAATAGTCCAAGTGCCCAATAGGGAACCTACATAATCCCAGTGCCTGCTAGGGAACCTACATAGTCCAAGTGACCCCTAGGCAACCTACATTGTCCAAGTGCCCGCTAGGTAACCTAGATAGTCCAAGTGCCCGCTAGTTAACCTACATAGTCCAAGTGCCTGCTAGGTAACCTAGATAGTCCAAGTGCCCACTAGTTAACCTATATAGTCCAAGGTCCCCCTAGGTAACCTAGATAGTCCAAAGTCCCGCTAGGTAACCTACATTGTCCTAGTGCACCCAAGTTAACCTACATTCTCCAAGTGCCCGATAGAGAACCTACATAGTCCAAGTGCCCGCTAGGTAACCTACATAGTCCAAATGCCCGCTCATTAACCTACATAGTCCAAGTGCCCGTTAGGTAACCTAGATACCCCAAATGCCCTCTAGGGAACCCTCATAGTCCAAGTGCCCTCTAGGGAACTTACATAGTCCAAGGGCCCTCTAGGGAACCTACATATTCCAAGTGCCCGTTAGTTAACCTAGATAGTCCCAGTGCCCGCTAGGTAACCTAGATAGTCCAACAGCCCGGTAGGTAACCTACAAAGTCTAAATGCCCGCTAGGTTATCTATATAGTCCAAATGCCCGCTCGGGAACCTACAAAGTCCAAGTGCCCGCTAGTTAACCTAGATAGTCCAAGTGCCCGCTAGGTAACCTACATAGTCCAAATGCCCGCTAGGGAAACTACATAGTCCAAGTGCCCGCTACGTAACCTAGATAGTCCAAAGGCACGCTAGTTAGCCTACATAGTCCAAGTGCCCGCTAGGCAACCTAGATAGTCCAAGTGCCCGCTAGTTAACCTAGATAGTCCAAGTGCCTGCTACGTAACCTACATAGTCCAAGTTCCCACTAGTTAACCTATATATCAAGTGCCTGCTACGTAACCTAGATAGTCCAAGGGCACGCTAGTTAACCTACATAGTACAAGTGCCCGCTAAGGAACATAGATAGTCCAAGTGCCCGATCTGGAACCTACATAGTCCAAGTGCCTGCTAGGGAACCTACATAGTCCAAGTGCCCGCTCTGGAACATACATAGTCCAAGTGCCCGCTAGGGAATCTACATAGTCCAAGGGCCCCCTAGTTAACCTACATAGTCCTAGTACACGCTAGTTAACCTAGATCGTTCAAGTGCACGGTAGTTAACCTACATAGTCCAAGGGCCCGCTAGTTAACCTACATAGTCCAAGTGACCCCTAGGCAACCTACATTGTCCAAGTGCCCGCTAGGTAACCTAGATAGTCCAAGTGCCCGCTAGTTAACCTACATAGTCCAAGTGCCTGCTAGGTAACCTAGATAGTCCAAGTGCCCACTAGTTAACCTATATAGTCCAAGGTCCCCCTAGGTAACCTAGATAGTCCAAAGTCCCGCTAGGTAACCTACATTGTCCTAGTGCACCCAAGTTAACCTACATTCTCCAAGTGCCCGATAGAGAACCTACATAGTCCAAGTGCCCGCTAGGTAACCTACATAGTCCAAATGCCCGCTCATTAACCTACATAGTCCAAGTGCCCGTTAGGTAACCTAGATAGCCCAAATGCCCACTTGGAACCCTCATAGTCCAAGTGCCCTGTAGGGAACATACATAGTCCAAGGGCCCTCTAGGGAACCTACATATTCCAAGTGCCCGTTAGTTAACCTAGATAGTCCCAGTGCCTGCTAGGCAACCTAGATAGTCCAAGTGCCCGCTAGTTAACCTAATAGTCCAAGTGCCTGCTACGTAACCTACATAGTCCAAGTGCCCACTAGTTTACCTATATATCAAGTGCCTGCTACGTAGCCTAGATAGTCCAAGGGCACGCTAGTTAACCTACATAGTACAAGTGCCCGCTAAGGAACATAGATAGTCCAAGTGCCCGCTCTGGAACCTACATTGTCCAAGTGCCTGCTAGGGAACCTACATAGTCCAAGTGCCCGCTCTGGAACATACATAGTCCAAGTGCCCGCTAGGGAATCTACATAGTCCAAGGGCCCCCTAGTTAACCTACATAGTCCTAGTACATGCTAGTTAACCTAGATTGTCCAAGTGCACGGTAGTTAACCTAAATAGTCCAAGGGCCCGCTAGTTAACCTACATAGTCCAAGGGCCCGCTCGTTAACCTACATCGTCCAAGTGCCCGCTAGTTAACCTAGATAGTCCAAGTGCCCGCTCGTTAACCTACATAGTCCAAGTGTCGCTAGGTAACCTAGACAGTTCACGTGACCACTAGTTTAACTACATAGTCCAAGTGCCTGTTCGTTAACCTCATAGTCCAAGTGCCCGCCAGGTAACCTATATAGTCCAAATGCCCGCTAAAGACCCTAATAGTCCAACTGCCGGCTAGTTAACCTAGATAGTCCAAGTGCCCGCAAGTTAACCTAGATAGACCAAGTGCCCGCTAGGTAACCTAGATAGTCCAAGTGCCCGCTAGGTAACCTAAGTAGTCCAAGTGCCCGCTAGGTAACCTCCATAGTCCAAGTGCCCGTTCGTTAACCTAGATAGTCCAAGTGCCCGCTAGGAAACCTACATAGTCCAAGGGCCCGCTAGGTAACCTATATAGTCCAAGTGCCCGCTATGTAACATAGGTAGTCCAACAGCCCGGTAGGTAACCTACAAAGTCTAAATGCCCGCTAGGTTATCTATATAGTCCAATTGTCCGATAGGGAACCTACATAGTCCAAGTGCCCGTTAGGTAACCTAGATAGTCCAAGTGCCCGCTAGGTAACCTAAGTAGTCCAAGTGCCCGCTAGTTAACCTACATAGTCCAAGGTCCGCTAGTTAACGTAGATAGTCCAAGTGATCGCTAGTTAACCTACATAGTACAAGGGCCCGCTATATAACCTAGATAGTCAAAGTGCCCATTAGGTAACCTAGATAGTCCAAGTGCCCGCTAGGTAACTTACATTGTCCAAATTCCCGCTAGGTAACCTAGATAGTCCAAGTGCCCGCTAGGTAACCTAGAATCCATATCCTCGCTAGTTAACCTACATAGTCCAAGTGCCCGCTATATAACCTAGACAGTCAAAGTGCCCGTTAGGTAACCTAGATAGTCCAAGTGCCCGCTAGGTAACTTATATTGTCCAAGTTCCCGCTAGGTAACCTAGAGAGTCCAAGTGCCCGTTACCTAACCTAGATAATCCAAGTGCCCGCTAGGCAACCTACATAGACCAAGAGCCCGTTCGTTAACCTAGAAGTCCAAGTGCCCGCTAGGTAACCTATATAGTCCAAGTGCCCGCTAGGTTACATGCATATTCCAAGTGCCCGTTCGTTATCCAAGATAGTCCAAGTGCCCACTAGGTAACCTACATAATCCAAGTGCCTGCTAGGTAACCTATATAGTGCAAGTGCCCGCTAGGTAACCTAGATAGCCCAAGGGCCCGCTAGTTAACCTACATAGTCCAAGGGCTCACTTGTTAACTTTGATAGTCCAAGTGCCCGCTAGTTAACCTAGATCGTCCAAGTGCCCGCTAGTTAACCTAAATTGTCCAAGTCCCTGCTAGTTAACCTACATAGTCCAAGGGCCCACTAGTTAACCTAGATAGTGTAAGTGACCTCTAGTTAACTTACATAGACCAAGTGCCCGCTAGTTAACCTATATACCAAATATCTGCTACGTAACTTAGATAGTCCAAGGGCACGCTTGTTAACCAACATAGTCCAAGTGCCCAATAGGGAACCTACATAATCCAAGTGCCTGCTAGGGAACCTACATAGTCCAAGTGCCCGCTAGGCAACCTACTTAGTCCAAGTGCCCGCTAGGTACCCTAGATAGTCCAAGTGCCCGCTAGTTAACCTATATAGTCCAAGTGCCTGCTAGGTAACCTAGATAGTCCAAGTGCCCACTAGTTAAGCTATATAGTCCAAGGTCCCCCTAGGTAACCTAGATAGTCCAAAGTCCCGCTAAGTAACCTACATTCCCCTAGTGCCCGATAGCGAACCTACATAGTCCAAGTGCCCGGTAGGTAACCTACATAGTCCAAATGCCCGCTAGTTAACCTACATAGGCCAAGTGCCCGTTAGGTATCCTAGATAGCCCAAATGCCCACTAGGGAATCCACATAGTCCAAGTGCCCTCTAGGGAACTTACATAGTCCAAAGGACCTGTAGGGAACCTACATATTCCAAGTGCCCGTTAGTTAACCTAGATAGTCCCAGTGCCCGCTAGGTAACCTAGATAGTCCAACAGCCCGGTAGGTACCCTACAAAGTCTAAATGCCCGCTAGGTTATCTATATAGTCCAAATGCCCGCTAGGGAACCTACAAAGTCCAAGTGCCCGCTAGTTAACCTAGATGGTCCAAGTGCCCGCTAGGTAACCTACATAATCCAAATGCCCGCTAGGGAAACTACATAGTCCAAGTGCCCGCTACGTAACCTAGATAGTCCAAGGGCACGCTAGTTAACCTACATAGTCCAAGTGCCCGCTAGGCAACCTAGATAGTCCAAGTGCCCGCTAGTTAACCTAGATAGTCCAAGTGCCTGCTACGTAACCTACATAGTCCAAGTGCCCGCTAGTTAACCTATATACCAAGTGCCTGCTACGTAACCTAGATAGTCCAAGGGAACGCTAGTTAACCTACATAGTACAAGGGCTCACTTGTTAACTTTGATAGTCCAAGTGCCCGCTAGTTAACCAAATCTTCCAAGTGCCCGCTAGTTAACCTAAATTGTCCAAGTCCCTGCTAGTTAACCTACATAGTCCAAGGGCCCACTAGTTAACCTAGATAGTGTAAGTGTCCTCTAGTTAACTTACATAGACCAAGTGCCCACTAGTTAACCTATATACCAAATATCTGCTACGTAACCTAGATAGTCCAAGGGCACGCTTGTTAAACAAAATAGTCCAAGTGCCCAATAGGGAACCTACATAATCCCAGTGCCTGCTAGGGAACCTACATAGTCCAAGTGACCCCTAGGCAACCTACATTGTCCAAGTGCCCGCTAGGTAACCTAGATAGTCCAAGTGCCCGCTAGTTAACCTACATAGTCCAAGTGCCTGCTAGGTAACCTAGATAGTCCAAGTGCCCACTAGTTAACCTATATAGTCCAAGGTCCCCCTAGGTAACCTAGATAGTCCAAAGTCCCGCTAGGTAACCTACATTGTCCTAGTGCACCCAAGTTAACCTACATTCTCCAAGTGCCCGATAGAGAACCTACATAGTCCAAGTGCCCGCTAGGTAACCTACATAGTCCAAATGCCCGCTCATTAACCTACATAGTCCAAGTGCCCGTTAGGTAACCTAGATACCCCAAATGCCCTCTAGGGAACCCTCATAGTCCAAGTGCCCTCTAGGGAACTTACATAGTCCAAGGGCCCTCTAGGGAACCTACATATTCCAAGTGCCCGTTAGTTAACCTAGATAGTCCCAGTGCCCGCTAGGTAACCTAGATAGTCCAACAGCCCGGTAGGTAACCTACAAAGTCTAAATGCCCGCTAGGTTATCTATATAGTCCAAATGCCCGCTCGGGAACCTACAAAGTCCAAGTGCCCGCTAGTTAACCTAGATAGTCCAAGTGCCCGCTAGGTAACCTACATAGTCCAAATGCCCGCTAGGGAAACTACATAGTCCAAGTGCCCGCTACGTAACCTAGATAGTCCAAAGGCACGCTAGTTAGCCTACATAGTCCAAGTGCCCGCTAGGCAACCTAGATAGTCCAAGTGCCCGCTAGTTAACCTAGATAGTCCAAGTGCCTGCTACGTAACCTACATAGTCCAAGTTCCCACTAGTTAACCTATATATCAAGTGCCTGCTACGTAACCTAGATAGTCCAAGGGCACGCTAGTTAACCTACATAGTACAAGTGCCCGCTAAGGAACATAGATAGTCCAAGTGCCCGATCTGGAACCTACATAGTCCAAGTGCCTGCTAGGGAACCTACATAGTCCAAGTGCCCGCTCTGGAACATACATAGTCCAAGTGCCCGCTAGGGAATCTACATAGTCCAAGGGCCCCCTAGTTAACCTACATAGTCCTAGTACACGCTAGTTAACCTAGATCGTTCAAGTGCACGGTAGTTAACCTACATAGTCCAAGGGCCCGCTAGTTAACCTACATAGTCCAAGTGACCCCTAGGCAACCTACATTGTCCAAGTGCCCGCTAGGTAACCTAGATAGTCCAAGTGCCCGCTAGTTAACCTACATAGTCCAAGTGCCTGCTAGGTAACCTAGATAGTCCAAGTGCCCACTAGTTAACCTATATAGTCCAAGGTCCCCCTAGGTAACCTAGATAGTCCAAAGTCCCGCTAGGTAACCTACATTGTCCTAGTGCACCCAAGTTAACCTACATTCTCCAAGTGCCCGATAGAGAACCTACATAGTCCAAGTGCCCGCTAGGTAACCTACATAGTCCAAATGCCCGCTCATTAACCTACATAGTCCAAGTGCCCGTTAGGTAACCTAGATAGCCCAAATGCCCACTTGGAACCCTCATAGTCCAAGTGCCCTGTAGGGAACATACATAGTCCAAGGGCCCTCTAGGGAACCTACATATTCCAAGTGCCCGTTAGTTAACCTAGATAGTCCCAGTGCCTGCTAGGCAACCTAGATAGTCCAAGTGCCCGCTAGTTAACCTAATAGTCCAAGTGCCTGCTACGTAACCTACATAGTCCAAGTGCCCACTAGTTTACCTATATATCAAGTGCCTGCTACGTAGCCTAGATAGTCCAAGGGCACGCTAGTTAACCTACATAGTACAAGTGCCCGCTAAGGAACATAGATAGTCCAAGTGCCCGCTCTGGAACCTACATTGTCCAAGTGCCTGCTAGGGAACCTACATAGTCCAAGTGCCCGCTCTGGAACATACATAGTCCAAGTGCCCGCTAGGGAATCTACATAGTCCAAGGGCCCCCTAGTTAACCTACATAGTCCTAGTACATGCTAGTTAACCTAGATTGTCCAAATGCACGGTAGTTAACCTAAATAGTCCAAGGGCCCGCTAGTTAACCTACATAGTCCAAGGGCCCGCTCGTTAACCTACATCGTCCAAGTGCCCGCTAGTTAACCTAGATAGTCCAAGTGCCCGCTCGTTAACCTACATAGTCCAAGTGTCGCTAGGTAACCTAGACAGTTCACGTGACCACTAGTTTAACTACATAGTCCAAGTGCCTGTTCGTTAACCTCATAGTCCAAGTGCCCGCCAGGTAACCTATATAGTCCAAATGCCCGCTAAAGACCCTAATAGTCCAACTGCCGGCTAGTTAACCTAGATAGTCCAAGTGCCCGCAAGTTAACCTAGATAGACCAAGTGCCCGCAAGGTAACCTTCCTAGTCCAAGTGACCGATAGGGAACCTACATCGTCCAAGTGCCAGCTAGTTAACATAGATAGTTCAAGTACCCGCTAGGAAACGTACAAAGACCAAGTGCCCGCTAGTTAACGTAAATAGTCCAAGTTCCCGCTAGGTAACGTAGATAGTCCAAGTGCCCGCTAGGGAACGTACATAGTCCAAGTGCCCACTAGGTAACCTAGATAGTCCAAGTGCCCGCTAGTTAACCTACATAGTCCAAGTGCCTGCTATGTAACCTAGATAGTCCAAGTGCCCACTAGTTATCCTATATAGTCCAAGGTCCGCCTAGGTAACCTAGATAGTCCAAAGTGCCGCTAGGTAACCTACATTGTCCTAGTGCACCCAAGTTAACCTACATTCTCCAAGTGCCCGATAGAGAACCTACATAGTCCAAGTGCCCGTTAGGTAACCTACATAGTCCAAATGCCCGTTAGGTAACCTAGATAGCCCAAATGCCCACTAGGGAACCCTCATAGTCCAAGTGCCCTCTAGGGAACTTACATAGTCCAAGGGCCCTCTAGGGAACCTACATATTCCAAGTGCCCGTTAGTTAACCTAGATAGTCCCAGTGCCCGCTAGGTAACCTAGATAGTCCAAGTGCCCGCTAGGTAACCTAAGTAGTCCAAGTGCCCGCTAGGTAACCTCCATAGTCCAAGTGCCCGTTCGTTAACCTAGATAGTCCAAGTGCCCGCTAGGAAACCTACATAGTCCAAGGGCCCGCTAGGTAACCTATATAGTCCAAGTGCCCGCTATGTAACATAGGTAGTCCAACAGCCCGGTAGGTAACCTACAAAGTCTAAATGCCCGCTAGGTTATCTATATAGTCCAATTGTCCGATAGGGAACCTACATAGTCCAAGTGCCCGTTAGGTAACCTAGATAGTCCAAGTGCCCGCTAGGTAACTTACATTGTCCAAGTTCCCGCTAGGTAACCTAGATAGTCCAAGTGCCCGTTACCTAACTTAGATAGTCCAAGTGCCCGCTAGGCAACCTACATAGTCCAAGAGCCCGTTCGTTAACCTAGAAGTCCAAGTGCCCGCTAGGTAACCTAGACAGTCCAAGTGCCCGCTAGGTTACCTGCATATTCCAAGTGCCCGTTCGTTAACCTAGATAGTCCAAGTGCCCACTAGGTAACCTACATAATCCAAGTGCCCGCTAGGTAACAAATATAGTCCAAGCGCCCGCTAGGTAACCTAGATAGTCCAAGGGCCCGCTAGTTAACCTACATAGTCCAAGGGCTCACTTGTTAACTTTGATAGTCCAAGTGCCCGCTAGTTAACCTAGATCATCCAAGTGCCCCCTAGTTAACTTGGATTGTCCAAGTGCCTGCTAGTTAACCTACATAGTCCAAGGGCCCACTAGTTAACCTAGATAGTCCAAGTGTCCTCTAGTTAACCTACATAGTCCAAGTGCCCGCTAGTTAACCTATATACCAAGTGCCCGCTACATAACCTAGATAATCCAAGGGCACGCTAGTTAACCTATATACCAAGTGCCCGCTACGTAACCTAGATAGTCCAAGGGCACGCTTGTTAACGTACATAGTCCAAGTGCCCGCTAGAAACCTAGAGAGTCCAAGTGCCCGCTAAGGAACCTACATAGTCCAAGTGCACGCTAGTTAACCTAGATAGTCCAAGTGCCCGCTAGTTAACCTAGATAGTCCAAGTGCCTGCTAGGTAACCTACATAGTGCAAGTCTCCGCTAGTTAACCTACATATTCCAAGTGCCCGCTAGTTAACCTAGATAATCCAAGGGCCCGCTAGTTAACCTGCATAGTCCAAGGTCCGCTAGTTAAAGTAGATAGTCCAAGTGCTCGCTAGTTAACCTACATAGTACAAGGGCTCGCTATATAACCTAGATAGTCAAAGTGCCCATTAGGTAACCTAGATAGTCCAAGTGCCCGCTAGGTAACTTACATTGTCCAAGTTCCCGCTAGGTAACCTAGATAGTCCAAGTGCCCGCTAGGTAACCTAGAGTCCATGTCCTCGCTAGTAAACCTACATAGTCCAAGTGCCCGCTATATAACCTAGATAGTCAAAGTGCCCTTTAGGTAACCTAGATAGTCCAAGTGCCCGCTAGGTAACTTACATTATCCAAGTTCCCGCTAGGTAACCTAGATAGTCCAAGTGCCCGTTACCTAACCTAGATAATCCAAGTGCCCGATAGGTAACCTACACAGTCCAAGTGCCCGCTAGGTTACCTGCATATTCCAAGTGCCCGTTCGTTAACCTAGAGAGTCCAAGTGCCCACTAGGTAACCTACATAGTCCAAGGGCCCGCTAGGTAACAAATATAGTCCATGTGCCCGCTAGGTAACCTAGATAGCCCAAGGGCCCGCTAGTTAACCTACATAGTCCAAGGGCTCACTTGTTAACTTTGGTAGTCCAAGTGCCCGCTAGTTAACGTAGATCATCCAATGGCCACCTAGTTAACCTAGATTGTCCAAGTGCCTGCTAGTTAACCTACATAGTCCAAGTGCCCACTAGTTAACCTAGATAGTCCAAGTGTCCTCTAGTTAACCTACATAATCCAAGTGCCTGCTAGGGAACCTACATAGTCCAAGTGCCCGCTAGGCAACCTACATAGTCCAAGAGCCCGCTAGGTAACCTAGATAGTCCAAGTGCCCACTAGTTAACCGATATAGTCCAAGGTCCCCCTAGGTAACCTAGATAGTCCAAAGTCCCGCTAGGTAACCTACATTGTCCTAGTGCCCCCTAGTTAACCTACATTCTCCAAGTGCCCGATAGAGAACCTACATAGTCCAGGTGCCCGCTAGGTAACCTACATAGTCCAAATGCCCGATAGTTAACCTACATAGGCCAAGTGCCCGTTAGGTAACCTAGATAGCCCAATGCCCACTAGGGAACCCACCTTGTCCAAGTGCCCTCTAGGGAACTTACATAGTCCAAGGGCCCTCTAGGGAACCTACATAGTCCAAGTGCCCGTTAGTTAACCTAGATAGTCCCAGTGCCCGCTAGGTAACCTAGATAGTCCAACAGCCCGGTATGTAACCTACAAAGTCTAAATGCCCGCTAGGTTATCTATATAGTCCAAATGCCCGCTAGGGAACCTACATAGTCCAAGGGCCCGCTAGTTAACCTAGATAGTCCATGTGCCCGCAAGGTAACCTAAGTAGTCCAAGTGTCCGCTAGGTTACCTACATAGTCAAAGTGTCCGCGAGGTAACCTACATAGTCCAAGTGCCCGTTCATTAACCTAGATAGTCCAAGTGCCCGCTAGGAAACCTACATAGTCCAAGGGCCCTCTAGGTAACCTATATAGTCCAAATGCCCGCTAGGAAACCTAGAGTCCAAGTGCTCGCTAGTTAACCTATATAGTCCAAGTGCCCGCTATGTAACATAGATAGTCCAACAGCCCGATAGGTAACCTACAAAGTCTAAATGCCCGCTAGGTTATCTATGTAGTCCAAATGCCCGATAGGGTAACTACATAGTCCAAGTGCCCGTTAGGTAACCTAGATAGTCAAAGTGCCAGCTAGGTAACTTACATTGTCCAAGTTCCCGCTAGGTAACCTAGATAGTCCAAGTGACCGTTACCTAACCTAGATAGTCCAAGTGCCCGCTAGGCAACCTACATAGTCCAAGAGCCCGTTCGTTAACCTAGAAGTCCAAGTGCCCGCTAGGTAACCTAGACAGTCCAAGTGCCCGCTAGGTTACTTGCATATTCCAAGTGCCCATTCGTTAACCTAGAGAGTCCAAGTGCCCACTAGGTAACCTTCATTGTCCAAGTGCCCGCTAGGTAACAAATATAGTCCAAGTGCCCTCTAGGTAACCTAGATAGTCCAAGTGCCCGCTAGTTAACCTACATAGTCCAAGGACTCACTTGTTAACTTTGATAGTCCAAGTGCCCGCTAGTTAACCTAGATCATCCAAGTGCCCCCTAGTTAACTTGGATTGTCAAAGTGCCTGCTAGATAACCTACATAGTCCAAGGGCCCACTAGTTAACCTAGATAATCCAAGTGTCCTCTAGTTAACCTACATAGTCCAAGTGCCCGCTAGGTAACTGAGATAGTCCACGGGCCCGCTAGTTAACCTACATAGTCCAAGGGATCAATTGTTGACTTTGATAGTCCAAGTGCCCGCTAGTTAACCTAGATCGTCCAAGTGCCCGCTAGTTAACCTAAATTGTCCAAGTCCCTGCTAGTTAACCTACATAGTCCAAGGGCCCACTAGTTAACCTAGATAGTCCAAGTGTCCTCTAGTTAACCTACATAGACCAAGTGCCCGCTAGTTAACCTATATACCAAATATCCGCTACGTAACCTAGATAGTCCAAGGGCACGCTAGTTAACCAACATAGTCCAACTGCCCAATAGGGAACCTACATAATCCAAGTGCCTGCTAGGGAACCTACATGGTCCAAGTGCCCGCTAGGCAACCTACATAGTCCAAATGCCCGCTAGGTAAGCTAGATAGTCCAAGTATCCGGTAGTTAACCTACATAGTCCAAGTGCCTGCTAGGTAACCTAGATAGTCCAAGTGCCCACTAGTTAACCTATATAGTCCAAGGTCCCCCTAGGTAACCTAGATAGTCCAAAGTCCCGCTAGGTAAGCTACATTGTCCTAGTGCCCCCTAGTTAACCTACATTCTCCAAGTGCCCGATAGAGAACCTACATAGTCCAAGTGCCCGCTAGGTAACCTACATAGTCCAAATGCCCGCTCATTAACCTACATAGTCCAAGTGCCCGTTAGGTAACCTAGATAGCCCAAATGCCCACTTGGAACCCTCATAGTCCAAGTGCCCTGTAGGGAACATACATAGTCCAAGGGCCCTCTAGGGAACCTACATATTCCAAGTGCCCGTTAGTTAACCTAGATAGTCCCAGTGCCCGCTAGGTAACCTAGATAGTCCAACAGCCCGGTAGGTACCCTACAAAGTCTAAATGCCCGCAAGGTTATCTATATAGTCCAAATGCCCGCTAGGGAACCTACAAAGTCCAAGTGCCCGCTAGTTAACCTAGATAGTCCAAGTGCCCGCTAGGTAACCTACATAGTCCAAATGCCCGCTAGGGAAACTACATTGTCCAAGTGCCCGCTACGTAACCTAGATAGTCCAAGTGCCCGCTAGTTAACCTAGATAGTCCAGGTGCCTGCTACGTAACCTACATAGTCCAAGTGCCCACTAGTTAACCTATATACCAAGTGCCTGCTACGTAACCTAGATAGTCCAAGGGCACGCTAGTTAACCTACATATTACAAGGGCTCACTTGTTAACTTTGATAGTCCAAGTGCCCACTAGTTAACCAAATCTTCCAAGTGCCCGCTAGTTAACCTAAATTGTCCAAGTCCCTGCTAGTTAACCTACATAGTCCAAGGGCCCACTAGTTAACCTAGATAGTGTAAGTGTCCTCTAGTTAACTTACATAGACCAAGTGCCCGCTAGTTAACCTATATACCAAATATCTGCTACGTAACCTAGATAGTCCAAGGGCACGCTTGTTAAACAATATAGTCCAAGTGCCCAATACGGAACCTACATAATCCAAGTGCCTGCTAGGGAACCTACATAGTCCAAGTGACCCCTAGGCAACCTACATTGTCCAAGTGCCCACTAGGTAACCTAGATAGTCCAAGTGCCCGCTAGTTAACCTACATAGTCCAAGTGCCTGCTAGGTAACCTAGATAGTCCAAGTGCCCACTAGTTAACCTATATAGTCCAAGGTAACCCTAGGTAACCTAGATAGTCCAAAGTCCCGCTAGGTAACCTACATTTTCCTAGTGCACCCAAGTTAACCTACATTCTCCAAGTGCCCGATAGAGAACCTACATAGTCCAAGTGCCCGCTAGGTAACCTACATAGTCCAAATGCCCGCTCATTAACCTACATAGTCCAAGTGCCCGTTAGGTAACCTAGATAGCCCAAATGCCCACTAGGGAACCCTCATAGTCCAAGTGCCCTCTAGGGAACTTACATAGTCCAAGGGCCCTCTAGGGAACCTACATATTCCAAGTGCCCGTTAGTTAACCTAGATAGTCCCAGTGCCCGCTAGGTAACCTAGATAGTCCAACAGCCCGGTAGGTAACCTACAAAGTCTAAATGTCCGCTAGGTTATCTATATAGTCCAAATGCCCGCTAGGGAACCTACAAAGTCCAAGTGCCCGCTAGTTAACCTAGATAGTCCAAGTGCCCGCTAGGTAACCTACATAGTCCAAATGCCCGCTAGGGAAACTACATAGTCCAAGTGCCCGCTACGTAACCTAGATAGTCCAAGGGCACGCTAGTTAGCCTACATAGTCCAAGTGCCTGCTAGGCAACCTAGATAGTCCAAGTGCCCGCTAGTTAACCTAATAGTCCAAGTGCCTGCTACGTAACCTACATAGTCCAAGTGCCCACTAGTTTACCTATATATCAAGTGCCTGCTACGTAGCCTAGATAGTCCAAGGGCACGCTAGTTAACCTACATAGTACAAGTGCCCGCTAAGGAACATAGATAGTCCAAGTGCCCGCTCTGGAACCTACATTGTCCAAGTGCCTGCTAGGGAACCTACATAGTCCAAGTGCCCGCTCTGGAACATACATAGTCCAAGTGCCCGCTAGGGAATCTACATAGTCCAAGGGCCCCCTAGTTAACCTACATAGTCCTAGTACACGCTAGTTAACCTAGATTGTCCAAGTGCACGGTAGTTAACCTAAATAGTCCAAGGGCCCGCTAGTTAACCTACATAGTCCAAGGGCCCGCTCGTTAACCTACATCGTCCAAGTGCCCGCTAGTTAACCTAGATAGTCCAAGTGCCCGCTCGTTAACCTACATAGTCCAAGTGTCGCTAGGTAACCTAGACAGTTCACGTGACCACTAGTTTAACTACATAGTCCAAGTGCCTGTTCGTTAACCTCATAGTCCAAGTGCCCGCCAGGTAACCTATATAGTCCAAATGCCCGCTAAAGACCCTAATAGTCCAACTGCCGGCTAGTTAACCTAGATAGTCCAAGTGCCCGCAAGTTAACCTAGATAGACCAAGTGCCCGCAAGGTAACCTTCCTAGTCCAAGTGACCGATAGGGAACCTACATCGTCCAAGTGCCAGCTAGTTAACATAGATAGTTCAAGTACCCGCTAGGAAACGTACAAAGACCAAGTGCCCGCTAGTTAACGTAAATAGTCCAAGTTCCCGCTAGGTAACGTAGATAGTCCAAGTGCCCGCTAGGGAACGTACATAGTCCAAGTGCCCACTAGGTAACCTAGATAGTCCAAGTGCCCGCTAGTTAACCTACATAGTCCAAGTGCCTGCTATGTAACCTAGATAGTCCAAGTGCCCACTAGTTATCCTATATAGTCCAAGGTCCGCCTAGGTAACCTAGATAGTCCAAAGTCCCGCTAGGTAACCTACATTGTCCTAGTGCACCCAAGTTAACCTACATTCTCCAAGTGCCCGATAGAGAACCTACATAGTCCAAGTGCCCGTTAGGTAACCTACATAGTCCAAATGCCCGTTAGGTAACCTAGATAGCCCAAATGCCCACTAGGGAACCCTCATAGTCCAAGTGCCCTCTAGGGAACTTACATAGTCCAAGGGCCCTCTAGGGAACCTACATATTCCAAGTGCCCGTTAGTTAACCTAGATAGTCCCAGTGCCCGCTAGGTAACCTAGATAGTCCAAGTGCCCGCTAGGTAACCTCCATAGTCCAAGTGCCCGTTCGTTAACCTAGATAGTCCAAGTGCCCGCTAGGAAACCTACATAGTCCAAGGGCCCGCTAGGTAACCTATATAGTCCAAGTGCCCGCTATGTAACATAGGTAGTCCAACAGCCCGGTAGGTAACCTACAAAGTCTAAATGCCCGCTAGGTTATCTATATAGTCCAATTGTCCGATAGGGAACCTACATAGTCCAAGTGCCCGTTAGGTAACCTAGATAGTCCAAGTGCCCGCTAGGTAACTTACATTGTCCAAGTTCCCGCTAGGTAACCTAGATAGTCCAAGTGCCCGTTACCTAACTTAGATAGTCCAAGTGCCCGCTAGGCAACCTACATAGTCCAAGAGCCCGTTCGTTAACCTAGAAGTCCAAGTGCCCGCTAGGTAACCTAGACAGTCCAAGTGCCCGCTAGGTTACCTGCATATTCCAAGTGCCCGTTCGTTAACCTAGATAGTCCAAGTGCCCACTAGGTAACCTACATAATCCAAGTGCCCGCTAGGTAACAAATATAGTCCAAGCGCCCGCTAGGTAACCTAGATAGTCCAAGGGCCCGCTAGTTAACCTACATAGTCCAAGGGCTCACTTGTTAACTTTGATAGTCCAAGTGCCCGCTAGTTAACCTAGATCATCCAAGTGCCCCCTAGTTAACTTGGATTGTCCAAGTGCCTGCTAGTTAACCTACATAGTCCAAGGGCCCACTAGTTAACCTAGATAGTCCAAGTGTCCTCTAGTTAACCTACATAGTCCAAGTGCCCGCTAGTTAACCTATATACCAAGTGCCCGCTACATAACCTAGATAATCCAAGGGCACGCTAGTTAACCTATATACCAGTGCCCGCTACGTAACTAGATAGTCCAAGGGCACGCTTGTTAACGTACATAGTCCAAGTGCCCGCTAGAAACCTAGAGAGTCCAAGTGCCCGCTAAGGAACCTACATAGTCCAAGTGCACGCTAGTTAACCTAGATAGTCCAAGTGCCCGCTAGTTAACCTAGATAGTCCAAGTGCCTGCTAGGTAACCTACATAGTGCAAGTCTCCGCTAGTTAACCTACATATTCCAAGTGCCCGCTAGTTAACCTAGATAATCCAAGGGCCCGCTAGTTAACCTGCATAGTCCAAGGTCCGCCTAGTTAAAGTAGATAGTCCAAGTGCTCGCTAGTTAACCTACATAGTACAAGGGCTCGCTATATAACCTAGATAGTCAAAGTGCCCATTAGGTAACCTAGATAGTCCAAGTGCCCGCTAGGTAACTTACATTGTCCAAGTTCCCGCTAGGTAACCTAGATAGTCCAAGTGCCCGCTAGGTAACCTAGAGTCCATGTCCTCGCTAGTAAACCTACATAGTCCAAGTGCCCGCTATATAACCTAGATAGTCAAAGTGCCCTTTAGGTAACCTAGATAGTCCAAGTGCCCGCTAGGTAACTTACATTATCCAAGTTCCCGCTAGGTAACCTAGATAGTCCAAGTGCCCGTTACCTAACCTAGATAATCCAAGTGCCCGATAGGCAACCTACATAGTCCAAGAGCCGTTCGTTAACCTAGAAGTCCAAGTGCCCGATAGGTAACCTACACAGTCCAAGTGCCCGCTAGGTTACCTGCATATTCCAAGTGCCCGTTCGTTAACCTAGAGAGTCCAAGTGCCCACTAGGTAACCTACATAGTCCAAGGCCCGCTAGGTAACAAATATAGTCCATGTGCCCGCTAGGTAACCTAGATAGCCCAAGGGCCCGCTAGTTAACCTACATAGTCCAAGGGCTCACTTGTTAACTTTGGTAGTCCAAGTGCCCGCTAGTTAACGTAGATCATCCAATGGCCACCTAGTTAACCTAGATTGTCCAAGTGCCTGCTAGTTAACCTACATAGTCCAAGTGCCCACTAGTTAACCTAGATAGTCCAAGTGTCCTCTAGTTAGCCTACATAGTCCAAGTGCCCGCTCGGTAACCTAGATAGTCCAAGGGCCCGCTAGTTAACTTACATAGTCCAAGGGCTCACTTATTAACTTTGATAGTCCAAGTGCCCGCTAGTTAACCTAGATCGTCCAAGTGCCCGCTAGTTAACCTTAATTGTCCAAGTCCCTGCTACTTAACCTACATAGTCCAAGGGCCCACTAGTTAACCTAGATAGTCCTAAGTGTCCTCTAGTTAACTTACATAGACCAAGTGCCCGCTAGTTAACCTATATACCAAATATCTGCTACGTAACCTAGATAGTCCAAGGGCACCCTAGTTAACCAACATAGTCCAGGTGCCCAATAGGGAACCTACATAATCCAAGTGCCTGCTAGGGAACCTACATAGTCCAAGTGCCCGCTAGGCAACCTACATAATCCAAGAGCCCGCTAGGTAACCTAGATAGTCCAAGTGCCCACTAGTTAACCGATATAGTCCAAGGTCCCCCTAGGTAACCTAGATAGTCCAAAGTCCCGCTAGGTAACCTACATTGTCCTAGTGCCCCCTAGTTAACCTACATTCTCCAAGTGCCCGATAGAGAACCTACATAGTCCAGGTGCCCGCTAGGTAACCTACATAGTCCAAATGCCCGATAGTTAACCTACATAGGCCAAGTGCCCGTTAGGTAACCTAGATAGCCCAATGCCCACTAGGGAACCCACCTTGTCCAAGTGCCCTCTAGGGAACTTACATAGTCCAAGGGCCCTCTAGGGAACCTACATAGTCCAAGTGCCCGTTAGTTAACCTAGATAGTCCCAGTGCCCGCTAGGTAACCTAGATAGTCCAACAGCCCGGTATGTAACCAACAAAGTCTAAATGCCCGCTAGGTTATCTATATAGTCCAAATGCCCGCTAGGGAACCTATATAGTCCAAGGGACCGCTAGTTAACCTAGATAGTCCATGTGCCCGCAAGGTAACCTACGTAGTCCAAGTGTCCGCTAGGTTACCTACATAGTCAAAGTGTCCGCGAGGTAACCTACATAGTCCAAGTGCCCGTTCATTAACCTAGATAGTCCAAGTGCCCACTAGGAAACCTACATAGTCCAAGGGCCCTCTAGGTAACCTATATAGTCCAAATGCCCGCTAGGAAACCTAGAGTCCAAGTGCTCGCTAGTTAACCTATATAGTCCAAGTGCCCGCTATGTAACATAGATAGTCCAACAGCCCGATAGGTAACCTACAAAGTCTAAATGCCCGCTAGGTTATCTATGTAGTCCAAATGCCCGATAGGGTAACTACATAGTCCAAGTGCCCGTTAGGTAACCTAGATAGTCAAAGTGCCAGCTAGGTAACTTACATTGTCCAAGTTCCCGCTAGGTAACCTAGATAGTCCAAGTGACCGTTACCTAACCTAGATAGTCCAAGTGCCCGCTAGGCAACCTACATAGTCCAAGAGCCCGTTCGTTAACCTAGAAGTCCAAGTGCCCGCTAGGTAACCTAGACAGTCCAAGTGCCCGCTAGGTTACTTGCATATTCCAAGTGCCCATTCGTTAACCTAGAGAGTCCAAGAGCCCACTAGGTAACCTTCATAGTCCAAGTGCCCGCTAGGTAACAAATATAGTCCAAGTGCCCTCTAGGTAACCTAGATAGTCCAAGTGCCCGCTAGTTAACCTACATAGTCCAAGGACTCACTTGTTAACTTTGATAGTCCAAGTGCCGCTAGTTAACCTAGATCATCCAAGTGCCCCCTAGTTAACTTGGATTGTCAAAGTGCCTGCTAGATAACCTACATAGTCAAGGGCCCACTAGTTAACCTAGATAATCCAAGTGTCCTCTAGTTAACCTACATAGTCCAAGTGCCCGCTAGGTAACTGAGATAGTCCACGGGCCCGCTAGTTAACCTACATAGTCCAAGGGATCAATTGTTAACTTTGATAGTCCAAGTGCCCGCTAGTTAACCTAGATCGTCCAAGTGCCCGCTAGTTAACCTACATTGTCCAAGTCCCTGCTAGTTAACCTACATAGTCCAAGGGCCCACTAGTTAACCTAGATAGTCCAAGTGTCCTCTAGTTAACCTACATAGACCAAGTGCCCGCTAGTTAACCTATATACCAAATATCCGCTACGTAACCTAGATAGTCCAAGGGCACGCTAGTTAACCAACATAGTCCAACTGCCCAATAGGGAACCTACATAATCCAAGTGCCTGCTAGGGAACCTACATGGTCCAAGTGCCCGCTAGGCAACCTACATAGTCCAAATGCCCGCTAGGTAAGCTAGATAGTCCAAGTACCCGGTAGTTAACCTACATAGTCCAAGTGCCTGCTAGGTAACCTAGATAGTCCAAGTGCCCACTAGTTAACCTATATAGTCCAAGGTCCCCCTAGGTAACCTAGATAGTCCAAAGTCCCGCTAGGTAAGCTACATTGTCCTAGTGCCCCCTAGTTAACCTACATTCTCCAAGTGCCCGATAGAGAACCTACATAGTCTAAGTGCCCGCTAGTTTACCTACATAGTCCAAATGCCCGCTAGTTAACCTTCATAGGCCAAGTGCCCATTAGGTAACCTAGATATCCCAAATGCCCACTAGGGAACCCACATAGTCCAAGTGCCCTCTAGGGAACTTACATAGTCCAAGGGCCCTCTAGGGAATCTACATAGTCCAAGTGCCCGTTAGTTAACCTAGATAGTCCCAGTGCCCGCTAGGTAACCTAGATAGTCCAACAGCCCGGTAGGTAACCTACAAAGTCTAAATGCCTGCTAGGTTATCTATATAGTCCAAATGCCCGCTAAGGAACCTAAAAATTCCAAGTGCCCGCTAGTTAACCTATATAGTCCAAGTGCCCGCTAGGTAACCTAAGTAGTCCAAGTGCCCGCTAGGTTACCTACATAGTCCAAGTGTCCGCTAGGTAACCTACGTAGTCCAAGTGCCCGTTCGTTAACCTAAATAGTCCAAGTGCCCGCTAGGAAAACTACATAGTCCAAGGGCCCACTAGGTAACATATATAGTCCAAGTGCCCGCTAGGAACCCTAGAGTCCAAGTGCTCGCTAGTTAACCTATATAGTCCAAGTGCCCGCTATGTAACCTAGATAGTCCAACAGCCCGGTAGGTAACCTACAAAGTCTAAATGCCCGCTAGGTTATCTATATAGTCCAAATGCCCGCTAGGGAACCTACATAGTCCAAGTGCCCGTTAGGTAACCTAGATAGTCCAAGTGCCCGCTAGGTAACTTACATTGTCCAAGTTCCCGCTAGGTAACCTAGATAGTCCAAGTGCCCGTTACCTAACCTAGATAGTCCAAGTGCCCGCTAGGCTACCTACATAGTCCAAGAGCCCGTCCGTTAACCTAGAAGTCCAAGTGCCCGCTAGGTAACCTAGACAGTCCAAGTGCCCGCTAGGTACCTGCATATTCCAAGTGCCCGTTCGTTAACCTAGAGAGTCCAAGTGCCCACTAGGTAACCTACTTAGTCCAAGTGCCCGCTAGGCAACCTACATAGTCCAAGAGCCCGTTCATTAACCTAGAAGTCCAAGTGCCCGCTAGGTAACCTAGATAGTCCAAGTGCCCGCTAGGTAACCTAGATAGTCCAAGGGCCCGCTAGTTAACCTACATAGTCCAAGGGCTCACTTGTTAACTTTGACAGTCCAAGTGCCCGCTAGTTAACCAAGATCATCCAAGTGCCCCCTAGTTAACCTAGATTGTCCAAGTGTCTGCTAGTTAACCTACATAGTCCAAGGGCCCACTAGTTAACCTAGATAGTCCAAGTGTCCTCTAGTTAACCTACATAGTCCAAGTGCCCGCTAGTTAACCTATATACCAAGTGCCCGCTACGTAACCTAGATAGTCCAAGGGAACGCTAGTTAACCTACATGGTCCAAGTGCCCGCTAGGCATCCTAGATAGTCCTAGTGCCCGCTAAGGAGCCTACATAGTCCAAGTGCACGCTAGTTAACCTAGATAGTTCAAGTGCCCGCTAGTTAACCTAGATAGTCCAAGTGTCTGCTAGGTAACCTACATAGTGCAAGTGTCCGCTAGTTAACCTACATATTCCAAGTGCCCGCTAGTTAACATAGACAGTCCAAGTGCTGGCTAGGGAACTTACATAGTCCAAGGGCCCGCTAGTTAACCTACATAGTCCAAGGTCTGCTAGTTAACGTAGATAGTCCAAGTGCCCGCTAGGTAACCTAGAGTCCATGTCCTCGCTAGTTAACCTACATAGTCCAAGTGCCCGCTATATAACCTAGATAGTCAAAGTACCCGTTAGGTAACCTAGATAGTCCAAGTGCCCGCTAGGTAACTTACATTGTCCAAGTTCCCGCTAGGTAACCTAGATAGTCCAAGTCCCCGTTACCTAACCTAGATAATCCAAGTGCCCGATAGGCAACCTACATAGTCCAAGAGCCCGTTCGTTAACCTAGAAGTCCAAGTGCCCGATAGGTAACCTACACAGTCCAAGTTCCCGCTAGGTTACCTGCATATTCCAAGTGCCCGTTCGTTAACCAAGATAGTACAAGTGCCCACTAGGTAACCTATATAGTCCAAGTGCCCGCTAGGTAACCTATATAGTCCAAGTGCCCGCTAGTTAACCTAGATAGCCCAAGGGCCCGCTAGTTAACCTACATAGTTCAAGGGCTCACTTGTTAACTTTGATAGTCCAAGTGCCCGCTAGTTAACGTAGATCGTCCAAGTGCCCCCTAGGTAACCTAGATTGTCTAAGTGCCTGCTAGTTAACCTACATAGTCCAAGGGCCCACTAGTTAACCTAGATAGTCCAAGTGTCCTCTAGTTAACCTACATAGACCAAGTGCCCGCTAGTTAACCTATATACCAAATATCCGCTACGTAACCTAGATAGTCCAAGGGCACGCTAGTTAACCTACATAGTCCAACTGCCCAATAGGGAACCTACATAATCCAAGTGCCTGCTAGGGAACCTACATAGTCCATGTGCCCGCTAGGCAACCTACATAGTCCAAGTGCCTGCTAGGTAACCTAGATAGTCCAAGTGCCCACTAGTTAACCTATATATTCCAAGGTCCCCCTAGGTAACCTAGATAGTCCAAAGTCCCGCTAGGTAACCTACATTGTCCTAGTGCCCCCTAGTTAACCTACATTCTCCAAGTGCCCGATAGAGAACCTACATAGTCCAAGTGCCCGCTGGTAACCTACATAGTCCAAATGCCCGCTAGATAACCTACATAGGCCACGTGCCCGTTACGTAACCTAGATAGCCCAAATGCCCACTAGGGAACCCACATAGTCCAAGTGCCCTCTAGGGAACTTACATAGTCCAAGGGCCCTCTAGGGAACCTACATAGTCCAAGTGCCCGTTGGATAACCTAGATAGTCCCAGTGCCCGCTAGGTAACCTAGATAGTCCAACAGCCCGGTAGGTAACCTACAAAGTCTAAATGCCCGCTAGGTATCTATATAGTCCAAATGCCCACTAGGGATCCTACATACTCCAAGTGTCCGCTAGTTAACCTAGATAGTCCAAGTGCCCACTAGGTAACCTAAGTAGTCCAAGTGCCCGCTAGGTTACCTACATAGTCCAAGTGTCCGCTAGGTAACCTACATAGTCCAAGTGCCCGTTCGTTAACCTAGATTGTCCAAGTGCCCGCTAGGAAACCTACATAGTCCAAGGGCCCACTAGGTAACCTATATAGTCCAAGTGCCCGCTAGGAAACCTAGAGTCCAAGTGCTCGCTAGTTAACCTACATAGTCTAAGTGCCCGCTATGTAACCTAGATAGTCCAACAGCCCGGTATATAAGCTACAAAGTCTAAATGTCCGCTAGGTTATCAATATAGTCCAAATGCCCGCTAGGGAACCTACATAGTCCAAGTGCCCGTTAGGTAACCTAGATATCCAAGTGCCCGTTACCTAACCTAGATAGTCCAAGTGCCCGCTAGGCAGCCTACATAGTCCAAGAGCCCGTTCGTTAACCTAGAAGTCCAAGTGCCCGCTAGGTAACCTAGACAGTCCAAGTGCCCGCTAGGGTAACGGCATATTCCAAGTGCCCGTTCGTTAACCTAGATAGTCCAAGTGCCCACTAGGTAACCTACATAGTCCAAGTGCCCGCTAGGTAACAAATATAGTCCAAGTGCCCGCTAGGTAACCTAGATAGTCCAAGGGCCCGCTAGTTAACCTACATAGTCCAAGGGCTCATTTGTTAACTTTGATAGTCCAAGTGCCAGCTAGTTAACCTAGATCATCCAAGTGCCCCCTAGTTAACCTAGATTGTCCAAGTGCCAGCTAGTTAATCTACATAGTCCAAGGGCCCACTAGTTAACCTAGATAGTCTAAGTGTCCTCTAGTTAACCTACATAGACCAAGTGCCCGCTAGTTAACCTATATACCAAATGAGCGCTACGTATCCTAGATAGTCCAAGGGCACGCTAGTTAACCTACATAGTCCAAGTGCCCAATAGGGAACCTACATAATCCAAGTGCCTGCTAGGGAACCTACATAGTCCAAGTGCCCGCTAGGTAACCTACATAGTCCAAGTGCCCGTTAGTTAACCTAGATAGTCTAAGTGCCCGCTAGGTAACCTAGTCTGTCCAAGTGCCCTCTAGGTTACCTACATAGTCCAAGTGCCCGTTCGTTAACCTAGATAGTCCAAGTGCCCACTAGGAAACCTACATAATCCAAGGGCCGGCTAGGTAACCTAGATAGTCCAAGTGCCCGCTAGGTAGCCTAGAGTCCAAGTGCTCGCTAGTTAACCTACATAGTCCAAGTGCCCGCTATGTAACCTAGATAGTCCAAGTGCCCGCTAGGTAACTTACATTGTCCACGTTCCCGCTAGGTAACCTAGATAGTCCAAGTGCCCGTTACCTAACCTAGATAGTCCAAGGGCCCTCTAGGCAACCTACATAGTCCAAGAGCCCGTTCGTTAACCTAGAAGTCCAATGTCCGCTGGGTAACCTAGACAGTCCAAGTGCCCGCTAGGTTACCTGCACATTCCAAGTGTCCTTTCGTTAACCTAGATAGTCCAAGTGCCCGCTAGGTAATCTACATAGTCCAAGTGCCCGCTAGGTAACCTATATAGTCCAAGTGCCCGCTAGGTAACCTAGATAGTCCAAGGGCCCGCTAGTTAACCTACATAGTCCAAGGGCTCACTTGTTAACTTTGATAGTCCAAGTGCCCGCTAGTTAACCTAGATCGTCCAAGTGCCCGCTAGTTAACCTAGATTGTCCAAGTGCCTGCTAGTTAACCTACATAGTCCAAGGGCCCACTAGTTAACCTAGATAGTCCAAGTGTCCTCTAGTTAACCTACATAGTCCGAGTGCCCGCTAGTTAAACTATATACCAAGTGCCCGCTACGTAACCTAGATAGTTCAAAGGAACGCTAGTTAACCTACATAGTCCAAGTGCCCGCTAGGCAACCTAGATACTTCAAGTGCCCGCTAAGGAACCTACATAGTCCAAGTGCATGCTAGTTAACCTAGATAGTCCAAGTGCTTGCTAGGTAACCTACATAGTGCAAGTGTCTGCTAGTTAACCTACATATTCCAAGTGCCCGCTAGTTAACATAGATAGTCCAAATGCCTGCTAGGTAACTTATATTGTCCATGTTCCCGCTATGTAACCTAGATAGTCCAAGTTCCCGTTACCTAACCTAGATAGTCCAAGTGCCCGCTAGGCATCCTACATAGACCAAGAGCCCGTTCGTTAACCTATATAGTCCAAGTGTCCACTGGGTAACCTACATAGTCCAAGTGCCTGCTAGGTAACCAAGATAGTCCAAGGACCCACTAGTTAAACTACATAGTCCAAGGGCTCACTTGTTAACTTTGATAGTCCAGCTGCCCGCTAGTTAACCTAGATCGTCCAAGTGCCCGCTAGTTAACCTAGATTGTCCAAGTGCCTGCTAGTTAACCTACATAGTCCAAGGGCCCACTAGTTAACCTAGATTGTCCAAGTGTCCTCTAGTTAACCTACATAGTCCAAGTGCCCACTAGTTAACCTAGATTGTCCAAGTGCCTGCTTGTTAACCTACATAGTCCAAGTGCCCTCTAGGCAACCTAGATAGTCCAAGTGCCCGCTAAGGAACCTACATTGTCCAAGTGCACGCTAGTTAACTTAGATAGTCCAAGTGCCTGCTAGGTAACCTACATATTCTAAGTGCCCGTTAGTTAACATAGATAGTCCAAGTGCCCCTAGCGAACATACATAGTCCAAGTGCCTGCTAGGTAACCTAGATAGTGCAAGTGCCTGCTAGTTAACCTAGATAATTCAAGTACCCGCTAGGTAACCTAGATCGTCCAAGGGCTCCCTAATTAGCCTACAAAGTCTAAGTGCCCGCTAGGTAACCTAGATAGTCCAAGTGCCCGTTCGTTAACCTAGATAATCCAAGTGCCCTTTAGGGAACCTAGATAGTCCAAGGGCCCTCTAGTAAAAGTACATAGTCCATGCGCCTGCTAGTTAACCTACATAGTGCAACTGTCTGCTAGTTAACCTACATATTCCAAGTGCCCGCTAGTTAACCTACATAATCTAAGTGACCCTTAGCTAACCTGGATAGTCCAAGGGCCCGCTAGTTGACCTACATAGTCCTAGTGTCAGCTAAGTAACCTAGATAGTACAAGTGCCCGTTAGGGAACCTAGATAGTCCAAGTGCCTGTTAACTAACCTAGATAGTCCAAGTGGCGGCTAGGCAAACTGCATAGTCCAAGTGCCCGTTAGTTAACCTAGATAGTCAAAGTGCCTGCTGGGTAACCTAGATAGTCCAAGTGCCCGCTAGGTAACATACATAGTCCAAATGCCCGCTAGCGAAACTACATAGTCCAAGTGCCCGCTAGTTAACCTAGATAGTCAAAGTGCCTGCTAGTAAACCTACATAATCCATGGGCCCGCCAGTTAACCTACATAGTGCAAGGGCCCGCTATATACCTAGATCGTGCAAGTGTCCGCTAGTTAACCTACATAGACCAAGTGCCTGCTAGGTAACCTATTTACCAAGTGCCTGCTACGTAACCTAGATAGTCCAAGGGCACGCTAGTTAACCTACATATTACAAGTGCCCGCTAAGGAACCTAGATAGTCCAAGTGCCCGCTAGGTAACCTACATAGTCCAAATGCCCGCTAGGGAAACTACATAGTCCAAGTGCCCGCTAGTTAACCTAGATAGTCCAAGTGCCTGCTAGTAAACATACATAATGCATGGGCCCGCTAGTTAACCTACATAGTGCAAGGGCCCGCTAGTTAACTTAGATCGTGCAAGTGTCCGCTAGTTAACCTACATAGTCCAGGTGCCCGCTTGTTAACCTATATACCAAGTGCCTGCTACGTAACCTAGATAGTCCAAGGGCACGCTAGTTAACCTACATAGTACAAGTGCCCACTAAGGAACCTAGATAGTCCAAGTGCCCGCTCTGGAACCTACGTATTCCAAGTGCCCGCTAGGGAATCTACATAGTCCAAGGGCCCGCTAGTTAACCTACATAGTCCAAGAGCACGCTAGTTAACCTAGATCGTCCAAGTGCACGGTAGTTAACCTAGATAGACCAAGTGCCTGCTAGGGAACCTACCTAGTCCAAGTGCCCGATAGGGGACCTACATTGTCCAAGTGCCCGCTAGTTAACATAGATAGTCCAAGTACCCGCTAGGAAACGTACATAGTCCAAGTGCCCGCTAGTTATCGTACATAGTCCAAGTTCCCGCTAGGTAATGTAGATAGTCCAAGTGCCTGCTAGGGAACCTACATAGTCCAAGTGCCCGCTCTGGAACATACATACTCCAAGTGCCCGCTAGGGAATCTACATAGTCCAAGGGCCCGCTAGTTAACCTACATAGTCCAAGTACACTCTAGTTAACCTAGATCGTCCAAGTGCACGGTAGTTAACCTACATAGTTCAAGGGCCCGCTAGTTAACCTACATAGTCCAAGGTCCCGCTAGTTAACTTACATCGTCCAAGGGCCCGCTAGTTAACCTAGATATTCCAAGTGCCCGCTCGTTAACCTATATAGTCCAACTGCCCACTAGGTAATCTAGACAGTTCAAGTGACCACTAGGTTACCTACATAGTCCAAGTGCCTGTTCGTTAACCTTATAGTCCAAGTGCCCGCCAGGTAACCTATATAATCCAAATGCCCGCTAGGGACCCTAATAGTCCAATTGCCCGCTAGTTAACCTAGATAGTCCAATTGCTCGCTAGTTAACCTAGATAGTCCACGTGCCCGCTAGTTAACCTAGATAGACCAAGTGCCCGCTAGGGAACCTACCTAGTCCAAGTGCCCGATAGGGGACCTACATAGTCCAAGTGCCCGCTAGTTAACATAGATAGTCCAAGTACCCGCTAGGAAACGTAAATAGTCTAAGTGCCCGCTAGTTATCGTACATAGTCCAAGTTCCCGCTAGGTAACGTAGATAGTCCAAGTGCCCGCTAGGGAATGTACATAGTCCAAGTGCCCACTAGTTAACCTATATAGTCCAAGATTCCCCTAGGTAACCTAGATAGTCCAAAGTCCCGCTAGGGAACCTACATTGTCCTAGTGCCCCCTAGTTAACCTACATTCTCCAAGTGCCCGATAGAGAACCTACATAGTCCAAGTGCCCGCTAGGTAACCTACATAGTCCAAGTGCCCTTTAGGTAACCTAGATAGCCCAAATGCCCACTAGGGAACCCACATAGTCCAAGTGCCCTCTAGCGAACTTACATAGTCCAAGGGCCCTCTAGGGAACCTACATAGTCCAAGTGCCCGTTAGTTAACCTAAATAGTCCCAGTGCACGCTAAGTAACCTAGATAGTCCAACAGCCCGGTAGGTAACCTACAAAGTCTAAATGCCCGCTAGGTTACCTATATAGTCCAAATGCCCGCTAAGGAACCTACATAGTCCAAGTGCCCGCTAGGTAACCTAGATAGTCCAAGTGCCCGCTAGTTAACCTAGATAGTCCAAGTGCCCGCTAGGTAACTTAAGTAGTCCAAGTGCCCGCTAGGTTACCTACATAGTCCAAGTGTCCGCTAGGTAACCTACATAGTCCAAGTGCCCGTTCGTTAACCTAGATAGTCCAAGTGCCCGCTAGGAAACCTACATAGTCCAAGGGCCCGCTAGGTAACCTATATAGTCCAAGTGCCCGCTAGGAAACCTAGAGTCCAATTGTTCGCTAGCTAACCTACATAGTCCAAGTGCCCGCTATGTAACCTAGATAGTCCAACAGCCCGGTAGGTAACCTACAAGTCTAAATGCCCGCTAGGTTATCTATATAGTCCAAATGCCCGCTAGAGAACCTACATAGTCCAAGTGCCCATTAGGTAACCTAGATAGTCCAAGTGCCCGCTAGGTAACTTACATTGTCCAAGTTCCCGCTAGGTAACCTAGATAGTCCAAGTGCCCGTTACCTAACCTAGATAGTCCAAGTGCCCGCTAGGCAAACTACATAGTCCAAGAGCAGGTTCGTTAACCTAGAAGTCCAAGTGCCCGCTAGGTAACCTAGACAGTCCAAGTGCCCACTAGGTTACCTGCATATTCCAAGTGCCCGTTCGTTAACCTTCATAGTCCAAGGGCCCGCTAGGTAACAAATATAGTCCAAGTGCCCGCTAGGTAACCTAGATAGTCCAAGGGCCCGCTAGTTAACCTACATAGTCCAAGGGCTCACTTGTTAACTTTGATAATCCAAGTGCCCGCTAGTTAACCAAGATCATCCAAGTGCCCCCTAGTTAACCTAGATTGTCCAAGTGCCTGCTAGTTAACCTACATAGTCCAAGGGCCCACTAGTTAACCTAGATAGTCCAAGTGTCCTCTAGTTAACCTACATAGTCCAAGTGTCCGCTCGTTAACCTATATACCAAGTGCCCGCTACGTAACCTAGATAGTCCAAGGGCACGCTAGTTAACCTACATAATTCAAGTGCCCGCTAGGCAACCTAGATAGTCCAAGTGACCGCTAAGGAACCTACATAGTCCAAGTGCACGCTAGTTAACCAAGATAGTCCAAGTGCCCGCTAGTTAACCGAGATAGTCCAAGTGCCTGCTAGGTAACCTACATAGTGCAAGTGTCTGCTAGTTAACCTACATATTCCAAGTAACCGCTAGTTAACATAGACAATCCAAGTGCCAGCTAGGTAACTTACTTAGTCCAAATGCCCGCTAGTTAACCTAGATAGTCCAAGGGCCCACTAGTTAACCTACATAGTCCAAGGTCCGCTAATTAACGTAGATAGTCCAAGTGCTCGCTAGTTAACCTACATAGTACAAGGGCCCGCTATATAACCTAGATAGTCAAAGTGCCCGTTGGGTAACCTAGATAGTCCAAGTGCCCGGTAGGTAACTTACATTGTCCAAGTTCCCGCTAGGTAACCTAGATAGTCCAAGTGCCCGCTAGGTAACCTAGAGTTCATGTCCTCGCTAGATAACCTACATAGTCCAAGTGCCCGCTATATAACCTAGATAGTCAAAGTGCCCGTTAGGTAACCTAGATAGTCCAAGTGCCCGCTAGGTAACTTACATTGTCCAAGTTCCGATAGGTAACCTAGATAGTCCATGTGCCCGCTAGGTAACCTAGAGTCCATGTCCTCGCTAGTTAACCTACATAGTCCATGTTCCCGCTATATAACCTAGATAGTCCAAGTGCCCGTTACCTAACCTAGATAATCCAAGTGCCCGCTAGGCAATCTACATAGTCCAAGAGCCCGTTCATTAACCTAGAAGTCCTAGTGCCCACTAGGTAACCTACATAGTCCAAGTGCCCGCTAGGTAACCTATATAGTCCAAGTGCCCATTACCTAACCTAGATAGTCCAAGTGCCCGCTAGCTTACCTGCATATTCCATGTGCCCGTTCGTTAACCAAGATAGTCCAAGTGCCCACTAGGTAACCTACATAGTCCAAGTGCCCGCTAGGTAACCTATATAGTCCAAGTGCCCGCTAGGTAACCTAGATAGCCCAAGGGCCCGCTAGTTAACCTACATAGTCCAAGGGCTCACTTGTTAACTTTGATAGTCCAAGTGCCCGCTAGTTAACCTAGATCGTCCAAGTGCCCGCTAGTTAACCTAAATTGTCCAAGTCCCTGCTAGTTAACCTACATAGTCCAAGGGCCCACTAGTTAACCTAGATAGTCTAAGTGTCCTCTAGTTAACCTACATAGACCAAGTGCCCGCTAGTTAACCTATATACCAAATGCCAGCTACGTAACCTAGATAGTCCAAGGGCACGCTAGTTAACCTACATAGTCCAAGTGCCCAATAGGGAACCTACATAATCCAAGTGCCTGCTAGGGAACCTAAATAGTCCAAGTGCCCGCTAGGCAACCTACATAATCCAAATGCCCGTTAGTTAACCTAGATAGTCAAAGTGCCTGCTAGGTAACCTACATATTCCAAGTGCCCTCTTGGTAACCTAAATAGTCCAAATGCCCGCTAGGGAAACTACATAGTCCAAGTGCCCGCTAGTTAACCTAGATAGTCCAAGTGCCTGCTAGTAAACCTACATAATCCATGGCCCCGCTATTAACCTACATATTGCAAGGGCCCGCTAGTTAACCTAGATCGTGGAAGTGTCCGCTAGTTAACCAACATACTCCAAGTGCCCGCTAGGTAACCTAGATAGTCCATCTGCCCGCTAGGGATCCTTCATAATCCAAGTGCCTCCTAGGTAACCTAGATATTCCAAGTGCCCGCTAGTTAACCTAGAGAGTCCTAGTGCCCGTTAGTTAACCTAGATAGTCCAAGTGCCCACTAGGGGACGTACATAGTCCAAGTGCCCGCTAGGTAACCTACATTGTCCAAGTTCCGGCTAGGTAACCTAGATAGTCCAAGTGCCCGTTTCCTAACCTAGATAGTCCAAGTGCCCGCTAGGCAACATACATAGTCCAAGTGCCCGTTCGTTAACCTAGATAGTCCAAGTGCCCGCTGGGGGACCTATATAGTCCAAGTGCTATCTAGGTAACCTAGATAGTCCAAGGGCCCGCTAGTTAACCTACATAATCCAAGGGCTCACTTGTTAACTTTGATAGTCCAAGTGCCCGCTAGTTAACCTAGATCGTCCAAGTGCCCGCTAGTTAACCTAAATTGTCCAAGTCCCTGCTAGTTAACCTACATAGTCCAAGGGCCCACTAGTTAACCTAGATAGTCTAAGTGTCCTCTAGTTAACCTACATAGACCAAGTGCCCGCTAGGCAACCTACATAATCCAAATGGCCGTTAGTTAACCTAGATAGTCAAAGTGCCTGCTAGGTAACCTACATATTCCAAGTGCCCTCTTGGTAACCTAAATAGTCCAAATGCCCGCTAGGGAAACTACATAGTCCAAGTGCCCGCTAGTTAACCTAGATAGTCCAAGTGCCTGCTAGTAAACCTACATAATCCATGGCCCCGCTATTAACCTACATATTGCAAGGGCCCGCTAGTTAACCTAGATCGTGGATGTGTCCGCTAGTTAACCAACATACTCCAAGTGCCTGCTAGGTAACCTAGATAGTCCAACTGCCTGCTAGGGATCCTTCATAATCCAAGTGCCTCCTAGGTAACCTAGATATTCCAAGTGCCCGCTTGTTAACCTAGATAGTCCTAGTGCCCGTTAGTTAACCTAGATAGTCCAAGTGCCTACTAGGTGACGTACATAGTCCAAGTGCCCGCTAGGTAACCTACATTGTCCAAGTTCCCGCTAGGTAACCTAGATAGTCCAAGTGCCCGTTTCCTAACCTAGATAGTCCAAGTGCCCGCTAGGCAACATACATAGTCCAAGTGCCCGTTCGTTAACCTAGATAGTCCAAGTGCCCGCTAGGGAACCTATATAGTCCAAGTGCTATCTAGGTAACCTAGATAGTCCAAGGGCCCGCTAGTTAACCTACATAATCCAAAGGCTCGCTTGTTAACTTTGATAGTCCAAGTGCCCGTTAGTTAACCTAGATAGTCCAAGTGCCTGCTAGTTAACCTAGATCGTCCAAGTACTGGCTAGTTAACCTACATAGTTCAAGGGCCCACTAGTTAACCTAGATCGTCCATGTGTCCTCTAGTTAACCTACATAGTCCAAGTACATGCTAGGTAACCTACATAGTGCAAGTGTCCGCTAGATAACCTACATAGTCCAAGTGCCTGTTAGTTAACCTCGATAGTCCAAGTGCCCGCTAGGTAACCTACATAGTGCAAGTGTCCGCTAATTAACATACGTAGTCCAAAGGAACGCTAGTTAACCTACATAGTCCAAGGGTCCGGTAGTTAACTTACATAGTTCAAGTGTCCGTAGGGAACATTCATAGTCCAAGTGCTCGCTAGGAAACAGACAAAGTCAAAGGGCCCGCTAGTTAACGTAGATAGTCCAAGTGCCGCTCGTTAATCTACATAGTCCAAGTGCTCACTAAGGAACCTAGATAGTCCAAGGGCCCGCTCTGTAACCTACATAGTCCAAGTGCCCGCTCTGGAACACACATAGTCCAAGTGCCCGCTAGGGAACCTACATAGTCCAAGGGCCCGCTAGTTAACATAGATAGTCCAAGTATGCGCTAGTTAACCTAGATTGTCCAAGTGCCCGCTAGTTAACCTACATAGTCCAAGGGCCCGCTAGTTGACCTACATAGTCCAAGGCCCCGCTATTAACCTACATCGTACAAGGGCCCGCTAGGTAACCTAGAGAGTTCAAGTGACCACTAGGTTACCTACATAGTCCAAGGGCCCACTAGGCAACCTACATAGTCCAAGTTCCCGTTAGTTAACCTAGATAGTCCAAGTGCCCGCTAGGTAACCTAGATAGTCCAACAGCCCGCTAGGTAACCTACATACTCCAAGAACCCGCAAGGCAACGTAGATAGTTCACGTGCCCACTAGGTTATCTATATAATCCAAATGCCCGCTAGGGAACCTACATAATCCAAGTGCCCGCTAGGTAACCTAGATAGTCCAAGTGCCCTCTAGTTAACCTAGATCGTCGAAGTGCTCGCTAGTTAACCTACATAGTCCAAGGGCCCGCTAGTTAACCTACATAGTGCAAGGTCCCATAGTTAACCTAGATAGTCCAAGTGCTCACTAGTTAACCTACATAGTACAATGGCCCGCTAGTTGACCTAGATAGTCCAAGTACCCGCTAGTTAACCTAGACAGTCCAAGTGCCCGCTAGTTAACCTAAGTATTTCAAATGTCCAATAGGGATCCTACATATTCCAAGTGCCTGCTAGGTAATCTACATAGTCCAAGTGCCCGTTCGTTAACCTACATAGTCCAAGGGCCCGCTAGGTAACCTAGATAGTCCAAGTGCCCACTAGGTAACCTAGATAGTCCAAGTGCCCGCTAGGTAACCTAGAGTCCAAGTGCCCGCTAGTTAATCTACATAGTCCAAGTGCCCGCTATGTAACCTAGATAGTCAAAGTGCCCATTAGGTAACCTAGATAGTCCAAGTGCCCGCTAGGTAACTTACATTGACAAAGTTTCCGCTAGGTAACCTAGATAGTCCAAGTGCCCTTTACCTAACCTAGAGTGTCCACGTGCCCGCTAGGCAACCAACATAGTCCAAGAGCCAGTTCGATAACCTAGAAGTCCAAGTTCCCGCTAGGTAACCTAGACAGTAGAAGTGCCCACTAGGTTACCTGCATTTTCCATGTGCCCGTTCGTTATACTAGATAGTCCAAGTGCCCACTAGGTAACCTACATAATCCAAGTGCACGCTAGGTAACGTATAAAGTCCAAGTGCCCGCTAGGTAACCTACATAGTCCAAGGGCTCACTTGTTAACTTTGATAGTCAAAGTGGCCGCTAGTTACCCCAGATCGTCCAAGTGCCAGCTTGTTAACCTAGATTGCCCAAGTGCCTGCTATTTAACCTACATAGTCCAAGGGCCCACTAGTTAACCTAGATTGTCCAAGTACCCGCTAGTTAACCTAGATCGTCCAAGGGCCCTCTAGTTAGCCTACATAGTCCAAGTGCCCGCTAGGTAACGAATAAAGTCCAAGTACCCGCAAGGTAACCTACATAGTCCAAGGGCTCACTTGTTAACTTTGATAGTCCAAGTGCCCGCTAGTTACCCAAGATCGTCCAAGTGCCCGCTTGTTAACCTAGATTTCCCAAGTGCCTGCTAGTTAACCTACATAGTCCAAGGGCCCACTAGTTAACCTAGATAGTCCAAGTGTCCTCTAGTTAACCTACATAGTCCAAGTGCCCGCTAGTTAACCTATATACCAAGTGCCCGCTACTTAACCTAGATAGTCGAAGGGCACGCTAGTTAACCTACATAGTCCAAGTGCCCGCTAGGCATCCTAGATAGCACAAGTGCCCGCTAGTTAAACTAGATAGTCCAAGTGCCTGCTAGGTAACCTACATAGTGCAAGTGTCCCTAGTTAACCTACATATTCCAAGTGCCCGCTAGTTAATATAGATAGTCCAAGTGCCCTTTAGGGAACGTACATAGTCCAAGTGCCCGCTAGTTAACCTAGATAGTTCAACTACCCGCTAGTTAACCTAGATCATCCAAGGGCCCTCTAGTTAGCCTACATATTCCAAGTGGCCGCTAGGTAACCTAGATAGTCCAAGTGCCCGTTCGGTAACCTAGATATTCCAAGCGCCCTTTAGGGAAACTAGATAGTCCAAGGGCCCGCTAGTAAACCTACATAGTCCATGGGCCCGCTAGTTAACCTACATAGTGCAAGTGTCCGCTAGATAACCTACACATTCCAAGTGCCCGCTAGTTAACCTACATAATCTAAGTGCCCGTTAGCTAACCTAGATAGTCCAAGGGCCCGCTAGTTGACCTACATAGTCCAAGTGCCAGCTAGGTAACCTAGATAGTACAAGTGCCCGCTAGGGAACCTAGATAGTCCAAGTGCCTGTTGGTTACCCTAGATAATCCAAGTACCCGCTAGGTAACCTAGACTGTCCAAGTGCCCACTAGGAAACTTACATTGTCCAAGTCCCCGCTAGGTAACCTAGATACTCCAAGTTCCCGTTACCTAACCTAGATAGTCCAAGTGCCCGCTAGGTAACCTAGATAGTCCATGTGCCCGCTAGGTAACCTAGAGTCCAAGTGCTCGCTAGTTAACCTACATAGTCCACGTGCCCGCTATGTAACCTAGATAGTCAAAGTGCCCATTAGGTAACCTAGTTAGTCCAAGTGCCCGCTAGGTAACTTACATTGACCAAGTTCCCGCAAGGTAACCTACATAGTCCAAGGGCTCACTTGTTAACTTTTATAGTCCAAGTGCCCGCTAGTTAAACAAGATCGTCCAAGTGCCAGCTTGTTAACCTAGATTGCCCAAGTGCCTGCTAGTTAACCTACATAGTCCAAGGGCCCCCTAGTTAACCTAGATAATCCAAGTGTCCTCTAGTTAACCTAGATAGTTCATGTACCCGCTAGTTAACCTAGATCGTCCAAGGGCCCTCTAGTTAGCCTACATAGTCCACGTGCCCGCTGGGTAACGTATAAAGTCCAAGTGCCCGCTAGTTACCCAAGATCGTCCAAGTGCCCGCTTGTTAACCTAGATTGCCCAAGTGCCTGCTAGTTAACCTACACAGTCCAAGGGCCCACTAGTTAACCTAGATAGTCCAAGTGTCCTCTAGTTAACCTACATAGTCCAAGTGCCCGCTAGTTAACCTATATATCAAGTGCCCGCTACTTAACCTAGATAGTCGAAGGGCACGCTAGTTAACCTACATAGTCCAAGTGCCTGCTAGGCAACCTAGATAGCCCAAGTGCCCGCTAGTTAAACTAGATAGTCCAAGTGCCTGCTAGGTAACCTACATAGTGCAAGTGTCCGCTAGTTAACCTACATATTCCAAGTGCCCGCTAGTTAATATAGATAGTCCAAGTGCCCGCTAGGGAACGTACATAGTCCAAGTGCCCGCTAGTTAACCTAGATAGGTCAAGTACCCGCTAGTTAACCTAGATCGTCCAAGGGCCCTCTAGTTAGCCTACATATACCAAGTGCCCGTTCGGTAACCTAGATAGTCCAAGCGCCCTTTATGGAAACTGGATAGTCCAACGGCCCGCTAGTAAACCTACATAGTCCATGGGCCCGCTAGTTAACTTACATAGTGCAAGTGTCCTCTAATTAACCTACATATTCCAAGTGCCCTCTAGTTAACCTACATAATCTAAGTGCCCGTTAGCTAACCTAGATAGTCCAAGGGCCCGCTAGTTGACCTACATAGTCCAAGTGCCAGCTTGGTAACCTAAATAGTACAAGTGCCCGCTAGGGAACCTAGATAGTCCAAGTGCCTGTTCGTTAACCTAGATAATCCAAGTACCCGCTAGGTAACCTAGACTGTCCAAGTGCCCGCTAGGTTGCCTACATAGTCCAAGTGCCCGTTCGTTAACCTAGATAGTCCAAGTGCCCGTAGGAAACCTACATAGCCCAAGGGCACGATAGGTAACCTAGATAGACGAAGTGCCCACTAGATAACCTAGAGTCCAAGTGCTCGCTAGTTAACCTACTTAGTCCAAGTGCCCGCTATGTAACCTAGATAGTCAAAGTGCCCGTTAGGTAACCTACATAGTCCAAGAGCCCACTAGGTAACTTACATTGTCCATGTTGCCGCTAGGTAACCTAGATAGTCCAAGTTCCCGTTACCTAACCTAGATAGTCCAAGTGCCGGCTAGGCAACCTACATAGTCCCAGAGCCCATTCGTTAACCTAGAAGTCCAAGTGCCCGCTAGGTAACCTAGACAGTCCAAGTGCCCGCTAGTTTACCTGCACATTCCAAATGCCCGTTCATTAACCTAGATAGTTCAAGTGCCCACTAGGTAACCTACATAGTCCAGGTGCCCGCTAGGTAACCTATATAGTCCAAGTGCCCGCTAGGTAACCTAGATAGTCCAAGGGCCCGCTAGTTAACCTACATGGTCCAAGGGCTCACTTGTTAACTTTGATAGTCCAGCTGCCCGCTAGTTAACCTAGATTGTCCAAGTGCGAGCTAGTTAACCTAGGTTGTCCAAATGCCTGCTAGTTAACGTACATAGTCCAAGGGCCCACTAGTTAACCTAGATAGTCCAAGTGTCCTCTAGTTAACCTATATACCACATGCCCGCTACGTAACCTAGATAGTCCAAGGGCACGCTAGTTAACCTACATAGTCCAAGTGCCCACTAATTAACCTAGATAGTCCAAGTGTCCTCTAGTTAACCTACATAGTCCAAGTGCCCGCTAGTTAACCTATATATCAAGTGCCCGCTACTTAACCTAGATAGTCGAAGGGCACGCTAGTTAACCTACATAGTCCAAGTGCCCGCTAGGCAACCTAGATAGCCCAAGTGCCCGCTAGTTAAACTAGATAGTCCAAGTGCCTGCTAGGTAACCTACATAGTGCAAGTGTCCGCTAGATAACCTACATAGTCCAAGTGCCTGTTAGTTAACCTCGATAGTCCAAGTGCCCGCTAGGTAACCTACATAGTGCAAGTGTCCGCTAATTAACATACGTAGTCCAAAGGCACGCTAGTTAACCTACATAGTCCAAGGGTCCGGTAGTTAACTTACATAGTTCAAGTGTCCGTAGGGAACATACATAGGCCAAGTGCTCGCTAGGAAACAGACAAAGTCAAAGGGCCCGCTAGTTAACGTAGATAGTCCAAGTGCCGCTCGTTAATCTACATAGTCCAAGTGCTCGCTAAGGAACCTAGATAGTCCAAGGGCCCGCTCTGTAACCTACATAGTCCAAGTGCCCGCTCTGGAACACACATAGTCCAAGTGCCCGCTAGGGAACCTACATAGTCCAAGGGCCCGCTAGTTAACATAGATAGTCCAAGTATGCGCTAGTTAACCTAGATTGTCCAAGTGCCCGCTAGTTAACCTACATAGTCCAAGGGCCCGCTAGTTGACCTACATAGTCCAAGGCCCCGCTATTAACCTACATCGTACAAGGGCCCGCTAGGTAACCTAGAGAGTTCAAGTGACCACTAGGTTACCTACATAGTCCAAGGGCCCACTAGGCAACCTACATAGTCCAAGTTCCCGTTAGTTAACCTAGATAGTCCAAGTGCCCGCTAGGTAACCTAGATAGTCCAACAGCCCGCTAGGTAACCTACATACTCCAAGAACCCGCAAGGCAACGTAGATAGTTCACGAGCCCACTAGGTTATCTATATAATCCAAATGCCCGCTAGGGAACCTACATAATCCAAGTGCCCGCTAGGTAACCTAGATAGTCCAAGTGCCCTCTAGTTAACCTAGATCGTCCAAGTGCTCGCTAGTTAACCTACATAGTCTAAGGGCCCGCTAGTTAACCTACATAGTCCAAGGTCCCATAGTTAACCTAGATAGTCCAAGTGCTCACTAGTTAACCTACATAGTACAATGGCCCGCTAGTTGACCTAGATAGTCCAAGTACCCGCTAGTTAACCTAGACAGTCCAAGTGCCCGCTAGTTAACCTAAGTATTTCAAATGTCCAATAGGGATCCTACATATTCCAAGTGCCTGCTAGGTAATCTACATAGTCCAAGTGCCCGTTCGTTAACCTACATAGTCCAAGGGCCCGCTAGGTAACCTAGATAGTCCAAGTGCCCACTAGTTAATCTACATAGTCCAAGTGCCCGCTATGTAACCTAGATAGTCAAAGTGCCCATTAGGTAACCTAGATAGTCCAAGTGCCCGCTAGGTAACTTACATTGACAAAGTTCCCGCTAGGTAACCTAGATAGTCCAAGTGCCCTTTACCTAACCTAGAGTGTCCAGGTGCCCGCTAGGCAACCAACATAGTCCAAGAGCCAGTTCGATAACCTAGAAGTCCAAGTTCCCCGCTAGGTAACCTAGACAGTAGAAGTGCCCACTAGGTTACCTGCATTTTCCATGTGCCCGTTCGTTATACTAGATAGTCCAAGTGCCCACTAGGTAACCTACATAATCCAAGTGCACGCTAGGTAACGTATAAAGTCCAAGTGCCCGCTAGGTAACCTACATAGTCCAAGGGCTCACTTGTTAACTTTGATAGTCAAAGTGGCCGCTAGTTACCCTAGATCGTCCAAGTGCCAGCTTGTTAACCTAGATTGCCCAAGTGCCTGCTATTTAACCTACATAGTCCAAGGGCCCACTAGTTAACCTAGATAGTCCAAGCACCCGCTAGTTAACCTAGATCGTCCAAGGGCCCTCTAGTTAGCCTACATAGTCCAAGTGCCCGCTAGGTAACGAATAAAGTCCAAGTACCCGCAAGGTAACCTACATAGTCCAAGGGCTCACTTGTTAACTTTGATAGTCCAAGTGCCCGCTAGTTACCCAAGATCGTCCAAGTGCCCGCTTGTTAACCTAGATTTCCCAAGTGCCTGCTAGTTAACCTACATAGTCCAAGGGCCCACTAGTTAACCTAGATAGTCCAAGTGTCCTCTAGTTAACCTACATAGTCCAAGTGCCCGCTAGTTAACCTATATACCAAGTGCCCGCTACTTAACCTAGATAGTCGAAGGGCACGCTAGTTAACCTACATAGTCCAAGTGCCCGCTAGGCATCCTAGATAGCACAAGTGCCCGCTAGTTAAACTAGATAGTCCAAGTGCCTGCTAGGTAACCTACATAGTGCAAGTGTCCCTAGTTAACCTACATATTCCAAGTGCCCGCTAGTTAATATAGATAGTCCAAGTGCCCTTTAGGGAACGTACATAGTCCAAGTGCCCGCTAGTTAACCTAGATAGTTCAACTACCCGCTAGTTAACCTAGATCATCCAAGGGCCCTCTAGTTAGCCTACATATTCCAAGTGGCCGCTAGGTAACCTAGATAGTCCAAGTGCCCGTTCGGTAACCTAGATATTCCAAGCGCCCTTTAGGGAAACTAGATAGTCCAAGGGCCCGCTAGTAAACCTACATAGTCCATGGGCCCGCTAGTTAACCTACATAGTGCAAGTGTCCGCTAGATAACCTACACATTCCAAGTGCCCGCTAGTTAACCTACATAATCTAAGTGCCCGTTAGCTAACCTAGATAGTCCAAGGGCCCGCTAGTTGACCTACATAGTCCAAGTGCCAGCTAGGTAACCTAGATAGTACAAGTGCCCGCTAGGGAACCTAGATAGTCCAAGTGCCTGTTGGTTAACCTAGATAATCCAAGTACCCGCTAGGAAACCTAGACTGTCCAAGTGCCCAATAGGAAACTTACATTGTCCAAGTTCCCGCTAGGTAACCTAGATACTCCAAGTTCCCGTTACCTAACCTAGATAGTCCAAGTGCCCGCTAGGTAACCTAGATAGTCCATGTGCCCGCTAGGTAACCTAGAGTCCAAGTGCTCGCTAGTTAACCTACATAGTCCACGTGCCCGCTATGTAACCTAGATAGTCAAAGTGCCCATTAGGTAACCTAGTTAGTCCAAGTGCCCACTAGGTAACTTACATTGACCAAGTTCCCGCAAGGTAACCTACATAGTCCAAGGGCTCACTTGTTACCTTTTATAGTCCAAGTGCCCGCTAGTTAAACAAGATCGTCCAAGTGCCAGCTTGTTAACCTAGATTGCCCAAGTGCCTGCTAGTTAACCTACATAGTCCAAGGGCCCCCTAGTTAACCTAGATAGTCCAAGTGTCCTCTAGTTAACCTAGATAGTTCATGTACCCGCTAGTTAACCTAGATCGTCCAAGGGCCCTCTAGTTAGCCTACATAGTCCAAGTGCCCGCTGGGTAACGTATAAAGTCCAAGTGCCCGCTAGTTACCCAAGATCGTCCAAGTGCCCGCTTGTTAACCTAGATTGCCCAAGTGCCTGCTAGTTAACCTACACAGTCCAAGGGCCCACTAGTTAACCTAGATAGTCCAAGTGTCCTCTAGTTAACCTACATAGTCCAAGTGCCCGCTAGTTAACCTATATATCAAGTGCCCGCTACTAAACCTAGATAGTCGAAGGGCACGCTAGTTAACCTACATAGTCCAAGTGCCTGCTAGGCAACCTAGATAGCCCAAGTGTCCGCTAGTTAACCTACATATTCCAAGTGCCCGCTAGTTAATATAGATAGTCCAAGTGCCCGCTAGGGAACATACATAGTCCAAGTGCCCGCTAGTTAACCTAGATAGGTCAAGTACCCGCTAGTTAACCTAGATCGTCCAAGGGCCCTCTAGTTAGCCTACATATACCAAGTGGCCGTTAGGTAACCTAGATAGTCCAAGTGCCCGTTCGGTAACCTAGATAGTCCAAGCGCCCTTTATGGAAACTGGATAGTCCAACGGCCCGCTAGTAAACCTACATAGTCCATGGGCCCGCTAGTTAACTTACATAGTGCAAGTGTCCTCTAGTTAACCTACATATTCCAAGAGCCCTCTAGTTAACCTACATAATCTAAGTGCCCGTTAGCTAACCTAGATAGTCCAAGGGCCCGCTAGTTGACCTACATAGTCCAAGTGCCAGCTTGGTAACCTAGATAGTACAAGTGCCCGCTAGGGAACCTAGATAGTCCAAGTGCCTGTTCGTTAACCTAGATAATCCAAGTACCCGCTAGGTAACCTAGACTGTCCAAGTGCCCGCTAGGTTGCCTACGTAGTCCAAGTGCCCGTTCGTTAACCTAGATAGTCCAAGTGCCCGTAGGAAACCTACATAGCCCAAGGGCACGATAGGTAACCTAGATAGACGAAGTGCCCACTAGATAACCTAGAGTCCAAGTGCTCGCTAGTTAACCTACTTAGTCCAAGTGCCCGCTATGTAACCTAGATAGTCAAAGTGCCCGTTAGGTAACCTACATAGTCCAAGAGCCCACTAGGTAACTTACATTGTCCAAGTTCCCGCTAGGTAACCTAGATAGTCCAAGTTCCCGTTACCTAACCTAGATAGTCCAAGTGCCGGCTAGGCAACCTACATAGTCCCAGAGCCCATTCGTTAACCTAGAAGTCCAAGTGCCCGCTAGGTAACCTAGACAGTCCAAGTGCCCGCTAGTTTACCTGCACATTCCAAATGCCCGTTCATTAACCTAGATAGTCCAAGTGCCCACTAGGTAACCTACATAGTCCAAGTGCCCGCTAGGTAACCTATATAGTC
This sequence comes from Tenrec ecaudatus, assembly GCF_050624435.1. Classification (NCBI taxonomy): domain Eukaryota; kingdom Metazoa; phylum Chordata; class Mammalia; order Afrosoricida; family Tenrecidae; genus Tenrec; species Tenrec ecaudatus. Next base: position 109,003,289 of record NC_134534.1, on the reverse strand, counting down.
CAAGTGCCCGCTAGGTAACCTAGATAGTCCAAGGGCCCGCTAGTTAACCTACATGGTCCAAGGGCTCACTTGTTAACTTTGATAGTCCAGCTGCCCGCTAGTTAACCTAGATTGTCCAAGTGCGAGCTAGTTAACCTAGGTTGTCCAAATGCCTGCTAGTTAACCTACATAGTCCAAGGGCCCACTAATTAACCTAGATAGTCCAAGTGTCCTCTAGTTAACCTATATACCAAGTGCCCGCTACGTAACCTAGATAGTCCAAGGGCACGCTAGTTAACCTACATAGTCCAAGTGCCCACTAGTTAACCTAGATAGTCCAAGTGTCCTCTAGTTAACCTACATAGTCCAAGTGCCCGCTAGTTAACCTATATATCAAGTGCCCGCTACTTAACCTAGATAGTTGAAGGGCACGCTAGTTAACCTACATAGTCCAAGTGCCCGCTAGGCAACCTAGATAGCCCAAGTGCCCGCTAGTTATACTAGATAGTCCAAGTGCCTGCTAGGTAACCTACATAGTGCAAGTGTCCGCTAGTTAACCTACATATTCCAAGTGCCCGCTAGTTAATATAGATAGTCCAAGTGCCCGCTAGGGAACGTACATTGTCCAAGTGACCGCTAGTTAACCTACATAATCTAATGCCCGTTAGCTAACCTAGATAGTCCAAGGGCCCTCTAGTTAGCCTACATATTCCAAGTGTCCGTTAGGTAACCTAGATAGGCCAAGTGCCCGTTCGGTAACCTAGATAGTCCAAGCGCCCTTTAGGGAAACTATATAGTCCAAGGGCCCGCTAGTAAACCTACATAGTCCATGGGCCCGCTAGTTAACCTACATAGTGCAAGTGTCCTCTAGTTAACCTACATATTCCAAGTGCCCGCTAGTTAACCTACATAATCTAAGTGCCCGTTAGCTAACCTAGATAGTCCAAGGGCCCGCTAGTTGACCTACATAGTCCAAGTGCCAGCTAGGTAACCTAGATAGTACAAGTGCCCGCTAGGGAACCTAGATAGTCCAAGTGCCTGTTCGTTAACCTAGATAATCCAAGTATCCGCTAGGTAACCTAGACTGTCCAAGTGCCCGCTAGGTTGCCTACGTAGTCTAAGTGCCCGTTCGTTAACCTAGATAGTCCAAGTGCCCGCTAGGAAACCTACATAGCCCAAGGGCACGATAGGTAAGCTAGATAGACCAAGTGCCCACTAGATAACCTAGAGTCCAAGTGCTCGCTAGTTAACCTACTTAGTCCAAGTGCCTGCTATGTAACCTAGATAGTCAAAGTGCCCGTTAGGTAACCTAGAAAGTCCAAGTGCCCACTAGGTAACTTACATTGTCCAAGTGCCCGCTAGGCAACTTACATAGTCCCAGAGCCCATTCGTTAACCTAGAAGTCCAAGTGCCCCCTAGGTAACCTAGACAGTCCAAGTGCCCGCTAGTTTACCTGCACATTCCAAATGCCCGTTCATTAACCTAGATAGTCCAAGTGCCCACTAGGTAACCTACATAGTCCAAGTGCCCACTAGTTAACCTAGATAGTCCAAGTACCCGCTAGTTAACCTAGATCGTCCAAGGGACCTCTAGTTAGCCTACATAGTCCAAGTGCCCGCTAGGTAACGAATAAAGTCCAAGTACCCGCAAGGTAACCTACATAGTCCAAGGGCTCACTTGTTAACTTTGATAGTCCAAGTGCCCGCTAGTTACCCAAGATCGTCCAAGTGCCCGCTTGTTAACCTAGATTTCCCAAGTGCCTGCTAGTTAACCTACATAGTCCAAGGGCCCACTAGTTAACCTAGATAGTCCAAGTGTCCTCTAGTTAACCTACATAGTCCAAGTGCCCGCTAGTTAACCTATATACCAAGTGCCCGCTACTTAACCTAGATAGTCGAAGGGCACGCTAGTTAACCTACATAGTCCAAGTGCCCGCTAGGCATCCTAGATAGCACAAGTGCCCGCTAGTTAAACTAGATAGTCCAAGTGCCTGCTAGGTAACCTACATAGTGCAAGTGTCCCTAGTTAACCTACATATTCCAAGTGCCCGCTAGTTAATATAGATAGTCCAAGTGCCCTTTAGGGAACGTACATAGTCCAAGTGCCCGCTAGTTAACCTAGATAGTTCAACTACCCGCTAGTTAACCTAGATCATCCAAGGGCCCTCTAGTTAGCCTACATATTCCAAGTGGCCGCTAGGTAACCTAGATAGTCCAAGTGCCCGTTCGGTAACCTAGATATTCCAAGCGCCCTTTAGGGAAACTAGATAGTCCAAGGGCCCGCTAGTAAACCTACATAGTCCATGGGCCCGCTAGTTAACCTACATAGTGCAAGTGTCCGCTAGATAACCTACACATTCCAAGTGCCCGCTAGTTAACCTACATAATCTAAGTGCCCGTTAGCTAACCTAGATAGTCCAAGGGCCCGCTAGTTGACCTACATAGTCCAAGTGCCAGCTAGGTAACCTAGATAGTACAAGTGCCCGCTAGGGAACCTAGATAGTCCAAGTGCCTGTTGGTTACCCTAGATAATCCAAGTACCCGCTAGGTAACCTAGACTGTCCAAGTGCCCACTAGGAAACTTACATTGTCCAAGTCCCCGCTAGGTAACCTAGATACTCCAAGTTCCCGTTACCTAACCTAGATAGTCCAAGTGCCCGCTAGGTAACCTAGATAGTCCATGTGCCCGCTAGGTAACCTAGAGTCCAAGTGCTCGCTAGTTAACCTACATAGTCCACGTGCCCGCTATGTAACCTAGATAGTCAAAGTGCCCATTAGGTAACCTAGTTAGTCCAAGTGCCCGCTAGGTAACTTACATTGACCAAGTTCCCGCAAGGTAACCTACATAGTCCAAGGGCTCACTTGTTAACTTTTATAGTCCAAGTGCCCGCTAGTTAAACAAGATCGTCCAAGTGCCAGCTTGTTAACCTAGATAGTTCAACTACCCGCTAGTTAACCTAGATCATCCAAGGGCCCTCTAGTTAGCCTACATATTCCAAGTGGCCGCTAGGTAACCTAGATAGTCCAAGTGCCCGTTCGGTAACCTAGATATTCCAAGCGCCCTTTAGGGAAACTAGATAGTCCAAGGGCCCGCTAGTAAACCTACATAGTCCATGGGCCCGCTAGTTAACCTACATAGTGCAAGTGTCCGCTAGATAACCTACACATTCCAAGTGCCCGCTAGTTAACCTACATAATCTAAGTGCCCGTTAGCTAACCTAGATAGTCCAAGGGCCCGCTAGTTGACCTACATAGTCCAAGTGCCAGCTAGGTAACCTAGATAGTACAAGTGCCCGCTAGGGAACCTAGATAGTCCAAGTGCCTGTTGGTTACCCTAGATAATCCAAGTACCCGCTAGGTAACCTAGACTGTCCAAGTGCCCACTAGGAAACTTACATTGTCCAAGTCCCCGCTAGGTAACCTAGATACTCCAAGTTCCCGTTACCTAACCTAGATAGTCCAAGTGCCCGCTAGGTAACCTAGATAGTCCATGTGCCCGCTAGGTAACCTAGAGTCCAAGTGCTCGCTAGTTAACCTACATAGTCCACGTGCCCGCTATGTAACCTAGATAGTCAAAGTGCCCATTAGGTAACCTAGTTAGTCCAAGTGCCCGCTAGGTAACTTACATTGACCAAGTTCCCGCAAGGTAACCTACATAGTCCAAGGGCTCACTTGTTAACTTTTATAGTCCAAGTGCCCGCTAGTTAAACAAGATCGTCCAAGTGCCAGCTTGTTAACCTAGATTGCCCAAGTGCCTGCTAGTTAACCTACATAGTCCAAGGGCCCCCTAGTTAACCTAGATAATCCAAGTGTCCTCTAGTTAACCTAGATAGTTCATGTACCCGCTAGTTAACCTAGATCGTCCAAGGGCCCTCTAGTTAGCCTACATAGTCCACGTGCCCGCTGGGTAACGTATAAAGTCCAAGTGCCCGCTAGTTACCCAAGATCGTCCAAGTGCCCGCTTGTTAACCTAGATTGCCCAAGTGCCTGCTAGTTAACCTACACAGTCCAAGGGCCCACTAGTTAACCTAGATAGTCCAAGTGTCCTCTAGTTAACCTACATAGTCCAAGTGCCCGCTAGTTAACCTATATATCAAGTGCCCGCTACTTAACCTAGATAGTCGAAGGGCACGCTAGTTAACCTACATAGTCCAAGTGCCTGCTAGGCAACCTAGATAGCCCAAGTGCCCGCTAGTTAAACTAGATAGTCCAAGTGCCTGCTAGGTAACCTACATAGTGCAAGTGTCCGCTAGTTAACCTACATATTCCAAGTGCCCGCTAGTTAATATAGATAGTCCAAGTGCCCGCTAGGGAACGTACATAGTCCAAGTGCCCGCTAGTTAACCTAGATAGGTCAAGTACCCGCTAGTTAACCTAGATCGTCCAAGGGCCCTCTAGTTAGCCTACATATACCAAGTGCCCGTTCGGTAACCTAGATAGTCCAAGCGCCCTTTATGGAAACTGGATAGTCCAACGGCCCGCTAGTAAACCTACATAGTCCATGGGCCCGCTAGTTAACTTACATAGTGCAAGTGTCCTCTAATTAACCTACATATTCCAAGTGCCCTCTAGTTAACCTACATAATCTAAGTGCCCGTTAGCTAACCTAGATAGTCCAAGGGCCCGCTAGTTGACCTACATAGTCCAAGTGCCAGCTTGGTAACCTAAATAGTACAAGTGCCCGCTAGGGAACCTAGATAGTCCAAGTGCCTGTTCGTTAACCTAGATAATCCAAGTACCCGCTAGGTAACCTAGACTGTCCAAGTGCCCGCTAGGTTGCCTACATAGTCCAAGTGCCCGTTCGTTAACCTAGATAGTCCAAGTGCCCGTAGGAAACCTACATAGCCCAAGGGCACGATAGGTAACCTAGATAGACGAAGTGCCCACTAGATAACCTAGAGTCCAAGTGCTCGCTAGTTAACCTACTTAGTCCAAGTGCCCGCTATGTAACCTAGATAGTCAAAGTGCCCGTTAGGTAACCTACATAGTCCAAGAGCCCACTAGGTAACTTACATTGTCCATGTTGCCGCTAGGTAACCTAGATAGTCCAAGTTCCCGTTACCTAACCTAGATAGTCCAAGTGCCGGCTAGGCAACCTACATAGTCCCAGAGCCCATTCGTTAACCTAGAAGTCCAAGTGCCCGCTAGGTAACCTAGACAGTCCAAGTGCCCGCTAGTTTACCTGCACATTCCAAATGCCCGTTCATTAACCTAGATAGTTCAAGTGCCCACTAGGTAACCTACATAGTCCAGGTGCCCGCTAGGTAACCTATATAGTCCAAGTGCCCGCTAGGTAACCTAGATAGTCCAAGGGCCCGCTAGTTAACCTACATGGTCCAAGGGCTCACTTGTTAACTTTGATAGTCCAGCTGCCCGCTAGTTAACCTAGATTGTCCAAGTGCGAGCTAGTTAACCTAGGTTGTCCAAATGCCTGCTAGTTAACGTACATAGTCCAAGGGCCCACTAGTTAACCTAGATAGTCCAAGTGTCCTCTAGTTAACCTATATACCACATGCCCGCTACGTAACCTAGATAGTCCAAGGGCACGCTAGTTAACCTACATAGTCCAAGTGCCCACTAATTAACCTAGATAGTCCAAGTGTCCTCTAGTTAACCTACATAGTCCAAGTGCCCGCTAGTTAACCTATATATCAAGTGCCCGCTACTTAACCTAGATAGTCGAAGGGCACGCTAGTTAACCTACATAGTCCAAGTGCCCGCTAGGCAACCTAGATAGCCCAAGTGCCCGCTAGTTAAACTAGATAGTCCAAGTGCCTGCTAGGTAACCTACATAGTGCAAGTGTCCGCTAGATAACCTACATAGTCCAAGTGCCTGTTAGTTAACCTCGATAGTCCAAGTGCCCGCTAGGTAACCTACATAGTGCAAGTGTCCGCTAATTAACATACGTAGTCCAAAGGCACGCTAGTTAACCTACATAGTCCAAGGGTCCGGTAGTTAACTTACATAGTTCAAGTGTCCGTAGGGAACATACATAGGCCAAGTGCTCGCTAGGAAACAGACAAAGTCAAAGGGCCCGCTAGTTAACGTAGATAGTCCAAGTGCCGCTCGTTAATCTACATAGTCCAAGTGCTCGCTAAGGAACCTAGATAGTCCAAGGGCCCGCTCTGTAACCTACATAGTCCAAGTGCCCGCTCTGGAACACACATAGTCCAAGTGCCCGCTAGGGAACCTACATAGTCCAAGGGCCCGCTAGTTAACATAGATAGTCCAAGTATGCGCTAGTTAACCTAGATTGTCCAAGTGCCCGCTAGTTAACCTACATAGTCCAAGGGCCCGCTAGTTGACCTACATAGTCCAAGGCCCCGCTATTAACCTACATCGTACAAGGGCCCGCTAGGTAACCTAGAGAGTTCAAGTGACCACTAGGTTACCTACATAGTCCAAGGGCCCACTAGGCAACCTACATAGTCCAAGTTCCCGTTAGTTAACCTAGATAGTCCAAGTGCCCGCTAGGTAACCTAGATAGTCCAACAGCCCGCTAGGTAACCTACATACTCCAAGAACCCGCAAGGCAACGTAGATAGTTCACGAGCCCACTAGGTTATCTATATAATCCAAATGCCCGCTAGGGAACCTACATAATCCAAGTGCCCGCTAGGTAACCTAGATAGTCCAAGTGCCCTCTAGTTAACCTAGATCGTCCAAGTGCTCGCTAGTTAACCTACATAGTCTAAGGGCCCGCTAGTTAACCTACATAGTCCAAGGTCCCATAGTTAACCTAGATAGTCCAAGTGCTCACTAGTTAACCTACATAGTACAATGGCCCGCTAGTTGACCTAGATAGTCCAAGTACCCGCTAGTTAACCTAGACAGTCCAAGTGCCCGCTAGTTAACCTAAGTATTTCAAATGTCCAATAGGGATCCTACATATTCCAAGTGCCTGCTAGGTAATCTACATAGTCCAAGTGCCCGTTCGTTAACCTACATAGTCCAAGGGCCCGCTAGGTAACCTAGATAGTCCAAGTGCCCACTAGTTAATCTACATAGTCCAAGTGCCCGCTATGTAACCTAGATAGTCAAAGTGCCCATTAGGTAACCTAGATAGTCCAAGTGCCCGCTAGGTAACTTACATTGACAAAGTTCCCGCTAGGTAACCTAGATAGTCCAAGTGCCCTTTACCTAACCTAGAGTGTCCAGGTGCCCGCTAGGCAACCAACATAGTCCAAGAGCCAGTTCGATAACCTAGAAGTCCAAGTTCCCCGCTAGGTAACCTAGACAGTAGAAGTGCCCACTAGGTTACCTGCATTTTCCATGTGCCCGTTCGTTATACTAGATAGTCCAAGTGCCCACTAGGTAACCTACATAATCCAAGTGCACGCTAGGTAACGTATAAAGTCCAAGTGCCCGCTAGGTAACCTACATAGTCCAAGGGCTCACTTGTTAACTTTGATAGTCAAAGTGGCCGCTAGTTACCCTAGATCGTCCAAGTGCCAGCTTGTTAACCTAGATTGCCCAAGTGCCTGCTATTTAACCTACATAGTCCAAGGGCCCACTAGTTAACCTAGATAGTCCAAGTACCCGCTAGTTAACCTAGATCGTCCAAGGGCCCTCTAGTTAGCCTACATAGTCCAAGTGCCCGCTAGGTAACGAATAAAGTCCAAGTACCCGCAAGGTAACCTACATAGTCCAAGGGCTCACTTGTTAACTTTGATAGTCCAAGTGCCCGCTAGTTACCCAAGATCGTCCAAGTGCCCGCTTGTTAACCTAGATTTCCCAAGTGCCTGCTAGTTAACCTACATAGTCCAAGGGCCCACTAGTTAACCTAGATAGTCCAAGTGTCCTCTAGTTAACCTACATAGTCCAAGTGCCCGCTAGTTAACCTATATACCAAGTGCCCGCTACTTAACCTAGATAGTCGAAGGGCACGCTAGTTAACCTACATAGTCCAAGTGCCCGCTAGGCATCCTAGATAGCACAAGTGCCCGCTAGTTAAACTAGATAGTCCAAGTGCCTGCTAGGTAACCTACATAGTGCAAGTGTCCCTAGTTAACCTACATATTCCAAGTGCCCGCTAGTTAATATAGATAGTCCAAGTGCCCTTTAGGGAACGTACATAGTCCAAGTGCCCGCTAGTTAACCTAGATAGTTCAACTACCCGCTAGTTAACCTAGATCATCCAAGGGCCCTCTAGTTAGCCTACATATTCCAAGTGGCCGCTAGGTAACCTAGATAGTCCAAGTGCCCGTTCGGTAACCTAGATATTCCAAGCGCCCTTTAGGGAAACTAGATAGTCCAAGGGCCCGCTAGTAAACCTACATAGTCCATGGGCCCGCTAGTTAACCTACATAGTGCAAGTGTCCGCTAGATAACCTACACATTCCAAGTGCCCGCTAGTTAACCTACATAATCTAAGTGCCCGTTAGCTAACCTAGATAGTCCAAGGGCCCGCTAGTTGACCTACATAGTCCAAGTGCCAGCTAGGTAACCTAGATAGTACAAGTGCCCGCTAGGGAACCTAGATAGTCCAAGTGCCTGTTGGTTAACCTAGATAATCCAAGTACCCGCTAGGAAACCTAGACTGTCCAAGTGCCCAATAGGAAACTTACATTGTCCAAGTTCCCGCTAGGTAACCTAGATACTCCAAGTTCCCGTTACCTAACCTAGATAGTCCAAGTGCCCGCTAGGTAACCTAGATAGTCCATGTGCCCGCTAGGTAACCTAGAGTCCAAGTGCTCGCTAGTTAACCTACATAGTCCACGTGCCCGCTATGTAACCTAGATAGTCAAAGTGCCCATTAGGTAACCTAGTTAGTCCAAGTGCCCACTAGGTAACTTACATTGACCAAGTTCCCGCAAGGTAACCTACATAGTCCAAGGGCTCACTTGTTACCTTTTATAGTCCAAGTGCCCGCTAGTTAAACAAGATCGTCCAAGTGCCAGCTTGTTAACCTAGATTGCCCAAGTGCCTGCTAGTTAACCTACATAGTCCAAGGGCCCCCTAGTTAACCTAGATAGTCCAAGTGTCCTCTAGTTAACCTAGATAGTTCATGTACCCGCTAGTTAACCTAGATCGTCCAAGGGCCCTCTAGTTAGCCTACATAGTCCAAGTGCCCGCTGGGTAACGTATAAAGTCCAAGTGCCCGCTAGTTACCCAAGATCGTCCAAGTGCCCGCTTGTTAACCTAGATTGCCCAAGTGCCTGCTAGTTAACCTACACAGTCCAAGGGCCCACTAGTTAACCTAGATAGTCCAAGTGTCCTCTAGTTAACCTACATAGTCCAAGTGCCCGCTAGTTAACCTATATATCAAGTGCCCGCTACTAAACCTAGATAGTCGAAGGGCACGCTAGTTAACCTACATAGTCCAAGTGCCTGCTAGGCAACCTAGATAGCCCAAGTGTCCGCTAGTTAACCTACATATTCCAAGTGCCCGCTAGTTAATATAGATAGTCCAAGTGCCCGCTAGGGAACATACATAGTCCAAGTGCCCGCTAGTTAACCTAGATAGGTCAAGTACCCGCTAGTTAACCTAGATCGTCCAAGGGCCCTCTAGTTAGCCTACATATACCAAGTGGCCGTTAGGTAACCTAGATAGTCCAAGTGCCCGTTCGGTAACCTAGATAGTCCAAGCGCCCTTTATGGAAACTGGATAGTCCAACGGCCCGCTAGTAAACCTACATAGTCCATGGGCCCGCTAGTTAACTTACATAGTGCAAGTGTCCTCTAGTTAACCTACATATTCCAAGAGCCCTCTAGTTAACCTACATAATCTAAGTGCCCGTTAGCTAACCTAGATAGTCCAAGGGCCCGCTAGTTGACCTACATAGTCCAAGTGCCAGCTTGGTAACCTAGATAGTACAAGTGCCCGCTAGGGAACCTAGATAGTCCAAGTGCCTGTTCGTTAACCTAGATAATCCAAGTACCCGCTAGGTAACCTAGACTGTCCAAGTGCCCGCTAGGTTGCCTACGTAGTCCAAGTGCCCGTTCGTTAACCTAGATAGTCCAAGTGCCCGTAGGAAACCTACATAGCCCAAGGGCACGATAGGTAACCTAGATAGACGAAGTGCCCACTAGATAACCTAGAGTCCAAGTGCTCGCTAGTTAACCTACTTAGTCCAAGTGCCCGCTATGTAACCTAGATAGTCAAAGTGCCCGTTAGGTAACCTACATAGTCCAAGAGCCCACTAGGTAACTTACATTGTCCAAGTTCCCGCTAGGTAACCTAGATAGTCCAAGTTCCCGTTACCTAACCTAGATAGTCCAAGTGCCGGCTAGGCAACCTACATAGTCCCAGAGCCCATTCGTTAACCTAGAAGTCCAAGTGCCCGCTAGGTAACCTAGACAGTCCAAGTGCCCGCTAGTTTACCTGCACATTCCAAATGCCCGTTCATTAACCTAGATAGTCCAAGTGCCCACTAGGTAACCTACATAGTCCAAGTGCCCGCTAGGTAACCTATATAGTCCAAGTGCCCGCTAGGTAACCTAGATAGTCCAAGGGCCCGCTAGTTAACCTACATGGTCCAAGGGCTCACTTGTTAACTTTGATAGTCCAGCTGCCCGCTAGTTAACCTAGATTGTCCAAGTGCGAGCTAGTTAACCTAGGTTGTCCAAATGCCTGCTAGTTAACCTACATAGTCCAAGGGCCCACTAATTAACCTAGATAGTCCAAGTGTCCTCTAGTTAACCTATATACCAAGTGCCCGCTACGTAACCTAGATAGTCCAAGGGCACGCTAGTTAACCTACATAGTCCAAGTGCCCACTAGTTAACCTAGATAGTCCAAGTGTCCTCTAGTTAACCTACATAGTCCAAGTGCCCGCTAGTTAACCTATATATCAAGTGCCCGCTACTTAACCTAGATAGTTGAAGGGCACGCTAGTTAACCTACATAGTCCAAGTGCCCGCTAGGCAACCTAGATAGCCCAAGTGCCCGCTAGTTAAACTAGATAGTCCAAGTGCCTGCTAGGTAACCTACATAGTGCAAGTGTCCGCTAGTTAACCTACATATTCCAAGTGCCCGCTAGTTAATATAGATAGTCCAAGTGCCCGCTAGGGAACGTACATTGTCCAAGTGACCGCTAGTTAACCTACATAATCTAATGCCCGTTAGCTAACCTAGATAGTCCAAGGGCCCTCTAGTTAGCCTACATATTCCAAGTGTCCGTTAGGTAACCTAGATAGGCCAAGTGCCCGTTCGGTAACCTAGATAGTCCAAGCGCCCTTTAGGGAAACTATATAGTCCAAGGGCCCGCTAGTAAACCTACATAGTCCATGGGCCCGCTAGTTAACCTACATAGTGCAAGTGTCCTCTAGTTAACCTACATATTCCAAGTGCCCGCTAGTTAACCTACATAATCTAAGTGCCCGTTAGCTAACCTAGATAGTCCAAGGGCCCGCTAGTTGACCTACATAGTCCAAGTGCCAGCTAGGTAACCTAGATAGTACAAGTGCCCGCTAGGGAACCTAGATAGTCCAAGTGCCTGTTCGTTAACCTAGATAATCCAAGTATCCGCTAGGTAACCTAGACTGTCCAAGTGCCCGCTAGGTTGCCTACGTAGTCTAAGTGCCCGTTCGTTAACCTAGATAGTCCAAGTGCCCGCTAGGAAACCTACATAGCCCAAGGGCACGATAGGTAAGCTAGATAGACCAAGTGCCCACTAGATAACCTAGAGTCCAAGTGCTCGCTAGTTAACCTACTTAGTCCAAGTGCCTGCTATGTAACCTAGATAGTCAAAGTGCCCGTTAGGTAACCTAGAAAGTCCAAGTGCCCACTAGGTAACTTACATTGTCCAAGTGCCCGCTAGGCAACTTACATAGTCCCAGAGCCCATTCGTTAACCTAGAAGTCCAAGTGCCCCCTAGGTAACCTAGACAGTCCAAGTGCCCGCTAGTTTACCTGCACATTCCAAATGCCCGTTCATTAACCTAGATAGTCCAAGTGCCCACTAGGTAACCTACATAGTCCAAGTGCCCACTAGTTAACCTAGATAGTCCAAGTACCCGCTAGTTAACCTAGATCGTCCAAGGGACCTCTAGTTAGCCTACATAGTCCAAGTGCCCGCTAGGTAACGAATAAAGTCCAAGTACCCGCAAGGTAACCTACATAGTCCAAGGGCTCACTTGTTAACTTTGATAGTCCAAGTGCCCGCTAGTTACCCAAGATCGTCCAAGTGCCCGCTTGTTAACCTAGATTTCCCAAGTGCCTGCTAGTTAACCTACATAGTCCAAGGGCCCACTAGTTAACCTAGATAGTCCAAGTGTCCTCTAGTTAACCTACATAGTCCAAGTGCCCGCTAGTTAACCTATATACCAAGTGCCCGCTACTTAACCTAGATAGTCGAAGGGCACGCTAGTTAACCTACATAGTCCAAGTGCCCGCTAGGCATCCTAGATAGCACAAGTGCCCGCTAGTTAAACTAGATAGTCCAAGTGCCTGCTAGGTAACCTACATAGTGCAAGTGTCCCTAGTTAACCTACATATTCCAAGTGCCCGCTAGTTAATATAGATAGTCCAAGTGCCCTTTAGGGAACGTACATAGTCCAAGTGCCCGCTAGTTAACCTAGATAGTTCAACTACCCGCTAGTTAACCTAGATCATCCAAGGGCCCTCTAGTTAGCCTACATATTCCAAGTGGCCGCTAGGTAACCTAGATAGTCCAAGTGCCCGTTCGGTAACCTAGATATTCCAAGCGCCCTTTAGGGAAACTAGATAGTCCAAGGGCCCGCTAGTAAACCTACATAGTCCATGGGCCCGCTAGTTAACCTACATAGTGCAAGTGTCCGCTAGATAACCTACACATTCCAAGTGCCCGCTAGTTAACCTACATAATCTAAGTGCCCGTTAGCTAACCTAGATAGTCCAAGGGCCCGCTAGTTGACCTACATAGTCCAAGTGCCAGCTAGGTAACCTAGATAGTACAAGTGCCCGCTAGGGAACCTAGATAGTCCAAGTGCCTGTTGGTTAACCTAGATAATCCAAGTACCCGCTAGGAAACCTAGACTGTCCAAGTGCCCACTAGGAAACTTACATTGTCCAAGTTCCCGCTAGGTAACCTAGATACTCCAAGTTCCCGTTACCTAACCTAGATAGTCCAAGTGCCCGCTAGGTAACCTAGATAGTCCATGTGCCCGCTAGGTAACCTAGAGTCCAAGTGCTCGCTAGTTAACCTACATAGTCCACGTGCCCGCTATGTAACCTAGATAGTCAAAGTGCCCATTAGGTAACCTAGTTAGTCCAAGTGCCCGCTAGGTAACTTACATTGACCAAGTTCCCGCAAGGTAACCTACATAGTCCAAGGGCTCACTTGTTACCTTTTATAGTCCAAGTGCCCGCTAGTTAAACAAGATCGTCCAAGTGCCAGCTTGTTAACCTAGATTGCCCAAGTGCCTGCTAGTTAACCTACATAGTCCAAGGGCCCCCTAGTTAACCTAGATAGTCCAAGTGTCCTCTAGTTAACCTAGATAGTTCATGTACCCGCTAGTTAACCTAGATCGTCCAAGGGCCCTCTAGTTAGCCTACATAGTCCAAGTGCCCGCTGGGTAACGTATAAAGTCCAAGTGCCCGCTAGTTACCCAAGATCGTCCAAGTGCCCGCTTGTTAACCTAGATTGCCCAAGTGCCTGCTAGTTAACCTACACAGTCCAAGGGCCCACTAGTTAACCTAGATAGTCCAAGTGTCCTCTAGTTAACCTACATAGTCCAAGTGCCCGCTAGTTAATCTATATATCAAATGCCCGCTACTTAACCTAGATAGTCGAAGGGCACGCTAGTTAACCTACATAGTCCAAGTGCCTGCTAGGCAACCTAGATAGCCCAAGTGCCCGCTAGTTAAACTAGATAGTACAAGTGCCTGCTAGGTAACCTACATAGTGCAAATGTCCGCTAGTTAACCTACATATTCCAAGTGCCCGCTAGTTAATATAGATAGTCCAAGTGCCCGCTAGGGAACGTACATAGTCCAAGTGCCCGCTAGTTAACCTAGATAGTTCAAGTACCCGCTAGTTAACCTAGATCGTCCAAGGGCCCTCTAGTTAGCCTACATATACCAAGTGGCCGTTAGGTAACCTAGATAGTCCAAGTGCCCGTTCGGTAACCTAGATAGTCCAAGCGCCCTTTATGGAAACTGGATAGTCCAATGGCCCGCTAGTAAACCTACATAGTCCATGGGCCCGCTAGTTAACCTACATAGTGCAAGTGTCCTCTAGTTAACCTACATATTCCAAGAGCCCTCTAGTTAACCTACATAATCTAAGTGCCCGTTAGCTAACCTAGATAGTCCAAGGGCCCGCTAGTTGACCTACATAGTCCAAGTGCCAGCTTGGTAACCTAGATAGTACAAGTGCCCGCTAGGGAACCTAGATAGCCCAAGTGCCTGTTCGTTAACCTAGATAATCCAAGTACCCGCTAGGTAACCTAGACTGTCCAAGTGCCCGCTAGGTTGCCTACGTAGTCCAAGTGCCCGTTCGTTAACCTAGATAGTCCAAGTGCCCGTAGGAAACCTACATAGCCCAAGGGCACGATAGGTAACCTAGATAGACGAAGTGCCCACTAGATAACCTAGAGTCCAAGTGCTCGCTAGTTTACCTACTTAGTCCAAGTGCCCGCTATGTAACCTAGATAGTCAAAGTGCCCGTTAGGTAACCTACATAGTCCAAGAGCCCACTAGGTAACTTACATTGTCCAAGTTCCCGCTAGGTAACCTAGATAGTCCAAGTTCCCGTTACCTAACCTAGATAGTCCAAGTGCCGGCTAGGCAACCTACATAGTCCCAGAGCCCATTCGTTAACCTAGAAGTCCAAGTGCCCGCTAGGTAACCTAGACAGTCCAAGTGCCCGCTAGTTTACCTGCACATTCCAAATGCCCGTTCATTAACCTAGATAGTCCAAGTGCCCACTAGGTAACCTACATAGTCCAAGTGCCCGCTAGGTAACCTATACAGTCCAAGTGCCCGCTAGGTAACCTAGATAGTCCAAGGGCCCGCTAGTTAACCTACATGGTCCAAGGGCTCACTTGTTAACTTTGATAGTCCAGCTGCCCGCTAGTTAACCTAGATTGTCCAAGTGCGAGCTAGTTAACCTAGGTTGTCCAAATGCCTGCTAGTTAACCTACATAGTTCAAGGGCCCACTAGTTAACCTAGATAGTCCAAGTGTCCTCTAGTTAACCTATATACCAAGTGCCCGCTACGTAACCTAGATAGTCCAAGGGCACGCTAGTTAACCTACATAGTCCAAGTGCCCACTAGTTAACCTAGATAGTCCAAGTGTCCTCTAGTTAACCTACATAGTCCAAGTGCCCGCTAGTTAACCTATATATCAAGTGCCCGCTACTTAACCTAGATAGTCGAAGGGCACGCTAGTTAACCTACATAGTCCAAGTGCCCGCTAGGCAACCTAGATAGCCCAAGTGCCCGCTAGTTAAACTAGATAGTCCAAGTGCCTGCTAGGTAACCTACATAGTGCAAGTGTCCGCTAGTTAACCTACATATTCCAAGTGCCCGCTAGTTAATATAGATAGTCCAAGTGCCCGCTAGGGAACGTACATAGTCCAAGTGACCGCTAGTTAACCTACATAATCTAATGCCCGTTAGCTAACCTAGATAGTCCAAGGGCCCTCTAGTTAGCCTACATATTCCAAGTGTCCGTTAGGTAACTTAGATAGGCCAAGTGCCCGTTCGGTAACCTAGATAGTCCAAGCGCCCTTTAGGGAAACTATAGTCCAAGGGCCCGCTAGTAAACCTACATAGTCCATGGGCCCGCTAGTTAACCTACATAGTGCAAGTGTCCTCTAGTTAACCTACATATTCCAAGTGCCCGCTAGTTAACCTAGATAGTACAAGTGCCCGCTAGGGAACCTAGATAGTCCAAGTGCCTGTTCGTTAACCTAGATAATCCAAGTATCCGCTAGGTAACCTAGACTGTCCAAGTGCCCGCTAGGTTGCCTACGTAGTCCAAGTGCCCGTTCGTTAACCTAGATAGTCCAAGTGCCCGCTAGGAAACCTACATAGCCCAAGGGCACGATAGGTAACCTAGATAGACCAAGTGCCCACTAGATAACCTAGAGTCCAAGTGCTCGCTAGTTAACCTACTTAGTCCAAGTGCCTGCTATGCAACCTAGATAGTCAAAGTGCCCGTTAGGTAACCTAGAAAGTCCAAGTGCCCACTAGGTAACTTATATTGTCCAAGTGCCCGCTAGGCAACTTACATAGTCCCAGAGCCCATTCGTTAACCTAGAAGTCCAAGTGCCCGCTAGGTAACCTAGACAGTCCAAGTGCCCGCTAGTTTACCTGCACATTCCAAATGCCCGTTCATTAACCTAGATAGTCCAAGTGCCCACTAGGTAACCTACATAGTCCAAGTGCCCGCTAGGTAACCTATATAGTCCAAGTGCCCGCTAGGTAACCTAGATAGTCCAAGGGCCCGCTAGTTAACCTACATGGTCCAAGGGCTCACTTGTTAACTTTGATAGTCCACCTGCCCGCTAGTTAACCTAGATTGTCCAAGTGCCCGCTAGTTAACCTAGGTTGTCCAAATGCCTGCTAGTTGAACTACATAGTCCAAGGGCCCACTACTTAACCTAGAGAGTCCAAGTGTCCTCTAGTTAACCTATATACCAAGTGCCCGCTACGTAACCTAGATAGTCCAAGGGCACGCTAGTTAACCTACATAGTCCAAGTGCCCGCTAGGCAACCTAGATAGTCCAAGTGCCCGCTAAGGAACCTACATAGTCCAAGTGCACGCTAGTTAACCTAGATAGTCCAAGTGCCCGCTAGTTAACCTAGATAGTCCAAGTGCCCGCTAGGAAACCTACATAGCCCAAAGGCACGATAGGTAAACTAGATAGACCAAGTGCCCACTAGGTAACCTAGTGTCCAAATGCTCGCTAGTTAACCTACTTAGTCCAAGTGCCCGCTATGTAACCTAGATAGTCAAAGTGCCCGTTAGGTAACCTAGATACTCCAAGTGCACACTAGGTAACTTACATTGTCCAAGTTCCCGTTAGGCAACCTAGATAGTCCAAGTTCCCGTTACCTAACCTAGATAGTCCAAGTGCCCGCTAGGTAACCTAGATAGTCCAAGTGTGCGCTAGGTAACCAAGAGTCCAAGTGCTCGCTAGTTAACCTACATATTCCAAGGTCCCGCTATGTAACCTAGATAGTCAAAGTGCCCATTAGGTAACTTAGATAGTCCAAGTGACCGCTAGGTAACTTACATTGACCAAGTTCCCGCTAGGTAACTTACATTGACCAAGTTCCCGCTAGGTAACCTAGATAGTCCAATTGCCCGCTAGGTAACCTAGAGTCCAAGTGCTCGCTAGTTAACCTACATAGTCCAAGTGCCCGCTATGTAACCTAGATAGTCAAAGTGCCCATTAGGTAACCTAGATAGTCCAAGTGACCGCTAGGTAACTTACATTGACCTAGTTCCCGCAAGGTAACCTACATAGTCCAAGGGCTCACTTGTTACCTTTTATACTCCAAGTGCCCGCTAATTACCCTAGATCGTCCAAGTGCCAGCTTGTGAACCTAGATTGCCCAAGTGCCTGCTAGTTAACCCACGCAGTCCAAGGGCCCACTAGTTAACCTAGATAGTCCAAGTGTCCTCTAGTTAACCTAGATAGTTCAAGTACCCGCTAGTTAACCTAGATCGTCCAAGGGCCCTCTAGTTAGCCTACATAGTCCAAGTGCCCGCTGGGTAACGTATAAAGTCCAAGTGCCCGCTAGTTACCCAAGATCGTCCAAGTGCCCGCTTGTTAACCTAGATTGCCCAAGTGCCTGCTAGTTAACCTACAAAGTCCAAGGGCCCACTAGTTAACCTAGATAGTCCAAGTGTCCTCTAGTTAACCTACATAGTCCACGTGCCCGCTAGTAAACCTATATATCAAGTGCCCGCTACTTAACCTAGATAGTCGAAGGGCACGCTAGTTAACCTACATAGTCCAAGTGCCCGCTAGGCAACCTAGATAGCCCAAGTGCCCGCTAGTTAAACTAGATAGTCCAAGTGCCTGCTAGGTAACCTACATAGTGCAAGTGTCCGCTTGTTAACCTACATATTCCAAGTGCCCGCTACTTAATATAGATAGTCCAAGTGCCCGCTAGGGAACGTACATAGTCCAAGTACCCGCTAGTTAACCTAGATAGTTCAAGAACCCTCTAGTTAACCTAGATCGTCCAAGGGCCCTCTAGTTAGCCTACATATACCAAGTGGCCGTTAGGTAACCTAGATAGTCCAATTGCCCGTTCGGTAACCTAGATAATCCAAGCGCCCTTTATGGAAACTAGATAGTCCAACGGCCCGCTAGTAAACCTACATAGTCCATGGGCCCGCTAGTTAACCTACATAGTGCAAGTGTCCTCTAGTTAACCTACATATTCCAAGTGCCCTCTAGTTAACCTACATAATCTAAGTGCCCGTTAGCTAACCTAGAGAGTCCAAGGGCCCGCTAGTTGACCTACATAGTCCAAGTGCCAGCTTGGTAACCTAGATAGTACAAGTGCCCGCTAGGGAACCTAGATAGTCCAAGTGCCTGTTCGTTAACCTAGATAATCCAAGTACCCGCTATGTAACCTAGACTGTCCAAGTGCCCGCTAGGTTGCCTACGTAGTCCAAGTGCCCGTTCGTTAACCTAGATAGTCCAAGTGCCCGTTGGAAACCTACATAGCCCAAGGGCATGATAGGTAACCTAGATAGACCAAATGCCCACTAGATAACCTAGAGTCCAAGTGCTCGCTAGTTAACCTACATAGTCCAAGTGCCAGCTTGGTAACCTAGATAGTACAAGTGCCCGCTATGTAACCTAGATAGTCAAAGTGCCCGTTAGGTAACCTAGATAGTCCAAGTGCCCACTAGGTAACTTACATTGTCCAAATATCCGCTAGGTAACCTAGATAGTCCAAGTTCCCGTTACCTAACCTAGATAGTCCAAGTGCACGCTAGTTTACCTGCACATTCCAAATGCCCGTTCATTAACCTAGATAGTCCAAGTGCCCACTAGGTAACCTACATAGTCCAAGTGCCCGCTAGGTAACCTATATAGTCCAAGTGCCCGCTAGGTAACCTAGATAGTCCAAGGGACCGCTAGTTAACCTACATGGTCCAAGGGCTCACTTATTAACTTTGATTGTCCAGCTGCCCGCTAGTTAACCTAGATTGTCCAAGTGCCCGCTATTTAACCTAGGTTGTCCAAATGCCTGCTAGTTAACCTACATAGTCCAAGGGCCCACTAGTTAACCTAGATAGGCCAAGTGTCCTCTAGTTAACCTATATACCAAGTGCCCGCTACGTAACCTAGATAGTCCAAGGGCACGCTAGTTAACCTACATAGTCCAAGTGCCCGCTAGGCAACCTAGATAGTCCAAGTGCCCGCTAAGGAACCTACATAGTCCAAGTGCACGCTAGTTAACCTAGATAGTCCAAATGCCCGCTAGTTAACCTAGATAGTCCAAGTGCCTGCTAGGAAACCTACATAGTGCAAATGTCCACTAGTTAACCTACATATTACAAGTGCCCGCTAGTTAACATAGATAGTCCAAGTGCCCGCTAGGGAACATACATAGTCCAAGTGCCCGCTAGGTAACCTAGATAGTTCAAGTACCCGCTAGTTAACCTAGATCATCCAAGGGCCCCCTAGTTAGCCTACATTGTCCAAGTGCCCGCTAGGTAACCTACATAGTCCAAGGGCTCACTTATTAACTTTGATAGTCCAAGTGCCCGCTAGTTACCCAAGATCGTCCCAGTGCCCGCTTGTTAACCTAGATTGCCCAAGTGCCTGCTAGTTAATCTACATAGTCCAAGTGCCAGCTAGTTAACCTAGATAGTACAAGTGCCCGCTAGGGAACCTAGATAGTCCAAGTGCCTGTTCGTTAACCTAGATAATCCAAGTACCCGCTAGGTAACCTAGACTGTCCAAGTGCCTGCTAGGTTACCTACATTGTCCAAGTGCCCGTTCGTTAACCTAGATAGTCCAAGTACCCGCTAGGAAACCTACATTGCCCAAAGGCACGATAGGTAACCTAGATAGACCAAGTGCCCACTAGGTAACCTAGAGTCCAAGTGCTCGCTAGTTAACCTACTTAGTCCAAGTGCCCGCTATGTAACCTAGATAGTCAAAGTGCCCGTTAGGTAACCTAGATAGTCCAAGTGCCCACTAGGTAACTTACATTGTCCAAGTTCCCGCTAGGTAACCTAGATAGTCCAAGTTCCCGTTACCTAACCTAGATAGTCCTAGTGCCAGCTAGGTAACATAGATAGTCCAAGTGCCCGCTAGGTAACCTAGAGTCCAAGTGCTCGCTAGTTAACCTACATAGTCCAAGTGCCCGCTATGTAACCTAGATAGTCAAAGTGCCCATTAGGTAACCTAGATAGTCAAGTGACCGCTAGGTAACTTACATTGACCAAGTTCCCGCAAGGTAACCTACATAGTCAATGGGCTCACTTGTTAACTTTTATAGTCCAAGTGCCCGCTAGTTACCCTAGATCGTCCAAGTGCCAGCTTGTTAACCTAGATTGCCCAAGTGCCTGATAGTTAACCAACATAGTCCAAGGGCCCACTAGTTAACCTAGATAGTCCAAGGGTCCTCTAGTTAACCTAGATAGTTCAATTACCCGCTAGTTAACCTAGATCGTCCAAGGCCCTCTAGTTATCCTACAGAGTCCAAGTGCCCGCTAGGTAACGTATAAAGTCCAGGTGCCCGCTAGGTAACCTACATAGTCCAAGGGCTCACTTGTTAACTTTGATAGTCCAAGTGCCCGCTAGTTACCCAAGATCGTCCAAGTGCCCGCTTGTTAACCTAGATTGCCCAAGTACCTGCTAGTTATCCTACACAGTCCAAGGGCCCACTAGTTAACCTAGATAGTCCAAGTGTCCTCTAGTTAACCTACATAGTCCAAGTGCCCGCTAGTTAACCTATATACCAAGTGCCCGCTACTTAACCTAGATAGTTGAAGGGCACGCTAGTTAACCTACATAGTCCAAGTGCCGGCTAGGCAACCTAGATAGCCCAAGTGCCCGCTCGTTAAACTAGATAGTCCAAGTGCCTGCTAGGTAACCTACATAGTGCAAGTGTCCGCTAGTTAACCTACATATTCCAAGTGCCCGCTAGTTAATATAGATAGTCCAAGTGCCCGCTAGGGAACGTACATAGTCCAAGTGCCCGCTAGTTAACCTAGATAGTTCAAGTACCCGCTAGTTAACCTAGATCGTCCAAGGGCCCTCTAGTTAGCCTACATATTCCAAGTGGCCGTTAGGTAACCTAGATAGTCCAAGTGCCCGTTCGGTAACCTAGATAGTCCAAGCGCCGTTTATGGAAACTAGATAGTCCAAGGGCCCGCTAGAAAACCTACATAGTCCATGGGCCCGCTAGTTAACCTACATAGTGCAAGTGTCCTCTAGTTAACCTACATATTCCAAGTGCCCGCTAGTTAACCTACATAATCTAAGTGCCCGTTAGCTAACCTAGATTGTCCAAGGGCCCGCTAGTTGACCTACATAGTCCAAGTGCCAGCTAGGTAACCTAGATAGTACAAGAGCCCATTAGGGAACCTAGATAGTCCAAGTGCCTGTTCATTAACCTAGATAATCCAAGTACCCGCTAGGTAACCTGGACTGTCCAAGTGCCCGCTAGGTTACCTACATAGTCCAAGTGCCCGTTCGTTAACCTAGATAGTCCAAGTGCCCTCTAGGAAACCTACATAGCCCAAGGGCACGATAGGTAACCTAGATAGACCAAGTGCCCACTAGGTAACCTAGAGTCCAAGTGCTCGCTAGTTAACCTACTTAGTCCAAGTGCCCGCTATGTAACCTAGATAGTCAAAGTGCCCGTTAGGTAACCTAGATAGTCCAAGTGCCCACTAGGTAACTTACATTGTCCAAGTTCCCGCTAGGTAACCTAGATAGTCCAAGTTCCCGTTACCTAACCTAGATAGTCCAAGTGCCCGCTAGGCATCCTACATAGTCCAAGAGCCCATTCGTTAACCTAGAAGTCCAAGTGCCCGCTAGGTAACCTAGACAGTCCAAGTGCCCGCTAGTTTACCTGCACATTCCAAATGCCCGTTCGTTAACCTAGATTGTCCAAGTGCCCACTAGGTAACCTACATAGTCCAAAAGCCCGCTAAGTAACCTATATAGTCCAAGTGCCCGCTAGGTAACCTAGATAGTCCAAGGTCCTGCTAGTTAACCTACATGGTCCAATGGCTCACTTGTTAACTTTGATAGTCCAGCTGCCCGCTAGTTAACCTAGATCGTCCAAGTGCCCGCTAGTTAACCTAGGTTGTCCAAATGCCTGCTAGTTAACCTACATAGTTCAAGGGCCCACTAGTTAACCGAGATAGTCCAAGTGTCCTCTAGTTAAGCTATATACCAAGTGCCTGCTACGTAACCTAGATAGTCCAAGGGCACGCTAGTTAACCTACATAGTCAAAGTGACCGCTAGGCAACCTAGATAGTCCAAGTGCCCGCTAAGGAACCTACATAGTCCAAGTGCACGCTAGTTAACCTAGATAGTCCAAGTGCCCGCTAGTTAACCTAGATAGTCCAAGTGCCTGCTAGGAAACCTACATAGTGCAAATGTCCACTAGTTAACCTACATATTCCAAGTGTCAGCTAGTTAACATAGATAGTCCAAGTGCCCGCTAGGGAACATACATAGTCCAAGTGCCCGCTAGTTAACCTAGATAGTTCAAGTACCCGCTAGTTAACCTAGATCATCCAAGAGCCCCCTAGTTAGCCTACATTGTCCAAGTGCCCGCTAGATAACCTAGATAGTCCAAGTGTCCGTTCGGTAACCTAGATAGTCCAAGTGCCCTTAGGGAAACTAGATAGTCCAAGGGCCCGCTAGTAAACCTACATAGTCCATGGGCCCGCTAGTTAACCTACGTATTGCAAGTGTCCGATAGTTAACCTACATATTCCAAGTGCCCGCTAGTTAACCTACATAATCTAAGTGCCCGTTAGCTAACCTAGACAGTCCAAGGGCCCACTAGTTGACCTGCATAGTCCAAGTGCCAGGTAGGTAACCTAGATAGTACAAGTGCCCGTTCTTAACCTAGATAGTCCAAGTGGCCGCTAGGAAACCTACATAGTTCAAGTGCTCGCTAGTTAACCTACATAGTCCAAGTGCCCGCTATGTAACCTAGATAGTCAAAGTGCCCGTTAGGTAAACTAGATAGTCCAAGTGCCCGCTAGGTAACTTACATTGTCCAAGTTCCCGCTAGGTAACATAGATAGTCCAAGGGCCCGCTAGGTAACCTAGATAGTCCAAGGGCCCGCTAGGTAACCTATATAGTCCAAGGGCTCACTTGTTAACTTTGATAGTCAAAGTGCCCGCTAGTTAACCTAGATCGTCCTTGTGCCCGCTAGTAACCTAGATTGTCCAAGTGCCTGCTAGTTAACCAGCATAGTCCATGGGCCCACTAGTTAACCTAGATAGTCCAAGTGTCCTCTAGTTAACCTACATAGTCCACGTGCCCGCTAGTTAACCTATATACCAAATGCCCGCTACGTAAACTTGATAGTCCAAGGGCACGCTAGTTAACCTACATAGTCCAAGTGCCCGCTAAGGAACCTACATAGTCCAAGTGCACGCTAGTTAACCTAGATAGTCCAAGTGCCCACTAGTTAACCTAGATAGTCCAAGTACCCGCTAGGTAACCTAGATCGTCCAAGGGCCCCCTAGTTAGCCTACATAGTCCAAGTGCCCGCTAGGAAACCTAGATAGTCCAAGTGCCCGTTCGGTAACCTAGATAGTCCAAGTGCCCTTTAGGGAACCTAGATAGTCCAATGGCCCGCTAGTAAACCAACATAGTCCATGGTCCCGCTTGTTAACCTACATAGTGCCAGTGCCCGCTAGTTAACCTACATAATCTAAGTGCCCGTTAGCTAACCTAGATAGTCCAAGGGCCCGCTAGTTGACCTACATATTCCAAGTGCCAGCTAGTTAACCTAGATAGTCCAAGTGCCTGTAAGCTAACCTAGATAGTGCAAGTGGCGGATAGGTAACCTACATAGTCCAAGTGCCCATTCGTTAACCTAGATAATCCAAGTGCCCGCTAGGTAACCTAGACAGTCCAAGTGCCCGCTAGTTAACTTACATAGTCCAAGTGCCGCATAGGGAACCTACATAATCCATGTGCCCGCTAGGCAACCTGCATAGTCCAAGTGCCTGTTAGTTAACCTAGATAGTCAAAGTGCCTGCAGGGTAACCTAGATAGTCCAAGTGCCCTCTAGGTAACCTACATAGCCCAAGTGCCCGCTAGGTAACCTAAATAGTCCAAATGTCCGCTAGGGAAACTACATAGTCCAAGTGCCCGCTAGTTAACCGAGATAGTCCAAGTGCCTGCTAGTAAACCTACATAATCCATGGGCCCGCTATGGAATCTACATAGTCCAAGGGCCCGCTAGTTAATAACGTAGATAATCCAAGTGCCGCTAGTTAATCTGTATAGTCCAAGGGCCCGCTAGTTAATCTACATAGTCCAAGTACACGCTAGATAACCTAGATCGTCCAAGTGCCCGCTAGTTAAACTACATAGTCCAAGGGCCCGCTAGTTAACCTACATCGTCCAAGGGCCCGCTAGATAACCTACATCGTCCAAGTGCCCGCTAGTTAACCTACATAGTCCAAGTGCCTGCTAGGTAACCTAGACAGTTCAAGTGACCACTAGGTTACCTACATAGTCCAAGTGCCTTTTCGTTAACCTCATAGCCAAGTGCCCGCTAGGTAACCTATATAGTCCAAATGCCCGCTAGGGACCCTAATTGTCCAAGTGCCCGCTAGTTAACCTACCTAGTCCAAGTGCCCGATAGGGAACCTACATAGTCCAAGTGTCCGCTAGTTAACATAGATAGTCCAAGTACCCGCTAGGAAACGTACATAGTCCAATTGCCCGCTAGTTAACGTACATAGTCCAAATGCCCGCTAGGTAACGTACATAGTCCAAGTGCCCGCTAGGGAACGTATATAGTCCAAGTGCCCGCTAGGTAACCAGATAGTCTTAGTGCCCGCTAGTTAACCTACATAGTCCAAGTGCCTGCTAGGTAATCTAGATAGTCCAAGTGCCCATTAGTTAACCTAAATAGTCCAAGGTCCCTCTAGGTAACTAGATAATCCAAAGGCCCGCTAGGTAACCTACATTGTCCTAGTGCCCCCTAGTTAACCTACATTCTCCAAGTGCCCGATAGGGAACCTACATAGTCCAAGTGCCCGCTAGGTAACCTACATAGTCCAAATGCCCGCTAGTTAACCTACATAGTCCTAGTGCCATTAGGTAACCTAGATAGCCCAAATGCCCGCTAGGGAACCCACATAGTCCAAGTGCTTGCTAGGGAACTTACATAGTCCAAGTGCCCGGTAGTAAACCTAGATAGTCCAAGTGCCCGCTAGGAAACCTAGATAGTCCAACAGCCCGGTAGGTAACCTACATACTCCAAGTACCCGCTAGGTAACGTAGATAGTTCAAGTGCCAGCTAGGTAACCTGGATAGTCCAAGTGCCTGAAAGGGAACCTACATAGTCCAAGTGCCAGCTAGGTAACCTACATAGTCCAAATGCCCTCTAGTTAACCCACATTGTCCAAGTGCCCGCTAGGGAACTTTCATAGTCCAAGGGCCCGCTAGGGAACCTACATAGTCCAAGTGCCCGTTAGTTAACCTAGATAGTCCAACAGCCCGCTTGGTAACCTACATACTCCAAGAACCCGCTAGGCAACGTAGATAGTTCAAGTGCCAGCTAGGTAACCTAGATAGTCCAAGTGCCCGCTAGGTTATCTATATTGTCCAAATGCCCGCTAGGGAACCCACATAGTCCAAGTGCCCGCTAGGTAACCTAGATAGTCCAAGTGCCCTCTAGTTAACCTACACAGTCCAAGGTCCGCTAGTTAACCTAGATAGTCCGAGTGCTCGCTAGTTAACCTATATAGTACAAGGGCCTGCTAGTTAACCTACAATGCCCAAGGTCCGCTAGTTAACCTAGATAGTCCAAGTTTTCGCTAGTTAACCTACATAGTACAAGGGCCCGCTAGTTGACTTAGATAGTCCAAGTACCTGCTAGTTAACCTAGATAGTCCAAGTGCCCGCTAGGTAACCTAAGTAGTCCAAATGTCCGATAGGGATCCTACATGGGTCAAGTGCCCGCAAGGTAACCTACATCGTCCAAGTGCCCGTTCGTTAACCTAGATAGTCCAAGTGCCCGCTAGGTAACCTAGACTGTCCAAGTGCCCGCTAGGTTACCTACATAGTCCAAGTGCCCGTTCGTTAACCTAGATAGTCCAAGTGCCCGCCAGGAAACCTACATAGTCCACGGGCCCGCTAGGTAAGCTAGATAGTCCAAGTGTCCGCTAGGTAACCTAGAGTCCAAGTGCTCGCTAGTTAACCTACATAGTCCAAGTGCCCGCTATGTAACCTAGATAGTCAAAGTGCCCGTTAGGTAACCTAGATAGTCCAAGTGCCCACTAGGTAACTTACATTGTCCAAGTTCCCGCTAGGTAACCTAGATAGTCCAAGTGCCCGTTGCCTAACCTAGATAGACCAAGTGCCCGCTAGGCAACCTACATAGTCCAAGAGCCCGTTCGTTAACCTAGAAGTCCAAATGCCCGCTAGGTAACCTAGACAGTCCAAGTGCCCACTAGGTAAACTACATAGTCCAAGTGCCCGCTAGGTAACCTACATAGTCCAAGGGCCCGCTAGTTAACCTACATAGTCCAAGGGCTCACTTGTTAACCTAGATAGTCCAAGTGCCCGCTAGTTAACCTAGATAGTCCAAGTGCCTGCTAGGAAACCTACATAGTGCAAATGTCCACTAGTTAACCTACATATTCCAAGTGTCAGCTAGTTAACATAGATAGTCCAAGTGCCCGCTAGGGAACATACATAGTCCAAGTGCCCGCTAGTTAACCTAGATAGTTCAAGAACCCGCTAGTTAACCTAGATCATCCAAGAGCCCCCTAGTTAGCCTACATTGTCCAAGTGCCCGCTAGATAACCTAGATAGTCCAAGTGTCCGTTCGGTAACCTAGATAGTCCAAGTGCCCTTAGGGAAACTAGATAGTCCAAGGGCCCGCTAGTAAACCTACATAGTCCATGGGCCCGCTAGTTAACCTACGTATTGCAAGTGTCCGATAGTTAACCTACATATTCCAAGTGCCCGCTAGTTAACCTACATAATCTAAGTGCCCGTTAGCTAACCTAGACAGTCCAAGGGCCCACTAGTTGACCTGCATAGTCCAAGTGCCAGGTAGGTAACCTAGATAGTACAAGTGCCCGTTCTTAACCTAGATAGTCCAAGTGGCCGCTAGGAAACCTACATAGTTCAAGTGCTCGCTAGTTAACCTACATAGTCCAAGTGCCCGCTATGTAACCTAGATAGTCAAAGTGCCCGTTAGGTAAACTAGATAGTCCAAGTGCCCGCTAGGTAACTTACATTGTCCAAGTTCCCGCTAGGTAACATAGATAGTCCAAGGGCCCGCTAGGTAACCTAGATAGTCCAAGGGCCCGCTAGGTAACCTATATAGTCCAAGGGCTCACTTGTTAACTTTGATAGTCAAAGTGCCCGCTAGATAACCTAGATCGTCCAAGTGCCCGCTAGTTAAACTACATAGTCCAAGGGCCCGCTAGTTAACCTACATCGTCCAAGGGCCCGCTAGGTAACCTAAGTAGTCCAAATGTCCGATAGGGATCCTACATGGGTCAAGTGCCCGCAAGGTAACCTACATCGTCCAAGTGCCCGTTCGTTAACCTAGATAGTCCAAGTGCCCGCTAGGTAACCTAGACTGTCCAAGTGCCCGCTAGGTTACCTACATAGTCCAAGTGCCCGTTCGTTAACCTAGATAGTCCAAGTGCCCGCCAGGAAACCTACATAGTCCACGGGCCCGCTAGGTAAGCTAGATAGTCCAAGTGTCCGCTAGGTAACCTAGAGTCCAAGTGCTCGCTAGTTAACCTACATAGTCCAAGTGCCCGCTATGTAACCTAGATAGTCAAAGTGCCCGTTAGGTAACCTAGATAGTCCAAGTGCCCACTAGGTAACTTACATTGTCCAAGTTCCCGCTAGGTAACCTAGATAGTCCAAGTGCCCGTTGCCTAACCTAGATAGACCAAGTGCCCGCTAGGCAACCTACATAGTCCAAGAGCCCGTTCGTTAACCTAGAAGTCCAAATGCCCGCTAGGTAACCTAGACAGTCCAAGTGCCCACTAGGTAAACTACATAGTCCAAGTGCCCGCTAGGTAACCTACATAGTCCAAGGGCCCGCTAGTTAACCTACATAGTCCAAGGGCTCACTTGTTAACCTAGATAGTCCAAGTGCCCGCTAGTTAACCTAGATAGTCCAAGTGCCTGCTAGGAAACCTACATAGTGCAAATGTCCACTAGTTAACCTACATATTCCAAGTGTCAGCTAGTTAACATAGATAGTCCAAGTGCCCGCTAGGGAACATACATAGTCCAAGTGCCCGCTAGTTAACCTAGATAGTTCAAGAACCCGCTAGTTAACCTAGATCATCCAAGAGCCCCCTAGTTAGCCTACATTGTCCAAGTGCCCGCTAGATAACCTAGATAGTCCAAGTGTCCGTTCGGTAACCTAGATAGTCCAAGTGCCCTTAGGGAAACTAGATAGTCCAAGGGCCCGCTAGTAAACCTACATAGTCCATGGGCCCGCTAGTTAACCTACGTATTGCAAGTGTCCGATAGTTAACCTACATATTCCAAGTGCCCGCTAGTTAACCTACATAATCTAAGTGCCCGTTAGCTAACCTAGACAGTCCAAGGGCCCACTAGTTGACCTGCATAGTCCAAGTGCCAGGTAGGTAACCTAGATAGTACAAGTGCCCGTTCTTAACCTAGATAGTCCAAGTGGCCGCTAGGAAACCTACATAGTTCAAGTGCTCGCTAGTTAACCTACATAGTCCAAGTGCCCGCTATGTAACCTAGATAGTCAAAGTGCCCGTTAGGTAAACTAGATAGTCCAAGTGCCCGCTAGGTAACTTACATTGTCCAAGTTCCCGCTAGGTAACATAGATAGTCCAAGGGCCCGCTAGGTAACCTAGATAGTCCAAGGGCCCGCTAGGTAACCTATATAGTCCAAGGGCTCACTTGTTAACTTTGATAGTCAAAGTGCCCGCTAGATAACCTAGATCGTCCAAGTGCCCGCTAGTTAAACTACATAGTCCAAGGGCCCGCTAGTTAACCTACATCGTCCAAGGGCCCGCTAGATAACCTACATCGTCCAAGTGCCCGCTAGTTAACCTACATAGTCCAAGTGCCTGCTAGGTAACCTAGACAGTTCAAGTGACCACTAGGTTACCTACATAGTCCAAGTGCCTTTTCGTTAACCTCATAGCCAAGTGCCCGCTAGGTAACCTATATAGTCCAAATGCCCGCTAGGGACCCTAATTGTCCAAGTGCCCGCTAGTTAACCTACCTAGTCCAAGTGCCCGATAGGGAACCTACATAGTCCAAGTGTCCGCTAGTTAACATAGATAGTCCAAGTACCCGCTAGGAAACGTACATAGTCCAATTGCCCGCTAGTTAACGTACATAGTCCAAATGCCCGCTAGGTAACGTACATAGTCCAAGTGCCCGCTAGGGAACGTATATAGTCCAAGTGCCCGCTAGGTAACCAGATAGTCTTAGTGCCCGCTAGTTAACCTACATAGTCCAAGTGCCTGCTAGGTAATCTAGATAGTCCAAGTGCCCATTAGTTAACCTAAATAGTCCAAGGTCCCTCTAGGTAACTAGATAATCCAAAGGCCCGCTAGGTAACCTACATTGTCCTAGTGCCCCCTAGTTAACCTACATTCTCCAAGTGCCCGATAGGGAACCTACATAGTCCAAGTGCCCGCTAGGTAACCTACATAGTCCAAATGCCCGCTAGTTAACCTACATAGTCCTAGTGCCATTAGGTAACCTAGATAGCCCAAATGCCCGCTAGGGAACCCACATAGTCCAAGTGCTTGCTAGGGAACTTACATAGTCCAAGTGCCCGGTAGTAAACCTAGATAGTCCAAGTGCCCGCTAGGAAACCTAGATAGTCCAACAGCCCGGTAGGTAACCTACATACTCCAAGTACCCGCTAGGTAACGTAGATAGTTCAAGTGCCAGCTAGGTAACCTGGATAGTCCAAGTGCCTGAAAGGGAACCTACATAGTCCAAGTGCCAGCTAGGTAACCTACATAGTCCAAATGCCCTCTAGTTAACCCACATTGTCCAAGTGCCCGCTAGGGAACTTTCATAGTCCAAGGGCCCGCTAGGGAACCTACATAGTCCAAGTGCCCGTTAGTTAACCTAGATAGTCCAACAGCCCGCTTGGTAACCTACATACTCCAAGAACCCGCTAGGCAACGTAGATAGTTCAAGTGCCAGCTAGGTAACCTAGATAGTCCAAGTGCCCGCTAGGTTATCTATATAGTCCAAATGCCCGCTAGGGAACCCACATAGTCCAAGTGCCCGCTAGGTAACCTAGATAGTCCAAGTGCCCTCTAGTTAACCTACACAGTCCAAGGTCCGCTAGTTAACCTAGATAGTCCGAGTGCTCGCTAGTTAACCTATATAGTACAAGGGCCTGCTAGTTAACCTACAATGCCCAAGGTCCGCTAGTTAACCTAGATAGTCCAAGTTTTCGCTAGTTAACCTACATAGTACAAGGGCCCGCTAGTTGACTTAGATAGTCCAAGTACCTGCTAGTTAACCTAGATAGTCCAAGTGCCCGCTAGGTAACCTAAGTAGTCCAAATGTCCGATAGGGATCCTACATGGGTCAAGTGCCCGCAAGGTAACCTACATCGTCCAAGTGCCCGTTCGTTAACCTAGATAGTCCAAGTGCCCGCTAGGTAACCTAGACTGTCCAAGTGCCCGCTAGGTTACCTACATAGTCCAAGTGCCCGTTCGTTAACCTAGATAGTCCAAGTGCCCGCCAGGAAACCTACATAGTCCACGGGCCCGCTAGGTAAGCTAGATAGTCCAAGTGTCCGCTAGGTAACCTAGAGTCCAAGTGCTCGCTAGTTAACCTACATAGTCCAAGTGCCCGCTATGTAACCTAGATAGTCAAAGTGCCCGTTAGGTAACCTAGATAGTCCAAGTGCCCACTAGGTAACTTACATTGTCCAAGTTCCCGCTAGGTAACCTAGATAGTCCAAGTGCCCGTTGCCTAACCTAGATAGACCAAGTGCCCGCTAGGCAACCTACATAGTCCAAGAGCCCGTTCGTTAACCTAGAAGTCCAAATGCCCGCTAGGTAACCTAGACAGTCCAAGTGCCCACTAGGTAACCTACATAGTCCAAGTGCCCGCTAGGTAACCTACATAGTCCAAGGGCCCGCTAGTTAACCTACATAGTCCAAGGGCTCACTTGTTAACTTTGATAGTCCAAGTGCCAACTAGTTAACCTAGATCGTCCAAGTGCCCGCTAGTTAACCTAGATTGTCCAAGTGTCTGCTAGTTAACCTACATAGTCCAAGGGCCCACTAGTTAACCTAGATAGTCCAAGTGTCCTCTAGTTAACCTACATAGTCCAAGTGCCAGCTAGTTAACCTATATACCAAGTGCCCGCTACTTAACCTAGATAGTCCAAGGGCACGCTAGTTAACCTACATAGTCCAAGTCCCCGATAGGCAACCTAGATAGTCCAAATACCTGCTAAGGAACCTACATAGTCCAAATGCACGCTAGTTCACCTAGATAGTCCAAATGCCCTCTAGTTAACCTAGATAGTCCAAGTGCCTGCTAGGTAACCTACATAGTGTAAGTGTCCGCTAATTAACCTACATATTCCAAGTGCCAGCTAGTTAACATAGATAGTCCATGTGCCCGCTAGGGAACTTACATAGTCCAAGTGCCCACTAGGTAACCTAGATAATGCAATTGCCCGCTAGTTAACCTAGATAGTTCAAATACCCGCTAGGTAACCTAGATCGTCCAAGGGCCCTCTCGTTAGC
Source organism: Tenrec ecaudatus (assembly GCF_050624435.1). Classification (NCBI taxonomy): domain Eukaryota; kingdom Metazoa; phylum Chordata; class Mammalia; order Afrosoricida; family Tenrecidae; genus Tenrec; species Tenrec ecaudatus. The sequence goes on along the minus strand of NC_134534.1, from coordinate 108,971,443 downwards.
CTACATAGTCCAAGTGCCCGCTAGGGAACCTACATAGTCCAAGTGCCCGCTAGGCAACCTACATAGTCCAAGAACCCGTTAGTTAACCTAGGTAGTCAAAGTGCCCCCTAGGTAACCTACATAGTCCACGTTCCTGCTTGGTAACCTAAATATTCCAAAGGCCCTCTAGGGAAACTACATAGTCCAAGTGTCCGCTAGTTAACCTAGATAGTCCAAGTGCCTGCTATTAAACCTACATAATCCATGGGCCCGCTAGTTAACCTACATAGTGCAAGGGCCCGCTAGTTTACCTAGATCGTGGAAGTGTCCGCTAGTTAACCTACATAGTCCAAGTGCCCGCTAGTTAACCTAGATAGTCCAAGTGCCCGCTAGGAATCCTTCATAATCCAAGTGCCTGCTAGATAACTTAGATAGTCCAAGTGCCTGCTAGTTAACCTAGATAGTCCTAGTGCCCGTTAGTTAACCTAGGTAGTCCAAGTGCCCACTAGGTGACGTACATAGTCCAAGTGCCCGCTAGGTAACCTAGATTGTCCAAGTGCGCGCTAGGGTATGTACATAGTCCAAGTGCCTGCTAGGAAACCTAGACAGTCCAAGTGCCCGCTAGGTTAACTACATAGTCCAAGTGCCCGTTCGTTAACCTAGATGGTCCAAGTGCCCGCTAGGTAACCTACTTAGTCCAAGTGCCCTCTAGGTAACCTAGATAGTCCATGTGCCCGCTAAGTAACCTAGATAGTCAAAGTGCCCACTAGGAAACCTACATACCCAAGGGCACGCTAGGTAACCTAGATAGACCAAGTGCCCACTAGGTAACCTAGAGTCCAAGTGCTCGCTAGTTATCCTACTTAGTCCAAGTGCCCGCTATGTAACCTAGATAGTCAAAGTGCCCGTTAGGTAACCTAGATAGTCCAAGTGCCCACTAGGTAAATTACATTGTCCAAGTTCCTGCTAGGTAACCTAAATAGTCCAAGTTCCCGTTACCTAACCTAGAAGTCCAAGTGCCCGCTAGGTAACCTAGACAGTCCAAGTGCCCGCTAGGTTACCTGCACATTCCAAATGCCTGTTCGTTAACCTAGATAGTCCAAGTGCCCACTAGGTATCCTAAATAGTCCACGTGCCCGCTAGGTAATCTATATAGTCCAAGGGCCGTTAGTTAATCTACATAGTCCAAGTGCCCGCTAGTTAACCTACATAGTCCAAGTACACGCTAGTTAACCTAGATCGTCCAAGGGCCCGCTAGTTAACCTACATCGTCCAAGGGCCCGCTAGTTAACCTAGATAGTTCAAGTGCCCGCTAGTTAACCTACATATTCCGAGTGCCCGCTAGGTAACCTAGACAGTTCAAGTGACCACTAGGTTAACTACATAGTCCAAGTGCCTGTTCGTTAACCTCATAGTCCAAGTGCACTCTAGGTAACCTATATAGTCCAAATGCCCGCTAGGGACCCTAATAGTCCAAGTGCCCGCTACTTAACCTAGATAGTCCAAGTGCTCGCTAGTTAACCTAGATAGTCCAAGTGCCCGGTAGTTAACCTAGATAGACCAAGTGCCCTCTAGGGAACCTACCTAGTTCAAGTGTCCGATAGGGAACCTTCATAGTCCAAGTGCCCTCTAGTTAACATAGATAGTCCAAGTACCCGCTAGGAAACGAACATAGACCAAGTGCCCGCAAGTTAACGTACATAGTCCAAATGCCCGCTAGGTAATGTACATGGTCCAAATGCCCGCTAGGTAACATACATTGTCCATGTGCCCACTATGTAACCTACATAGTCCAAGTGCCTGCTAGGTAACCTATATAGTCCAAGTGCCCGCTACGTAACCTAGATAGTCCAAGAGCCCGCTAGTTAACCTACATAGTCCAAGGGCTCACTTGTTAAATTTGATAGTCCAAGTGACCGCTACTTAACCTAGATCATCCAAGTGCCCGCTAGTTAACCTAGATTGTCTAAGTGCCTGCTGGTTAACATACATAGTCCAAGGGTCCACTAGTTAACCTAGATAGTCCAAGAGTCCTTTATTTAACCTATATAGTCCAAGTGCCTGCTATGTAACCTAGATAGTCCAAGGGCCCACTAGTAAACCTACATAGTCCATGGGCCTGCTAGTTAACCTAAGTAGTGCAAGTGTCCGCTAGTTAACCTACATATTCCAAGTACCCGCTAGTTAACCTACATAATCTAAGTGCCGGTTAGCTAACCTAGATAGTCCAAGGGCCCACTAGTTGACCTACATAGTCCAAGTGCCAGCTAGTTAACCTAGATAGTACAAGTGCCCGCTAGGGAACCTAGATAGTCCAAGTGCCTGTTCGTTAACCTAGATAGTCCAAGTGCCCGCTAGGTAACCTAGACTGTCCAAGTGCCTGCTAGGTTACCTACATAGACCAAGTGCCCGTTCGTTAACCTCGATAGTCCAAGTGCCCGCTAGGAAACCTACATAGTCCAAGGGCCTGCTAGGTAAGCTAGATAGTCCATGTGCCCACTAGGTAACCTAGAGTCCAAGTGCTCATTAGTTAACCTAGATAGTCCAAGTGCCCGCTAGTTAACCTAGATAGACCAAGTGCCATCTAGGGAACCTACCTAGTCCAAGTGCCCGATAGGGAACCTACATAGTCCAAGTGCCCTCTAGTTAACATAGATAGTCCAAGTACCCGCTAGGAAACGAACATAGACCAAGTGCCCGCTAGTTAACGTACATAGTCCAAGTGCCCGCTAGGTAACCTAGACTGTCCAAGTGCTCGCTAGGTTACCTACATAGTCCAAGTGCCCGTTCGTTAACCTCGATAGTCCAAGTGCCCGCTAGGAAACCTACATAGTCCTAGTGCCCGCTATGTAACCTAGATAGTCGAAGTGCCCGTTAGGTAACCTAGATAGACCAAGTGCCCGCTAGGTAACTTACATTGTCCAAGTTCCTGCTAGGTAACCTAGATAGTCCAAGTGCCCGTTACCTAACCTAGATAGTCCAAGTGCCCGCTAGGCAACCTACATAGTCCAAGAGCCCGTTCGTTAACCTAGAAGTCAAAGTGCCCGCTGGGTAACCTAGACAATCCAAGTGCCCGCTAGGTTACCTGCATATTCCAAGTGCCCGTTCGTTAACCTAGATTGTCCATGTGCCCACTAGGTAACCTACATAGTCCAAGTGCCCGCGAGGTAACCTAGATAGTCCAAGGGCCTGCTAGGTAACCTAGATATTCCAAGGGCTCACTTGTTAACTTTGATAGTCCAAGTCCCGCTAGTGAACCTAGATCGTCTAAGTGCCCGCTAGTTAACCTAGATTGTCCAAGTGCCTGCTAGTTAACCTACATAGTCCAAGGGCCCACTAGTTAACCTAGATAGTCCAAGTGTCCTCCAGTTAACCTACATAGTCCAAGTGCCCGCTAGTTAACCTATATACCAAGTGCCTGCTACGTAACCTAGATAGTCCACGGGCCCGCTAGGTAACCTAGATAGACCAAGTGCCCGCTAGGTAACCTAGAGTCCAAGTGCTCGCTAGTTAACCTACATAGTCCAAGTGCCCGCTATGTAACCTAGTTGGTCAAAGTGCCCTTTAGGTAACCTAGAGAGTCCAAGTGCCCGCTAGGTAACTTACATTGTACAAGTTCCTGCTAGGTAACCTAGATAGTCCAAGTGCCCGTTACCTAACCTAGATAGTCCAAGTGCCCGCTAGGCAAACTACATAGTCCAAGAGCCCGTTCGTTAACCTAGAAGTCCAAATGCCCGCTAGGTATCCTAGACAGTCATAGTGCCCGCTATTTTACCCTCCTATTCCAAGTGCCCGTTCGTTAACCTAGATAGTCCAAGTGCCCACTAGGTAACCTACATAGTCCAAGTGCCCGCTAGTTAACCTAGATAGCCCAAGTGCCTGCTGGTAAACCTACATAATCCATGGGCCCGCTAGTTAACCTACATAGTATAAGGGCCCGCTAGTTAACCTATATACCAAGTGCCCACTACGTAACCTAGATAGTCCAAGGGCACGCTAGTTAACCTACATAGTACAAGTGCCCGCTAGGCAACCTAGATAGTCCAAGTGCCCGCTAAGGAACCTACATAGTCCAAGTGCACGCCAGTCAACCTAGATAGTCCAAGTTTCCGCTAGTTAACCTACATTTTCCAAGTGCCCTCTAGTTCACCTACACAGTCCAAGTGCCCGCTAGTTAACCTACATAATCCAAGTGCCCGATAGGGAACTTACATAATCCAAGTGCCCGCTAGGGAACCTACATAGTCCAAGTGCCCGCTAGGGATCCTTCATAATCCAAGTGCCTGCTAGATAACCTAGATAGTCCAAGTGCCCGCTAGTTAACCTAGATAGTCCTAGTGCCCGTTAGTTAACCTAGGTAGTCCAAGTGCCCACTAGGGGACGTACATAGTCCAAGTGCCCGATAGGTAACCTAGATAGTCCAAGTGCACGCTAGGGTATGTACATAGTCCAAGTGCCTGCTAGGAAACCTAGACAGTCCAAGTGCCCGGTACGTTACATACAGAGTCCAAGTGCCCGTTCGTTAACCTAGATAGTCCAAGTGCCCGCTAGGTAACCTACATAGTCCTAGTGCCCTCTAGGTAACCTAGATAGTCCAAGTGCCCGCTAGGTAACCTACATAGTCCCAGTGCCCTGTAGGTAACCTAGATAGTCCAAGTGCCCGCTAGGTAACCTAGATAGTCAAAGTGCCCGTTAGGTAACCTAGATATTCCAAGTGCCCGCTAGGTAACCTACATTGTCCAAGTGCCCGCTAGGTAACCTAGATAGTCCAAGTGCCCGTTAGGCAACATACATAGTCCAAGTGCCCGTTTGTTAACCTAGAACTCCAAGTGCCCACTATGTAACCTAGACAGTCCAAGTGGCCGCTAGTTTACCTGCATAGTCCATGTGCCCGTTCGTTAACCTAGATAGTCCAAGTGCCTGCTAGGGAACCTATATAGTCCAAGTGCTATCTAGGTAACCTAGATAGTCCAAGGGCCCGCTAGTTAACCTACATAGTCCAAGGGCTCGCTTGTTAACTTTGATAGTCCAAGTGCCCGTTAGTTAACCTAGATTGGCCATGTTCCTGCTAGTTAACCTAGATCGTCCAAGTGTCCTCTAGTTAACCTACATAGTCCAAGTGCCCTTTAGGGAACCTAGATAGTCCAAGTTTCCGCTAGTTAACCTACATTTTCCAAGTGCCCTCTAGTTAACCTAGACAGTCCAAGTGCCCGCTAGTTAACCTACATAATCCAATTGCCCGAGAGGGAACTTACATAATCCAAGTGCCCGCTAGGGAACCTACATAGTCCAAGTGCCCGCTAGGCAACCTACATAGACCAAGTGCCCGTTAGATAACCTAGAATGTCAAAGTGCCCGCTAGGTAACCTACATAGTCCAAGTTCCCGCTTGGTAACCTAAATAGTCCAAAGGACCTCTAGGGAAACTACATAGTCCAAGTGTCCGCTAGTTAACCTAGATAGTCCAAGGGCCTGCTATTAAACCTACATAATCCATGGGCCCGCTAGTTAACCTACATAGTGCAAGGGCCCGCTAGTTTACCTAGATCGTGGAGGTGTCCGCTAGTTAACCTACATATCCAAGTGCCCGCTAGTTAACCTAGATAGTCCAAGTGCCCGCTAGGGATCCTTCATAATCCAAGTGCCTGCTAGATAACCTAGATAGTCCAAGTGCCCGCTAGTTAACCTAGATAGTCCTAGTGCCCGTTAGTTAACCTAGGTAGTCCAAGTGCCCACTAGGGGACGTACATAGTCCAAGTGCCCGCTAGGTAACCTAGATAGTCCAAGTGCGTGCTAGGGTATGTACATAGTCCAAGTGCCTGCTAGGAAACCTAGACAGTCCAAGTGCCCGCTAGGTTACATACAAAGTCCAAGTGCCCGTTCGTTAACCTAGATAGTCCAAGTGCCTGCTAGGTAACCTACATAGTCCTAGTGTCCTCTAGGTAACCTAGATAGTCCAAGTGCCCGCTAGGTAACCTACATAGTCCAAGTGCCCTGTAGGTAACCTAGATAGTCCAAGTGCCCGCTAGGTAACCTAGATAGTCAAAGTGCCCGTTAGGTAACCTAGATTGTCCAAGTGCCCGCTAGGTAACCTACATTGTCCAAGTTCCCGCTAGGTAACCTAGATAGTCCAAGTGCCCGTTAGGCAACATACATAGTCCAAGTGCCCGTTCGTTAACCTAGAACTCCAAGTGCCCACTATGTAACCTAGACAGTCCAAGTGCCCACTAAGCAACCTACATAGTCCAAGTGCCCGTTCGTTAACCTAGAAGTCCAAGTGCCCGCTAGGTAACTTGGACAGTCCAAGTGCCCGCTAGTTAACCTAGATAGTCCAAGGGCCCGCTAGTTAACCTACATAGTCCTAGGGCTCGCTTGTTAACTTTGATAGTCCAAGTGCCCGTTAGTTAACCTAGATTGGCCAAGTGCCTGCTAGTTAACCTAGATCGTCCAAGTGTCCTCTAGTTAACCTACATAGTCCAAGTGCCCTTTAGGGAACCTAGATAGTCCAAGTGTCCTCTAGTTAACCTACATAGTCCAAGTGCCCGTTAGTTAACCTAGATAGTCAAAGTGCCTGCTAGGTAACCTAGATTGTCCAAGTGCCCGCTAGGTAACCTACATAGTCCAAGTGCCTGCTAGGAAACCTACATAATCCATGGGCCCGCTAGTTAACCTACATAATACAAGGGCCCGTTAGTTAACCTAGATCGTGCAAGTGTCCGCTAGTTAATCTACATAGTCTAAGGGCCCACTACTTAACCTACATAGTCCAAGGTCTGCTAGTTAACCTAGATAGTCAAAGTTCCTGCTAGGTAACCTAGACAGTCCAAGGGCATGCTAGTTAACCTACATAGTACAAGTGCCTGCTAGGCAACCTAGATAGTCCAAGTGCCCACTAAGGAGCCTACATAGCCCAAGTGCACGCTAGTTAACCAAGATAGTCCAAGTACACGCTAGTTAACCTAGATCGTCCAAGTGCCCGCTAGTTAACCTACATAGTCCAAGTGCTCACTAGTTAACCTAGATAGTCCAAATTCCCGCTAGTTAACCTAGATAGTTCTAGTACCCGCTAGGTAACCTAGATCGTCCAAATGCCCACTAGGGAAACTACATAGTCCAAGTGCCCGCTAGTTAACCTAGATAGTCCAAGTGCCTGCTAGTAAACCTACATTATCCATGGGCCCGCTAGTTAGCCTACATAGTGCAAGGGCCCGCTAGTTAACCTAGATGGTGCAAGTGTCCGCTAGTTAACCTACATAGTCCAAGTGCCCGCTAGTTAACCTAGATAGTCCTAGTGCCCGCTAGGGATCCTTCATAATCCAAGTGCCTGCTAGGTAACCTAGATAGTCCAAGTGCCCGCTAGTTAACCTAGATAGTCCTAGTGCCCGTTAGTTAACCTAGATAGTCCAAGTGCCCACTAGGGGACGTACATAGTCCAAGTGCCCGCTAGGTAACCTAGATAGACCAAGTGCCTGCTAGGTAACCTACATTGTCCAAGTTCCCGCTAGGTATCCTATGTAGTCCAAGTGCCCATTACCTAACCTAGATAGTCCAAGTGCCCGTTAGCAACATACATAGTCCAAGTGCCCGTTCGTTAACCTAGAAGTCCAAGGGCCCGCTATGTAACCTAGACAGTCCAAGTGCCCGCTAGGTTACCTGCATAGTCCAAGTGTCAGTTCGTTAGCCTAGATAGTCCAAGTGCCCGCTAGGGAACCTATATAGTCCAAGTGCTATCTAGGTAACCTAGATACTCCAAGGGCCCGCTAGTTAACCTAGATAGTCTAAGGGCTCGCTTGTTAATTTTGATAGTCCAAGTGCCCGTTAGTTAACCTAAATCGTCCAAGTGCCCGCTAGTTAACCTAGATCGTCCATGTGTCCTATAGTTAACCTACATAGTCCAAGTGCCCGCTAGGTAACCTGCATAGTGCAAGTGTCTGCTAGGTAAACTACATAGCCCAAGTACCCGCTAGTTAACCTAGATAGTCAAAGTTCCCGCTAGGTAACCTAGATAGTCCAAGGGCCCGCTAGTTAACCTACATAGTCCAAGTGCCCGGTAGTTAACTTACATAGTTCAAGTGTCCGTAGGGAACATACAGAGTCCAAGTGCCCCCTAGGGAACCTACATAGTCCAAGTGTCCGCTAGTTAATCTACATAGTTCAAGGGCCTGCTAGTTAACCTACATAATCCAAGTACCCGCTAGTTAACCTAGATCATCCAAGTGTCCGCTGATTAACCTACATAGTACAAGTGCCCGCTAGGGAACCTAGATAGTCTAAGTGCCTGCTCTGGAACCTACATACTCCAAGTGACTGCTAGGGAACCTACATAGTCCAAGTGCCCGCTCTGGAACATACATAGTCCAAGTGCCCGCTAGGGAATCTACATAGTCCAAGGGCCCGCTAGTTAACGTAGATAGTCCAAGTGTCGCTAGTTAATCTACATAGTCCAAGGGCCCGCTAGTTAACCTAGATCGTCCAAGTGCCCACTAGGTAACCTACATAGTCCAAGGGCCCGCTAGTTAACCTACATAGTCAAAGTGCCTGCTAGGTAACCTAGATAGTCCAAGTGCCCGCTAGTTAACCTACATATTCCAAGTGCCCGCTAGTTAACCTACATAATCTAAGTGCCAGTTGGCTAACCTAGATAATCCAAGGGCCCGCGAGTTGACCTACATAGTCCAAGTGCCCGCTAGTTAACCTAGATAGACCAAATGATTGCTAGGTAACCTACACAGTGCAAGTGTCCGCTAGTTAACCTACCTATTCCAAGTGCCCGCTAGTTAACATAGAGAGTCCAAGTGCCCGCTAGGGAACGCACATATCCAAGTGCCCGTTAGGTAACCTAGATACTGCAAGTGCCCGCTAGTTAACCTAGATAGTTCAAGTACCCGCTAGGTTACCTACGTAGTCCTAGTGCCCGTTCGTTAACCTACATTGTCCAAGTGCCCGCTAGGGGCCCTAATAGTCCATATGTCCGCTAGTTAACCTAGATAGTCCAAGTGCTTGCTAGTTAACCTAGATAGACCCAGTGCCCGCTAGGGAACCTATCTAGTCCAAGTACCCGCTAGGAAACGTACATAGTCCAAGTGTCCGCTAGGTAACATACATATTTCAAGTGCCTGCTAGGTAACCTAGATAGTCCAAGTGCCCACTAGTTAACCTACATAGTCCAAGGTCCCCCTAGGTAATCTAGATAGTCCAATTGCCCGCTAGGGAACCCACATAGTCCAAGTGCCCGCTAGGGAACTTACATAGTCCAAGGGCCCGCTAGGGAACCTACATAGTCCAAGTGCCTGCTAGGTAACGTACATAATCCAAGTGGCCGCTAGGTAGCGTACATAGTCAAAGTGCCTGCTAGGTAACCTAGATAGTCCAAGTGCCCACTAGTTAACCTACATAGTCCAGGTTCCCCCTAGGTAACCTAGATAGTCCAAGGGCCCGCTAGGTAACCTACATAGTCCTAGTGCCCCCGAGTTAACCTACATTCTCCAAGTGCCCGATAGGGAACCTACATAGTCCAAGTGCCCGCTAGGTAACCTACATAGTCCAAATGCCCGCTAGTTAACCTACATATTCCAAGTGCCCGATAGGGAACCTACATAATCCACGTGCCCACTAGGGAACGTACATAATCCAAGTGCCCGTTAGGTAACCTAGATAGTCCAAATGACCGCTAGGGTACCCATATAATCCAAGTGCACGCTAGGGAACTTACATAGTCCAAGGGCCCGCTAGGGAACCTACATAGTCCAAGTGCCCGTTAGTTAACCTAGATAGTCCCAGTGCCCGCTAGGTAACCTAGATAGTCCAATAGCCCGGTAGGTAACATACTTACTTGATGTACTCGCTAGGTAACGTAGATAGTTCAAGTGCCAGCTAGGTAACCTAGATAATCCAAGTGCCCGCTAGGTAACCTACAAAGTCTAAGTGCCCGCTAGGTAATCTATATAGTCCAAATGACCGCTAGGGATCCTACATAGTCCAAATGCCCACTAGGTAACCTAGATAGTCTAAGGGCCCGCTAGGTAACCTACATAGTCCTAGTGCCCCCTAGTTAACCTACATTTTCCAAGTGCCCGCTAGTTAACCTAGATCATCCAAGTGTCCGCTGATTAACCTACATAGTACAAGTGCCCGCTAGGGAACCTAGATAGTCTAAGTGCCCGCTCTGGAACTTAAATAGTCCAAGTGACTGCTAGGGAACCTACATAGTCCAAGTGCCTGCTCTGGAACATACATAGTCCAAGTGCCCGCTAGGGAATCTACATAGTCCAAGGGCCCGCTAATTAACGTAGATAGTCCAAGTGCCGCTAGTTAATCTACATAGTCCAAGGGCCCGCTAGTTAACCTAGATCGTCCAAGTGCCCATTACGTAACCTACATAGTCCAAGGGCCCGCTAGTTAACCTACATGGTCCAAGGGCCCGCTAGTTAACCTACATAGTCCAAGGGCCCGCTAGTTAACCTAGATAGTCCAAGTGCCCGCTGGTTAACCTACATATTCCAAGCCCCCGCTAGTTAACCTACATAATCTAAGTGCCAGTTGGCTAACCTAGAAAGTCCAAGGGCCCGCGAGTTGACCTACATAGTCCAAGTGCCCGCTAGTTAACTTGGATAGTCCAAATGACTGCTAGGTAACCTACACAGTGCAAGTGTCCGCTAGTTAACCTACATATTCCAAGTGCCCGCTAGTTAACATAGAGAGTCCAAGTGCCCGCTAGGGAACGTACATAATCCAAGTGCCCGTTAGGTAACCTAGATACTGCAAGTGCCCGCTAGTTAACCTAGATAGTTCAAGTACCCGCTAGGTTACCTACGTATTCCTAGTGCCCGTTCGTTAACCTATATTGTCCAAGTGCCCGCAAGGTAACCAATATACTCCAAATGCCCGCTAGGGTCCCTAATAGTCCATATGCCCGCTAGTTTACCTAGATAGTCCAAGTGCTCGCAAGTTAACCTAGATAGACCAAGTGCCCGCTAGGGAACCTATCTAGTCCAAGTACCAGCTAGGAAACGTACATAGTCGAAGTGCCCGCTAGGTAATGTACATAGTCGAAGTGCCTGCTAGGTAACGTAGATAGTCCAAGTGCCCACTAGTTAACCTACATAGTCCAGTTTCCCCCTAGGTAAACCAGATAGCCCAAGGGCCCGCTAGGTAACCTACATAGTCCTAGTGCCCCCTAGTTAACCTACATAGTCCAAATGCCCTCTAGTTAATCTACATAGTCCAAGTGCCCGATAGGGAACCTACATAATTCAAGTGCCCGCTAGGGAACCTACATAGTCCAAGTGCCCGTTAGGTAACCTAGATAGTCCAAATGCCCGCCAGGAAACCCACATAGTCCAAGTGCCCGCTAGGGAACTTACGTAGTCCAAGGGCCCGCTAGGGAATCTACACAGTCCAAGTGCCCGTTATTTAACCTAGATAGTCCAAGTGCCCGCTTGGTAACCTAGATAGTCCAACAACCCGCTAGGTAACCTACATAATCCAAGATCCTGCTATAACGTAGATAGTTCAAGTGCCAGCTAGGTAACCTAGATAGTCCATGTGCAGCTAGGTAACCTACAATGTCAATGTGCCCGCTAGGTTATCTATATAGTTCAAATGGAAGCTAGGGAATTTACATAGTCCAAGGGCCCGCTAGTTAACGTAGATAGTCCAAGTGCCGCTAGTTAATCTACATAGTCCTAGGGCCCGCTAGTTATCCTACATAGTCCAAGTACCCACTAAGAAACCTAGATAGTCCAAGTGCACGCTAGTTAACCGAGATAGTCCAAGTGCGTTCTAGTTAACCTAGATTGTCCAAGTGCCCGCTAAGAAACCTAGATAGTCCAAGTGCCCGTTAGCTAATCTAGATAGTCCAAATGTCCGCTATGCAACATACATAGTCCAAGTGCCCGTTCGTTAACCTAGAAGTCCAAGTGCCCGCTAGGTAACATAGACTCTCCAAGTGCCCGCAAGGTTACCTACATAGTCGAAATGCCCGTTCGGTAACCTAGATAGTGCAAGTGCCCGGTAGTTAACCTACATAGTCCAAGTGCCCGGTAATTAATTTACATAGTTCAAGTGTCAGTAGGGAACATACAGAGTCCAAGTGCCCTCTAGGGAACCTACATATTCCAAGTGCACGCTAGTTAACATAGATAGTCCAAGTGCCCGCTAGTTAACATAGATAGTCCAAGTGCCCGCTAGGGAACTTATATAGTCCAAGTGCCCCCTAGGTAACCTAGATAGTTATGTACCCGCTAGGTAACCTAGATCGTCCAAGGGCCCTTTAGTCAGCCTACATAGTCCAAGTGCCCGTTCGGTAACCTAGATAGTCCAAGTGCCCTTTAGGGAACCTAGATAGTCCAAGGGCCCGCTAGTAAACCTACATAGTCCATGGCCCCACTAGTTAACCTTCATAGTGCAAGTGTCCTCTATTTAACCTACATATTCCAAGTGCCCGCTAGTTAACCTACATAATCTAAGTGCCCGTTGGCTAACCTAGATAGTCCAAGGGCCCGCGAGATGACCTACATAGTCCAAGTGCCCGCTAGTTAACCTAGATTGTCCAAGTGACTGCTAGGTAACCTACATAGTGCAAGTGTCCGCTAGTTAACCTACATATTCCACGTGCCCGCTAGTTAACATAGAGAGTCCAAGTGCCCGCTAGGGAACGTACATAGTCCAAGAGCCCATTAGGTAACCTAGATACTGCAAGTGCCCGCTAGTTAACCTAGATAGTTCAAGTACCCGCTAGGTTACCTACATTGTCCTAGTGCCCGTTCGTTAACCTACATTGTCCAAGTGCCCGCTAGGTAACCAATATAGTCCAAATGCCTGCTAGGGGCCCTAATAGTCCATATGCCCGCTAGTTAACCTAGATAGTCCAAGTGCTCGCTAGTTAACCTAGATAAACCAAGTGCCCTCTAGGGAACCTATCTAGTCCATGTACCCGCTAGGAAACGTACATAGTCCAAGTGTCCGCTAGGTAACGTACATAGTCCAAGTGCCTGCTAGGTAACGTAGATAGTCCAAGTGCCCGCTAGGGAACGTATATAGTCCAAGTGCCTGCTAGGTAACCTAGATAGTCCAAGTGCCCCCTAGTTAACCTAAATAGTCAATGGGCCCGCTAGTTAACCTACATAGTGCAAGAGCCCGCTAGCTATCCTAGATAATCCAAGTGCCCGCTAGTTAACCTATATCGTCCAAGTGCCCGCTAGTTAACCTAGATCATCCAAGTGCCCGCTAGTTAACCTACATAGTCAATGGGCCCGCTAGTTAACCTACATAGTGCAAGAGCCCGCTAGTTAACCTAGATCGTGCAAGTGTCCGCTAGTTAACCTACATAGTCCACGTGCCAGTTAGCTAACCTAGATAGTCCAAGGGCCTGCTAGTTGACCTACATAGTCCAAGTGCCCGGTAGGGAACCTTCATAGTCCAAGTGCCAGCTAGGTAACCGAGATAGTCCAAGTGCCTGCTGGTTAACCTAGATAGTCCTAGTGCCCGTTAGTTAACAATGATCATCCAAGTGCCCGCTAGTTAACCTAGATAGTCCAAGTGCGCTCTAGTTAACCTACATAGTCCAAGGGCCCGCTAGTTAAACTAGATAGTCCAAGTGACCGTTACCTAACTTAGGTAGTCCAAGTGGCCTCTAGGCAACCTACATAGTCCAAGAGCCCGTTCGTTAACCTAGAAGTCCAAATGCCCGCTAGGTAACCTAAACAGTCCAAGTGCCCGCTAGGTTACCTGCATATTCCAAGTGCCCGTTCGTTAACCTAGATAATCCAAGTGCCCACAAGGTAACCTATATAGTCCAAGTGCCCGCTAGGTAACCCAGATCGTCCAAGGGCCCGCCAGTTAACCAATATAGTCCAAGGGCTCACTTGTTCACTTTGATATTTCAATGCCTGCTAGTTAACCTAGATTGTCCAACTGCCCGGTAGTTAACCTAGATTGTCCAAGTGCCCGCTAGTTAACCTACATAGTGCAAGGGCCCACTAGTTAACCTAGGTAGTCCAAGTGTCCTCTAGTTAACCTACATAGTCCAAGGGCCCGCTAATTAACCTATATACCAAGTGCCCGTTACGTAACATAGATATCCAAGGGCACGCTAGTTAACCTATATCGTCCAAGTGCCCGCTCGGCAACCTAGATAGTCCAAGTGCCGGCTAAGGAACCTACATAGTCCAAGTGCACGCTAAGGAACATACATAGTCCAAGTGCACGCTAGTTAACCTAGATAGTCCAAGTGCCCGCTAGTTAACCTACATAGTCCAAGTGCCTGCTAGGTAACCTAGATACTGCAAGTGCTCGCTAGTTAACCTAGATAGTTCAAGTACCCGCTAGGTAACCTAGATCGTCCAAGGGCTCGCTAGGAAACCTAGAAACCAAGTCCTCGCTAGTTAACCTACATAGTGCAAGTGCCCGCTATGTAACCAAGATAGTCAAAGTGCCCGTTAGGTAACCTAGATAGTCCAAGTGCCCGCTAGGTAACTTACATTGACGAAGTTCCCGCTAGGTAACCTAGATAGTCCAAGTGCCCGTTACCTAACCTAAATAGTGCAAGTGCCCGATAGGCAACCTACATAGCCCAAGAGCACTTTCGTTAACCTAGAAGTCCAAGTGCCCGTTAGGTAACCTAGACAGTCCAAGTGCCCGCTAGGTTACCTGCATATTCCAAGTGCCCGTTCGATAACCTAGATAGTCCAATTGCCCACTAGGTAACCTTCATAGTCCAAGTGCCCGCTAGGTAACCTATATAGTCCAAGTGCTTGCTAGGTAACCCAGATAGTCCAAGGGCCCGCTAGTTAACCTACATAGTCCAAGGGCTCACTTGTTAACTTTGATAGTCCAAGTGCCCGCTAGTTAACCTAGATCGTCCAAGTGCCCGCTAGTTAACCTAGATTGTCCAAGTGTCCTCTAGTTAGTCTACATAGTCCAAGTGCCCAATAGTTAACCTATATACCAAGTGCCCGCTACGTAACCTAGATATTCCAAGGGCACTCTACTTAACCTATATCGTCCAAGTGCCCGTCAGGCAACCTAGATAGTCCAAGTGCCCGCTAAGGAACCTACATAGTCCAAGTGCACGCTAGTTAACCTAGATAGTCCAAGTGCCTGCTAGGTAACCTACATAGTGCAAGTGTCCGCTAGTTAACCTACATATTCCAAGTGCCCTCTAATTAACATAGATAGCCCAAGTGCCCGGTAGTTAACCTACATAGTTCAAGTGCCACCTAGGTAACCTAGATAGTCCAAGGGCCCGCTAGTTAACCTACATAGTCCAAGTGCCCGGTAGTTAACTTACATAGTTCAAGTGTCTGTAGGGAACATACAGAGTCCAAGTGCCCTCTAGGGAACCTACATAGTCCAAGTGCACGCTTGTTAACCTAGATAGTCCATGTGCCTGCTAGTTAACATAGATAGTCCAAGTGCCCGCTAGGGAACTTACATAGTCCAACTGCCCGCTAGGTAACCTTCATACTGCAATTGCCCGCTAGTTAACCTAGATAGTTCATGTACCCGCTAGGTAACCTAGATCTTCCAAGGGCCCCTTAGTTAGCCTACATAGTCTAAGTTCCCACTAGGTAACCTAGATAGTCCAAGAGCCCGTTCGGTAACCTAGATTGTCCAAGTGCCCTTTAGGGAACCTAGATAGTCCAAGGGCCCGCTAGTAAACCTACATAGTCCATGGGCCCGCTAGTTAACATTCATAGTGCAAGTGTCCTCTACTTAACCTACATATTCCAAGTGCCCGCTAGTTAACCTACATAATCTAAGTGCCCGTTGGCTAACCTAGATAGTACAAGGGCCCGCGAGTTGACCTACATAGTCCAAGTGCACGCTAGTTAACCTAGATAGTCCAAGTGACTGCTAGGTAACCTACATAGTGCAAGTGTCCGCTAATTAACATAGAGAGTCCAAGTGCCCGCTAGGGAACGTACATAATCCAAGTGCCCGTTAGGTAACCTAGATACTGCAAGTGCCTGCTAGTTAACCTAGATAGTTCAAGTACCCGTTAGGTTACCTACGTAGTCCTAGTGCCCGTTCGCTAACCTACATTGTCCAAGTGCCCGCTAGGTAACCAATATAGTCCAAATGCCCGCTAGGGGCCCTAATAGTCCATATGCCCGCTAGTTAACCTAGATAGTCCAAGTGCTCGCTAGTTAACCTAGATAGACCAAGTGCCCGCTAGGGAACGTCCATAGTCCAAGTACCCGCTAGGAAACGTACATAGTCCAAGTGTCCGCTAGGTAACGTACATAGTCCAAGTGCCTGCTAGGTAACGTACATAGTCCAAGTGCCCGCTAGGGAACGTATATAGTCCATGTGCCTGCTAGGTAACCTACATAGTCCAAGTGCCCACTAGTTAACCTACATAGTCCAAGGTCCCCCTAGTTAACCTAGATAGTCCAAATGCCCGCTAGGGAACCCACATAGTCCAAGTGCCCGCTAGGGAACTTACATAGTCCAAGGGCCCGCTAGGGAACCTACATAGTCCAAGTGCCTGTTAGTTAACCTAGATAGTCCCAGTGCCCGCTAGGTAACCTAGATAGTCCAACAGCCCGGTAGGTAACCTACATACTCCAAGTACCCGCTAGGTAATGTAGATAGTTCAAGTGCCAGCTAGTTAACCTAGATAGTCCAAGTGCCCGCTAGGTAACCTACAAAATCTAAGTTCCCGCTAGGTAATGTATATAGTCCAAATGACCACTAGGGAGCCTACATAGTCCAAATGCTCCCTAGGTAACCTAGAAAGTCTAAGGAACCGCTAGGTAACCTACATATTCCTACTGCCCCCTAGTTAACCAACATTTTCCAAGTGCCCGATAGGGAACCTACATAGTCCAAGTGCCTGCTAGGTAACCTACATAGTCCAAATGCCCTCTAGTTATTCTACATAGTCCAAGTGCCCGATAGGGAATCTGCATAATTCAAGTGCCCGCCAGAGAACTTACACAGTCCAAGTGTCCGTTAGTTAACCTACATAGTCCATGTGCCCGCTTGGTAACCTAGATAGTCCAACAGCCCGCTAGGTAAACTACATACTCCAAGATCCAGCTATAACATAGAAAGTTCAAGCGCCAGCTAGGTAACCTAGATAGTCCATGTGCCGCTAGGTAACCTACAAAGTCAAAGTGCCCGCTAGGTTATCTATATAGTCCAAATGCCCGCTAGGGTATCTACATAGTCCAAGGGCCCGCTAGTTAACGTAGATAGTCCAAGTGTCGCTAGTTATTCTACATAGTTCAAGGGCCCACTAGTTAACTTACATAGTCCAAGTACCCGCTAAGAAACCTAGATAGTCCAAGTGCACGCTAGTTAACCTAGATCGTCCAAGTGCCCGCTAAGAAACCTAGATAGTCCAAGTGCACGCTAGTTAACCTAGATCGTCCATGTGCCCGCTAAGAAACCTAGATAGTCCAAGTGCCCGCTAAGAAACCTAGATAGTCCAAGTGCCCGTTACCTAACCTAGATAGTCCAATTGCCCGCTATGCAACATACATAGTCCAAGTGCCCGTTCGTTAACCTAGAAGTCCAAGTGCCCGCTAGGTAACCTAGACTCTCCAAGTGCCCGTTAGTTAACCCAGATAGTCCAAATGCCCGTTCGGTAACCCAGATAGTGCAAGTGCCCGGTAGTTAACCTATATAGTCCAAGTGCCCAGTAGTTAACTTACATAGTTCAAGTGTCCGTAGGGAACATACAGAGTCCAAGTGCCCGCTAGGGAACCTACATAGTCCAAGTGTCCGCTAGTTAATCTACATAGTTCAAGGGCCTGCTAGTTAACCTACATAATCCAAGTACACGCTAGTTAACCTAGATCATCCAAGTGTCCGCTGATTAACCTACATAGTACAAGTGCCAGCTAGGGAACCTAGATAGTCTAAGTGCCTGCTCTGGAACCTACATACTCCAAGTGACTGCTAGGGAACCTACATAGTCCAAGTGCCCGCTCTGGAACATACATAGTCCAAGTGCCCGCTAGGGAATCTACATAGTCCAAGGGCCCGCTAGTTAACGTAAATAGTCCAAGTGCCGCTAGTTAATCTACATAGTCCAAGGGCCCGCTAGTTAACCTAGATCGTCCAAGTGCCCACTAGGTAACTTACATAGTCCAAGGGCCCGCTAGTTAACCTACATAGTCCAAGGGCCCGCTAGTTAACCTACATATTCCAAGTGCCCGCTAGTTAACCTACATAATCTAAGTGCCAGTTGGCTAACCTAGATAGTCCAAGGGCCCTCGAGTTGACCTACATAGTCCAAGTGCCCGCTAGTTAACCTAGATAGTCCAAATGATTGTTAGGTAACCTACACAGTGCAAGTGTCCGCTAGTTAACCTACGTATTCCAAGTGCCCGCTAGTTAAAATAGAGAGTCCAAGTGCCCGCTAGGGAACGTACATAATCCAAGTACCCGTTAGGTAACCTAGATACTGCAAGTGCCCGCTAGTTAACCTAGATAGTTCAAGTACCCGCTAGGTTACCTACGTAGTCCTAGTGCCCGTTCGTTGACCTATATTGTCCAAGTGCCCGCTAGGTAACCAATATAGTGTAAATGCCCGCTAGGGGCCCTAATAGTCCATTTGACCGCTAGTTAACCTAGATAGTCCTAGTGCTCGCTAGTTAAACTAGATAGACCAAGTGCCCGCTAGGGAACCTATCTAGTCCAAGTACCAGCTAGGAAACGTACATAGTCGAAGTGTCCGCTAGGTAATGTACATAGTCGAAGTGCCTGCTAGGTAACGTAGATAGTCCAAGTGCACGCTAGGGAACGTACATAGTCCAAGTGCCTGCTAGGTAACCTAGATAGTCCAAGTGCCCACTAGTTAGCCTACATAGTCCAGTTTCCCCCTAGGTAAACTAGATAGTCCAAGGGCACGCTAGGTAACCTACATAGTCCTAGTGCCCCCTAGTTAACCTACATAGTCCAAATGCCCTCTAGTTAATCTACATAGTCTAAGTGCCCGATAGGGAACCTACATAATCCAAGTGCCCGCTAGCGAACCTACATAGTCCAAGTGCCCGTTAGGTAACCTAGATAGTCCAAATGCCCGCCAGGAAACCCACATAGTCCAAGTGCCCACTAGGGAACTTACATAGTCCAAGGGCCCGCTAGAGAATCTACACAGTCAAAGTGCCCGTTATTTAACCTAGATAGTCCAATGCCCGCTTGGTAACCTAGATAGTCCAACAACCCGCTAGGTAACCTACATACTCCAAGATCCCGCTATAACGTAGATAGTTCAAGTGCCAGCTAGGTAACCTAGATAGTCCATGTGCCGCTACGTAACCTACAAAGTCAAAGTGCCCGCTAGGTTATTTATATAGTTCAAATGGAAGCTAGGGAATTTACATAGTCCAAGGGCCCACTAGTTAACGTAGATAGTCCAAGTGCCGCTAGTTAATCTACATAGTCCAAGGGCCCGCTAGTTATCCTACATAGTCCAAGTACCTGCTAAGAAACCTAGATAGTCCAAGGCATGCTAGTTAACCTAGATAGTCCAAGTGCCCTCTAGTTAACCTAGATCGTCCAAGTGCCCGCTAAGAAACCTAGATAGTCCAAGTGCCCGTTACCTAACCTAGATAGTCCAAATGTCCGCTATGCAACATACATAGTCCAAGTGCCCGTTCGTTAACCTAGAAGTCCAAGTGCCCGCTAGGTAACCTAGACTCTCCAAGTGCCCGCTAGGTTACCTACATAGTCCAAATGCCCGTTCGGTAACCTAGATAGTGCAAGTGCCCGGTAGTTAACCTACATAGTTCAAGTGCCAGCTAGGTAACCTAAATAGTCCAAGGGCCCACTAGTTAACCTACATAGTCCAAGTGCCCGGTAGTTAACTTACATAGTTCAAGTGTCCGTAGGGAGCATACAGAGTCCAAGTGCCCTCTAGGGAACCTACATAGTCCAAGTGCACGCTAGTTAACATAGATAGTCCAAGTGCCCGCTAGGGAACTTACAAAGTCCAAGTGCCCGCTAGGTAACATTCATACTGCAATTGCCCGCTAGTTAAACTGGATAGTTATGTACCCGCTAGGTAACCTAGATCGTCCAAGGGCCCCTTAGTTAGCCTACATAGTCCAAGTGCCCGTTCGGTAACCTAGATAGTCCAAGTGCCCTTTAGGGAACCTAGATAGTCCAAGGGCCTGCTAGTAAACCTACATAGTCCATGGGCCCGCTAGTTAACCTTCATAGTGCAAGTGTCCTCTACTTAACATACATATTCCAAGTGCCCGCTAGTTAACCTACATAATCTAAGTGCCCGTTGGCTAACCTAGATAGTCCAAGGGCCCGCGAGATGACCTACATAGTCCAAGTGCCCGCTAGTTAACCTAGATAGTCCAAGTGACTGCTAGGTAACCTACAGAGTGCAAGTGTCCGCTAGTTAACCTACATATTCCAAGTGCCCGCTAGTTAACATAGAGAGTCCAAGTGCCCGCTAGGGAACGTACATAGTCCAAGAGCCCATTAGGTAACCTAGATACTGCAAGTGCCCGCTAGTTAACCTAAATAGTTCAAGTACCCGCTGGTTACCTACATAGTCCTAGTGCCCATTCGTTAACCTACATTGTCCAAGTGCCCGCTAGGTAACCAATATAGTCCAAATGCCCGCTAAGGGCCTTAATAGTCCATATGTCCGCTAGTTAACCTAGATAGTCCAAGTGCTTGCTAGTTAACCTGGATAGACCAAGTGCCCGCTAGGGAACCTATCTAGTCCAAGTACCCGCTAGGAAACGTACATAGTCCAAGTGACCGCTAGGTAACGTACATAGTCCAAGTGCCTGCTAGGTAACGTAGATAGTCCAAGTGCCCGCTAGGGAACGTATATAGTCCAAGTGCCTGCTAGGTAACCTAGATAGTCCAAGTGCCCACTAGTTAACCTACATAGTCCAAGGTCCCCCTAGGTAACCTAGATAGTCCAAATGCCCGCTAGGGAACCCACATAGTCCAAGTGCCCGCTAGGGAACTTACATAGTCCAAGGGACCGCTAGGGAACCTACATAGTCCAAGTGCCTGTTAGTTAACCTAGATAGTCCCAGTGCCCGCTAGGTAACCTAGATAGTCCAACAGCCCGGTAGGTAACCTACATACTCCAAGTACCCGCTAGGTAATGTAGATAGTTCAAGTGCCAGCTAGTTAACCTAGATAGTCCAAGTGCCCGCTAGGTAACCTACAAAGTCTAAGTTCCCGCTAGGTAATCTATATAGCCAAATGACCGCTAGGGAGCCTACATAGTCCAAATGCTCGCTAGGTAACCTAGAAAGTCTAAGGACCCGCTAGGTAACCTACATATTCCTACTGCCCCCTAGTTAACCTACATTTTCCAAGTGCCCGATAGGGAACCTACTTAGTCCAAGTGCCTGCTAGGTAACCTACATAGTCCAAATGCCCTCTAGTTATTCTACATAGTCCAAGTGCCCGATAGGGAATCTACATAATCCAAGTGCCCGCTAGGGAACGTACATAGTCCAAGTTCCCGTTAGGTACCCTAGAAAGTCCAAATGCCCGCCAGGAAACCCACATATTCCAAGTGCCCGCTAGGGAACTTACACAGTCCAAGTGTCCGTTAGTTAACCTACATAGTCCAAGTGCCCGCTTGGTAACCTAGATAGTCCAACAGCCCGCTAGGTAAACTACATACTCCAAGATCCAGCTATAACATAGAAAGTTCAAGCGCCAGCTAGGTAACCTAGATAGTCCATTTGCCGCTAGGTAACCTACAAAGTCAAAGTGCCCGCTAGGTGATCTATATAGTCCAAATGCCCGCTAGGGTATCTACAGAGTCCAAGGGCCCGCTAGTTAACGTAGATAGTCCAAGTGCCCGCTAGTTAACGTACATAGTCAATGGGCCCGCTAGTTAACCTACATAGTGCAAGAGCCCGCTAGTTAACCTAGATCGTGCAAGTGTCCGCTGGTTAACCTACATAGTCCACGTGCCAGTTAGCTAACCTAGATAGTCCAAGGGCCCGCTAGTTGACCTACATAGTCCAAGTGCCCGGTAGGGAACCTTCATAGTCCAAGTGCCAGCTAGGTAACCTAAATAGTCCAAGGGCCCGCTAGTTAACCTACATAGTCGAAGTGCCCGGTAGTTAACTTACATAGTTCAAGTGTCCGTAGGGAACATACAGAGTCCAAGTGCCCTCTAGGGAACCTACATAGTCCAAGTGCACGCTAGTTAACCTAGATAATCCAAGTGCCCGCTAGTTAACATAGATAGTCCAAGTGCCCGCTAGGGAACTTACATAGTCCAAGTGCCCGCTAGGTAACCTTCATACTGCAATTGCCCGCTAGTTAACCTAGATAGTTATGTACCCGCTAGGTAACCTAGATCGTCCAAGGGCCCCTTAGTTAGCCTACATAGTCCAAGTGCCCGTTCGGTAACCTAGATAGTCCAAGTGCCCTTTAGGGAACCTAGATAGTCCAAGGGCCCGCTAGTAAACCTACATAGTCCATGGGCCCGCTAGTTAACATTCATAGTGCAAGTGTCCTCTACTTAACCTACATATTCCAAGTGCCCGCTAGTTAACCTACATAATCTAAGTGTCTGTTGGCTAACCTAGATAGTCCAAGGGCCCGCGAGTTGACCTACATAGTCCAAGTGCCCACTAGTTAACCTAGATAGTCCAAGTGACTGCTAGGTAACCTACATAGTGCAAGTGTCCGCTAGTTAACCTACATATTCCAAGTGCCAGCTAGTTAACATAGAGAGTCCAAGTGCCCGCTAGGGAACGTACATAGTCCAAGAGCCCATTAGGTAACCTAGATACTGCAAGTGCCCGCTAGTTAACCTAGATAGTTCAAGTACCCGCTAGGTTACCTACATAGTCCTAGTGCCCGTTCGTTAACCTACATTGTCCAAGTGCCCGCTAGGTAACCAATATAGTCCAAATGCCCGCTAGGGGCCCTAATAGTCCATATGCCCGCTAGTTAACCTAGATAGTCCAAGTGCTCGCTGGCTAACCTAGATAGACCAAGTGCCCGCTAGGGAACCTATCTAGTCCAAGTACCCGCTAGAAAACGTACATAGTCAAAGTGTCCGCTAGGTAACGTACATAGTCCAAGGGCCTGCTAGGTAACGTAGATAGTCCAAGTGCCAGCTAGGGAACGTATATAGTCCAAGTGCCTGCTAGGTAACCTAGATAGTCCAAGTGCCCACTAGTTAACCTACATAGTCCAAGGTCCCCCTAGGTAACCTAGATAGTCCAAATGCCCGCTAGGGAACGCACATAGTCCAAGTGCCCGCTAGGGAACTTACATAGTCCAAGGGCCCGCTAGGGAACCTACATAGTCCAAGTGCCTGTTAGTTAACCTAGATAGTCCCAGTGCCCGCTAGGTAACATAGATAGTCCAACAGCCCGGTAGGTAACCTACACACTCCAAGTACCCGCTAGGTAATGTAGATAGTTCAAGTGCCAGCTAGTTAACCTAGATAGTCCAAGTGCCCGCTAGGTAACCTACAAAGTCTAAGTTCCCGCTAGGTAATCTATATAGTCCAAGTGCCCGTTAGGTAACCTAGATAGTCCAAATGCCCGCCAGGAAACCCACATAGTCCAAGTGCCCGCTAGGGAATTTACATAGTCCAAGGGCCCGCTAGGGAACCTACATAGTCCAAGTGCCCGTTAGTCAACCTAGATAGTCCCAGTGCCCGCTAGTTAACCTACATAGTCAAAGTTCCCCCAAGGTAACCTAGATCGTCCAAGTGCCCGCTAGTTAACCTAAATAGTCAATGGGCCTGCTAGTTAACCTACATAGTGCAAGAGTCCGCTAGCTAACCTAGATAATCCAAGTGCCCGCTAGTTAACCTATATCGTCCAAGTGCCCGCTAGTTAACCTAGATCGTCCAAGTGCCCGCTAGTTAACCTACATAGTCAGTGGGCCCGCTAGTTAACCTACATAGTGCAAGAGACCGCTAGTTAACCTAGATCGTGCAAGTGTCCGCTAGTTAACCTACATAGTCCACGTGCCAGTTAGCTAACCTAGATAGTCCAAGGGCCCGCTAGTTGACCTACATAGTCCACGTGCCCGGTAGGGAACCTTCATAGTCCAAGTGCCAGCTAGGTAAACTAGATAGACCAAGTGCCCGCTGGTTAACCTAGATAGTCCTAGTGCCCGTTAGTTAACAATGATCATCCAAGTGCCCGCTAGTTAACCTAGATAGTCCAAGTGCCCTCTAGTTGACCTACATAGTCCAAGGGCCCGCTAGTTAACCTAGATATTCCAAGTGTCCTCTAGTTAACCTACATAGTCCAAGGGTACTCTAGTTAACCGAGATAGTCCAAGTGCCCGCTAGGTCACCTACATAGTCCTAGTGCCCGTTCGTTAACCTACATTGTCCAAGTACCCGCTAGGTAACCAATATAGTCCAAATGCCCGCTAGGGGCCCTAATAGTCCATATGCCCGCTAGTTAACCTAGATAGTCCAAGTGCTCGCTAGTTAACCTAGATAGACCAAGTGCCGGCTAGGGAACGTACATAGTCCAAGTACCCGCTAGGAAACGTACATAGTCAAAATGTCCGCTAGGAAACGTACATAGTCCAATTGCCTGCTAGGTAACGTAGATAGTCCAAGTGCCCGCTAGGGAACATATATAGTCCAAGTGCCTGCTAGGTAACCTACATAGTCCAAGTGCCCACTAGTTAACCTAAATAGTCCAAGGTCCCCCTAGGTAACCTAGATAGTCCAAACGCCCGCTAGGGAATCCACATAGTCCAAGTGCCCGCTAGGGAACTTACATAGTCCAAGGGCCCGCTAGGGAACCTACATAGTCCAAGTGCCTGTTAGTTAACCTAGATAGTCCCAGTGTCCACTAGGTAACCTAGATAGTCCAACAGCCCGGTAGGTAACCTACATACTCCAAGTACCCGCTAGGTAATGTAGATAGTTCAAGTGCCAGCTAGTTAACCTAGATAGTCCAAGTGCCCGCTAGGTAACCTACAAAGTCTAAGTTCCCGCTAGGTAATCTATATAGTCCAAATGACCGCTAGGGAGCCTACATAGTCCAAATGCTCGCTAGGTAACCTAGAAAGTCTAAGGACCCGCTAGGTAACCAACATATTCCTAGTGCCCCCTAGTTAACCTACATTTTCCAAGTGCACGATAGGGAACCTACATAGTCCAAGTGCCTGCTAGGTAACCTACATAGTCCAAATGCCCTCTAGTTAACCTACATGGTCCAAGTGCCCGATAGGGAACCTACATATTCCAAGTGCCCCCTAGGGAACCTACAAAGTCCAAGTGCCCGTTAGGTAACCTAGATAGTCCCAGTGCCCGCTAGTTAACCTACATAGTCAAAGTTCCCCCTAGGTAACCTAGATCGTCCAAGAGCCCGCTAGTTAACCTAAATAGTCAATGGGCCCGCTAGTTAACCTACATAGTGCAAGAGCCCTCTAGCTAACCTAGATAATCCAAGTGCCCGCTAGGTAACCTACAAAGTCTAAGTTCCCGCTAGGTAATCTATATAATCCAAGTGCCCGCTAGTTAACCTATATCGTCCAAGTGCCCGCTAGTTAACCTAGATCGTCCAAGTGGGCCCGCTAGTTAACCTACATAGTGCAAGAGCCCGCTAGTTAACCTAGATCGTGCAAGTGTCCGCTAGTTAACCTACATAGTCCACGTGCCAGTTAGCTAACCTAGATAGTCCAAGGGCCCGCTAGTTGACCTACATAGTCCAAGTGCCCGGTAGGGAACCTTCATAGTCCAAGTGCCAGCTAGGTAACCTAGATAGACCAAGTGCCCGCTGGTTAACCTAGATAGTCCTAGTGCCCATTAGTTAACAATGATCATCCAAGGGCCCGCTAGTTAACCTAGATAGTCCAAGTACCCTCTAGTTAACCTACATAGTCCAAGGGCCCGCTAGTTAACCTAGATGGTCGAAGTGTCCTCTAGTTAACCTACATAGTCCAAGGGTACTCTAGTTAACCTAGATAGTCAAAGTGCCTGCTAGGTCACCTACATAGTCCTAGTGCCCGTTCGTTAACCTACATTGTCCAAGTGCCCGCTAGGTAACCAATATAGTCCAAATGCCCGCTAGGGGGCCTAATAGTCCATATGCCCGCTAGTTAACCTAGATAGACCAAGTGACGGCTAGGGAACGTACATAGTCCAAGTACCCGCTAGGAAACGTATATAGTCAAAGTGCCCGCTAGGTAACGTACATAGTCCAATTGCCTGCTAGGTAACGTAGATAGTCCAAGTGCCCGCTAGGGAACGTATATAGTCCAAGTGCCTGCTAGGTAACCTACAAAGTCCAAGTGCCCACTAGTTAACCTATATAGTCCAAGGTCCCCCTAGGTAACCTAGATAGTCCAAATGCCCGCTAGGGAACCCACATAGTCCAAGTGCCCGCGAGGGAACTTACATAGTCCAAGGGCCCGCTAGGGAACCTACATAGTCCAAATGCCTGTTAGTTAACCTAGATAGTCCCAGTGCCCACTAGGTAACCTAGATAGTCCAACAGCCCGGTAGGTAACCTACATACTCCAAGTACCCGCTAGGTAATGTAGATAGTTCAAATGCCAGCTAGTTAACCTAGATAGTCCAAGTGCCCGCTAGGTAACCTACAAAGTCTAAGTTCCCGATAGGTAATCTATATAGTCCAAATGACCGCTAGGGAGCCTACATAGTCCAAATGACCGCTAGGGAGCCTACATAGTCCAAATGCTCGCTAGGTAACCTAGAAAGTCTAAGGACCTGCTAGGTAACCAACATATTCCTTGTGCCCCCTAGTTAACCTACATAGTGCAAGAGCCCGCTAGCTAACCTAGATAATCCAAGTGCCCGCTAGTTAACTTATATCGTCCAAGTGCCCGCTAGTTAACCTAGATCATCCAAGTGCCCGCTAGTTAACCTAAATAGTCAATGGGACTGCTAGTTAACCTACATAGTGCAAGAGCCCGCTAGTTAACCTACATAGTCCACGTGACAGTTAGCTAACCAAGATAGTCCAAGGGCCCGATAGGGAACCTACATAGTCCAAGTGCATGCTAGGTAACCTACATAGTCCAAATGCCCTCTAGTTAACCTACATAGTCCAATGCCAGCTAGGTAACCTAGATAGTCCAAGTGCCCGCTGGTTAACCTAGATAGTCCTAGTGCCCGTTAGTTAACAATTATCATCCAAGTGCCCGATAGTTAACCTAGATAGTCCAAGTGCCCTCTAGTTAACCTACATAGTCCAAGGGCCCGCTAGTTAACCTAGATAGTCCAAGTGACCGTTACCTAACCTAGGTAGTCCAAGTGCCCTCTAGGCAACCTACATAGTTCAAGAGCCCGTTCGTTAACCTAGAAGTCCAAGTGCCTGCTAGGTAACCTAGACAGTCCAAGTGCCCGCTAGGTTACCTGCATATTCCAAGTGCCCGTTCGTCAACCTAGATAATCCAAGTGCCCGCTAGGTAACCCAGATCGTCCAAGGGCCCGCCAGTTAACCAATATAGTCCAAGGGCTCACTTGTTCACTTTGATATTTCAATGCCCGCTAGTGAACCTAGATCGTCCAAGTGCCCGCTAGTTAACCTAGATTGTCCAAGTGCCCGCTAGCTAACCTACATAGTCCAAGGGCCCACTAGTTAACATGGATAGTCCAAGTGTCCTCTAGTTAATCTACATAGTCCAAGTGCCCAATAGTTAACCTATATACCAAGTGCCCGCTACGTAACCTAGATATTCCAAGGGCACTCTAGTTAACCTATATCGTCCAAGTGCCCGCCAGGCAACCTAGATATTCCAAGTGCCCGCTAAGGAACCTACATAGTCCAAGTGCACGCTAGTTAAACTAGATAGTCCAAGTGCCCGCTAGTTAACCTAGATAGTCCAAGTGCCTGCTAGGTAACCTACATAGTGCAAGTGTCCGCTAGTTAACCTACATATTCCAAGTGCCCGCTAATTAACATAGATAGCCCAAGTGCCCGCTAAGGAACGTATATAGTTCAAGTGCCCGCTAGGTAACCTAGATACTGCAAGTGCCCGCTAGTTAACCTAGATAGTTCAAGTACCCGCTAGGTAACCTAGATCGTCCAAGGGCCCCCTATTTAGCCTACATAGTCCAAGTGCCCGCTAGGTAACCTAGATTGTCCAAGTGCGCGTTCCGCAACCTAGATAGTCCAAGTGCCCTTTAGGGTATCTAGATAGTCCAAGGGCCCGCTAGTAAACCTATATAGTCCATGGGCCCGCTAGTTAACCTTCATAGGAAAGTGTCCGCTACTTAACGTATATATTCCAAGTGCTCGCTAATTAACCTACATAATCTAAGTGCCCGTTAGCTAACCTAGATTGTCCAAGGGCACACTAGTTGACCTACATAGTCCAAGTGCCAGCTAGGTAACCTAGATAGTACAAGTGCCCGCTAGAGAACCTAGATAGTCCAAGTGCCTGTTAGCTAACCTAGATAATCCAAGTGGCAGCTAGGTAACATACATAGTCCAAGTGCCCGTTCGTTAACCTAGATAATCCAAGTGCCCACTAGGTAACCTAGACCGTCCAAGTGCCCGCTAGTTAACCTACATATTCCAAGTGCCCGATAGGGAACCTACATAATCCAAGTGCCCGCTAGTCAACCTACATAGTCCAAGTGCCCGTTAGTTAACCTAGATAGTCAAAGTGCCTGCTAGGTAACCTAGATAGTCCAAGTGCCCACTAGGGAAACTACAAAGTCCAAGTGCCCGCTAGTTAACCTAGATAGTCCAAGTGCCTGCTAGTAAACCTACATAATCCATGGGCCCGCTAGTTAACCTACATAGTGCAAGGGCCCGCTAGTCAACCTACATTGTCCAAGGGCCCGCTAGTTAACCTAGATAGTCCCAGTGCACGCTAGTTAACCTACATAGTCCAACAGCCCGCAAGGTAACCTACATACTCCAAGAACCCGCTATAACGTAGATAGTACAAGTGCCAGCTAGGTAACCTAGATAGTTCTTGTGCCCGTTACCTAACCTAGATAGTCCAATTGCCCGATATGCAACATACATAGTACTAGTGCCCGTTCGTTAACGTAGAAGTCCAAGTGCCCGCTAGGTAACCTAGACTCTCCATGTGCCCGCTAGGTTACCTACATAGTCCAAACGCCCGTTCGGTAACCTAGATAGTGCAAGTGCCCGGTAGTTAACCTACATAGTCCAAGTGCCCGCTAGGTAACCTAGATAGTCCAAGGCCCGCTAGTTAACCTACATAGTCCAAGTGCCCGGTAGTTAACTTACATAGTTCAAGTGTCCTTAGGGAACATACAGTGTCCAAGTGCCCGCCAGGGAACCGACATAGTCCAAGTGCCCGCTAGGCAATCTACATAGTCCAAGGGCCCGCTAGTTAATGTAGATAGTCCAAGTGCCGCTAGTTAATCTACATAGTCCAAGGGCCCGCTAGTTAACCTACACAGTACAAGTGCCCGCTAGGGAACCTAGATAGTCCAAGTGCCCCCTCTGGAACCTACATAGTCCAAGTGACTGCTAGGGAACCTACATAGTCCAAGTGCCCGCTAGGGAATCTACATAATCCATGGGCCCGCTAGTTAATGTAGATAGTCCAAGTGCCGCTAGTTAATCTACATAGTCCAAGGGCCCGATAGTTAACCTACATAGTCCAAGGGCCCGTTAGTTAACCTAGATAGTCCAAATGCCCGCTAGTTAACCTACATAGTCCATGTGCCCGCGAGGTAACCTAGACATTTCAAGTGACCACTAGGTTACCTACATAGTCCAAGTGCCCGTTCGTTAACCTACATAGTCCAAGTGCCCGCTAGTAACCAATAACGTCCAAATGCCCGCTAGGGGCCCTAATAGTCCAAATGTCCGCTAGTTAACCTAGATAGTCCAAGTGCCCACTAGTTAACCTAGATAGACCAAGTGCCCGCTAGGGAACCTATCTAGTCCAAGTACCCGCTAGGAAACGTACATAGTCTAAGTGCCCGCTAGGTAACGTAGATAGTCCAAGGGCCTGCTAGGGAACATACTTAGTCCACGTGCCTCCTAGGTAACCTAGATAGTCCAAGTGCCCACTAGTTAACCTACATAGTCCAGGTTCCCCGTAGGTAACCTAGATAGTCCAAGGGCCCGCTAGGTAACCTACATTGTCCTAGTGCCCCCTAGTTAACCTACATTCTCCAAGTGCCCGATAGGGAACCTACATGGTCCAAATGCCCGCTAGTTAGCCTACATAGTCCAAGTGCCCGCTAGGGAACCTACATAGTCCAAGTGCCCGTTAGTTAACCTAGATAGTCCAAGTGCCCGCTAGGTAACCTAGATAGTCCAACAGCCCGGTACGTAACCTACATACTCCAAGTACACGCTAGGTAATGTAGATAGTTCAAGTGCCTGCTAGGTAACCTAGATAGTCCAAGTGCCCGCTAGGTAACCTACAAAGTCTAATTGCCCGCTAAGTAATCTATATAGTCCAAATAACTGCTAGGGAGCTTACATAGTCCAAATGCCCACCAGGTAACCTAGATAGTCTATGGGGCCCTCTAGATAACCTACATAATCCTAGTGCCCCCTAGTTAACCTACATTTTCCTAGTGCCCAATAGGGAACCTACATAGTCCAAGTGCCCGCTAGGTAACCTACATAGTCCAAATGCCCTCTATTTAACCTACATAGTCCAAGTGCCTGATAGGGAACCTACATAATCCAAGTGCCCGCTAGTTAACCTACATATTCCAAGTGCCCGCTAGGTAACCTAGATAATCCTAGTGCCCGCTAGGGAACCTTCATAGTCCTAGTGCCAGCTAGGTAACCTAGATAGTCCAAGTGCCCGCGAGTTAACCTAGATAGTCCTAGTGCCCGTTAGTTAACCTAGAGTGTCCAAGTGCCCACTAGGGGACGTACTTAGTCCAAGTGCCCGTTAGTTAACCTAGATAGTCCAAGTGCCCGCTAGTTAACATTGATCATCCAAGTGCCCGCTAGTTAACCTACATAGTCCAAGGGCCCGCTAGATAACCTACGTAGTCCAAGGTCCGCTAGTTAACCTAGATAGTCCAAGTGCTCGCTTGTTAACTTACATAGTACAAGAGCCCGCTAGTTGAACTAGATAGTCCAAGTGCCCTCTAGTTAACCTAGATAATCCAAGTGCCCGCTAGGTAACCTAATTAGTCCAAATGTCCGATAGGGATCCAACATAGTCCAAGTGCCCGCTAGGTAACCTACATAGTCCAAGGGCCCGCTAGGTAACCTAGATAGTCCAAGTGCCCGCTAGGTAACTTAGAGTCCAAGTGCTCGCTAGTTAACCTACATAGTCCAAGTGCCCGCTATGTAACCTAGATAATCAAAGTGCCCTTTAGGTAACCTAGATAGTCCAAGTGCCGGCTAGGTAACTTACATTGTCCAATTTTCTGCTAGGGAACCTAGATACTCAAAGTGCCCGTTACCTAACCTAGATAGTCCAAGTGCCCGCTAAGCAACCTACATAGTGCAAGTGCCCTTTCGTTAACCTAGAAGTCCAAGTGCCCGCTAGGTAACCGAGACAGTCCAAGTGCCCGCTACGTTACCAGCATATTCCAATTGCCTGTTTGTTAACCTAGATAGTCCAAGTGCCCGCTAGCTAACCTATATAGTCCAAGTGCCCGCTAGGTAACCTAGATAGTCCAAGGGCCCGCTAGTTAACCTACATAGTCCAAGGGCTCACTTGTTAATTTTGATAGTCCAAGTGCCCGCTAGGAAACGTACATAGTCCAAGTGCCCGCTAGGTAATGTACATAGTCCAAGTGCCCGCTAGGTAACGTAGATAGTCCAAGTGCCCGTTAGGGAACGTACATAGTCCAAGTGCCCGCTAGGTAACCTAGATAGTCCAAGTGCCCGTTAGTTAAGCTAGATAGTCCCAGTGACCGCTAGGTAACCTAGATAGTCCAACAGCCCGGTAGGTAACCTATATACTCCAAGTACCCGCTAGGTAACGTAGATAGTTCAAGTGCCACCTAGGTAACCTGGATAGTCCAAGTGCCCACTAGGTAACCTACAAAATCTAAGTGCCCGCTAGGTAATCTATATAGTCCAAATGCCCGCTAGGGAGCCTACACAGTCCAAATGCCCGCTAGGTAACTTAGATAGTCCAAGGGCCCGCTAGGTAACCTACATAGTCCTAGTGCCCCCTAGTTAACTTACATTCTCATAGTGCCCGATAGGGAACCTACATAGACCAAGTGCCCGCTTGGTAACTTACATAGTCCAAATGCCCGCTAGTTAACCTACATAGTCCAAGTGCCCCATAGGGAACCTAGACAGTTCAAGTGCCCGCTAGGTTACCTGCATATTCCAAGTGCCCGATCGTTAACCTACATAGTCCAAGTGCCCGCTAGGTAACCAATATAGTCCAAATGCCCGCTAGGGGCCCTAATAGTCCAAATGCCCGCTAGTTAACCTAGATAGTCCAAGTGCCCCCTAGTTACCCTAGATAGACCAAGTGCCCGCTAGGGAACCTATCTAGTCCAAGTACCCGCTAGGAAACGTACACAGTCCAAGTGCCCGCTAGGTAATGTACATAGTCCAAGTGCACGCTAGGTAACGTAGATAGTCCAAGTGCCCGCTAGGGAACGTACATAGTCCAAGTGCCCGCTAGGTAACCTAGATAGTCCAAGTGCCCGCTAGTTAACCTACATAGTCCAAGTGCCTGCTAGGTAACCTAGATAGTCCAAGTGCCCACTAGTTAATCTATATAGTCCAGGTTCCCCATAAGTAACCTAGATAGTCCAAGGGTCTGCTAGGTAACCTACATTGTCCTAGTGCCCCCTAGTTAACCTACATTCTCCAAGTGCCCGATAGGGAACCTACATAGTCCAAGTGCCCACTAGGTAACCTACATAGTCCAAGTGCCCGATAGGGAACCTATATAATCAGTTGCCCGCTAGGGAACCTACATAGTCCAAGTGCCCGTTAGGTAACCTAGATAGTCCAAGTGCCCGCTAGGTAACCTACATAGTGCAAGTGTCCGATAGTTAACCTAAGTAGTCCAAGGGCCCATTAGTTAACATACAAAGTCCAAGTGCCCGGAAGTTAACTTACATAGTTCAAGTGTCCATAGGGAACATTCATAGTCCAAGTGTCCTCTAAGGAACTTACATAGTCCAAGTGCCCGCTAGGGAACCTACGTAGTCCAAGTGCCCGCTAGGGAAACTACGTAGTCCAAGTGCCCGCTAGGTAACCTAGATAGTCCAAGAGCCCGGTAGGTAACCTACATACTCCAAGTACCAGCTAGGTAACGTAGATAGTTCAAGTGCCACCTAGGTAACCTAGATTGTCCAAGTGCCCGCTAGGTAACCTACAAAATCTAAGTGCCCGCTAGGTAATCTATATAGTCCAAAAGCCCTCTAGGGAGCCTACACAGTCCAAATGCCCGCTAGGTAATTAGATAGTCCAAGGGCCCGCTAGGTAACCTACATAGTCCTAGTGCCCCCTAGTTAACTTACATTCTCATAGTGCCCGATAGGGAACCTACATAGTCCAAGTGCCCGCTAGGTAACTTACATAGTCCAAATGCCCGCTAGTTAACCTACATAGACCAAGTGCCCCATAGGGAACCTAGACAGTCCAAGTGCCCGCTAAGTTACCTGCATATTCCAAGTGCCCAATCGTTAACCTACATAGTCCAAGTGCCCGCTAGGTAAACAATATAGTCCAAATGCCCGCTAGGGGCCCTAATAGTCCAAATGCCCGCTAGTTGACATAGATAGTCCAAGTGCCCCCTAGTTACCCTAGATAGACCAAGTGCCCGCTAGGGAACTTATGTAGTCCAAGTACCCGCTAGGAAACGTACACAGTCCAAGTGCCCACTAGGTAATGTACATAGTCCAAGTGCCCGCTAGGTAACGTAGATAGTCCAAGTGCCCGCTAGGGAACGTACATAGTCCAAGTGCCCGCTAGGTAACCTAGATAGTCCAAGTGCCCGCTAGTTAACCTACATAGTCCAAGTGCCTGCTAGGTAACCTAGATAGTCCAAGTGCCCACTAGTTAACCTATATAGTCCAGGTTCCCCCTAAGTAACCTAGATAGTCCAAGGGTCTGCTAGGTAACCTACATTGTCCTAGTGCCCCCTAGTTAACCTACATTCTCCAAGTGCCCGATAGGGAACCTACATAGTCCAAGTGCCCACTAGGTAACCTACATAGTCCAAGTGCCCGTTAGGTAACCTAGATAGTCCAAGTGCCCGCTAGGTAACCTACATAGTGCAAGTGTCCTCCAGTTAACCTAACTAGTCCAAGGGCCCGTTAGTTTACATACATAGTCCAAGTGCCCGGAAGTTAACTTACATAGTTCAAGTGTCCATAGGGAACATTCATAGTCCAAGTGTTCTAAGGAACCTACATAGTCCAAGTGCCAGCTAGGGAACCTACGTAGTCCAAGTGCCCGCTAGGTAACCTAGATAGTCCAACAGCCCGGTAGGTAACCTACATACTCCAAGTACCAGCTAGGTAACGTAGATAGTTAAAGTGCCACCTAGGTAACCTAGATAGTCCAAGTGCCCACTAAGTAACCTACAAAATCTAAGTGCCCGCTAGGTAATCTATATAGTCCAAATGCCCGCTAGGGAGCCTACACAGTCCAAATGCCCGCTAGGTAACTTAGATAGTCCAAGGGCCCGCTAGGTAACCTACATAGTCCTAGTGCCCCCTAGTTAACTTACATTCTCATAGTGCCCGATAGGGAACCTACATAGTCCAAGTGCCCGCTTGGTAACTTACATAGTCCAAATGCCCGCTAGTTAACCTAGATAGTCCAAGTGGCCCATAGGGATCCTAGACAGTCCAAGTGTCCGCTAGGTTACCTGCATATTCCTAGTGCCCGATCGTTAACCTACATAGTCCAAGTGCCCGCTAGGTAACCAATATAGTCCAAATGCCCGCTAGGGGCCCTAATAGTCCAAATGCCCGCTAGTTAACCTAGATAGTCCAAGTGCCCCCTAGTTACCCTAGATAGACCAAGTGCCCGCTAGGGAACATATCTAGTCCAAGTACCCGCTAGGAAACGTACATAGTCCAAGTGCCCGCTAGGTAATGTACATAGTCCAAGTGCCCGCTAGGTAACGTAGATAGTCCAAGTGCCCGCTAGGGAACGTACATAGTCCAAGTGCCCGCTAGGTAACCTACATAATCCAAGTGCCCGATAGGGAACCTATATAATCAGGTGCACGCTAGGGAACCTACATAGTCCAAGTGCCTGTTAGGTAACCTAGATAGTCCAAGTCGCGCTAGGTAACCTACATAGTGCAAGTGTCCGATAGTTAACCTAAGTAGTCCAAGGGCCCGTTAGTTAACATACATAGTCCAAGTGCCCGGAAGTTAACTTACATAGTTCAAGTGTCCATAGGGAACATTCATAGTCCAAGTGTCCTCTAAGGAACCTACGTAGTCCAAGTGCCCGCTAGGTAACCTAGATAGTCCAACAGCCCGGTAGGTAACCTACATACTCCAAGTACCAGCTAGGTAACGTAGATAGTTCAAGTGCCACCTAGGTAACCTAGATAGTCCAAGTGCCCACTAGGTAACCTACAAAATCTAAGTGCCCGCTAGGTAATCTATATAGTCCAAATGCCCGCTAGGGAGCCTACACAGTCCAAATGCCCGCTAGGTAACTTAGATAGTCCAAGGGCCCGCTAGGTAACCTACATAGTACTAGTGCCCCCTAGTTAACTTACATTCTCATAGTGCCCGATAGGGAACCTACATAGTCCAAGTGCCCGCTTAGTAACTTACATAGTCCAAATGCCCGCTAGTTAACCTACATAGTCCATGTGCCCCATAGGGAACCTAGACAGTCCAAGTGCCCGCTAGGTTACCTGCATATTCCAAGTACCCGATCGTTAACCTACATAGTCCAAGTGCCCGCTAGGTAACCAATATAGTCCAAATGCCCGCTAGGGGCCCTAAAAGTCCAAATGCCCGCTAGTTAACCTAGATAGTCCAAGTGCCCACTAGTTACCCTAGATAGACCAAGTGCCCGCTAGGGAACCTATCTAGTCCAAGTACCCGCTAGGAAACGTACATAGTCCAAGTGCCCGCTAGGTAACGTAGAGAGTCCAAGTGCCCGCTAGGGAACGTACATAGTCCAAGTGCCCGCTAGGTAACCTAGATAGTCCAAGTGCCCGCTAGTTAACCTACATAGTCCAAGTGCCTGCTAGGTAACCTAGATAGTACAAGTGCCCACTAGTTAACCTATATAGTCCAGGTTCCCCCTAAGTAACCTAGATAGTCCAAGGGTCTGCTAGGTAACGTACATTGTCCTAGTGCCCCCTAGTTAACCTACATTCTCCAAGTGCCCGATAGGGAACCTACATAGTCCAAGTGCCCACTAGGAAACCTACATAGTCCAAGTGCCCGATAGGGAACCTATATAATCAGGTGCACGCTAGGGAACCTACATAGTCCAAATGCCCGTTAGGTAACCTAGATAGTCCAAGTGCCCGCTAGGTAACCTAGATAGTCCAACAGCCCGGTAGGTAACCTACATACTCCAAGTACCAGCTAGGTAACGTAGATAGTTCAAGTGCCACCTAGGTAACCTAGATAGTCCAAGTGCCCGCTAGGTAACCTACAAAATCTAAGTGCCCGCTAGGTAATCTATATAGTCCAAATGCCCGCTAGGGAGCCTACACAGTCCAAAGGCCCGCTAGGTAACTTAGATAGTCCAAGGGCCCGCTAGGTAACCTACATAGTCCTAGTGCCCCCTAGTTAACTTACATTCTCATAGTGCCCGATAGGGAACCTACATAGTCCAAGTGCCCGCTAGGAAACTTACATAGTCCAAATGCCCGCTAGTTAACCTACATAGTCCAAGTGCCCCATAGGGAACCTAGACAGTCCAAGTGCCCGCTAGGTTACCTGCATATTCCAAGTGCCCGATCGTTAACCTACATAGTCCAAGTGCCCGCTAGGTAACCAATATAGTCCAAATGCCCGCTAGGGGCCCTAATCGTCCAAATGCCCGCTACATAACCTAGATAGTCCAAGTGCCCCCTAGCTACCCTAGATAGACCAAGTGCCCGCTAGGGAACCTATCTAGTCCAAGTACCCGCTAGGAAACGTACATAGTCCAAGTGCCCGCTATGTAATGTACATAGTCAAAGTGCCCGCTAGGTAACGTAGATAGTCCAAGTGCCCGTTAGGGAAGGTACATAGTCCAAGTGCCCGCTAGGTAACCTAGATAGTCCAAGTGCCCGTTAGTTAACCTAGATAGTCCCAGTGACCGCTAGGTAACCTAGATAGTCCAACAGCCCGGTAGGTAACCTATATACTCCAAGTACCCGCTAGGTAACATAGATAGTTCAAGTGCCACCTAGGTAACCTAGATAGTCCAAGTGCCCGTTAGGGAACGTACATAGTCCAAGTGCCCGCTAGGTAACCTAGATAGTCCAAGTGCCCGCTAGATAACCTACATAGTCCAAGTGCCTGCTAGGTAACATAGATAGTCTAAGTGCCCACTAGTTAACCTATATAGTCCAGGTTCCCCCTAAGTAACCTAGATAGTCCAAGGGTCTGCTAGGTAACCTACATTGTCCTAGTGCCCCCTAGTTAACCTACATTCTCCAAGTGCCCAATAGGGAACCTACATAGTCCAAGTGCCCACTAGGTAACCTACATAGTCCAAGTGCCCGTAAGGTAACCTAGATAGTCCAAGTGCCCGCTAGGTAACCTACATAGTGCAAGTGTCCGCTAGTTAACCTAAGTAGTCCAAGGGCCCGTTAGTTAACATACATAGTTCAAGTGCCCGGAAGTTAACTTACATAGTTCAAGTGTCCATAGGGAACATTCATAGTCCAAGTGTCCTCTAAGGAACCTACATAGTCCAAGTGCCCGCTAGGGAACCTTCGTAGTCCAAGTGCCCGCTAGGTAACCTAGATAGTCCAACAGCCCGGTAGGTAACCTACATACTCCAAGTACCAACTAGGTAACGTAGATAGTTCAAGTGCCACCTAGGTAACCTAGATAGTCCAAGTGCCCACTAGGTAACCTACAAAATCTAAGTGCCCGCTAGGTAATCTATATAGTCCAAATGCCCGCTAGGGAGCCTACACAGTCCAAATGCCCGTTGGTAACTTAGATAGTCCAAGGGCCCACTAGGTAACCTACATAGTCCTAGTGCCCCCTAGTTAACTTACATTCTCATAGTGCCCGATAGGGAACCTACATAGTCCAAGTGCCCGCTTGGTAACTTACATAGTCCAAATGCCCGCTAGTTAACCTACATAGTCCAAGTGCCCCATAGGGAACCTAGACAGTCCAAGTGCCCGCTAGGTTACCTGCATATTCCTAGTGCCCAATCGTTAACCTACATAGTCCAAGTGCCCGCTAGGTAACCAATATAGTCCAAATGCCCGCTAGGGGCCCTAATAGTCCAAATGCCCGCTAGTTAACCTAGATAGTCCAAGTGCCCCCTAGTTACCCTAGATAGACCAAGTGCCCGCTAGGGAACCTATCTAGTCCAAGTACCCGCTAGGAAACGTACATAGTCCAAGTGCCCGCCAAGTAATGTACATAGTCCAAGTGCCCGCTAGGTAACGCAGATAGTCCAAGTGCCCGCTAGGGAACGTACATAGTCCAAGTGCCCGCTAGGTAACCTAGATAGTCCAAGTGCCCGCTAGTTAACCTACATAGTCCAAGTGCCTGCTAGGTAACCTAGATAGTCCAAGTGCCCACTAGTTAACCTATATAGTCCAGGTTCCCCCTAAGTAACCTAGATAGTCCAAGGGTCTGCTAGGTTACCTACATTGTCCTAGTGCCCCCTAGTTAACCTACATTCTCCAAGTGCCCGATAGGGAACCTACATAGTTCAAGTGCCCACTAGGTAACCTACATAGTCCAAGTGCCCGATAGGGAACCTATATAATCAGGTGCACGCTAGGGAACCTACATAGTCCAAGTGCCCGTTAGGTAACCTAGATAGTCCAAGTGCCCGCTAGGTAACCTACATAGTGCAAGTGTCCGATAGTTAACCTAAGTAGTCCAAGGGCCCGTTAGTTAACATACATAGTCCAAGTGCCCGGAAGTTAACTTACATAGTTCAAGTGTCCATAGGGAACATTCATAGTCCAAGTGTCCTCTAAGGAACCTACGTAGTCCAAGTGCCCGCTAGGTAACCTAGATAGTCCAACAGCCCGGTAGGTAACCTACATACTCCAAGTACCAGCTAGGTAACGTAGATAGTTCAAGTGCCACCTAGGTAACCTAGATAGTCCAAGTGCCCACTAGGTAACCTACAAAATCTAAGTGCCCGCTAGGTAATCTATATAGTCCAAATGCCCGCTAGGGAGCCTACACAGTCCAAATGCCCGCTAGGTAACTTAGATAGTCCAAGGGCCCGCTAGGTAACCTACATAGTCCTAGTGCCCCCTAGTTAACTTACATTCTCATAGTGCCCGATAGGGAACCTACATAGTCCAAGTGCCCGCTTGGTAACTTACATAGTCCAAATGCCCGCTAGTTAACCTACATAGTCCAAGTGCCCCATAGGGAACCTAGACAGTCCAAGTGCACGCTAGGTTACCTGCATATTCCAAGTGCCCGATCGTTAACCTACATAGTCCAAGTGCCCGCTAGGTAACCAATATAGTCCAAATGCCCGCTAGGGGCCCTAATAGTCCAAATGCCCGCTAGTTAACCTAGATAGTCCAAGTGCCCCCTAGTTACCCTATATAGACCAAGTGCCCGCTAGGGAACCTATCTAGTCCAAGTACCCGCTAGGAAACGTACATAGTCCAAGTGCCCGCTAGGTAACGTAGAGAGTCCAAGTGCCCGCTAGGGAACGTACATAGTCCAAGTGCCCGCTAGGTAACCTAGATAGTCCAAGTGCCCGCTAGTTAACCTACATAGTCCAAGTGCCTGCTAGGTAACCTAGATAGTCCAAGTGCCCACTAGTTAACCTATATAGTCCAGGTTCCCCCTAAGTAACCTAGATAGTCCAAGGGTCTGCTAGGTAACGTACATTGTCCTAGTGCCCCCTTGTTAACCTACATTCTCCAAGTGCCCGATAGGGAACCTACATAGTCCAAGTGCCCACTAGGTAACCTACATAGTCCAAGTGCCCGATAGGGAACCTATATAATCAGGTGCACACTAGGGAACACACATAGTCCAAATGCCCGTTAGGTAACCTAGATAGTCCAAGTGCCCGCTACGTAACCACATAGTGCAAGTGTCCGATAGTTAACCTAAGTAGCCCAAGGGCCCGTTAGTTAACATACATAGTCCAAGTGCCCGGAAGTTAACTTACATAGTTCAAGTGTCCATAGGGAACATTCATAGTCCAAGTGTCCTCTAAGGAACTTACATAGTCCAAGTGCCCGCTAGGGAACCTACGTAGTCCAAGTGCCCGCTAGGGAACCTACGTAGTCCAAGTGCCTGCTAGGTAACCTAGATAGTCCAAGAGCCCGGTAGGTAACCTACATACTCCAAGTACCAGCTAGGTAACGTAGATAGTTCAAGTGCCACCTAGGTAACCTAGATAGTCCAAGTGCCCACTAGGTAACGTACAAAATCTAAGTGCCCGCTAGGTAATCTATATAGTCCAAATGCCCGCTAGGGAGCCTACACAGTCCAAATGCCCGCTAGGTAACTTAGATAGTCCAAGGGCCCGCTAGGTAACCTACATAGTCCTAGTGCCCCCTAGTTAACTTACATTCTCATAGTGCCCGATAGGGAACCTACATAGTCCAAGTGCCCGCTTGGTAACTTACATAGTCCAAATGCCCGCTAGTTAACCTACATAGTCCAAGTGCCCCATAGGGAACCTAGACAGTCCAAGTGCCCGCTAGGTTACCTGCATATTCCAAGTGCCCGATCGTTAACCTACATAGTCCAAGTGCCCGCTAGGTAACCAATATAGTCCAAATGCCCGCTAGGGGCCCTAATAGTCCAAATGCCCGCTAGTTAACCTAGATAGTCCAAGTGCCCCCTAGTTACCCTATATAGACCAAGTGCCCGCTAGGGAACCTATCTAGTCCAAGTACCCGCTAGGAAACGTACATAGTCCAAGTGCCCGCTAGGTAACGTAGAGAGTCCAAGTGCCCGCTAGGGAACGTACATAGTCCAAGTGCCCGCTAGGTAACCTAGATAGTCCAAGTGCCCGCTAGTTAACCTACATAGTCCAAGTGCCTGCTAGGTAACCTAGATAGTCCAAGTGCCCACTAGTTAACCTATATAGTCCAGGTTCCCCCTAAGTAACCTAGATAGTCCAAGGGTCTGCTAGGTAACGTACATTGTCCTAGTGCCCCCTAGTTAACCTACATTCTCCAAGTGCCCGATAGGGAACCTACATAGTCCAAGTGCCCACTAGGTAACCTACATAGTCCAAGTGCCCGATAGGGAACCTATATAATCAGGTGCACGCTAGGGAACCTACATAGTCCAAATGCCCGTTAGGTAACCTAGATAGTCCAAGTGCCCACTAGGTAACCACATAGTGCAAGTGTCCGATAGTTAACCTAAGTAGTCCAAGGGCCCGTTAGTTAACATACATAGTCCAAGTGCCCGGAAGTTAACTTACATAGTTCAAGTGTCCATAGGGAACATTCATAGTCCAAATGTCCTCTAAGGAACCTACGTAGTCCAAGTGCCCGCTAGGTAACCTAGATAGTCCAACAGCCCGGTAGGTAACCTACATACTCCAAGTACCAGCTAGGTCACGTAGATAGTTCAAGTGTCACCTAGGTAACCTAGATAGTCCAAGTGCCCGCTAGGTAACCTACAAAATCTAAGTGCCCGCTAGGTAATCTATATAGTCCAAATGCCCGCTAGGGAGCCTACACAGTCCAAAGGCCCGCTAGGTAACTTAGATAGTCCAAGGGCCC
This sequence comes from Tenrec ecaudatus, assembly GCF_050624435.1. Classification (NCBI taxonomy): domain Eukaryota; kingdom Metazoa; phylum Chordata; class Mammalia; order Afrosoricida; family Tenrecidae; genus Tenrec; species Tenrec ecaudatus. The sequence goes on along the minus strand of NC_134534.1, from coordinate 108,929,729 downwards.
GCTAGGTAACCTACATAGTCCTAGTGCCCCCTAGTTAACTTACATTCTCATAGTGCCCGATAGGGAACCTACATAGTCCAAGTGCCCGCTAGGAAACTTACATAGTCCAAATGCCCGCTAGTTAACCTACATAGTCCAAGTGCCCCATAGGGAACCTAGACAGTCCAAGTGCCCGCTAGGTTACCTGCATATTCCAAGTGCCCGATCGTTAACCTACATAGTCCAAGTGCCCGCTAGGTAACCAATATAGTCCAAATGCCCGCTAGGGGCCCTAATCGTCCAAATGCCCGCTACATAACCTAGATAGTCCAAGTGCCCCCTAGCTACCCTAGATAGACCAAGTGCCCGCTAGGGAACCTATCTAGTCCAAGTACCCGCTAGGAAACGTACATAGTCCAAGTGCCCGCTAGGTAATGTACATAGTCAAAGTGCCCGCTAGGTAACGTAGATAGTCCAAGTGCCCGTTAGGGAACGTACATAGTCCAAGTGCCCGCTAGGTAACCTAGATAGTCCAAGTGCCCGTTAGTTAACCTAGATAGTCGCAGTGACCGCTAGGTAACCTAGATAGTCCAACAGCCCGGTAGGTAACCTATATACTCCAAGTACCCGCTAGGTAACATAGATAGTTCAAGTGCCACCTAGGTAACCTACATAGTCCAAGTGCCCGTTAGGGAACGTACATAGTCCAAGTGCCCGCTAGGTAACCTAGATAGTCCAAGTGCCCGCTAGATAATCTACATAGTCCAAGTGCCTGCTAGGTAACCTAGATAGTCCAAGTGCCCACTAGTTAACCTATATAGTCCAGGTTCCCCCTAAGTAACCTAGATAGTCCAAGGGTCTGCTAGGTAACCTACATTGTCCTAGTGCCCCCTAGTTAACCTACATTCTCCAAGTGCCCGATAGGAACCTACATAGTCCAAGTGCCCACTAGGTAACCTACATAGTCCAAGTGCCCGTAAGGTAACCTAGATAGTCCAAGTGCCCGCTAGGTAACCTACATAGTGCAAGTGTCCGCTAGTTAACCTAAGTAGTCCAAGGGCCCGTTAGTTAACATACATAGTCCAAGTGCCCGGAAGTTAACTTACATAGTTCAAGTGTCCATAGGGAACATTCATAGTCCAAGTGTCCTCTAAGGAACCTACATAGTCCAAGTGCCCGCTAGGGAACCTACGTAGTCCAAGTGCCCGCTAGGTAACCTAGATAGTCCAACAGCCCGGTAGGTAACCTACATACTCCAAGTACCAGCTAGGTAACGTAGATAGTTCAAGTGCCACCTAGGTAACCTAGATAGTCCAAGTGCCCACTAGGTAACCTACAAAATCTAAGTGCCCGCTAGGTAATCTATATAGTCCAAATGCCCGCTAGGGAGCCTACACAGTCCAAATGCCCGCTAGGTAACTTAGATAGTCCAAGGGCCCACTAGGTAACCTACATAGTCCTAGTGCCCCCTAGTTAACTTACATTCTCATAGTGCCCGATAGGGAACCTACATAGTCCAAGTGCCCGCTTGGTAACTTACATAGTCCAAATGCCCGCTAGTTAACCTACATAGTCCAAGTGCCCCATAGGGAACCTAGACAGTCCAAGTGCCCGCTAGGTTACCTGCATATTCCTAGTGCCCGATCGTTAACCTACATAGTCCAAGTGCCCGCTAGGTAACCAATATAGTCCAAATGCCCGCTAGGGGCCCTAATAGTCCAAATGCCCGCTAGTTAACCTAGATAGTCCAAGTGCCCCCTAGTTACCCTAGATAGACAAAGTGCCCGCTAGGGAACCTATCTAGTCCAAGTACCCGCTAGGAAACGTACATAGTCCAAGTGCCCGCCAAGTAATGTACATAGTCCAAGTGCCCGCTAGGTAACGTAGATAGTCCAAGTGCCCGCTAGGGAACGTACATAGTCCAAGTGCCCGCTAGGTAACCTTGATAATCCAAGTGCCCGCTAGTTAACCTACATAGTCCAAGTGCCTGCTAGGTAACCTAGATAGTCCAAGTGCCCACTAGTTAACCTATATAGTCCAGGTTCCCCCTAAGTAACCTAGATAGTCCAAGGGTCTGCTAGGTTACCTACATTGTCCTAGTGCCCCCTAGTTAACCTACATTCTCCAAGTGCCCGATAGGGAACCTACATAGTTCAAGTGCCCACTAGGTAACCTACATAGTCCAAGTGCCCGATAGGGAACCTATATAATCAGGTGCACGCTAGGGAACCTACATAGTCCAAGTGCCCGTTAGGTAACCTAGATAGTCCAAGTGCCCGCTAGGTAACCTACATAGTGCAAGTGTCCGATAGTTAACCTAAGTAGTCCAAGGGCCCGTTAGTTAACATACATAGTCCAAGTGCCCGGAAGTTAACTTACATAGTTCAAGTGTCCATAGGGAACATTCATAATCCAAGTGTCCTCTAAGGAACCTACGTAGTCCAAGTGCCCGCTAGGTAACCTAGATAGTCCAACAGCCCGGTAGGTAACCTACATACTCCAAGTACCAGCTAGGTAACGTAGATAGTTCAAGTGCCACCTAGGTAACCTAGATAGTCCAAGTGCCCACTAGGTAACCTACAAAATCTAAGTGCCCGCTAGGTAATCTATATAGTCCAAATGCCCGCTAGGGAGCCTACACAGTCCAAATGCCCGCTAGGTAACTTAGATAGTCCAAGGGCCCGCTAGGTAACCTACATAGTCCTAGTGCCCCCTAGTTAACTTACATTCTCATAGTGCCCGATAGGGAACCTACATAGTCCAAGTGCCCGCTTGGTAACTTACATAGTCCAAATGCCCGCTAGTTAACCTACATAGTCCAAGTGCCCCATAGGGAACCTAGACAGTCCAAGTGCACGCTAGGTTACCTGCATATTCCAAGTGCCCGATCGTTAACCTACATAGTCCAAGTGCCCGCTAGGTAACCAATATAGTCCAAATGCCCGCTAGGGGCCCTAATAGTCCAAATGCCCGCTAGTTAACCTAGATAGTCCAAGTGCCCCCTAGTTACCCTATATAGACCAAGTGCCCGCTAGGGAACCTATCTAGTCCAAGTACCCGCTAGGAAACGTACATAGTCCAAGTGCCCGCTAGGTAACGTAGAGAGTCCAAGTGCCCGCTAGGGAACGTACATAGTCCAAGTGCCCGCTAGGTAACCTAGATAGTCCAAGTGCCCGCTAGTTAACCTACATAGTCCAAGTGCCTGCTAGGTAACCTAGATAGTCCAAGTGCCCACTAGTTAACCTATATAGTCCAGGTTCCCCCTAAGTAACCTAGATAGTACAAGGGTCTGCTAGGTAACGTACATTGTCCTAGTGCCCCCTTGTTAACCTACATTCTCCAAGTGCCCGATAGGGAACCTACATAGTCCAAGTGCCCACTAGGTAACCTACATAGTCCAAGTGCCCGATAGGGAACCTATATAATCAGGTGCACGCTAGGGAACCCACATAGTCCAAATGCCCGTTAGGTAACCTAGATAGTCCAAGTGCCCGCTAGGTAACCACATAGTGCAAGTGTCCGATAGTTAACCTAAGTAGCCCAAGGGCCCGTTAGTTAACATACATAGTCCAAGTGCCCGGAAGTTAACTTACATAGTTCAAGTGTCCATAGGGAACATTCATAGTCCAAGTGTCCTCTAAGGAACTTACATAGTCCAAGTGCCCGCTAGGGAACCTACGTAGTCCAAGTGCCCGCTAGGGAACCTACGTAGTCCAAGTGCCTGCTAGGTAACCTAGATAGTCCAAGAGCCCGGTAGGTAACCTACATACTCCAAGTACCAGCTAGGTAACGTAGATAGTTCAAGTGCCACCTAGGTAACCTAGATAGTCCAAGTGCCCACTAGGTAACCTACAAAATCTAAGTGCCCGCTAGGTAATCTATATAGTCCAAATGCCCGCTAGGGAGCCTACACAGTCCAAATGCCCGCTAGGTAACTTAGATAGTCCAAGGGCCCGCTAGGTAACCTACATAGTCCTAGTGCCCCCTAGTTAACTTACATTCTCATAGTGCCCGATAGGGAACCTACATAGTCCAAGTGCCCGCTTGGTAACTTACATAGTCCAAATGCCCGCTAGTTAACCTACATAGTCCAAGTGCCCCATAGGGAACCTAGATAGTCCAAGTGCCCACTAGTTAACCTATATAGTCCAGGTTCCCCCTAAGTAACCTAGATAGTCCAAGGGTCTGCTAGGTTACCTACATTGTCCTAGTGCCCCCTAGTTAACCTACATTCTCCAAGTGCCCGATAGGGAACCTACATAGTTCAAGTGCCCACTAGGTCACCTACATAGTCCAAGTGCCCGATAGGGAACCTATATAATCAGGTGCACGCTAGGGAACCTACATAGTCCAAATGCCCGTTAGGTAACCTAGATAGTCCAAGTGCCCGCTAGGTAACCTACATAGTGCAAGTGTCCGATAGTTAACCTAAGTAGTCCAAGGGCCCGTTAGTTAACATACATAGTCCAAGTGCCCGGAAGTTAACTTACATAGTTCAAGTGTCCATAGGGAACATTCATAATCCAAGTGTCCTCTAAGGAACCTACGTAGTCCAAGTGCCCGCTAGGTAACCTAGATAGTCCAACAGCCCGGTAGGTAACCTACATACTCCAAGTACCAGCTAGGTAACGTAGATAGTTCAAGTGCCACCTAGGTAACCTAGATAGTCCAAGTGCCCACTAGGTAACCTACAAAATCTAAGTGCCCGCTAGGTAATCTATATAGTCCAAATGCCCGCTAGGGAGCCTACACAGTCCAAATGCCCGCTAGGTAACTTAGATAGTCCAAGGGCCCGCTAGGTAACCTACATAGTCCTAGTGCCCCCTAGTTAACTTACATTCTCATAGTGCCCGATAGGGAACCTACATAGTCCAAGTGCCCGCTTGGTAACTTACATAGTCCAAATGCCCGCTAGTTAACCTACATAGTCCAAGTGCCCCATAGGGAACCTAGACAGTCCAAGTGCACGCTAGGTTACCTGGATATTCCAAGTGCCCGATCGTTAACCTACATAGTCCAAGTGCCCGCTAGGTAACCAATATAGTCCAAATGCCCGCTAGGGGCCCTAATAGTCCAAATGCCCGCTAGTTAACCTAGATAGTCCAAGTGCCCCCTAGTTACCCTATATAGACCAAGTGCCCGCTAGGGAACCTATCTAGTCCAAGTACCCGCTAGGAAACGTACATAGTCCAAGTGCCCGCTAGGTAACGTAGAGAGTCCAAGTGCCCGCTAGGGAACGTACATAGTCCAAGTGCCCGCTAGGTAACCTAGATAGTCCAAGTGCCCGCTAGTTAACCTACATAGTCCAAGTGCCTGCTAGGTAACCTAGATAGTCCAAGTGCCCACTAGTTAACCTATATAGTCCAGGTTCCCCCTAAGTAACCTAGATAGTACAAGGGTCTGCTAGGTAACGTACATTGTCCTAGTGCCCCCTTGTTAACCTACATTCTCCAAGTGCCCGATAGGGAACCTACATAGTCCAAGTGCCCACTAGGTAACCTACATAGTCCAAGTGCCCGATAGGGAACCTATATAATCAGGTGCACGCTAGGGAACCCACATAGTCCAAATGCCCGTTAGGTAACCTAGATAGTCCAAGTGCCCGCTAGGTAACCACATAGTGCAAGTGTCCGATAGTTAACCTAAGTAGCCCAAGGGCCCGTTAGTTAACATACATAGTCCAAGTGCCCGGAAGTTAACTTACATAGTTCAAGTGTCCATAGGGAACATTCATAGTCCAAGTGTCCTCTAAGGAACTTACATAGTCCAAGTGCCCGCTAGGGAACCTACGTAGTCCAAGTGCCCGCTAGGGAACCTACGTAGTCCAAGTGCCTGCTAGGTAACCTAGATAGTCCAAGAGCCCGGTAGGTAACCTACATACTCCAAGTACCAGCTAGGTAACGTAGATAGTTCAAGTGCCACCTAGGTAACCTAGATAGTCCAAGTGCCCACTAGGTAACCTACAAAATCTAAGTGCCCGCTAGGTAATCTATATAGTCCAAATGCCCGCTAGGGAGCCTACACAGTCCAAATGCCCGCTAGGTAACTTAGATAGTCCAAGGGCCCGCTAGGTAACCTACATAGTCCTAGTGCCCCCTAGTTAACTTACATTCTCATAGTGCCCGATAGGGAACCTACATAGTCCAAGTGCCCGCTTGGTAACTTACATAGTCCAAATGCCCGCTAGTTAACCTACATAGTCCAAGTGCCCCATAGGGAACCTAGACAGTCCAAGTGCCCGCTAGGTTACCTGCATATTCCAAGTGCCCGATCGTTAACCTACATAGTCCAAGTGCCCGCTAGGTACCCAATATAGTCCAAATGCCCGCTAGGGGCCCTAATAGTCCAAATGCCCGCTAGTTAACCTAGATAGTCCAAGTGCCCCCTAGTTACCCTATATAGACAAAGTGCCCGCTAGGGAACCTATCTAGTCCAAGTACCCGCTAGGAAACGTACATAGTCCAAGTGCCCGCTAGGTAACGTAGAGAGTCCAAGTGCCCGCTAGGGAACGTACATAGTCCAAGTGCCCGCTAGGTAACCTAGATAGTCCAAGTGCCCGCTAGTTAACCTACATAGTCCAAGTGCCTGCTAGGTAACCTAGATAGTCCAAGTGCCCACTAGTTAACCTATATAGTCCAGGTTCCCCCTAAGTAACCTAGATAGTCCAAGGGTCTGCTAGGTAACGTACATTGTCCTAGTGCCCCCTTGTTAACCTACATTCTCCAAGTGCCCGATAGGGAACCTACATAGTCCAAGTGCCCACTAGGTAACCTACATAGTCCAAGTGCCCGATAGGGAACCTATATAATCAGGTGCACGCTAGGGAACCTACATAGTCCAAATGCCCGTTAGGTAACCAAGATAGTCCAAGTGCTCGCTAGGTAACCACATAGTGCAAGTGTCCGATAGTTAACCTAAGTAGCCCAAGGGCCCGTTAGTTAACATACATAGTCCAAGTGCCCGGAAGTTAACTTACATAGTTCAAGTGTCCATAGGGAACATTCATAGTCCAAGTGTCCTCTAAGAAACCTACGTAGTCCAAGTGCCCGCTAGGTAACCTAGATAGTCCAACAGCCCGGTAGGTAACCAACATACTCCAAGTACCAGCTAGGTAACGTAGATAGTTCAAGTGCCACCTAGGTAACCTAGATAGTCCAAGTGCCCGCTAGGTAACCTACAAAATCTAAGTGCCCGCTAGGTAATCTATATAGTCCAAATGCCCGCTAGGGAGCCTACACAGTCCAAATGCCCGCTAGGTAACTTAGATAGTCCAAGGGCCCACTAGGTAACCTATATAGTCCAGGTTCCCCCTAAGTAACCTAGATAGTCCAAGGGTCTGCTAGGTAACCTACATTGTCCTAGTGCCCCCTAGTTAACCTACATTCTCCAAGTGCCCAATAGGGAACCTACATAGTCCAAGTGCCCACTAGGTAACCTACATAGTCCAAGTGCCCGTAAGGTAACCTACATAGTCCAAGTGCCCGCTAGGTAACCTACATAGTGCAAGTGTCCGCTAGTTAACCTAAGTAGTCCAAGGGCCCGTTAGTTAACATACATAGTCCAAGTGCCCGGAAGTTAACTTACATAGTTCAAGTATCCATAGGGAACATTCATAGTCCAAGTGTCCTCTAAGGAACCTACATAGTCCAAGTGCCCGCTAGGGAACCTACGTAGTCCTAGTGCCCGCTAGGTAACCTAGATAGTCCAACAGCCCGGTAGGTAACCTACATACTCCAAGTACCAACTAGGTAACGTAGATAGTTCAAGTGCCACCTAGGTAACCTAGATAGTCCAAGTGCCCACTTGGTAACCTACAAAATCTAAGTGCCCTCTCGGTAATCTATATAGTCCAAATGCCCGCTAGGGAGCCTACACAGTCCAAATGCCCGCTAGGTAACTTAGATAGTCCAAGGGCCCGCTAGGTAACCTACATAGTCCTAGTGCCCCCTAGTTAACTTACATTCTCATAGTCCCCGATAGGGAACCTACATAGTCCAAGTGCCCGCTTGGTAACTTACATAGTCCAAATGCCCGCTAGTTAACCTACATACTCCAAGTGCCCCATAGGGAACCTAGACAGTCCAAGTGCCCGCTAGGTTACCTGCATATTCCTAGTGCCCGATCGTTAACCTACATAGTCCAAGTGCCCGCTAGGTAACCAATATAGTCCAAATGCCCGCTAGGGGCCCTAATAGTCCAAATGCCCGCTAGTTAACCTAGATAGTCCAAGTGCCCCCTAGTTACCCTAGATAGACCAAGTGCCCGCTCGGGAACCTATCTAGTCCAAGTACCCGCTAGGAAACGTACATAGTCCAAGTGCCCGCTAGGTAATGTACATAGTCCAAGTGCCCGCTAGGTAACGTAGATAGTCCAAGTGCCCGCTAGGGAACGTACATAGTCCAAGTGCCCGCTAGGTAACCTAGATAGTCCAAGTGCCCGCTAGTTAACCTACATAGTCCAAGTGCCTGCTAGGTAACCTAGATAGTCCAAGTGCCCACTAGTTAACCTATATAGTCCAGGTTCCCCCCAAGTAACCTAGATAGTCCAAGGGTCTGCTAGGTAACCTACATTGTCCTAGTGCCCCCTAGTTCACCTACATTCTCCAAGTGCCCGATAAGGAACCTACATAGTCCAAGTGCCCACTAGGTAACCTACATAGTCCAAGTGCCCGATAGGGAACCTATATAATCAGGTGCACGCTAGGGAACCTACATAGTCCAAGTGCCCGTTAGGTAACCTAGATAGTCCAAGTGCCCGCTAGGTAACCTACATAGTGCAAGTGTCCGATAGTTAACCTAAGTAGTCCAAGGGCCCGTTAGTTAACATACATAGTCCAAGTGCCCGGAAGTTAACTTACATAGTTCAAGTGTCCATAGGGAACATTCATAGTCCAAGTGTCCTCTAAGGAACCTACGTAGTCCAAGTGCCCGCTAGGTAACCTAGATAGTCCAACAGCCCTGTAGGTAACCTACATACTCCAAGTACCAGCTAGGTAACGTAGATAGTTCAAGTGCCACCTAGGTAACCTAGATAGTCCAAGTGCCCACTAGGTAACCTACAAAATCTAAGTGCCCGCTAGGTAATCTATATAGTCCAAATGCCGGCTAGGGAGCCTACACTGTCCTAATGCCCGCTAGGTAACTTAGATAGTCCAAGGGCCCGCTAGGTAACCTACATAGTCCTAGTGCCCCCTAGTTAACTTACATTCTCATAGTGCCCGATAGGGAACCTACATAGTCCAAGAGCCCGCTTGGTAACTTACATAGTCCAAATGCCCGCTAGTTAACCTACATAGTCCAAGTGCCCCATAGGGAACCTAGACAGTCCAAGTGCCCGCTAGGTTACCTGCATATTCCAAGTGCCCGATCGTTAACCTACATAGTCCAAGTGCCCGCTAGGTAACCAATATAGTCCAAATGCCCGCTAGGGGCCCTAATAGTCCAAATGCCCGCTAGTTAACCTAGATAGTCCAAGTGCCCCCTAGTTACCCTAGATAGACCAAGTGCCCGCTAGGGAACCTATCTAGTCCAAGTACCCGCTAGGAAACGTACATAGTCCAAGTGCCCGCTAGGTAACGTAGAGAGTCCAAGTGCCCGCTAGGGAACGTACATAGTCCAAGTGCCCGCTAGGTAACCTAGATAGTCCAAGTGCCCGCTAGTTAACCTACATAGTCCAAGTGCCTGCTAGGTAACCTAGATAGTCCAAGTGCCCACTAGTTAACCTATATAGTCCAGGTTCCCCCTAAGTAACCTAGATAGTCCAAGGGTCTGCTAGGTAACGTACATTGTCCTAGTGCCCCCTTGTTAACCTACATTCTCCAAGTGCCCTATAGGGAACCTACATAGTCCAAGTGCCCACTAGGTAACCTACATAGTCCAAGTGCCCGATAGGGAACCTATATAATCAGGTGCACGCTAGGGAACCTACATAGTCCAAATGCCCGTTAGGTAACCTAGATAGTCCAAGTGCCCGCTAGGTAACCACATAGTGCAAGTGTCCGATAGTTAACCTAAGTAGCCCAAGGGCCCGTTAGTTAACATACATAGTCCAAGTGCCCGGAAGTTAACTTACATAGTTCAAGTGTCCATAGGGAACATTCATAGTCCAAGTGTCCTCTAAGGAACCTACGTAGTCCAAGTGCCCGCTAGGGAACCTAGATAGTCCAACAGCCCGGTAGGTAACCAACATACTCCAAGTACCAGCTAGGTAACGTAGATAGTTCAAGTGCCACCTAGGTAACCTAGATAGTCCAAGTGCCCGCTAGGTAACCTACAAAATCTAAGTGCCCGCTAGGTAATCTATATAGTCCAAATGCCCGCTAGGGAGCCTACACAGTCCAAATGCCCGCTAGGTAACTTAGATAGTCCAAGGGCCCGCTAGGTAACCTACATAGTCCTAGTGCCCCCTAGTTAACTTACATTCTCATAGTGCCCGATAGGGAACCTACATAGTCCAAGTGCCCGCTAGGTAACTTACATAGTCCAAATGCCCGCTAGTTAACCTACATAGTCCAAGTGCCCCATAGGGAACCTAGACAGTCCAAGTGCCCGCTAGGTTACCTGGATATTCCAAGTGCCCGATCGTTAACCTACATCGTCCAAGTGCCCGCTAGGTAACCAATATAGTCCAAATGCCCGCTAGGGGCCCTAATCGTCCAAATGCCCGCTACATAACCTAGATAGTCCAAGTGCCCCCTAGCTACCCTAGATAGACCAAGTGCCCGCTAGGGAACCTATCTAGTCCAAGTACCCGCTAGGAAACGTACATAGTCCAAGTGCCCGCTAGGTAATGTACATAGTCCAAGTGCCCGCTAGGTAACGTAGATAGTCCAAGTGCCCGCTAGGGAACGTACATAGTCCAAGTGCCCGCTAGGTAACCTAGATAGTCCAAGTGCCCGCTAGTTAACCTACATAGTCCAAGTGCCTGCTAGGTAACCTAGATAGTCCAAGTGCCCACTAGTTAACCTATATAGTCCAGGTTCCCCCTAAGTAACCTAGATAGTCCAAGGGTCTGCTAGGTAACCTACATTGTCCTAGTGCCCCCTAGTTAACCTACATTATCCAAGTGCCCGATAGGGAACCTACATAGTCCAAGTGCCCACTAGGTAACCTACATAGTCCAAGTGCCCGATAGGGAACCTATATAATCAGGTGCCGGCTAGGGAACCTACATAGTCCAAGTGCCCGTTAGGTAACCTAGATAGTCCAAGTGCCCGCTAGGTAACCTACATAGTGCAAGTGTCTGCTAGTTAACCTAAGTAGTCCAAGGGCCCGTTAGTTAACATACATAGTCCAAGTGCCTGGTAGTTAACTTACATAATTCAAGTGTCCATAGGGAACATTCATATTCCAAGTGCCCGCTAGGGAACCTACATAGTCCAAGTGCCCGCTAGGGAACCTACGTAGTCCAAGTGCCCGCTAGGGAATCTACATAGTCCAAGGGCCCGCTAGTTAATGTAGATAGTCCAAGTCCTGCTAGTTAATCTACATAGTCCAAGGGCCCGCTAGTTAACCTACATAGTCCAAATACCGGCTAGTTAACCTAGATCGTCCAAGTGTCCACTAGTTAACCTAAATAGTCAAAGTGCCCGCTAGTTAACTTAGATAATCCAAGTGCTCGCCAGTTAACCTAGATAGTCCAAGTGCCCCTTAGTTAACCTAGATAGACAAAGTGCCCGCTAGGGAACCTATCTAGTCCAAGTACCCGCTAGGAAACGTACATAGTCCAAGTGCCCGCTAGGTAACGTAGATACTCCAAGTGCCCGCTAGTTAACCTACATAGTCCAAGTGCCAGCTAGGTAACCTACAAAATCTAAGTGCCCGCTAGGTAATCTATATAGTCCAAAAGCCCGCTAGGGAGCCTACACAGTCCAAATGCCCGCTAGGTAACTTAGATAGTCCAAGGGCCCGCTAGGTAACCTACATAGTCCTAGTGCCCCCTAGTTAACTTACATTCTCATAGTGCCCGATAGGGAACCTACATAGTCCTAGTGCCCGCTAGGTAACTTACATAGTCCAAATGCCCGCTAGTTAACCTACATAGTCCAAGTGCCCCAAAGGGAACCTAGACAGTCCAAGTGCCCGCTAGGTTACCTGCATATTCCAAGTGCCCGATCGTTAACCTACATAGTCCAAGTGCCCGCTAGGTAAACAATATAGTCCAAATGCCCTCTAGGGGCCCTAATAGTCCAAATGCCCGCTAGTTGACCTAGATAGTCCAAGTGCCCCCTAGTTACCCTAGATAGACCAAGTGCCCGCTAGGGAACTTATCTAGTCCAAGGACCCGCTAGGAAATGTACATAGTCCAAGTGCCCGCTAGGTAATGTACATAGTCCAAGTGCCCGCTAGGTAACGTAGATAGTCCAAGTGCCCGCTAGGGAATGTACATAGTCCAAGTGCCCGCTAGGTAACCTAGATAGTCCAAGTGCCCGCTAGTTAACCTACATAGTCCAAGTGCCTGCTAGGTAACCTAGATAGTCCAAGTGCCCACTAGTTAACCTATATAGTCCAGGTTCCCCCTAAGTAACCTAGATAGTCCAAGGGTCTGCTAGGTAACCTACATTGTCCTAGTGCCCCCTAGTTAACCTACATTCTCCAAGTGCCCGATACGGAACCTACATAGTCCAAGTGCCCACTAGGTAACCTACATAGTCCAAGTGCCCGTTAGGTAACCTAGATAGTCCAAGTGCCCGCTAGGTAACCTACATAGTGCAAGTGTCCGCTAGTTAACCTAAGTAGTCCAAGGGCCCGTTAGTTAACATACATAGTCCAAGTGCCCGGAAGTTAACTTACATAGTTCAAGTGTCCATAGGGAACATTCATAGTCCAAGTGTCCTCTAAGGAACCTACATAGTCCAAGTGCCCGCTAGGGAACCTACGTAGTCCAAGTGCCCGCTAGGTAACCTAGATAGTCCAACAGCCCGGTAGGTAACCTACATACTCCAAGTACCAGCTAGGTAACGTAGATAGTTCAAGTGCCACCTAGGTAACCTAGATAGTCCAAGTGCCCGCTAGGTAACCTACAAAATCTAAGTGCCCGCTAGGTAATCTATATAGTCCAAATGCCCGCTAGGGAACCTACACAGTCCAAATGCCCGCTAGGTAACTTAGATAGTCCAAGGGCCCGCTAGGTAACCTACATAGTCCTAGTGCCCCCTAGTTAACTTACATTCTCATAGTGCCCGATAGGGAACCTACATAGTCCAAGTGCCCGCTAGGTAACTTACATAGTCCAAATGCCCGCTAGTTAACCTACATAGTCCAAGTGCCCCATAGGGAACCTAGACAGTCCAAGTGCCCGCTAGGTTACCTGGATATTCCAAGTGCCCGATCGTTAACCTACATCGTCCAAGTGCCCGCTAGGTAACCAATATAGTCCAAATGCCCGCTAGGGGCCCTAATCGTCCAAATGCCCGCTACATAACCTAGATAGTCCAAGTGCCCCCTAGCTACCCTAGATAGACCAAGTGCCCGCTAGGGAACCTATCTAGTCCAAGTACCCGCTAGGAAACGTACATAGTCCAAGTGCCCGCTAGGTAATGTACATAGTCCAAGTGCCCGCTAGGTAACGTAGATAGTCCAAGTGCCCGCTGGGGAACGTACATAGTCCAAGTGCCCGCTAGGTAACCTAGATAGTCCAAGTGCCCGCTAGTTAACCTACATAGTCCAAGTGCCTGCTAGGTAACCTAGATAGTCCAAGTGCCCACTAGTTAACCTATATAGTCCAGGTTCCCCCTAAGTAACCTAGATAGTCCAAGGGTCTGCTAGGTAACCTACATTGTCCTAGTGCCCCCTAGTTAACCTACATTATCCAAGTGCCCGATAGGGAACCTACATAGTCCAAGTGCCCACTAGGTAACCTACATAGTCCAAGTGCCCGATAGGGAACCTATATAATCAGGTGCCGGCTAGGGAACCTACATAGTCCAAGTGCCCGTTAGGTAACCTAGATAGTCCAAGTGCCCGCTAGGTAACCTACATAGTGCAAGTGTCTGCTAGTTAACCTAAGTAGTCCAAGGGCCCGTTAGTTAACATACATAGTCCAAGTGCCTGGTAGTTAACTTACATAATTCAAGTGTCCATAGGGAACATTCATATTCCAAGTGCCCGCTAGGGAACCTACATAGTCCAAGTGCCCGCTAGGGAACCTACGTAGTCCAAGTGCCCGCTAGGGAATCTACATAGTCCAAGGGCCCGCTAGTTAATGTAGATAGTCCAAGTCCTGCTAGTTAATCTACATAGTCCAAGGGCCCGCTAGTTAACCTACATAGTCCAAATACCGGCTAGTTAACCTAGATCGTCCAAGTGTCCACTAGTTAACCTAAATAGTCAAAGTGCCCGCTAGTTAACTTAGATAATCCAAGTGCTCGCCAGTTAACCTAGATAGTCCAAGTGCCCCTTAGTTAACCTAGATAGACAAAGTGCCCGCTAGGGAACCTATCTAGTCCAAGTACCCGCTAGGAAACGTACATAGTCCAAGTGCCCGCTAGGTAACGTAGATACTCCAAGTGCCCGCTAGTTAACCTACATAGTCCAAGTGCCAGCTAGGTAACCTACAAAATCTAAGTGCCCGCTAGGTAATCTATATAGTCCAAATGCCCGCTAGGGAGCCTACACAGTCCAAATGCCCGCTAGGTAACTTAGATAGTCCAAGGGCCCGCTAGGTAACCTACATAGTCCTAGTGCCCCCTAGTTAACTTACATTCTCATAGTGCCCGATAGGGAACCTACATAGTCCTAGTGCCCGCTAGGTAACTTACATAGTCCAAATGCCCGCTAGTTAACCTACATAGTCCAAGTGCCCCAAAGGGAACCTAGACAGTCCAAGTGCCCGCTAGGTTACCTGCATATTCCAAGTGCCCGATCGTTAACCTACATAGTCCAAGTGCCCGCTAGGTAAACAATATAGTCCAAATGCCCTCTAGGGGCCCTAATAGTCCAAATGCCCGCTAGTTGACCTAGATAGTCCAAGTGCCCCCTAGTTACCCTAGATAGACCAAGTGCCCGCTAGGGAACTTATCTAGTCCAAGGACCCGCTAGGAAATGTACATAGTCCAAGTGCCCGCTAGGTAATGTACATAGTCCAAGTGCCTGCTAGGTAACGTAGATAGTCCAAGTGCCCGCTAGGGAATGTACATAGTCCAAGTGCCCGCTAGGTAACCTAGATAGTCCAAGTGCCCGCTAGTTAACCTACATAGTCCAAGTGCCTGCTAGGTAACCTAGATAGTCCAAGTGCCCACTAGTTAACCTATATAGTCCAGGTTCCCCCTAAGTAACCTAGATAGTCCAAGGGTCTGCTAGGTAACCTACATTGTCCTAGTGCCCCCTAGTTAACCTACATTCTCCAAGTGCCCGATACGGAACCTACATAGTCCAAGTGCCCACTAGGTAACCTACATAGTCCAAGTGCCCGTTAGGTAACCTAGATAGTCCAAGTGCCCGCTAGGTAACCTACATAGTGCAAGTGTCCGCTAGTTAACCTAAGTAGTCCAAGGGCCCGTTAGTTAACATACATAGTCCAAGTGCCCGGAAGTTAACTTACATAGTTCAAGTGTCCATAGGGAACATTCATAGTCCAAGTGTCCTCTAAGGAACCTACATAGTCCAAGTGCCCGCTAGGGAACCTACGTAGTCCAAGTGCCCGCTAGGTAACCTAGATAGTCCAACAGCCCGGTAGGTAACCTACATACTCCAAGTACCAGCTAGGTAACGTAGATAGTTCAAGTGCCACCTAGGTAACCTAGATAGTCCAAGTGCCCACTAGTTAACCTACAAAATCTAAGTGCCCGCTAGGTAATCTATATAGTCCAAATGCCCGCTAGGGAGCCTACACAGTCCAAAGGCCCGCTAGGTAACTTAGATAGTCCAAGGGCCCGCTAGGTAACCTACATAGTCCTAGTGCCCCCTAGTTAACTTACATTCTCATAGTGCCCGATAGGGAACCTACATAGTCCAAGTGCCCGCTTGGTAACTTACATAGTCCAAATGCCCGCTAGTTAACCTACATAGTCCAAGTGCCCCATAGGGAACCTAGACAGTCCAAGTGCCCGCTAGGTTACCTGCATATTCCAAGTGCCCGATCGTTAACCTACATAGTCCAAGTGCCCGCTAGGTAACCAATATAGTCCAAATGCCCGCTAGGGGCCCTAATCGTCCAAATGCCCGCTACATAACCTAGATAGTCCAAGTGCCCCCTAGCTACCCTAGATAGACCAAGTGCCCGCTAGGGAACCTATCTAGTCCAAGTACCCGCTAGGAAACGTACATAGTCCAAGTGCCCGCTAGGTAATGTACATAGTCCAAGTGCCCGCTAGGTAACGTAGATAGTCCAAGTGCCCGCTAGGGAACGTACATAGTCCAAGTGCCCGCTAGGTAACCTAGATAGTCCAAGTGCCCGCTAGTTAACCTACATAGTCCAAGTGCCTGCTAGGTAACCTAGATAGTCCAAGTGCGCACTAGTTAACCTATATAGTCCAGGTTCCCCCTAAGTAACCTAGATAGTCCAAGGGTCTGCTAGGTAACCTACATTGTCCTAGTGCCCCCTAGTTAACCTACATTCTCCAAGTGCCCGATAGGGAACCTACATAGTCCAAGTGCCCACTGGGTAACCTACATAGTCCAAGTGCCCGCTAGGGAACCTACATAGTCCAAGTGCCCGTTAGGTAATCTAGATAGTCCAAGTGCCCGCTAGGTAACCTACATAGTGCAAGTGTCCGCTAGTTAACCTAAGTAGTCCAAGGGCCCGTTAGTTAACATACATAGTCCAAGTGCCTGGTAGTTAACTTACATAGTTCAAGTGTCCATAGGGAACATTCATATTCCAAGTGCCCGCTAGGGAATCTACATAGTCCAAGGGCCCGCTAGTTAATGTAGATAGTCCAAGTCCTGCTAGTTAATCTACATAGTCCAAGGGCCCGCTAGTTAACCTACATAGTCCAAATACCGGCTAGTTAACCTAGATCGTCCAAGTGTCCACTAGTTAACCTAAATAGTCAAAGTGCCCGCTAGGGAACCTACATAGTCCAAGTGCCTGCTAGGGAACCTACATAATCCCAGTGCCCGCTCTGGAACATACATAGTCCAAGTGCCCGCTAGGGAATCTACATCGTCCGAGGGCCCGCTAGTTAACCTAAATAGTCAAAGTGCCCGCTAGGGAACCTACATAGTCCAAGTGCCTGCTAGGGAACCTACATAATCCAAGTGACCACTCTGGAACATACATAGTCCAAGTGCCCGCTAGGGAATCTACATAGTCCAAGGGCCTCTAGTTAATGTAGATAGTCCAAGTGTTGCTAGTTAATCTACATAGTCCAAGGGCCCGCTAGTTAACCTACATAGTCCAAATACCCGCTAGTTAACCTAGATCGTCCAAGTGTCCGCTAGTTAACCTAAATAGTCCAAATGCCCGCTAGGGAACCTACATAGTCCAAGTGCCTGCTAGGGAACCTACATAATCCAAGTGCCCGCTCTGGAACATACATAGTCCAAGTGCTCGCTAGGTAACCTAGACAGTTCAAGTGACCACTAGGTTACCTACATAGTCCAAGTGCCCGCTAGTTATCCTAGAAAGTCCAAGTGCTCACTAGTTAACCTAGATAGTCCAAGTGCCCGCTAGTTAACCTAGATAGACCAAGTGCCCGCTAGGGAACCTACCTTGTCCAGGTGTCCCATAGGGAACCTACATAGTCCAAGTGCCCGCTAGTTAACATAGTCCAAGTACCCGCTCGGAAACGTACATAGTCCAAGTGCCCGCTAGTTAACGTACATAGTCCAAGTGCCCGCTAGGTAAGGTAAATAGTCCAAGTGCCCGCTAGGGAACGTACATAGTCCAAGTGCCCGCTACGTAACCTAGATAGTCCAAGTGCCCGCGAGTTAACCTAAATAGTCAATGGGCCCGCTAGTTAACCTACATAGTGCAAGAGCCCGCTAGCTAACCTAGATAATCCAAGTGCCCGCTAGATAATCTATATCGTCCAAGTGCAAGCTAGTTAACCTAGATCGTCCAAGTGCCCGCTAGTTAACCTACATAGTCCACGTGCCAGTTAGCTAACCTAGATAGTCCAAGAGCCCGCTAGTTGACCTACATAGTCCAAGTGCCCGCTAGGGAACCTTCATAGTCCAAGTGCCAGCTAGGTAACCTAGATTGTCCAAGTGCCCGCTAGTTACCTAGATAGTCCTAGTGCCCGTTAGTTAACAATGATCATCCAAGTGCCCTCTAGTTAACCTACATAGTCCAAGGGCCCGCTAGTTAACCTACGTAGTCCAAGTGACCGTTACCAAAACTAGGTAGTCCAAGTGGCCGCTAGGCAACCTACATAGTCCAAGAGCCCGTTCATTAAACTAGAAGTCCAAGTGCCCGCTAGGTAACCTAGACAGTCCAAGTGCCCTCTAGGTTACCTGCATATTCCAAGTGCCCGTTCGTTAACCTAGATAATCCAAGTGCCCACTAGGTAACCTACATAGTCCAAGTGCCCGCTAGGTAACCTCTATAGCCCAAGTGCCCGCTAGGTAACCCAGATCGTCCAAGGGCCCGCCAGTTAACCAATATAGTCCAAGGGCTCACTTGTTCACTTTGATATTTCAATGCCCGCTAGTTAACCTAGATCGTCCAACTGTCCGCTAGTTAACATAGATTGTCCATGTGCCCGCTAGTTAACCTACATAGTCCAAGGGCCCACTAGTTAACCTAGATAGTCCAAGTGTCCTCTAGTTAACCTACATAGTCCAAGGCCCGCTAGTTAACCTATATACCAAGTGCCCGTTACGTAACCTAGATATCCAAGGGCACGCTAGTTAACCTATATTGTCCAAGTGCCCGCTAGGCAACCTAGATAGTCCAAGTGCCCGCTAGGTAACCTACAAAATCTAAGTGCCCGCTAGGTAATCTATATAGTCCAAATGCCCGCTAGGGAGCCTACACAGTCCAAATGCCCGCTAGGTAACTTAGATAGTCCAAGGGCCCGCTAGGTAACCTACATAGTCCTAGTGCCCCCTAGTTAACTTACATTCTCATAGTGCCCGATAGGGAACCTACAGAGTCCAAGTGCCCGATAGGTAACTTACATAGTCCAAATGCCCGCTAGTTAAACTACATAGTCCAAGTGCCCCATAGGGAACCTAGACAGTCCAAGTGCCCGCTAGGTTACCTGCATATTCCAAGTGCCCGATCGTTAACCTACATAGTCCAAGTGCCCGCTAGGTAACCAATATAGTCCAAATGCCCGCTAGGGGCCCTAATAGTCCAAATGCCCGCTAGTTAACCTAGATAGTCCAAGTGCCCCCTAGTTACCCTAGATAGACCAAGTGCCCGCTAGGGAACCTATCTAGTCCAAGTACCCGCTAGGAAACGTACATAGTCCAAGTGCCCGCTAGGTAATGTACATAGTCCAAGTGCCCGCTAGGTAACGTAGATAGTCCAAGTGCCCACTAGGGAAAGTACATAGTCCAAGTGCCCGCTAGGTAACCTAGATAGTCCAAGTGCCCGCTAGTTAACCTACATAGTCCAAGTGCCTGCTAGGTAACCTAGATAGTCCAAGTGCCCACTAGTTAACCTATATAGTCCAGGTTCCCCCTAAGTAACCTAGATAGTCCAAGGGTCTGCTAGGTAACCTACATTGTCCTTGTGCCCCCTAGTTAACCTACATTCTCCAAGTGCCCGATAGGGAACCTACATAGTCCAAGTGCCCACTAGGTAACCTACATAGTCCAAGTGCCCGATAGGAAACCTATATAATCAGGTGCCAGCTAGGGAACCTACATAGTCCAAGTGCCCGTTAGGTAACCTAGATAGTCCGAGTGCCCGCTAGGTAACCTACATAGTGCAAGTGTCCGATAGTTAACCTAAGTAGTCCAAGGGCCCGTTAGTTAACATACATAGTCCAAGTGCCCGGAAGTTAACTTACATAGTTCAAGTGTCCATAGGGAACATTCATAGTCCAAGTGTCCTCTAAGGTTCCTACATAGTCCAAGTGCCCGCTAGGGAACCTACGTAGTCCAAGTCCCCGCTAGGTAACCTAGATAGTCCAACAGCCCGGTAGGTAACCTACATACTCCAAGTACCAGCTAGGTAACGTAGATTGTTCAAGTGCCACCTAGGTAACCTAGATAGTCCAAGTGCCCACTAGGTAACCTACAAAATCTAAGTGCCCGCTAGGTAATCTATATAGTCCAAATGCCCGCTAGGGAGCCTACACAGTCCAAATGCCCGCTAGATTACTTAGATAGTCCAAGGGCCCGCTAGGTAACCTACATAGTCCTAGTGCCCCCTGGTTAACTTACATTCTCATAGTGCCCGATAGGGAACCTACATAGTCCAAGTGCCCGCTAGGTAACTTACATAGTCCAAATGCCCGCTAGTTAACCTACATAGTCCAATTGACCCATAGGGAACCTAGACAGTCCAAGTGCCCGCTAGGTTACCTGCATATTCCAAGTGCCCGATCGTCAACCTACATAGTCCAAGTGCCCGCTAGGTAACCAATATAGTCCAAATGCCCGCTAGGGGCCCTAATAGTCCAAATGTCCGCTAGTTAACCTAGATAGTCCAAGTGCCCCCTAGTTACCCTAGATAGACCAAGTGCCCGCTAGGGAACCTATCTAGTCCAAGTACCCGCTAGGAAACGTACATAGTCCAAGTGCCCGCTAGGTAATGTACATAGTCCAAGTGCCCGCTAGGTAACGTAGATAGTCCAAGTGCCCGCTAGGGAACGTACATAGTCCAAGTGCCCGCTAGGTAACCTAGATAGTCCAGGTGCCCGCTAGTTAACCTACAAAGTCCAAGTGCCTGCTAGGTAACCTAGATAGTCCAAGTGCCCACTAGTTAACCTATATAGTCCAGGTTCCCCCTAAGTAACCTAGATAGTCCAAGGGTCTGCTAGGTAACCTACATTGTCCTAGTGCCCCCTAGTTAACCTACATTCTCCATGTGCCCGATAGGGAACCTACATAGTCCAAGTGCCCACTAGGTAACCTACATAGTCCAAGTGCCCGATAGGGAACCTATATAATCAGGTGCCCGCTAGGGAACCTACATAGTCCAAGTGCCCGTTAGGTAACCTAGATAGTCCAAGTGCCCGCTAGGTAACCAACATAGTGCAAGTGTCCGCTAGTTAACCTAAGTAGTCCAAGGGCCCGTTAGTTAACATACATAGTCCAAGTGCCTGGTAGTTAACTTACATAGTTCAAGTGTCCATAGGGAACATTCATATTCCAAGTGCCCGCTAGGGAACCTACATAATCCAAGTGCCCGCTCTGGAACATACATAGTCCAAGTGCCCGCTATGAATCTACATCGTCCAAGGCCCGCTAGTTAACGTAGATAATCCAAGTTCCGCTAGTTAATCTACATAGTCCAAGGGCCCGTTAGTTAACCTACATAGTCCAAATACCCGCTAGTTAACCTAGATTGTCCAAGGGCCCGCTAGTTAACCTACATCGTCCAAGTTCCCGCTAGTTAACCTAGATAGTCCAAGTGCCCGCTAGTTAACCTACATAATCCAAGTGCCCGCTAGGTAACCTAGACAGTTCAAGTGACCACTAGGTTACCTACATAGTCCAAGTGGCCACTAGTTATCCTAGAAAGTCCAAGTGCTCACTAGTTAACCTAGATAGTCCAAGTGCCCGCTAGTTAACCTACATAGACCAGGTGCCCGCTAGGGAACCTACCTAATCCAGGTGCCCCATAGGGAACCTACATAGTCCAAGTGCCCGCTAGTTAACATAGATAGTCCAATTACCCGCTCGGAAACGTACATAGTCCAAGTGCCCGCTAGTTAACGTACATAGTCCAAGTGCCCGCTAGGTAAGGTAGATAGTCCAAGTGCCCGCTAGGGAACGTACATAGTCCAATTGCCCGCTACGTAACCTAGATAGTCCAAGTGCCCGCTAGTTAACCTAAATAGTCAGTGGGCCCGCTAGTTAACCTACATAGTGCAAGAGCCCGCTAGCTACCCTAGATAATCCAAGTGCACGCCAGATAATCTATATCGTCCAAGTGCCCTCGAGTTAACCTAGATCGTCCAAGTGCCCGCTAGTTAACCTACATAGTCAATGGGCCAGCTAGTTAACCTACATAGTGCAAGAGCCCGCTAGTTAACCTAGATCGTCCAAGTGCCCGCTAGTTAACCTACATAGTCCATGTGCCAGTTAGCTAACCTAGATAGTCCAAGGGCCCGCTAGTTGACCTACATAGTCCAAGTGCCCGCTAGAGAACCTTCATAGTCCAAGTGCCAGCTAGGTAACCCAGATAGTCCAAGTGCCCGCTAGTTACCTAGATAGTCCTAGTGCCCTTTAGTTAACAATGATCATCCAAGTGCCCGCTAGTTAACCTAGATAGTCCAAGCGCCCTCTAGTTAACCTACATAGTCCAAGGGCCCCCTAGTTAACCTAGATATTCCAAGTCACCGCTACCTAACATAGGTAGTCCAAGTGCCCGCTCGGCAACATACATAGTCCAAGAGCCCGTTCGTTATCCTAGAATTCCAAGTGCCCGCTAGGTAACCTAGATAGTCCAAGGGCCCTCTAGGTTACCTGCATATTCCAAGTGCCCGTTCGTTAACCTAGATAATCCAAGTGCCCACTAGGTAACCTACATAGTCCAAGTGTCCGCTAGGTAACCTATATAGCCAAAGTGCCCGCTAGGTAACCCAGATCGTCCAAGGGCCCGCCAGTTAACCAATATAGTCCAAGGGCTCACTTGTTCACTTTGATATTTCAATGCCCGCTAGTTAACCTAGATCGTCCAACTGTCCGCTAGTTAACATAGATTGTCCATTTGCCCGCTAGTTAACCTACATAGTCCAAGGGCCCACTAGTTAACCCATATAGTCCAGGTTCCCCCTAAGTAACCTAGATAGTCCAAGGGTCTGCTAGGTAACCTACATTGTCCTAATGCCCCCTAGTTAACCTACATTCTCCAAGTGCCCGATAGGGAACCTACATAGTCCAAGTGCCCACTAGGTAACCTACATAGTCCAAGTGCCCGATAGGGAACCTATATAATCAGGTGCCCGCTAGGGTACCTACATAGTCCAAGTGCCCGTTAGGTAACCTAGATAGTCCAAGTGCCCGCTAGGTAACCTACATAGTGCAAGTGTCCGCTGGTTAACCTAAGTAGTCCAAGGGCCCGTTAGTTAACATACATAGTCCAAGTGCCTGGTAGTTAACTTACATAGTTCAAGTGTCCATAGGGAACATTCATAGTCCAAGTGCCCGCTAGGGAACCTACATAATCCAAGTGCACTCTAGGGAACCTACGTAGTCCAAGTGCCCGCTAGGGAATCTACATAGTCCAAGGGCCTGCTAGTTAATGTAGATAGTCCAAGTGCTGCTAGTTAATCTACATAGTCCAAGGGACCGCTAGTTAACCTACATAGTCCAAATACCGGCTAGTTAACCTAGATCGTCCAAGTGTCCGCTAGTTAACCTAAATAGTCAAAGTGCCCGCTCTGGAACATACATAGTCCAAGTGCCGCTAGTTAATCTACATAGTCCAAGGGCCCGTTAGTTAACCTACATAGTCCAAATACCCGCTAGTTAACCTAGATCGTCCAAGGGCCCGCTAGTTAACCTACATCGTCCAAGGTCCCGCTAGTTAACCTAGATAGTCCAAGTGCCCGTTAGTTACCCTACATAATCCAAGTGCCCGCTAGGTAACCTAGACAATTCAAGTGACCACTAGGTTACTTACATAGTCCAAGTGCCCGCTAGTTATCCTAGAAAGTCCAAGTGCTCACTAGTTAACCTAGATAATCCAAGTGCCCGCTAGTTAACCTAGATAGACCAAGTGCCCGCTAGGGAACCTACCTAGTCCAGGTGCCCCATAGGGAACCTACATAGTCCAAGTGCCCGCTAGTTAACATAGATAGTCCAAGTACCCGCTCGGAAGCGTACATAGTCCAAGTGCCCGCTAGTTAACGTACATAGTCCAAGTGCCCGCTAGGTAAGGTAGATAGTCCAAGTGCCCGCTAGGGAACGTACATAGTCCAATTGCCCGCTACGTAATCTAGATAGTCCAAGTGCCCGCTAGTTAACCTAATTAGTCAGTGGGCCCGCTAGTTAACCTACATAGTGCAAGAGCCCACTAGCTAACCTAGATAATCCAAGTGCCCGCCAGATAACCTATATCGTCCAAGTGCCCGCAAGTTAACCTAGATCGTCCAAGTGCCCGCTAGTTAACCTACATAGTCAATGGGCCAGCTAGTTAACCTACATAGTGCAAGAGCCCGCTAGTTAACCTAGATCGTGCAAGTGTCCGCTAGTAAACCTACATAGTCCACGTGCCAGTTAGCTAACCTAGATAGTCTAAGGGCCCGCTAGTTGACATACATAGTCTAAGTGCCCGCTAGAGAACCTTCATAGTCCAAGTGCCAGCTAGGTAACCCAGATAGTCCAAGGGCCCGCTAGTTACCTAGATAGTCCTAGTGCCCTTTAGTTAACAATGATCATCCAAGTGCCCGCTAGTTAACCTAGATAGTCCAAGCGTCCTCTAGTTAACCTACATAGTCCAAGGGCCCCCTAGTTAACCTAGATATTCCAAGTGACCGCTACCTAACATAGGTAGTCCAAATGCCCGCTAGGCAACCTACATAGTCCAAGAGCCCGTTCGTTATCCTAGAAGTCCAAGTGCCCGCTAGGTAACCTTGACAGTCCAAGTGCCCTCTAGGTTACCTGCATATTCCAAGTGCCCGTTCGTTAACCTAGATAATCCAAGTGCCCACTAGGTAACCTACATAGTCCAAGTGCCCGCTAGGTAACCTATATAGCCCAAGTGCCCGCTAGGTAACCCAGATCGTCCAAGGGCCCGCCAGTTAACCAATATAGTCCAAGGGCTCACTTGTTCACTTTGATATTTCAATGCCCGCTAATTAACCTAGATCGTCCAACTGTCCGCTAGTTAACATAGATTGTCCATGTGCCCGCTAGTTAACCTACATAGTCCAAGGGCCCACTCGTTAACCTAGATAGTCCAGGTTCCCCCTAAGTAACCTAGATAGTCCAAGGGTCCGCTAGGTAACCTACATTGTCCTAGTGCCCCCTAGTTAACCTACATTCTCCTAGTGCCCGATGGGGAACCTACATAGTCCAAGTGCCCACTAGGTAACCTACATAGTCCAAGTGCCCGCTAGGTAACCTACATAGTGCAAGTGTCCTGTAGTTAACCTAAGTAGTCCAAGGGCCCGTTAGTTAACATACATAGTCCAAGTGCCCGGTAGTTAACTTACATAGTTCAAGTGTCCATAGGGGACATTCATAGTCCAAGTGCCCACTAGGGTACCTACATAGTCCAAGTGCCCGCTAGGTAACCTAGATAGTCCAACAGCCCGGTAGGTAACCTACATACTCCAAGTACCCGCTAGGTAACGTAGATAGTTCAAGTGCCACCTAGGTAACCTAGATAGTCCAAGTGCCCGCTAGGTAACCTACAAAATCTAAGTGCCCGCTAGGTAATCTATATAGTCCAAATGCCCGCTAGGGAGCCTACACAGTCCAAATGCCCGCTAGGTAACTTAGATAGTCCAAGGGCCCACTAGGTAACCTACATAGTCCTAGTGCCCCCTGGTTAACCTACATTCTCAAAGTGCCCGATAGGGAACCTACATAGTCCAAGTGCCCGATAGGGAACCTAGACAGTCCAAGTGCCCGCTAGGTTACCTGCATATTCCAAGTGCCCGTTCATTAACCTACATAGTCCAAGTGCCCGCTAGGTAACCAATATAGTCCAAATGCCCGCTAGGGGCCCTAATAGTCCAAATGCCGCTAGTTAACCTAGATAGTCCAAGTGTTCGCTAGTTAACCTAGATAGTCCAAGTGCCCCCTAGTTAACCTAGATAGACCAAGTGCCCGCTAGGGAACCTATCTAGTCCAAGTACCCGCTAGGAAACGTACATAGTCAAAGTGCCCGCTAGGTAATATACATAGTCCAAGTGCCCGCTAGGTAACGTAGATATTCCAAGTGCCCGCTAGGGAACGTACATAGTCCAAGTGCCCGCTAGGTAACCTAGATAGTCCCAGTGCCTGCTAGTTAACCTACATAGTCCAAGTGCCTGCTAGGTAACCTAGATAGTCCAAGTGCCCACTAGTTAACCTATATAGTCCAGGTTCCCCCTAAGTAACCTAGATAGTCCAAGGGTCCACTAGGTAACCTACATTGTCCTAGTGCCCCCTAGTTAACCTACATTCTCCAAGTGCCTGATAGGGAACCTACATAGTCCAAGTGCCCACTAGGTAACCTACATAGTCCAAGTGCCCGATAGGGAACCTATATAATCAGGTGCCCGCTAGGGTACCTACATAGTCCAAGTGCCCGTTAGGTAACCTAGATAGTCCAAGTGCCCGCTAGGTAACCTACATAGTGCAAGTGTCCGCTGGTTAACCTAAGTAGTCCAAGGGCCCGTTAGTTAACATACATAGTCCAAGTGCCTGGTAGTTAACTTAAATAGTTCAAGTGTCCATAGGGAACATTCATAGTCCTAGTACCCGCTAGGGAACCTACATAGTCCAAGTGCCCGCTAGGGAACCTACGTAGTCCAAGTGCCCGCTAGGGAATCTACATAGTCCAAGGGCCCGCTAGTTAATGTAGAGAGTCCAAGTGCTGCTAGTTAATCTACATAGTCCAAGGGCCCGCTAGTTAACCTACATAGTCCAAATACCCGCTAGTTAACCTAGATCGTCCAAGTGTCCGCTAGTTAACCTAAATAGTCCAAGTGCCCGCTAGGGAACCTACATAGTCCAAGTGCCTGCTAGGGAACCAACATAATCCAAGTGACCACTCTGGAACATACATAGTCCAAGTGCCCGCTAGGGAATCTACATAGTCCAAGGGCCTGCTAGTTAATTTAGATAGTCCAAGTGTTGCTAGTTAATCTACATAGTCCAAGGGCCCGCTAGTTAACCTACATAGTCCAAATACCCGCTAGTTAACCTAGATCGTCCAAGTGTCCGCTAGTTAACCTAAATAGTCCAAGTGCCCGCTAGGGAACCTACATTGTCCAAGTGTCTGCTAGGGAACCTACATAATCCAAGTGCCCGCTCTGGAACATACATAGTCCAAGTGCCTGCTAGTTATCCTAGAAAGTCCAAGTGCTCACTAGTTAACCTAGATAGTCCAAGTGCCCGCTAGTTAACCTAGATAGACCAAGTGCCCGCTAGGGAACCTACCTAGTCCAGGTGTCCCATAGGGAACCTACATAGTCCAAGTGCCCGCTAGTTAACATAGATAGTCCAAGTACCCGCTCGGAAACGTACATAGTCCAAGTGCCCGCTAGTTAACATACATAGTCCAAGTGCCCGCTAGGTAAGGTAGATACTCCAAGTGCCCGCTAGGGAACGTACATAGTCCAAGTGCCCGCTACGTAACCTAGATAGTCCAAGTGCCCGCTAGTTAACCTAAATAGTCAATGGGCCCGCTAGTTAACCTACATAGTGCAAGAGCCCACTAGCTAACCTAGATAATCCAAGTGCCGCTAGATAACCTATATCGTCCAAGTGCCAGCTAGTTAACCTAGATCGTGCAAGTGTCCGCTAGTAAACCTACATAGTCCACGTGCCAGTTAGCTAACCTAGATAGTCTAAGGGCCCGCTAGTTGACATACATAGTCTAAGTGCCCGCTAGAGAACCTTCATAGTCCAAGTGCCAGCTAGGTAACCCAGATAGTCCAAGGGCCCGCTAGTTACCTAGATAGTCCTAGTGCCCTTTAGTTAACAATGATCATCCAAGTGCCCGCTAGTTAACCTAGATAGTCCAAGCGTCCTCTAGTTAACCTACATAGTCCAAGGGCCCCCTAGTTAACCTAGATATTCCAAGTGACCGCTACCTAACATAGGTAGTCCAAATGCCCGCTAGGCAACCTACATAGTCCAAGAGCCCGTTCGTTATCCTAGAAGTCCAAGTGCCCGCTAGGTAACCTTGACAGTCCAAGTGCCCTCTAGGTTACCTGCATATTCCAAGTGCCCGTTCGTTAACCTAGATAATCCAAGTGCCCACTAGGTAACCTACATAGTCCAAGTGCCCGCTAGGTAACCTATATAGCCCAAGTGCCCGCTAGGTAACCCAGATCGTCCAAGGGCCCGCCAGTTAACCAATATAGTCCAAGGGCTCACTTGTTCACTTTGATATTTCAATGCCCGCTAATTAACCTAGATCGTCCAACTGTCCGCTAGTTAACATAGATTGTCCATGTGCCCGCTAGTTAACCTACATAGTCCAAGGGCCCACTCGTTAACCTAGATAGTCCAGGTTCCCCCTAAGTAACCTAGATAGTCCAAGGGTCCGCTAGGTAACCTACATTGTCCTAGTGCCCCCTAGTTAACCTACATTCTCCTAGTGCCCGATGGGGAACCTACATAGTCCAAGTGCCCACTAGGTAACCTACATAGTCCAAGTGCCCGCTAGGTAACCTACATAGTGCAAGTGTCCTGTAGTTAACCTAAGTAGTCCAAGGGCCCGTTAGTTAACATACATAGTCCAAGTGCCCGGTAGTTAACTTACATAGTTCAAGTGTCCATAGGGGACATTCATAGTCCAAGTGCCCACTAGGGTACCTACATAGTCCAAGTGCCCGCTAGGTAACCTAGATAGTCCAACAGCCCGGTAGGTAACCTACATACTCCAAGTACCCGCTAGGTAACGTAGATAGTTCAAGTGCCACCTAGGTAACCTAGATAGTCCAAGTGCCCGCTAGGTAACCTACAAAATCTAAGTGCCCGCTAGGTAATCTATATAGTCCAAATGCCCGCTAGGGAGCCTACACAGTCCAAATGCCCGCTAGGTAACTTAGATAGTCCAAGGGCCCACTAGGTAACCTACATAGTCCTAGTGCCCCCTGGTTAACCTACATTCTCAAAGTGCCCGATAGGGAACCTACATAGTCCAAGTGCCCGATAGGGAACCTAGACAGTCCAAGTGCCCGCTAGGTTACCTGCATATTCCAAGTGCCCGTTCATTAACCTACATAGTCCAAGTGCCCGCTAGGTAACCAATATAGTCCAAATGCCCGCTAGGGGCCCTAATAGTCCAAATGCCGCTAGTTAACCTAGATAGTCCAAGTGTTCGCTAGTTAACCTAGATAGTCCAAGTGCCCCCTAGTTAACCTAGATAGACCAAGTGCCCGCTAGGGAACCTATCTAGTCCAAGTACCCGCTAGGAAACGTACATAGTCAAAGTGCCCGCTAGGTAATATACATAGTCCAAGTGCCCGCTAGGTAACGTAGATATTCCAAGTGCCCGCTAGGGAACGTACATAGTCCAAGTGCCCGCTAGGTAACCTAGATAGTCCCAGTGCCTGCTAGTTAACCTACATAGTCCAAGTGCCTGCTAGGTAACCTAGATAGTCCAAGTGCCCACTAGTTAACCTATATAGTCCAGGTTCCCCCTAAGTAACCTAGATAGTCCAAGGGTCCACTAGGTAACCTACATTGTCCTAGTGCCCCCTAGTTAACCTACATTCTCCAAGTGCCTGATAGGGAACCTACATAGTCCAAGTGCCCACTAGGTAACCTACATAGTCCAAGTGCCCGATAGGGAACCTATATAATCAGGTGCCCGCTAGGGTACCTACATAGTCCAAGTGCCCGTTAGGTAACCTAGATAGTCCAAGTGCCCGCTAGGTAACCTACATAGTGCAAGTGTCCGCTGGTTAACCTAAGTAGTCCAAGGGCCCGTTAGTTAACATACATAGTCCAAGTGCCTGGTAGTTAACTTAAATAGTTCAAGTGTCCATAGGGAACATTCATAGTCCTAGTACCCGCTAGGGAACCTACATAGTCCAAGTGCCCGCTAGGGAACCTACGTAGTCCAAGTGCCCGCTAGGGAATCTACATAGTCCAAGGGCCCGCTAGTTAATGTAGAGAGTCCAAGTGCTGCTAGTTAATCTACATAGTCCAAG
Organism: Tenrec ecaudatus; assembly: GCF_050624435.1. Lineage (NCBI taxonomy): Eukaryota > Metazoa > Chordata > Mammalia > Afrosoricida > Tenrecidae > Tenrec > Tenrec ecaudatus. The sequence continues at coordinate 108,899,869 of NC_134534.1, read as the reverse complement.
GGCCCGCTAGTTAACCTACATAGTCCAAATACCCGCTAGTTAACCTAGATCGTCCAAGTGTCCGCTAGTTAACCTAAATAGTCCAAGTGCCCGCTAGGGAACCTACATAGTCCAAGTGCCTGCTAGGGAACCAACATAATCCAAGTGACCACTCTGGAACATACATAGTCCAAGTGCCCGCTAGGGAATCTACATAGTCCAAGGGCCTGCTAGTTAATTTAGATAGTCCAAGTGTTGCTAGTTAATCTACATAGTCCAAGGGCCCGCTAGTTAACCTACATAGTCCAAATACCCGCTAGTTAACCTAGATCGTCCAAGTGTCCGCTAGTTAACCTAAATAGTCCAAGTGCCCGCTAGGGAACCTACATTGTCCAAGTGTCTGCTAGGGAACCTACATAATCCAAGTGCCCGCTCTGGAACATACATAGTCCAAGTGCCCGCTAGTTATCCTAGAAAGTCCAAGTGCTCACTAGTTAACCTAGATAGTCCAAGTGCCCGCTAGTTAACCTAGATAGACCAAGTGCCCGCTAGGGAACCTACCTAGTCCAGGTGTCCCATAGGGAACCTACATAGTCCAAGTGCCCGCTAGTTAACATAGATAGTCCAAGTACCCGCTCGGAAACGTACATAGTCCAAGTGCCCGCTAGTTAACATACATAGTCCAAGTGCCCGCTAGGTAAGGTAGATACTCCAAGTGCCCGCTAGGGAACGTACATAGTCCAAGTGCCCGCTACGTAACCTAGATAGTCCAAGTGCCCGCTAGTTAACCTAAATAGTCAATGGGCCCGCTAGTTAACCTACATAGTGCAAGAGCCCACTAGCTAACCTAGATAATCCAAGTGCCGCTAGATAACCTATATCGTCCAAGTGCCAGCTAGTTAACCTAGATCGTCCAAGTGCCCGCTAGTTAACCTACATAGTCCACGTGCCAGTTAGCTAACCTAGATAGTCCAAGGGCCCGCTCGTTGACCTATATAGTGCAAGTGCCCGCTAGGGAACCTTCATAGTCCAAGTGCCAGCTAGGTAACCTAGATAGTCCAAGTGCCCGCTAGTTACCTAGATAGTCCTAGTGCCCGTTAGTTAACAATGATCATCCAAGTGCCCGCTAGTTAACCTAGATAGTCCAAGTGCCCTCTAGTTAACCTACATAGTCCAAGGGCCTGCTAGTTAACCTAGGTAGTCCAAGTGACCGTTACCAAACCTAGGTAGTCCAAGTGGCCGCTAGGCAACCTACATAGTCCAAGAGCCCGTTCGTTAACCTAGAAGTCCAAGTGCCCGCTAGGTAACCTAGACAGTCCAAGTGCCCTCTAGGTTACCTGCATATTCCAAATGCCCGTTCGTTAACCTAGATAATCCAAGTGCCCACTAGGTAACCTACATAGTCCAAGTGCCCGCTAGGTAACCTCTATAGCCCAAGTGCCCGCTAGGTAACCCAGATCGTCCAAGGGCCCGACAGTTTACCAATATAGTCCAAGGGTTCACTTGTTCACTTTGATATTTCAATGCCCGCTAGTTAACCTAGATCGTCCAACTGTCCGCTAGTTAACATAGATTTTCCATGTGCCCGCTAGTTAACCTACATAGTGCAAGGGCCCACTAGTTAACCTAGATAGTCCAAGTGTCCTCTAGTTAACCTACATAGTCCAAGGCCCGCTAGTTAACCTATATACCAAGTGCCTGTTACGTAACCTAGATATCCAAGGGCACGCTAGTTAACCTATATCGTCCAAGTGCCCGCTAGGCAACCTAGATAGTCCAAGTGCCCGCTAGGTAACCTAGATAGTCCAACAGCCCTGTAGGTAACCTACATACTCCAAGTACCCGCTAGGTAACGTAGATAGTTCTAGTGCCACCTAGGTAACCTAGGTAATCCAAGTGCCCGCTAGGTAACCTACAAAATCTAAGTGCCCGCTACTTAATCTATATAGTCCAAATGCCCGCTAGGGAGCCTACACAGTCCAAATGCCCACTAGGTAACTTAGATAGTCCAAGGGCCAGCTAGGTAACCTACATAGTCCTAGTGCCCCCTGGTTAACCTAAATTCTCAAAGTGCCCGATAGGGAACCTACATAGTCCAAGTGCCCACTAGGTAACCTACATAGTCCAAGTGCCCGCTAGGTAACCTAGATAGTCCAAGTGCCCGCTAGTTAACCTACATAGTCCAAGTGCCTGCTAGGTAACCTAGATAGTCCAAGTGCCCACTATTTAACCTACATAGTCCAGGTTCCCCGTAAGTAACCTAGATAGTCCAAGGGTCCGCTGGGTAACCTACATTGTCCTAGTTCCCCCTAGTTAACCTACATTCTCCAAGTGCCCGATAGGGAACCTATATAGTCCAAGTGCCCACTAGGTCACCTACATAGTCCAAGTGCCCGATAGGGAACCTATATAATCAAGTGCCCGCTAGGGAACCTACATAGTCCAAGTGCCCGTTAGGTAACCTAGATAGTCCAAGTGCCCGCTAGGTAACCTACATAGTGCAAGTGTCCGCTAGTTAACCTAAGTAGTCCAAGGGCCCGTAAGTTAACATACATAGTCCAAGTGCCCGGTAGTTAACTTACATAGTTCAAGTGTCCATAGGGAACATTCATAGTCCAAGTGCCCGCTAGGTAACCTACAAAATCTAAGTGCCCGCTAGGTAATCTATATAGTCCAAATGCCCGCTAGGGAGCCTACACAGTCCAAATGCCCGCTAGGTAACTTAGATAGTCCAAGGGCCCGCTAGGTAACCTACATAGTCCTAGTGCCCCCTAGTTAACCTACATTCTCAAAGTAGCCAATAGGGAACCTACATAGTCCAAGTGCCGGTTAGGTAACTTACATAGTCCAAATGCCCGCTAGTTAACCTACATAATCCAAGTGCCCGCTAGGTAACCAATATAGTCCAAATGCCCGCTAGGGGCCCTAATAGTCCAAATGCCTGCTAGTTAACCTAGATAGTCCAAGTGCTCGCTAGTTAACCTAGATAGTCCAAGTGCCCCCTAGTTAACCTAGATAGACCAAGTGCCCGCTAGGGAACCTATCTAGTCCAAGTACCCGCTAGGAAACGTACATAGTCCAAGTGCCCGCTAGGTAATGTACACAGTCCAAGTGCCCGCTAGGTAACGTAGATAGTCCAAGTGCCCGCTAGGGAACGTACATAGTCCAAGTGCCCGCTAGGTAACCTAGATAGTCCCAGTGCCCGCTAGTTAACCTACATAGTCCAAGTGCCTGCTAGGTAACCTAGATAGTCCAAGTGCCCACTAGTTAACATATATAGTCCAGGTTCCCCCTAAGTAACCTAGATAGTCCAAGGGTCCGCTAGGTAACCTACTTTGTCCTAGTGCCCCCCTAGTTAACCTACATTCTCCAAGTGCCCGATAGGGAACCTACATAGTCCAAGTGCCCACTAGGTAACCTACATAGTCCAAGTGCCCGATAGGGAACCTACATAATCAGGTGCCCGCTAGGGAACCTACATAGTCCAAGTGCCCGTTAGGTAACCTAGATAGTCCAAGTGCCCGCTAGGTAACCTACATAGTGCAAGTGTCCTGTAGTTAACCTAAGTAGTCCAAGGGCCCGTTAGTTAACATACATAGTCCAAGTGCCCGGTAGTTAACTTACATAGTTCAAGTGTCCATAGGGGACATTCATAGTCCAAGTGCCCGCTAGGGAACCTACATAGTCCAAGTGCCCGCTAGGTAACCTAGATAGTCCAACAGCCCGGTAGGTAACCTACATACTCCAAGTACCCGCTAGGTAACGTAGATAGTTCAAGTGCCACCTAGGTAACCTAGATAGTCCAAGTGCCCGCTAGGTAACCTACAAAATCTAAGTGCCCGCTAGGTAATCTATATAGTCCAAATGCCCGCTAGGGAGCCTACACAGTCCAAATGCCCGCTAGGTAACTTAGATAGTCCAAGGGCCCACTAGGTAACCTACATAGTCCTAGTGCCCCCTGGTTAACCTACATTCTCAAAGTGCCCGATAGGGAACCTACATAGTCCAAGTGCCCGATAGGGAACCTAGACAGTCCAAGTGCCCGCTAGGTTACCTGCATATTCCAAGTGCCCGTTCGTTAACCTACATAGTCCAAGTGCCCGCTAGGTAACCAATATAGTCCAAATGCCCGCTAGGGGCCCTAATAGTCCAAATGCCCGCTAGTTAACCTAGATAGTCCAAGTGCTCGCTAGTTAACCTAGATAGTCCAAGTGCCCCCTAGTTAACCTAGATAGACCAAGTGCCCGCTAGGGAACCTATCTAGTCCAAGTACCCGCTAGGAAACGTACATAGTCCACGTGCCCGCTAGGTAATGTACATAGTCCAAGTGCCCGCTAGGTAACGTAGATAGTCCAAGTGCCCGCTAGGGAACGTACATAGTCCAAGTGCCCGCTAGGTAACCTAGATAGTCCAAGTGCCCGCTAGTTAACCTACATAGTCCAAGTGCCTGCTAGGTAACCTAGATAGTCCAAGTGCCCACTAGTTAACCTATATAGTCCAGGTTCCCCCTAAGTAACCTAGATAGTCCAAGGGTCCGCTAGGTAACCTACTTTGTCCTAGTGCCCCCTAGTTAACCTACATTCTCCAAGTGCCCGATAGGGAACCTACATAGTCCAAGTGCCCACTAGGTAACCTACATAGTCCAAGTGCCCGATAGGGAACCTATATAATCAGGTGCCCGCTAGGGAACCTACATAGTCTAAGTGCCCGTTAGGTAACCTAGATATTCCAAGTGCCCGCTAGGTAACCTACATAGTCCAAGTGTCCGCTAGTTAACCTAAGTAGTCCAAGGGCCCGTTAGTTAACATACATAGTCCAAGTGCCTGGTAGTTAATTTACATAGTTCAAGTGTCCATAGGGAACATTCATAGTCCAAGTGCCCGCTAAGGAACCTACATAGTCCAAGTGCCCGCTAGGGAACCTACGTAGTCCAAGTGCCCGCTAGGGAATCTACATAGTCCAAGGGCCCGCTAGTTAATGTAGATAGTCCAAGTGCTGCTAGTTAATCTACATAGTCCAAGGGCCCGCTAGTTAACCTACATAGTCCAAATACCCGCTAGTTAACCTAGATCGTCCAAGTGTCCGCTAGTTAACTTATATAGTCCAAGTGCTCGCTAGGGAACATACATAGTCCAAGTGCCTGCTAGGGAACCTACATAATCCAAGTGCCCGCTCTGGAACATACATAGTCCAAGTGCCCGCTAGGGAATCTACATCGTCCAAGGGCCCGCTAGTTAACGTAGATACTCCAAGTGCCGCTTGTTAATCTACATAGTCCAAGGGCCCGTTAGTTAACCTACATAGTCCAAATACCCGCTAGTTAACTTAGATCGTCCAAGGGCCCGCTAGTTAACCTACATCGTCCAAGGTCCCGCTAGTTAACCTAGATAGTCCAAGTGCCCGCTAGTTAACCTACATAATCCAAGTGCCCGCTAGGTAACCTAGACAGTTCAAGTGACCACTAGGTTACCTACATAGTCCAAGTGCTCGCTAGTTATCCTAGAAAGTCCAAGTGCTCACTATTTAACCTAGATAGTCCAAGTGGCCGCTAGTTAACCTAGATAGACCAAGTGCCCGCTAGGGAACCTACCTAGTCCAGGTGCCCCATAGGGAACCTACATAGTCCAAGTGCCTGCTAGTTAACATAGATAGCCCAAGTACCCGCTCGGAAACGTACATAGTCCAAGTGCCCGCTAGTTAACGTACATAGTCCAAGTGCCCGCTACGTAACCTAGATAGTCCAAGTGCCCGCTAGTTAACCTAAATAGTCAATGGGCCCGCTAGTTAACCTACATAGTGCAAGAGCCAGCTAGCTAACCTAGATAATCCAAGTGCCCGCTAGATAACCTATATCGTCCAAGTGCCCGCTAGTTAACCTACATAGTCAATGGGCCCGCTAGTTAACCTACATAGTGCAAGAGCCCGCTAGTTATCCTAGATCGTGCAAGTGTCCGCTAGTTAACCTACATAGTCCACGTGCCAGTTAGCTAACCTAGATAGTCCAAGGGCACGCTAGTTGACCTACATAGTCCAAGTGCCCGCTAGTTACCTAGATAGTCCTAGTGCCCGTTAGTTAACAATGATCATCCAAGTGCCCGCTAGTTAACCTAGATAGTCCAAGTGCCCTCTAGCTAACCTACATAGTCCAAGGGCCCGCTAGTTAACCTAGATAGTCCAAGTGACCGTTACCTAACCTAGGTAGCCCAAGTGCCCGCTAGGCAACCTACATAGTCCAAGAGCCCGTTCGTTAACCTAGAAGTCCAAGTGCCCGCTAGGTAACCTAGACAGTCCAAGTGCCCTCTCGGTTACCTGTATATTCCAAGTGCCCGTTCGTTAACCTAGATAATCCAAGTGCCCACTAGGTAACCTACATAGTCCAAGTGCCCGCTAGGTAACCTATATAGCCCAAGTGCCCGCTAGGTAACCCAGATCGTCCAAGGGCCCGCCAGTTAACCAATATAGTCCAAGGGCTAACTTGTTCACTTTGATATTTCAATGCCCGCTAGTTAACCTAGATCGTCCAACTGTCCGCTAGTTAACATAGATTGTCCATGTGCCCGCTAGTTAACCTACATAGTACAAGGGCCCACTAGATAACCTAGATAGTCCAAGTGTCCTCTAGTTAACATACATATTCCAAGCCCCGCTAGTTAACCTATATACCAAGTGCCCGTTACGTAACCTAGATATCCAAGGGCACGCTAGTTAACCTATATCGTCCAAGTGCCCGCTAGGCAACCTATATAGTCCAAGTGCCCGCTAAGTAACCTACATAGTCCAAGTGCACGCTAGTTAACCTAGATAGTCCAAGTGCCCGCTAGTTAACCTACATAGTCCAAGTGCCCACTAGGTAACCTAGATACTGCAAGTGCCCGCTAGTTAACCTAGATAGTTCAAGTACCCGCTAGGTAACCTAGATCGTCCAAGGGCCCGCTAGGAAACCTAGAATCCAAATGCTCGCTAGTTAACCTACATAGTTCAAGTGCCCGCTATGTAACCAAGATAATCAAAGTGCCCGTTAGGTAACCTAGATAGTCCAAGTGCCCGCTAGGTAACTTACATTGTCCAAGTTCCCGCTAGGTAACCTAGATAGTCCAAGTGCCCATTACCTAACCTAGATAGTGCAAGTGCCTGCTAAGCAACCTACATAGCCCAAGAGCCCGTTCGTTAACCTTGAAGTCCTAGTGCCCGTTAGGTAACCTGGACTGTCCAAGTGCCCGCTAGGTTACCTGCATATTCCAAGTGCCCGTTCTATAACCTAGATAGTCCAATTGCCCACTAGGTAACCTACATAGTCCAAGTGCCCGCTAGGTAACCTATATAGTCCAAGTGCCCGCAAGGTAACCCAGATAGTCCAAAGGCCCGCTAGTTAACCTACATAGTCCAAGGGCTCACTTGTTAACTTTGATAGTCCAAGTGCCCGCTAGTTAACCTAGATCGTCCAAGTGCCCGCTAGTTAACCTACATAATCCAAGTGCCCACTAGTTAACCTAGATAGTCCAAGTGTCCTCTAGTTAATCTACATAGTCCAAGTGCCCGCTAGTAAATCTATATATACCAAGTGCCCACTACGTAACCTAGATATTCCAAGGGCACGCTAGTTAACCTATATCGTCCAAGTGCCCGCTAGGCAACCTAGATAGTCCAAGTGCCAGCTAAGGAATCTACATAGTCCAAGTGCACGCTAGTTAACGTAGATAGTCCAAGTGCCCGCTAGTTAACCTAGATAGTCCAAGTGCCTGCTAGGTAACCTACATAGTGTAAGTGTCCGCTAGTTAACCTACATATTCCAAGTGCCCGCTAATTAACATAGATAGCCTAAGTGCCCGCTGGGGAACATACATAGTTCAAGTGCCCGCTAGGTAACCTAGATACTGCAAGTGCCCTCTAGTTAACCTAGATAGTTCAAGTACCCGCTAGGTAACCTAGATCGTACAAGGGCCCCCTAGTTAGCTTACATATTCCAAGTACCCGCTAAGTAACCTAGATAGTCCAAGTGCGCGTTCGGTAACCTAGATAGTCCTAGTGCCCTTTAGGGAATCTAGATAGTCCAATTGCCTGTTAGCTAACCTAGATAATCCAAGTGGCGGCTAGGTAACCTACATAGTCCAAGTGCCCGTTCGTTAACCTAGATAATCGAAGTGCCCACTAGGTAACCTAGACAGTCCAAGTGCCCGCTAGTTAACCTACATACTCCAAGTGCCCGATAGGGAACCTACATAATCCAAGTGCCCGCTAGGCAACCTACATAGTCCAAGTGCCCGTTAGTTAACCTAGATAGTCAAAGTGCCTGCTAGGTAACCTAGATAGTCCAAGTGCCCGCTAGATAACTTACATAGTCCAAGTGCCCGCTAGGTAACCTAAATCGTCGAAATGCCCACTAGGGAAACTACAAAGTCCAAGTGCCCGCTAGTTAACCTAGATAGTCCAACTGCCTGCTAGTAAACCTACATAATCCATGGGCCCGCTAGTTAACCTACATAGTGCAAGGGCCCGCTAGTTAACCTACATTGTCCAAGGGCCCGCTAGTTAACCTAGATTGTCCCAGTGCCCGCTAGTTAACCTACATAGTCCAACAGCCCGCTAGGTAACCTACATACTCCAAGAACCCGCTATAACGTAGATAGTTCAAGTGCCAGCTAGGTAACCTAGATAGTTCTTGTGCCCGTTACCTAACCTAGATAGTCCAATTGCCCGCTATAAAACATACATAGTCCAAGTGCCCGTTCGTTAACCTAGAAGTCCAAGTGCCCGCTAGGTAACCTAGACTCTCCAACTGCCCGCTAGGTTACCTACAAAGTCCAAATGCCCGTTCGGTAACCTAGATAGTGCAAGTGCCCAGTAGTTAACCTACATAGTCCAAGTGCCCGCTAGGTAACCTAGATAGTCCAAGGGCCCGCTAGTTAACCTACATAGTCCAAGTGCCCGGTAGTTAACTTACATAGTTCAAGTGTCCGTAGGGAACATACAGAGTCCAAGTGCCCGCTAGGGAACCGACATAGTCCAAGTGCCCGCTAGGCAATCTACATAGTCCAAGGGCCCGCTCGTTAATGTAGATGGTCCAAGTGCCGCTAGTTAATCTACATAGTCCAAGGGCCCGCTAGTTAACCTACATAATCCAAGTACCCGCTAGTTAACCTAGTTCGTCCAAGTGTCCGCTAAGTAACCTACATAGTACAAGTGTCCGCTAGGGAACCTAGATAGTCCAACTGCCTCCTATGGAACCTACATAGTCCAAGTGACTGCTAGGGAACCTACATAGTCCAAGTGCCCGCTAGGGAATCTACATAATCCAAGGGCCCTCTAGTTAATGTAGATAGTCCAAGTGACGCTAGTTAATCTACATAGTCCAAAGGCCCGCTAGTTAACCGACATAGTCCAAGTACCTGCTAGTTAACTTAGATCCTCCAAGTGCCTACTATGTAACCTACACAGTCCAGGGTCCGCTAGTTTACCTACATAGTCCAAGGGGCCGCTAGTTAACCTACATAGTCCAAGAGCCCGTTAGTTAACCTAGATAGTCCAAGTGCCCGCTAGTTAACCTACATAGTCCAAGTGCCCGCGAGATATCCTAGACATTTCAAGTGACCACTAGGTTACACAAAAAGTCCAAGTGCCCGTTCGTTAACCTACATAGTCCAAGTGCCCACTAGTAACCAATATAGTCCAAATGCCCGCTAGGGGCCCTAATATTCCAAATGTCCGCTAGTTAACTTAGATAGTCCAAGTGCCCGCTAGTTAACCTAGATAGACCAAGTGCCCGGTAGGGAACCTATCTAGTACAAGTACCCGCTAGGAAACGTACATAGTCCAAGTGCCCGCTAGGTAACGTACATCGTCTAAGTGCCCGCTAGGTAACGTAGATAGTCCAAGGGCCTGCTAGGGAACATACATAGTCCACGTACCTCCTAGGTAACCTAGATAATCCAAGTGCCCACTAGTTAACCTACATAGTCCAGGTTCCCCGTAGGTAACCTAGATAGTCCAAGGGCCCGCTAGGTAACCTACATTGTCCTAGTGCCCCCTAGTTAACCTACATTCTCCAAGTGCCCGATAGGTAACCTACATAGTCAAAGTACCCGCTAGGTAACCTACATATTCCAAGTGCCCGCTAGGGAACCTACATAGTCCAAGTGCCCGTTAGTTAACCTAGATAGTCCAAATACCCGCTAGGTAACCTAGATAGTCCAACAGCCCGGTAGGTAACCTACATACTCCAAGTACCCGCTAGGTAACGTAGATAGTTCAAGTGCCTGCTAGGTAACCTAGATAGTCCAAGTGCCCACTAGGTAACCTACAAAGTCTAAGTGCCCGCTAAGTAATCTATATAGTCCAAATAACCGCTAGGGAGCCTACATAGTCCAAATGCCCGCTAGGTAACCTAGATAGTCTAAGGGCCCGCTAGATAACCTACATAGTCCTAGTGCCCCCTAGTTAACCTACATTTTCCAAGTGCCCAATAGGGAACCTACATAGTCCAAGTGCCCGCTAGGTAACCTACATAGTCCAAATGCCCTCTAGTTAACCTACATAGTCCAAGTGCCTGATAGGGAACCTACATAATCCAAGTACCCTCTAGTTGACCTACATAGTCCAAATGCCCGCTAGGTAACCTAGATAATTCTAGTGCCCGCTAGGGAACATTCATAGTCCTAGTGCCAGCTAGGTAACCTAGATAGTCCAAGTGCCCGTTAGTTAACCTAGAGTGTCCAAGTGCCCACTAGGGGGCGTACTTAGTCCAAGTGCCCGTTAGCTAACCTAGATAGTCCAAGTGCCCGCTAGAGAACCTATCTAGTCCAAGTACCCGCTGGGAAACGTGCATAGTCCAAGTGCCCGCTAGGTAACGTAGATAGTCCAAGGCCCCGCTAGGGAACATACATAGTCCAAGTGCCCGATAGGGAACCTACATAATCCAAGTGCTAGCTAGGGAACCTAGATAGTCCAGGGCCCGCTAGTTAACCTACATAGTCCATGTGCCCGGTAGTTAACTTACATAGTTCAAGTGTCCTTAGGGAACATACAGAGTCCAAGTCCCCGCTAGGGAACCTACATAGTCCAAGTGCCCGCTAGGCAATCTACATAGTCCAAGGGCCCGCTAGTTAATGTAGATAGTCCAAGTGCCGCTAGTTAATCTACATAGTCCAAGGGCCCGCTGGTTAACCTACATAATCCAAGTATCCGCTAGTTAACCTAGATTGTCCAAGTGTCCGCTAATTAACCTACACAGTACAAGTGCCCGCTAGGGAAACTAGATAGTCCAAGTGCCCACTCTGGAACCTACATAGTCCAAGTGACTGCTAGGGAACCTACATAATCCAAGGGCCCGCTAGTTAATGTAGATAGTCCAAGTGCCGCTAGTTAAACTACATAGTCCAAGTGCCTGCTAGTTAACCTAGATAGTCCAAGTGCCCGCTAGGTAACATAATTAGTCCAAATGTCCGATAGGGATCCAACATAGTCCAAGTGCCCGCTAGGTAACCTACATAGTCCATGTGCCTGTTCGTTAACCTAGATAGTCCAAGTGCCCGCTAGGAAACATACATAGTCCAAGGGCCCGCTAGGCAACCTAGATAGTCCAAGTGCCCGCTAGGTAACTTAGAGTCCAAGTGCTCCCTAGTAAACCTACATAGTCCAAAGGCCCGCTATGTAACCTAGATAGTCAAAGTGCCCGTTAGGTAACCTAGATAGTCCAAGTGCCCGCTAGGTAACTTACATTGTCCAATTTTCCGCTAGGTAACCTAGATACTCAAAGTGCCCGTTACCTAACCTAGATAGTCCAAGTGCCCGCTATGCAACCTACATAGTCCAAGTGCCCATTCGTTAACCTAGAAGTCAAAGTGCCCGCTAGGTAACCTAGACAGTCCAAGTGCCCGCTAAGTTACCTGCATATCCCATGTGCCTGTTTGTTAACCTAGATAGTCCAAGTGCCCACTAGGTAACCTACATAGTCCTAGCGCCCGCTAGGTAACCTATATAGTCCAAGTGCCCGCTAGGTAACCTAGATAGTCCAAGTGCCCGCTAGTTAACCTAAATCGTCCAAGTGCCTGCTAATTAACCTAGATAGTCCTAGTGCCCGTTAGTTAACCTAGAGAGTCCAAGTGCCCACTAGGGGACGTACTTAGTCCAAGTGCCCGTTAGCTAACCTAGATAGTCCAATTGCCCGCTAGTTAACATTGATCATCCAAGTGCCCGCTAGTTGACCTATATAGTCCAAGTGCCCGCTAGTTAACCTAGATAGTCAAAGTGCCCGCTAGGTAACTATATTAGTCCAAATGTCCGATAGGGATCCAACATAGTCCATGTGCCCGCTAGGTAACCTACATAGTCCAAGTGCCCGTTGATTAACCTAGATAGTCCATGTGCCCGCTAAGAAACCTAGACAGTCCAAGTGCCCATTAAGTTACCTAGATAGTCCAAGTGCCCGCTAGGTAACCTACATAGTCCAAGTTCCCGCAAGGTAACCTAGATAGTCCAAGTGCCCGTTACCTAACAAAGATAGTCCAATTGCCCGCTATGCAACGTACATAGTCCAAGTGCCCGTTCGTTAACCTAGAAGTCCAAGTGTCCGCTACTTAACCTAGATAGTCCAAGGGCCCGCTAGTTAACCTACATAGTCCAATTGCCCGGTAGTTAACTTACATAGTTCAAGTGTCCATAGGGAACATACACAGCCCAAGTGCCCGCTAGGGAACATACATAGTCCAAGTGCCCGCTAGGGAATCTACATAGTCCAAGGGCCCGCTAGTTAATGTAGATAGTCCAAGTTACGCTGGTTAACCTACATAGTCCAAGTACCCGCTAGTTAACCTAGATCGTCCAAATGTCCGCTAGTTAACCTACATAGTACAAGTGCCCGCTAGGGAATCTAGTTAGTCCAAGTGCCCGCTCTGGAACCTACATAGTCCATGTGCCTCCTAGGGAACCTACATAGTCCAAGTGCCCGCGCTGGAACATACATAGTCCAAGTGCCCGCTAGGGAATCTACATAGTCCAAGGGCCCGCTAGTTAACCTATATAGTCCAAGGGCCCGCTAGTTAACCTACATCGTCCAAGGGCCCGCTAGTTAACCTAGATAGTCCAAGTGCCCGCTAGTTAACCTACATAGTCCAAGTGCCCCCTAGGTAACCTAGACAGTTCAAGTGACCACTAGGTTACCTACATAGTCCAAGTGCCTGTTCGTTAACCTACATAGTCCATATGCCCGCTAGGTAACCAATATAGTCCAAATGCCCGCTAGGGACCCTAATAGTCCAAATGCCCGCTAGTTGACCTAGATAGTCCAAGTGTTCGCTAGTTAACCTAGATAGTCCAAGTGCCCGCTAGTTAACCTAGATAGACCAAGTGCCCGCTAGGGAACGTACATATTCCAAGTGCCCGCTAGGTAACCTAGATGGTCCAAGGGCTTGCTAGTTAACCTACATAGTCCAAGTGACTGCTAGGTAACCTAGATAGTCCAAGTGCCCACTAGTTAACCTACATAGTCCAGGTTCCCCCAAAGGTAACCTAGATAGTCCAAGGGCCCGCTAGGTAACCTACATAGTCCAAATCCCCGATAGGGAACCTACATAGTCCAAGTGCCCGCTAGGTAACCTACATAGTCCAAATGCCCGCTAGTTAACCTACATAGTCCAAGTGCCCGATAGGGAACCTATATAATCCAAGTGCCCACTAGGGAACCCACATTGTCCAAGTGCCCGTTAGGTAACCTAGATAGTCCAAATGCCCGCTAGGGAACCCACATATTCCAAGTGCCCGCTAGGGAACTTACATAGTCCAAGGGCCCGCTAGGGAACGTACATTGTCCAAGTGCCCGTTAGTTACCCTAGATAGTCCCAGTACCCGCTAGGTAACCTAGACAGTCCAAGTGCCCACTAGTTAACCTACATAGTCCAAGTGCCCGATAGGGAACCTACATAATCCAAGTGCCCGCTCGGCAACCTACATATGGCAAGTGCCCGTTAGTAAACTTAGATAGTCAAATGCCTACTAGGTAACCTAGATAGTCCAAGTGCACGCTAGTTAACCTACATAGTCCAAGTGCCCGATAGGGAACCTATATAATCCAAGTGCCCGCTAGGGAACCTACATTGTCCAAGTGCCCGTTAGGTAACCTAGATAGTCCAAATGCCTGCTAGGGAACCCACATATTCCAAGTGCCCGCTAGGGAACCCACATATTCCAAGTGCCCGCTAGGGAACTTACATAGTCCAAGGGCCCGCTAGGGAACGTACATAGTCCAAGTGCCCGTTAGTTAACCTAGATAGTCCCAGTGCCCACTAGGTAACCTAGATTGTCCAACAGCCTGGTAGGTAACCGACATAATCCAAGTACCCGCTAGGTAACGTAGATAGTTCAAGTGCCAGCTAGGTAATCTAGATAGTCCAAGTGCCCGCTAGGTAACCTACATAGTCCAAATGCCCGCTAGTTAACCTACATAGTCCAAGTGCCCGATAGGGAACCTATATAATCCAAGTGCCCGCTAGGGAACCTACATTGTCCAAGTGCCCGTTAGGTAACCTAGATAGTCCAAATGCCTGCTAGGGAACCCACATATTCCAAGTGCCCGCTAGGGAACCCACATATTCCAAGTGCCCGCTAGGGAACTTACATAGTCCAAGGGCCCGCTAGGGAACGTACATAGTCCAAGTGCCCGTTAGTTAACCTAGATAGTCCCAGTGCCCACTAGGTAACCTAGATTGTCCAACAGCCTGGTAGGTAACCGACATAATCCAAGTACCCGCTAGGTAACGTAGATAGTTCAAGTGCCAGCTAGGTAATCTAGATAGTCCAAGTGCCCGCTAGGTAACCTACAAATTCTGGGTGCCCGCTAGGTAATCTATGTACTCCAAATGACCACTAGGGAGCCTACATAATCCAAATGCCCGCTAGATAACCTAGGTAGTCCAAGGGCCCGCTAGGAAACCTACATAGTCCTAGTGCCCCCTAGTTACCTACATTCTCCAAGTGCCTGCTAGGGAACCGACAGAGTCCAAGTGCCCGCTAGGCAATCTACATAGTCCAAGGGCCCGCTAGTTAATGTAGATGGTCCAAGTGCCGCTAGTTAATCTACATAGTCAAAGGTCCCGCTAGTTAACCTGCATAATCCAAGTACCCGCTAGTTAACCTAGTTCGTCCAAGTGTCCGCTAAGTAACCTACATAGTACAAGTGTCCGCTAGGGAACCTAGATAGTCCAAGTGCCCGCTAGTTAACCTACATAGTCCAAGGGCTCACTTGTTAATTTTGATAGTCCTAGTGCCCGCTAGTTAACCTAAATCGTCCAAGTGCCTGCTAGTTAACCTAGATAGTCCTAGTGCCCGTTAGTTAACCTAGAGAGTCCAAGTGCCCACTAGGGGACGTACTTAGTCCAAGTGCCCGTTAGCTAACCTAGATAGTCCAATTGCCCGCTAGTTAACATTGATCATCCAAGTGCCTGCTAGTTGACCTATATAGTCCAAGTGCCCGCTAGTTAACCTAGATAGTCCAAGTGCCCGCTATGCAACCTACATAGTCCAAGTGCCCATTCGTTAACCTAGAAGTCAAAGTGCCCGCTAGGTAACCTAGACAGTCCAAGTGCCCGCTAAGTTACCTGCATATCCCATGTGCCTGTTTGTTAACCTAGATAGTCCAAGTGCCCACTAGGTAACCTACATAGTCCTAGCGCCCGCTAGGTAACCTATATAGTCCAAGTGCCCGCTAGGTAACCTAGATAGTCCAAGGGCCCGCTAGTTAACCTACATAGTCCAAGGGCTCACTTGTTACTTTTGATAGTCCAAGTGCCCGCTAGTTAACCTAAATCGTCCAAGTGCCTGCTAATTAACCTAGATAGTCCTAGTGCCCGTTAGTTAACCTAGAGAGTCCAAGTGCCCACTAGGGGACGTACTTAGTCCAAGTGCCCGTTAGCTAACCTAGATAGTCCAATTGCCCGCTAGTTAACATTGATCATCCAAGTGCCCGCTAGTTGACCTATATAGTCCAAGTGCCCGCTAGTTAACCTAGATAGTCAAAGTGCCCGCTAGGTAACTATATTATTCCAAATGTCCGATAGGGATCCAACATAGTCCATGTGCCCGCTAGGTAACCTACATAGTCCAAGTGCCCGTTGATTAACCTAGATAGTCCATGTGCCCGCTAAGAAACCTAGACAGTCCAAGTGCCCATTAAGTTACCTAGATAGTCCAAGTGCCCGCTAGGTAACCTACATAGTCCAAGTTCCCGCAAGGTAACCTAGATAGTCCAAGTGCCCGTTACCTAACAAAGATAGTCCAATTGCCCGCTATGCAACGTACATAGTCCAAGTGCCCGTTCGTTAACCTAGAAGTCCAAGTGTCCGCTACTTAACCTAGATAGTCCAAGGGCCCGCTAGTTAACCTACATAGTCCAAGTGCCCGGTAGTTAACTTACATAGTTCAAGTGTCCATAGGGAACATACACAGCCCAAGTGCCCGCTAGGGAACATACATAGTCCAAGTGCCCGCTAGGGAATCTACATAGTCCAAGGGCCCGCTAGTTAATGTAGATAGTCCAAGTTATGCTGGTTAACCTATATAGTCCAAGTACCCGCTAGTTAACCTAGATCGTCCAAATGTCCGCTAGTTAACCTACATAGTACAAGTGCCCGCTAGGGAATCTAGTTAGTCCAAGTGCCCGCTCTGGAACCTACATAGTCCATGTGCCTCCTAGGGAACCTACATAGTCCAAGTGCCCGCGCTGGAACATACATAGTCCAAGTGCCCGCTAGGGAATCTACATAGTCCAAGGGCCCGCTAGTTAACCTATATAGTCCAAGGGCCCGCTAGTTAACCTACATCGTCCAAGGGCCCGCTAGTTAACCTAGATAGTCCAAGTGCCCGCTAGTTAACCTACATAGTCCAAGTGCCCCCTAGGTAACCTAGACAGTTCAAGTGACCACTAGGTTACCTACATAGTCCAAGTGCCTGTTCGTTAACCTACATAGTCCATATGCCCGCTAGGTAACCAATATAGTCCAAATGCCCGCTAGGGACCCTAATAGTCCAAATGCCCGCTAGTTGACCTAGATAGTCCAAGTGTTCGCTAGTTAACCTAGATAGTCCAAGTGCCCGCTAGTTAACCTAGATAGACCAAGTGCCCGCTAGGGAACGTACATATTCCAAGTGCCCGCTAGGTAACCTAGATGGTCCAAGGGCTTGCTAGTTAACCTACATAGTCCAAGTGACTGCTAGGTAACCTAGATAGTCCAAGTGCCCACTAGTTAACCTACATAGTCCAGGTTCCCCCAAAGGTAACCTAGATAGTCCAAGGGCCCGCTAGGTAACCTACATAGTCCAAATCCCCGATAGGGAACCTACATAGTCCAAGTGCCCGCTAGGTAACCTACATAGTCCAAATGCCCGCTAGTTAACCTACATAGTCCAAGTGCCCGATAGGGAACCTATATAATCCAAGTGCCCACTAGGGAACCCACATTGTCCAAGTGCCCGTTAGGTAACCTAGATAGTCCAAATGCCCGCTAGGGAACCCACATATTCCAAGTGCCCGCTAGGGAACTTACATAGTCCAAGGGCCCGCTAGGGAACGTACATTGTCCAAGTGCCCGTTAGTTACCCTAGATAGTCCCAGTGCCCGCTAGGTAACCTAGACAGTCCAAGTGCCCACTAGTTAACCTACATAGTCCAAGTGCCCGATAGGGAACCTACATAATCCAAGTGCCCGCTCGGCAACCTACATATGGCAAGTGCCCGTTAGTAAATTTAGATAGTCAAATGCCTACTAGGTAACCTAGATAGTCCAAGTGCACGCTAGTTAACCTACATAGTCCAAGTGCCCGATAGGGAACCTATATAATCCAAGTGCCCGCTAGGGAACCTACATTGTCCAAGTGCCCGTTAGGTAACCTAGATAGTCCAAATGCCTGCTAGGGAACCCACATATTCCAAGTGCCCGCTAGGGAACCCACATATTCCAAGTGCCCGCTAGGGAACTTACATAGTCCAAGGGCCCGCTAGGGAACGTACATAGTCCAAGTGCCCGTTAGTTAACCTAGATAGTCCCAGTGCCCACTAGGTAACCTAGATTGTCCAACAGCCTGGTAGGTAACCGACATAATCCAAGTACCCGCTAGGTAACGTAGATAGTTCAAGTGCCAGCTAGGTAATCTAGATAGTCCAAGTGCCCGTTAGGTAACCTACATAGTCCAAATGCCCGCTAGTTAACCTACATAGTCCAAGTGCCCGATAGGGAACCTATATAATCCAAGTGCCCGCTAGGGAACCTACATTGTCCAAGTGCCCGTTAGGTAACCTAGATAGTCCAAATGCCTGCTAGGGAACCCACATATTCCAAGTGCCCGCTAGGGAACCCACATATTCCAAGTGCCCGCTAGGGAACTTACATAGTCCAAGGGCCCGCTAGGGAACTTACATAGTCCAAGTGCCCGTTAGTTAACCTAGATAGTCCCAGTGCCCACTAGGTAACCTAGATTGTCCAACAGCCTGGTAGGTAACCGACATAATCCAAGTACCCGCTAGGTAACGTAGATAGTTCAAGTGCCAGCTAGGTAATCTAGATAGTCCAAGTGCCCGCTAGGTAACCTACAAAGTCTGAGTGCCCGCTAGGTAATCTATGTACTCCAAATGACCACTAGGGAGCCTACATAATCCAAATGCCCGCTAGATAACCTAGGTAGTCCAAGGGCCCGCTAGGAAACCTACATAGTCCTAGTGCCCCCTAGTTACCTACATTCTCCAAGTGCCCGCTAGGGAACCGACAGAGTCCAAGTGCCCGCTAGGCAATCTACATAGTCCAAGGGCCCGCTAGTTAATGTAGATGGTCCAAGTGCCGCTAGTTAATCTACATAGTCCAAGGTCCCGCTAGTTAACCTGCATAATCCAAGTACCCGCTAGTTAACCTAGTTCGTCCAAGTGTCCGCTAAGTAACCTACATAGTACAAGTGTCCGCTAGGGAACCTAGATAGTCCAAGTGCCCGCTAGTTAACCTACATAGTCCAAGGGCTCACTTGTTAATTTTGATAGTCCTAGTGCCCGCTAGTTAACCTAAATCGTCCAAGTGCCTGCTAGTTAACCTAGATAGTCCTAGTGCCCGTTAGTTAACCTAGAGAGTCCAAGTGCCCACTAGGGGACGTACTTAGTCCAAGTGCCCGTTAGCTAACCTAGATAGTCCAATTGCCCGCTAGTTAACATTGATCATCCAAGTGCCTGCTAGTTGACCTATATAGTCCAAGTGCCCGCTAGTTAACCTAGATAGTCAAAGTGCCCGCTAGGTAACTATATTATTCCAAATGTCCGATAGGGATCCAACATAGTCCATGTGCCCGCTAGGTAACCTACATAGTCCAGGTGCCCGTTGATTAACCTAGATAGTCCATGTGCCCGCTAAGAAACCTAGACAGTCCAAGTGCCCATTAAGTTACCTAGATAGTCCAAGTGCCCGCTAGGTAACCTACATAGTCCAAGTTCCCGCAAGGTAACCTAGATAGTCCAAGTGCCCGTTACCTAACAAAGATAGTCCAATTGCCCGCTATGCAACGTACATAGTCCAAGTGCCCGTTCGTTAACCTAGAAGTCCAAGTGTCCGCTAGTTAACCTAGATAGTCCAAGGGCCCGCTAGTTAACCTACATAGTCCAATTGCCCGGTAGTTAACTTACATAGTTCAAGTGTCCATAGGGAACATACACAGCCCAAGTGCCCGCTAGGGAACATACATAGTCCAAGTGCCCGCTAGGGAATCTACATAGTCCAAGGGCCCGCTTGTTAATGTAGATAGTCCAAGTTACGCTGGTTAACCTACATAGTCCAAGTACCCGCTAGTTAACCTAGATCGTCCAAATGTCCGCTAGTTAACCTACATAGTACAAGTGCCCGCTAGGGAATCTAGTTAGTCCAAGTGCCCACTCTGGAACCTACATAGTCCATGTGCCTCCTAGGGAACCTACATAGTCCAAGTGCCCGCGCTGGAACATACATAGTCCAAGTGCCCGCTAGGGAATCTACATAGTCCAAGGGCCCGCTAGTTAACCTATATAGTCCAAGGGCCCGCTAGTTAACCTACATCGTCCAAGGGCCCGCTAGTTAACCTAGATAGTCCAAGTGCCCGCTAGTTAACCTACATAGTCCAAGTGCCCCCTAGGTAACCTAGACAGTTCAAGTGACCACTAGGTTACCTACATAGTCCAAGTGCCTGTTCGTTAACCTACATAGTCCATATGCCCGCTAGGTAACCAATATAGTCCAAATGCCCGCTAGGGACCCTAATAGTCCAAATGCCCGCTAGTTGACCTAGATAGTCCAAGTGTTCGCTAGTTAACCTAGATAGTCCAAGTGCCCGCTAGTTAACCTAGATAGACCAAGTGCCCGCTAGGGAACGTACATATTCCAAGTGCCCGCTAGGTAACCTAGATGGTCCAAGGGCTTGCTAGTTAACCTACATAGTCCAAGTGACTGCTAGGTAACCTAGATAGTCCAAGTGCCCACTAGTTAACCTACATAGTCCAGGTTCCCCCAAAGGTAACCTAGATAGTCCAAGGGCCCGCTAGGTAACCTACATAGTCCAAATCCCCGATAGGGAACCTACATAGTCCAAGTGCCCGCTAGGTAACCTACATAGTCCAAATGCCCGCTAGTTAACCTACATAGTCCAAGTGCCCGATAGGGAACCTATATAATCCAAGTGCCCGCTAGGGAACCCACATTGTCCAAGTGCCCGTTAGGTAACCTAGATAGTCCAAATGCCCGCTAGGGAACCCACATATTCCAAGTGCCCGCTAGGGAACTTACATAGTCCAAGGGCCCGCTAGGGAACGTACATTGTCCAAGTGCCCGTTAGTTACCCTAGATAGTCCCAGTGCCCGCTAGGTAACCTAGACAGTCCAAGTGCCCACTAGTTAACCTACATAGTCCAAGTGCCCGATAGGGAACCTACATAATCCAAGTGCCCGCTCGGCAACCTACATATGGCAAGTGCCCGTTAGTAAACTTAGATAGTCAAAGTGCCTACTAGGTAACCTAGATAGTCCAAGTGCACGCTAGTTAACCTACATAGTCCAAGTACCCGCTAGGTAACCTACATAGTCCAAATGCCCGCTAGTTAACCTACATAGTCCAAGTGCCCGATAGGGAACCTATATAATCCAAGTGCCCGCTAGGGAACCTACATTGTCCAAGTGCCCGTTAGGTAACCTAGATAGTCCAAATGCCCGCTAGGGAACCCACATATTCCAAGTGCCCGCTAGGGAACCCACATATTCCAAGTGCCCGCTAGGGAACTTACATAGTCCAAGGGCCCGCTAGGGAACGTACATAGTCCAAGTGCCCGTTAGTTAACCTAGATAGTCCCAGTGCCCGCTAGGTAACCTAGATTGTCCAACAGCCTGGTAGGTAACCGACATAATCCAAGTACCCGCTAGGTAACGTAGATAGTTCAAGTGCCAGCTAGGTAATCTAGATAGTCCAAGTGCCCGCTAGGTAACCTACAAAGTCTGAGTGCCCGCTAGGTAATCTATGTACTCCAAATGACCACTAGGGAGCCTACATAATCCAAATGCCCGCTAGATAACCTAGGTAGTCCAAGGGCCCGCTAGGAAACCTACATAGTCCTAGTGCCCCCTAGTTACCTACATTCTCCAAGTGCCCGCTAGGGAACCGACAGAGTCCAAGTGCCCGCTAGGCAATCTACATAGTCCAAGGGCCCGCTAGTTAATGTAGATGGTCCAAGTGCCGCTAGTTAATCTACATAGTCCAAGGTCCCGCTAGTTAACCTGCATAATCCAAGTACCCGCTAGTTAACCTAGTTCGTCCAAGTGTCCGCTAAGTAACCTACATAGTACAAGTGTCCGCTAGGGAACCTAGATAGTCCAAGTGCCCGCTAGTTAACCTACATAGTCCAAGGGCTCACTTGTTAATTTTGATAGTCCTAGTGCCCGCTAGTTAACCTAAATCGTCCAAGTGCCTGCTAGTTAACCTAGATAGTCCTAGTGCCCGTTAGTTAACCTAGAGAGTCCAAGTGCCCACTAGGGGACGTACTTAGTCCAAGTGCCCGTTAGCTAACCTAGATAGTCCAATTGCCCGCTAGTTAACATTGATCATCCAAGTGCCTGCTAGTTGACCTATATAGTCCAAGTGCCCGCTAGTTAACCTAGATAGTCAAAGTGCCCGCTAGGTAACTATATTATTCCAAATGTCCGATAGGGATCCAACATAGTCCATGTGCCCGCTAGGTAACCTACATAGTCCAGGTGCCCGTTGATTAACCTAGATAGTCCATGTGCCCGCTAAGAAACCTAGACAGTCCAAGTGCCCATTAAGTTACCTAGATAGTCCAAGTGCCCGCTAGGTAACCTACATAGTCCAAGTTCCCGCAAGGTAACCTAGATAGTCCAAGTGCCCGTTACCTAACAAAGATAGTCCAATTGCCCGCTATGCAACGTACATAGTCCAAGTGCCCGTTCGTTAACCTAGAAGTCCAAGTGTCCGCTAGTTAACCTAGATAGTCCAAGGGCCCGCTAGTTAACCTACATAGTCCAATTGCCCGGTAGTTAACTTACATAGTTCAAGTGTCCATAGGGAACATACACAGCCCAAGTGCCCGCTAGGGAACATACATAGTCCAAGTGCCCGCTAGGGAATCTACATAGTCCAAGGGCCCGCTTGTTAATGTAGATAGTCCAAGTTACGCTGGTTAACCTACATAGTCCAAGTACCCGCTAGTTAACCTAGATCGTCCAAATGTCCGCTAGTTAACCTACATAGTACAAGTGCCCGCTAGGGAATCTAGTTAGTCCAAGTGCCCACTCTGGAACCTACATAGTCCATGTGCCTCCTAGGGAACCTACATAGTCCAAGTGCCCGCGCTGGAACATACATAGTCCAAGTGCCCGCTAGGGAATCTACATAGTCCAAGGGCCCGCTAGTTAACCTATATAGTCCAAGGGCCCGCTAGTTAACCTACATCGTCCAAGGGCCCGCTAGTTAACCTAGATAGTCCAAGTGCCCGCTAGTTAACCTACATAGTCCAAGTGCCCCCTAGGTAACCTAGACAGTTCAAGTGACCACTAGGTTACCTACATAGTCCAAGTGCCTGTTCGTTAACCTACATAGTCCATATGCCCGCTAGGTAACCAATATAGTCCAAATGCCCGCTAGGGACCCTAATAGTCCAAATGCCCGCTAGTTGACCTAGATAGTCCAAGTGTTCGCTAGTTAACCTAGATAGTCCAAGTGCCCGCTAGTTAACCTAGATAGACCAAGTGCCCGCTAGGGAACGTACATATTCCAAGTGCCCGCTAGGTAACCTAGATGGTCCAAGGGCTTGCTAGTTAACCTACATAGTCCAAGTGACTGCTAGGTAACCTAGATAGTCCAAGTGCCCACTAGTTAACCTACATAGTCCAGGTTCCCCCAAAGGTAACCTAGATAGTCCAAGGGCCCGCTAGGTAACCTACATAGTCCAAATCCCCGATAGGGAACCTACATAGTCCAAGTGCCCGCTAGGTAACCTACATAGTCCAAATGCCCGCTAGTTAACCTACATAGTCCAAGTGCCCGATAGGGAACCTATATAATCCAAGTGCCCGCTAGGGAACCCACATTGTCCAAGTGCCCGTTAGGTAACCTAGATAGTCCAAATGCCCGCTAGGGAACCCACATATTCCAAGTGCCCGCTAGGGAACTTACATAGTCCAAGGGCCCGCTAGGGAACGTACATTGTCCAAGTGCCCGTTAGTTACCCTAGATAGTCCCAGTGCCCGCTAGGTAACCTAGACAGTCCAAGTGCCCACTAGTTAACCTACATAGTCCAAGTGCCCGATAGGGAACCTACATAATCCAAGTGCCCGCTCGGCAACCTACATATGGCAAGTGCCCGTTAGTAAACTTAGATAGTCAAAGTGCCTACTAGGTAACCTAGATAGTCCAAGTGCACGCTAGTTAACCTACATAGTCCAAGTACCCGCTAGGTAACCTACATAGTCCAAATGCCCGCTAGTTAACCTACATAGTCCAAGTGCCCGATAGGGAACCTATATAATCCAAGTGCCCGCTAGGGAACCTACATTGTCCAAGTGCCCGTTAGGTAACCTAGATAGTCCAAATGCCCGCTAGGGAACCCACATATTCCAAGTGCCCGCTAGGGAACCCACATATTCCAAGTGCCCGCTAGGGAACTTACATAGTCCAAGGGCCCGCTAGGGAACGTACATAGTCCAAGTGCCCGTTAGTTAACCTAGATAGTCCCAGTGCCCGCTAGGTAACCTAGATTGTCCAACAGCCTGGTAGGTAACCGACATAATCCAAGTACCCGCTAGGTAACGTAGATAGTTCAAGTGCCAGCTAGGTAATCTAGATAGTCCAAGTGCCCGCTAGGTAACCTACAAAGTCTGAGTGCCCGCTAGGTAATCTATATACTCCAAATGACCACTAGGGAGCCTACATAATCCAAATGCCCGCTAGATAACCTAGGTAGTCCAAGGGCCCGCTAGGAAACCTACATAGTCCTAGTGCCCCCTAGTTACCTACATTCTCCAAGTGCCCGCTAGGGAACCGACAGAGTCCAAGTGCCCGCTAGGCAATCTACATAGTCCAAGGGCCCGCTAGTTAATGTAGATGGTCCAAGTGCCGCTAGTTAATCTACATAGTCCAAGGTCCCGCTAGTTAACCTGCATAATCCAAGTACCCGCTAGTTAACCTAGTTCGTCCAAGTGTCCGCTAAGTAACCTACATAGTACAAGTGTCCGCTAGGGAACCTAGATAGTCCAAGTGCCCGCTAGTTAACCTACATAGTCCAAGGGCTCACTTGTTAATTTTGATAGTCCTAGTGCCCGCTAGTTAACCTAAATCGTCCAAGTGCCTGCTAGTTAACCTAGATAGTCCTAGTGCCCGTTAGTTAACCTAGAGAGTCCAAGTGCCCACTAGGGGACGTACTTAGTCCAAGTGCCCGTTAGCTAACCTAGATAGTCCAATTGCCCGCTAGTTAACATTGATCATCCAAGTGCCTGCTAGTTGACCTATATAGTCCAAGTGCCCGCTAGTTAACCTAGATAGTCAAAGTGCCCGCTAGGTAACTATATTATTCCAAATGTCCGATAGGGATCCAACATAGTCCATGTGCCCGCTAGGTAACCTACATAGTCCAAGTGCCCGTTGATTAACCTAGATAGTCCATGTGCCCGCTAAGAAACCTAGACAGTCCAAGTGCCCATTAAGTTACCTAGATAGTCCAAGTGCCCGCTAGGTAACCTACATAGTCCAAGTTCCCGCAAGGTAACCTAGATAGTCCAAGTGCCCGTTACCTAACAAAGATAGTCCAATTGCCCGCTATGCAACGTACATAGTCCAAGTGCCCGTTCGTTAACCTAGAAGTCCAAGTGTCCGCTAGTTAACCTAGATAGTCCAAGGGCCCGCTAGTTAACCTACATAGTCCAATTGCCCGGTAGTTAACTTACATAGTTCAAGTGTCCATAGGGAACATACACAGCCCAAGTGCCCGCTAGGGAACATACATAGTCCAAGTGCCCGCTAGGGAATCTACATAGTCCAAGGGCCCGCTTGTTAATGTAGATAGTCCAAGTTACGCTGGTTAACCTACATAGTCCAAGTACCCGCTAGTTAACCTAGATCGTCCAAATGTCCGCTAGTTAACCTACATAGTACAAGTGCCCGCTAGGGAATCTAGTTAGTCCAAGTGCCCGCTCTGGAACCTACATAGTCCATGTGCCTCCTAGGGAACCTACATAGTCCAAGTGCCCGCGCTGGAACATACATAGTCCAAGTGCCCGCTAGGGAATCTACATAGTCCAAGGGCCCGCTAGTTAACCTATATAGTCCAAGGGCCCGCTAGTTAACCTACATCGTCCAAGGGCCCGCTAGTTAACCTAGATAGTCCAAGTGCCCGCTAGTTAACCTACATAGTCCAAGTGCCCCCTAGGTAACCTAGACAGTTCAAGTGACCACTAGGTTACCTACATAGTCCAAGTGCCTGTTCGTTAACCTACATAGTCCATATGCCCGCTAGGTAACCAATATAGTCCAAATGCCCGCTAGGGACCCTAATAGTCCAAATGCCCGCTAGTTGACCTAGATAGTCCAAGTGTTCGCTAGTTAACCTAGATAGTCCAAGTGCCCGCTAGTTAACCTAGATAGACCAAGTGCCCGCTAGGGAACCTATCTAGTCCAAGTACCCGCTAGGAAACCTACATAGTCCAAGTGCCCGCTAGGTAACGAAGATAGTCCAAGTGCCCGCTAGGGAACGTACATATTCCAAGTGCCCGCTAGGTAACCTAGATGGTCCAAGGGCTCGCTAGTTAACCTACATAGTCCAAGTGACTGCTAGGTAACCTAGATAGTCCAAGTGCCCACTAGTTAACCTACATAGTCCAGGTTCCCCCAAAGGTAACCTAGATAGTCCAAAGGCCCGCTAGGTAACCTACATAGTCCAAATCCCCGATAGGGAACCTACATAGTCCAAGTGCCCGCTAGGTAACCTACATAGTGCAAATGCCCGCTAGTTAACCTACATAGTCCAAGTGCCCGATAGGGAACCTATATAATCCAAGTGCCCGCTAGGGAACCCACATTGTCCAAGTGCCCGTTAGGTAACCTAGATAGTCCAAATGCCCGCTAGGGAACCCACATATTCCAAGTGCCCGCTAGGGAACTTACATAGTCCAAGGGCCCGCTAGGGAACGTACATTGTCCAAGTGCCCGTTAGTTACCCTAGATAGTCCCAGTGCCCGCTAGGTAACCTAGACAGTCCAAGTGCCCACTAGTTAACCTACATAGTCGAATTGCCCGATAGGGAACCTACATAATCCAAGTGCCCGCTCGGCAACCTACATATGGCAAGTGCCCGTTAGTAAACTTAGATAGTCAAAGTGCCTACTAGGTAACCTAGATAGTCCAAGTGCACGCTAGTTAACCTACATAGTCCAAGTACCCGCTAGGTAACCTACATAGTCCAAATGCCCGCTAGTTAACCTACATAGTCCAAATGCCCGCTAGTTAACCTACATAGTCCAAGTGCCCGATAGGGAACCTATATAATCCAAGTGCCCGCTAGGGAACCTACATTGTCCAAGTGCCCGTTAGGTAACCTAGATAGTCCAAATGCCCGCTAGGGAACCCACATATTCCAAGTGCCCGCTAGGGAACCCACATATTCCAAGTGCCCGCTAGGGAACTTACATAGTCCAAAGGCCCGCTAGGGAACGTACATAGTCCTAGTGCCCGTTAGTTAACCTAGATAGTCCCAGTGCCCGCTAGGTAACCTAGATTGTCCAACAGCCTGGTAGGTAACCGACATAATCCAAGTACCCGCTAGGTAACGTAGATAGTCAAGTGCCAGCTAGGTAATCTAGATAGTCCAAGTGCCCGCTTGGTAACCTACAAAGTCTGAGTGCCCGCTAGGTAATCTATATACTCAAAATGACCACTAGGGAGCCTACATAGTCCAAATGCCCACTAGGTAACCTAGGTTACCTGCATATTCCAAGTGCCCGTTCTATAACCTAGATAGTCCAATTGCCCACTAGGTAACCTACATAGTCCAAGTGCCCGCTAGGTAACCTATATAGTCCAAGTGCCCGCAAGGTAACCCAGATAGTCCAAAGGCCCGCTAGTTAACCTACATAGTCCAAGGGCTCACTTGTTAACTTTGATAGTCCAAGTGCCCGCTAGTTAACCTACATAATCCAAGTGCCCACTAGTTAACCTAGATAGTCCAAGTGTCCTCTAGTTAATCTACATAGTCCAAGTGCCCGCTAGTAAATCTATATATACCAAGTGCCCACTACGTAACCTAGATATTCCAAGGGCACGCTAGTTAACCTATATCGTCCAAGTGCCCGCTAGGCAACCTAGATAGTCCAAGTGCCAGCTAAGGAATCTACATAGTCCAAGTGCACGCTAGTTAACGTAGATAGTCCAAGTGCCCGCTAGTTAACCTAGATAGTCCAAGTGCCTGCTAGGTAACCTACATAGTGTAAGTGTCCGCTAGTTAACCTACATATTCCAAGTGCCCGCTAATTAACATAGATAGCCTAAGTGCCCGCTGGGGAACATACATAGTTCAAGTGCCCGCTAGGTAACCTAGATACTGCAAGTGCCCTCTAGTTAACCTAGATAGTTCAAGTACCCGCTAGGTAACCTAGATCGTACAAGGGCCCCCTAGTTAGCTTACATATTCCAAGTACCCGCTAAGTAACCTAGATAGTCCAAGTGCGCGTTCGGTAACCTAGATAGTCCTAGTGCCCTTTAGGGAATCTAGATAGTCCAATTGCCTGTTAGCTAACCTAGATAATCCAAGTGGCGGCTAGGTAACCTACATAGTCCAAGTGCCCGTTCGTTAACCTAGATAATCGAAGTGCCCACTAGGTAACCTAGACAGTCCAAGTGCCCGCTAGTTAACCTACATACTCCAAGTGCCCGATAGGGAACCTACATAATCCAAGTGCCCGCTAGGCAACCTACATAGTCCAAGTGCCCGTTAGTTAACCTAGATAGTCAAAGTGCCTGCTAGGTAACCTAGATAGTCCAAGTGCCCGCTAGATAACTTACATAGTCCAAGTGCCCGCTAGGTAACCTAAATCGTCGAAATGCCCACTAGGGAAACTACAAAGTCCAAGTGCCCGCTAGTTAACCTAGATAGTCCAACTGCCTGCTAGTAAACCTACATAATCCATGGGCCCGCTAGTTAACCTACATAGTGCAAGGGCCCGCTAGTTAACCTACATTGTCCAAGGGCCCGCTAGTTAACCTAGATTGTCCCAGTGCCCGCTAGTTAACCTACATAGTCCAACAGCCCGCTAGGTAACCTACATACTCCAAGAACCCGCTATACCGTAGATAGTTCAAGTGCCAGCTAGGTAACCTAGATAGTTCTTGTGCCCGTTACCTAACCTAGATAGTCCAATTGCCCGCTATAAAACATACATAGTCCAAGTGCCCGTTCGTTAACCTAGAAGTCCAAGTGCCCGCTAGGTAACCTAGACTCTCCAACTGCCCGCTAGGTTACCTACAAAGTCCAAATGCCCGTTCGGTAACCTAGATAGTGCAAGTGCCCAGTAGTTAACCTACATAGTCCAAGTGCCCGCTAGGTAACCTAGATAGTCCAAGGGCCCGCTAGTTAACCTACATAGTCCAAGTGCCCGGTAGTTAACTTACATAGTTCAAGTGTCCGTAGGGAACATACAGAGTCCAAGTGCCCGCTAGGGAACCGACATAGTCCAAGTGCCCGCTAGGCAATCTACATAGTCCAAGGGCCCGCTCGTTAATGTAGATGGTTCAAGTGCCGCTAGTTAATCTACATAGTCCAAGGGCCCGCTAGTTAACCTACATAATCCAAGTACCCGCTAGTTAACCTAGTTCGTCCAAGTGTCCGCTAAGTAACCTACATAGTACAAGTGTCCGCTAGGGAACCTAGATAGTCCAACTGCCTCCTATGGAACCTACATAGTCCAAGTGACTGCTAGGGAACCTACATAGTCCAAGTGCCCGCTAGGGAATCTACATAATCCAAGGGCCCTCTAGTTAATGTAGATAGTCCAAGTGACGCTAGTTAATCTACATAGTCCAAAGGCCCGCTAGTTAACCGACATAGTCCAAGTACCTGCTAGTTAAATTAGATCCTCCAAGTGCCTACTATGTAACCTACACAGTCCAGGGTCCGCTAGTTTACCTACATAGTCCAAGGGGCCGCTAGTTAACCTACATAGTCCAAGAGCCCGTTAGTTAACCTAGATAGTCCAAGTGCCCGCTAGTTAACCTACATAGTCCAAGTGCCCGCGAGATATCCTAGACATTTCAAGTGACCACTAGGTTACACAAAAAGTCCAAGTGCCCGTTCGTTAACCTACATAGTCCAAGTGCCCACTAGTAACCAATATAGTCCAAATGCCCGCTAGGGGCCCTAATATTCCAAATGTCCGCTAGTTAACTTAGATAGTCCAAGTGCCCGCTAGTTAACCTAGATAGACCAAGTGCCCGGTAGGGAACCTATCTAGTACAAGTACCCGCTAGGAAACGTACATAGTCCAAGTGCCCGCTAGGTAACGTACATCGTCTAAGTGCCCGCTAGGTAACGTAGATAGTCCAAGGGCCTGCTAGGGAACATACATAGTCCACGTACCTCCTAGGTAACCTAGATAATCCAAGTGCCCACTAGTTAACCTACATAGTCCAGGTTCCCCGTAGGTAACCTAGATAGTCCAAGGGCCCGCTAGGTAACCTACATTGTCCTAGTGCCCCCTAGTTAACCTACATTCTCCAAGTGCCCGATAGGTAACCTACATAGTCAAAGTACCCGCTAGGTAACCTACATATTCCAAGTGCCCGCTAGGGAACCTACATAGTCCAAGTGCCCGTTAGTTAACCTAGATAGTCCAAATACCCGCTAGGTAACCTAGATAGTCCAACAGCCCGGTAGGTAACCTACATACTCCAAGTACCCGCTAGGTAACGTAGATAGTTCAAGTGCCTGCTAGGTAACCTAGATAGTCCAAGTGCCCACTAGGTAACCTACAAAGTCTAAGTGCCCGCTAAGTAATCTATATAGTCCAAATAACCGCTAGGGAGCCTACATAGTCCAAATGCCCGCTAGGTAACCTAGATAGTCTAAGGGCCCGCTAGATAACCTACATAGTCCTAGTGCCCCCTAGTTAACCTACATTTTCCAAGTGCCCAATAGGGAACCTACATAGTCCAAGTGCCCGCTAGGTAACCTACATAGTCCAAATGCCCTCTAGTTAACCTACATAGTCCAAGTGCCTGATAGGGAACCTACATAATCCAAGTACCCTCTAGTTGACCTACATAGTCCAAATGCCCGCTAGGTAACCTAGATAATTCTAGTGCCCGCTAGGGAACATTCATAGTCCTAGTGCCAGCTAGGTAACCTAGATAGTCCAAGTGCCCGTTAGTTAACCTAGAGTGTCCAAGTGCCCACTAGGGGGCGTACTTAGTCCAAGTGCCCGTTAGCTAACCTAGATAGTCCAAGTGCCCGCTAGAGAACCTATCTAGTCCAAGTACCCGCTGGGAAACGTGCATAGTCCAAGTGCCCGCTAGGTAACGTAGATAGTCCAAGGCCCCGCTAGGGAACATACATAGTCCAAGTGCCCGATAGGGAACCTACATAATCCAAGTGCTAGCTAGGGAACCTAGATAGTCCAGGGCCCGCTAGTTAACCTACATAGTCCAAGTGCCCGGTAGTTAACTTACATAGTTCAAGTGTCCTTAGGGAACATACAGAGTCCAAGTCCCCGCTAGGGAACCTACATAGTCCAAGTGCCCGCTAGGCAATCTACATAGTCCAAGGGCCCGCTAGTTAATGTAGATAGTCCAAGTGCCGCTAGTTAATCTACATAGTCCAAGGGCCCGCTGGTTAACCTACATAATCCAAGTATCCGCTAGTTAACCTAGATTGTCCAAGTGTCCGCTAATTAACCTACACAGTACAAGTGCCCGCTAGGGAACCTAGATAGTCCAAGTGCCCACTCTGGAACCTACATAGTCCAAGTGACTGCTAGGGAACCTACATAATCCAAGGGCCCGCTAGTTAATGTAGATAGTCCAAGTGCCGCAAGTTAAACTACATAGTCCAAGTGCCTGCTAGTTAACCTAGATAGTCCAAGTGCCCGCTAGGTAACATAATTAGTCCAAATGTCCGATAGGGATCCAACATAGTCCAAGTGCCCGCTAGGTAACCTACATAGTCCATGTGCCTGTTCGTTAACCTAGATAGTCCAAGTGCCCGCTAGGAAACATACATAGTCCAAGGGCCCGCTAGGTAACCTAGATAGTCCAAGTGCCCGCTAGGTAACTTAGAGTCCAAGTGCTCCCTAGTAAACCTACATAGTCCAAAGGCCCGCTATGTAACCTAGATAGTCAAAGTGCCCGTTAGGTAACCTAGATAGTCCAAGTGCCCGCTAGGTAACTTACATTGTCCAATTTTCCGCTAGGTAACCTAGATACTCAAAGTGCCCGTTACCTAACCTAGATAGTCCAAGTGCCCGCTATGCAACCTACATAGTCCAAGTGCCCATTCGTTAACCTAGAAGTCAAAGTGCCCGCTAGGTAACCTAGACAGTCCAAGTGCCCGCTAAGTTACCTGCATATCCCATGTGCCTGTTTGTTAACCTAGATAGTCCAAGTGCCCACTAGGTAACCTACATAGTCCTAGCGCCCGCTAGGTAACCTATATAGTCCAAGTGCCCGCTAGGTAACCTAGATAGTCCAAGGGCCCGCTAGTTAACCTACATAGTCCAAGGGCTCACTTGTTACTTTTGATAGTCCAAGTGCCCGCTAGTTAACCTAAATCGTCCAAGTGCCTGCTAATTAACCTAGATAGTCCTAGTGCCCGTTAGTTAACCTAGAGAGTCCAAGTGCCCACTAGGGGACGTACTTAGTCCAAGTGCCCGTTAGCTAACCTAGATAGTCCAATTGCCCGCTAGTTAACATTGATCATCCAAGTGCCCGCTAGTTGACCTATATAGTCCAAGTGCCCGCTAGTTAACCTAGATAGTCAAAGTGCCCGCTAGGTAACTATATTATTCCAAATGTCCGATAGGGATCCAACATAGTCCATGTGCCCGCTAGGTAACCTACATAGTCCAAGTGCCCGTTGATTAACCTAGATAGTCCATGTGCCCGCTAAGAAACCTAGACAGTCCAAGTGCCCATTAAGTTACCTAGATAGTCCAAGTGCCCGCTAGGTAACCTACATAGTCCAAGTTCCCGCAAGGTAACCTAGATAGTCCAAGTGCCCGTTACCTAACAAAGATAGTCCAATTGCCCGCTATGCAACGTACATAGTCCAAGTGCCCGTTCGTTAACCTAGAAGTCCAAGTGTCCGCTACTTAACCGAGATAGTCCAAGGGCCCGCTAGTTAACCTACATAGTCCAAGTGCCCGGTAGTTAACTTACATAGTTCAAGTGTCCATAGGGAACATACACAGCCCAAGTGCCCGCTAGGGAACATACATAGTCCAAGTGCCCGCTAGGGAATCTACATAGTCCAAGGGCCCGCTAGTTAATGTAGACAGTCCAAGTTATGCTGGTTAACCTATATAGTCCAAGTACCCGCTAGTTAACCTAGATCGTCCAAATGTCCGCTAGTTAACCTACATAGTACAAGTGCCCGCTAGGGAATCTAGTTAGTCCAAGTGCCCGCTCTGGAACCTACATAGTCCATGTGCCTCCTAGGGAACCTACATAGTCCAAGTGCCCGCGCTGGAACATACATAGTCCAAGTGCCCGCTAGGGAATCTACATAGTCCAAGGGCCCGCTAGTTAACCTATATAGTCCAAGGGCCCGCTAGTTAACCTACATCGTCCAAGGGCCCGCTAGTTAACCTAGATAGTCCAAGTGCCCGCTAGTTAACCTACATAGTCCAAGTGCCCCCTAGGTAACCTAGACAGTTCAAGTGACCACTAGGTTACCTACATAGTCCAAGTGCCTGTTCGTTAACCTACATAGTCCATATGCCCGCTAGGTAACCAATATAGTCCAAATGCCCGCTAGGGACCCTAATAGTCCAAATGCCCGCTAGTTGACCTAGATAGTCCAAGTGTTCGCTAGTTAACCTAGATAGTCCAAGTGCCCGCTAGTTAACCTAGATAGACCAAGTGCCCGCTAGGGAACGTACATATTCCAAGTGCCCGCTAGGTAACCTAGATGGTCCAAGGGCTTGCTAGTTAACCTACATAGTCCAAGTGACTGCTAGGTAACCTAGATAGTCCAAGTGCCCACTAGTTAACCTACATAGTCCAGGTTCCCCCAAAGGTAACCTAGATAGTCCAAGGGCCCGCTAGGTAACCTACATAGTCCAAATCCCCGATAGGGAACCTACATAGTCCAAGTGCCCGCTAGGTAACCTACATAGTCCAAATGCCCGCTAGTTAACCTACATAGTCCAAGTGCCCGATAGGGAACCTATATAATCCAAGTGCCCACTAGGGAGCCCACATTGTCCAAGTGCCCGTTAGGTAACCTAGATAGTCCAAATGCCCGCTAGGGAACCCACATATTCCAAGTGCCCGCTAGGGAACTTACATAGTCCAAGGGCCCGCTAGGGAACGTACATTGTCCAAGTGCCCGTTAGTTACCCTAGATAGTCCCAGTGCCCGCTAGGTAACCTAGACAGTCCAAGTGCCCACTAGTTAACCTACATAGTCCAAGTGCCCGATAGGGAACCTACATAATCCAAGTGCCCGCTCGGCAACCTACATATGGCAAGTGCCCGTTAGTAAACTTAGATAGTCAAAGTGCCTACTAGGTAACCTAGATAGTCCAAGTGCAGGCTAGTTAACCTACATAGTCCAAGTACCCGCTAGGTAACCTACATAGTCCAAATGCCCGCTAGTTAACCTACATAGTCCAAGTGCCCGATAGGGAACCTATATAATCCAAGTGCCCGCTAGGGAACCTACATTGTCCAAGTGCCCGTTAGGTAACCTAGATAGTCCAAATGCCTGCTAGGGAACCCACATATTCCAAGTGCCCGCTAGGGAACCCACATATTCCAAGTGCCCGCTAGGGAACTTACATAGTCCAAGGGCCCGCTAGGGAACGTACATAGTCCAAGTGCCCGTTAGTTAACCTAGATAGTCCCAGTGCCCACTAGGTAACCTAGATTGTCCAACAGCCTGGTAGGTAACCGACATAATCCAAGTACCCGCTAGGTAACGTAGATAGTTCAAGTGCCAGCTAGGTAATCTAGATAGTCCAAGTGCCCGCTAGGTAACCTACAAAGTCTGAGTGCCCGCTAGGTAATCTATATACTCCAAATGACCACTAGGGAGCCTACATAATCCAAATGCCCGCTAGATAACCTAGGTAGTCCAAGGGCCCGCTAGGAAACCTACATAGTCCTAGTGCCCCCTAGTTACCTACATTCTCCAAGTGCCCGCTAGGGAACCGACAGAGTCCAAGTGCCCGCTAGGCAATCTACATAGTCCAAGGGCCCGCTAGTTAATGTAGATGGTCCAAGTGCCGCTAGTTAATCTACATAGTCCAAGGTCCCGCTAGTTAACCTGCATAATCCAAGTACCCGCTAGTTAACCTAGTTCGTCCAAGTGTCCGCTAAGTAACCTACATAGTACAAGTGTCCGCTAGGGAACCTAGATAGTCCAAGTGCCCGCTAGTTAACCTACATAGTCCAAGGGCTCACTTGTTAATTTTGATAGTCCTAGTGCCCGCTAGTTAACCTAAATCGTCCAAGTGCCTGCTAGTTAACCTAGATAGTCCTAGTGCCCGTTAGTTAACCTAGAGAGTCCAAGTGCCCACTAGGGGACGTACTTAGTCCAAGTGCCCGTTAGCTAACCTAGATAGTCCAATTGCCCGCTAGTTAACATTGATCATCCAAGTGCCTGCTAGTTGACCTATATAGTCCAAGTGCCCGCTAGTTAACCTAGATAGTCAAAGTGCCCGCTAGGTAACTATATTATTCCAAATGTCCGATAGGGATCCAACATAGTCCATGTGCCCGCTAGGTAACCTACATAGTCCAAGTGCCCGTTGATTAACCTAGATAGTCCATGTGCCCGCTAAGAAACCTAGACAGTCCAAGTGCCCATTAAGTTACCTAGATAGTCCAAGTGTCCGCTAGGTAACCTACATAGTCCAAGTTCCCGCAAGGTAACCTAGATAGTCCAAGTGCCCGTTACCTAACAAAGATAGTCCAATTGCCCGCTATGCAACGTACATAGTCCAAGTGCCCGTTCGTTAACCTAGAAGTCCAAGTGTCCGCTAGTTAACCTAGATAGTCCAAGGGCCCGCTAGTTAACCTACATAGTCCAATTGCCCGGTAGTTAACTTACATAGTTCAAGTGTCCATAGGGAACATACACAGCCCAAGTGCCCGCTAGGGAACATACATAGTCCAAGTGCCCGCTAGGGAATCTACATAGTCCAAGGGCCCGCTAGTTAATGTAGATAGTCCAAGTTACGCTGGTTAACCTACATAGTCCAAGTACCCGCTAGTTAACCTAGATCGTCCAAATGTCCGCTAGTTAACCTACATAGTACAAGTGCCCGCTAGGGAATCTAGTTAGTCCAAGTGCCCGCTCTGGAACCTACATAGTCCATGTGCCTCCTAGGGAACCTACATAGTCCAAGTGCCCGCGCTGGAACATACATAGTCCAAGTGCCCGCTAGGGAATCTACATAGTCCAAGGGCCCGCTAGTTAACCTATATAGTCCAAGGGCCCGCTAGTTAACCTACATCGTCCAAGGGCCCGCTAGTTAACCTAGATAGTCCAAGTGCCCGCTAGTTAACCTACATAGTCCAAGTGCCCCCTAGGTAACCTAGACAGTTCAAGTGACCACTAGGTTACCTACATAGTCCAAGTGCCTGTTCGTTAACCTACATAGTCCATATGCCCGCTAGGTAACCAATATAGTCCAAATGCCCGCTAGGGACCCTAATAGTCCAAATGCCCGCTAGTTGACCTAGATAGTCCAAGTGTTCGCTAGTTAAACTAGATAGTCCAAGTGCCCGCTAGTTAACCTAGATAGACCAAGTGCCCGCTAGGGAACGTACATATTCCAAGTGCCCGCTAGGTAACCTAGATGGTCCAAGGGCTTGCTAGTTAACCTACATAGTCCAAGTGACTGCTAGGTAACCTAGATAGTCCAAGTGCCCACTAGTTAACCTACATAGTCCAGGTTCCCCCAAAGGTAACCTAGATAGTCCAAGGGCCCGCTAGGTAACCTACATAGTCCAAATCCCCGATAGGGAACCTACATAGTCCAAGTGCCCGCTAGGTAACCTACATAGTCCAAATGCCCGCTAGTTAACCTACATAGTCCAAGTGCCCGATAGGGAACCTATATAATCCAAGTGCCCGCTAGGGAACCCACATTGTCCAAGTGCCCGTTAGGTAACCTAGATAGTCCAAATGCCCGCTAGGGAACCCACATATTCCAAGTGCCCGCTAGGGAACTTACATAGTCCAAGGGCCCGCTAGGGAACGTACATTGTCCAAGTGCCCGTTAGTTACCCTAGATAGTCCCAGTGCCCGCTAGGTAACCTAGACAGTCCAAGTGCCCACTAGTTAACCTACATAGTCCAAGTGCCCGATAGGGAACCTACATAATCCAAGTGCCCGCTCGGCAACCTACATATGGCAAGTGCCCGTTAGTAAACTTAGATAGTCAAAGTGCCTACTAGGTAACCTAGATAGTCCAAGTGCACGCTAGTTAACCTACATAGTCCAAGTACCCGCTAGGTAACCTACATAGTCCAAATGCCCGCTAGTTAACCTACATAGTCCAAGTGCCCGATAGGGAACCTATATAATCCAAGTGCCCGCTAGGGAACCTACATTGTCCAAGTGCCCGTTAGGTAACCTAGATAGTCCAAATGCCCGCTAGGGAACCCACATATTACAAGTGCCCGCTAGGGAACCCACATATTCCAAGTGCCCGCTAGGGAACTTACATAGTCCAAGGGCCCGCTAGGGAACGTACATAGTCCAAGTGCCCGTTAGTTAACCTAGATAGTCCCAGTGCCCGCTAGGTAACCTAGATTGTCCAACAGCCTGGTAGGTAACCGACATAATCCAAGTACCCGCTAGGTAACGTAGATAGTTCAAGTGCCAGCTAGGTAATCTAGATAGTCCAAGTGCCCGCTAGGTAACCTACAAAGTCTGAGTGCCCGCTAGGTAATCTATATACTCCAAATGACCACTAGGGAGCCTACATAGTCCAAATTCCCGCTAGATAACCTAGGTAGTCCAAGGGCACGCTAGGAAACCTACATAGTCCTAGTGCCCCCTAGTTACCTACATTCTCCAAGTGCCCGCTAGGGAACCGACAGAGTCCATGTGCCCGCTAGGCAATCTACATAGTCCAAGGGCCCGCTAGTTAATGTAGATGGTCCAAGTGCCGCTAGTTAATCTACATAGTCCAAGGTCCCGCTAGTTAACCTACATAATCCAAGTACCCGCTAGTTAACCTAGTTCGTCCAAGTGTCCGCTAAGTAACCTACATAGTACAAGTGTCCGCTAGGGAACCTAGATAGTCCAAGTGCCCGCTAGTTAACCTACATAGTCCAAGGGCTCACTTGTTAATTTTGATAGTCCAAGTGCCCGCTAGTTTACCTAAATCGTCCAAGTGCCTGCTAGTTAACCTAGATAGTCCTAGTGCCCGTTAGTTAACCTAGAGAGTCCAAGTGCCCACTAGGGGACGTACTTAGTCCAAGTGCCCGTTAGCTAACCTAGATAGTCCAATTGCCCGCTAGTTAACATTGATCATCCAAGTGCCTGCTAGTTGACCTATATAGTCCAAGTGCCCGCTAGTTAACCTAGATAGTCAAAGTGCCCGCTAGGTAACTATATTAGTCCAAATGTCCGATAGGGATCCAACATAGTCCATGTGCCCGCTAGGTAACCTACATAGTCCAAGTGCCCGTTGATTAACCTAGATAGTCCATGTGCCCGCTAAGAAACCTAGACAGTCCAAGTGCCCATTAAGTTACCTAGATAGTCCAAGTGTCCGCTAGGTAACCTACATAGTCCAAGTTCCCGCAAGGTAAACTAGATAGTCCAAGTGCCCGTTACCTAACAAAGATAGTCCAATTGCCCGCTATGCAACGTACATAGTCCAAGTGCCCGTTCGTTAACCTAGAAGTCCAAGTGTCCGCTAGTTAACCTAGATAGTCCAAGGCCCCGCTAGTTAACCTACATAGTCCAAGTGCCCGGTAGTTAACTTACATAGTTCAAGTGTCCATAGGGAACATACACAGCCCAAGTGCCCGCTAGGGAACATACATAGTCCAAGTGCCCGCTAGGGAATCTACATAGTCCAAGGGCCCGCTAGTTAATGTAGATAGTCCAAGTTACGCTGGTTAACCTACATAGTCCAAGTACCCGCTAGTTAACCTAGATCGTCCAAATGTCCGCTAGTTAACCTACATAGTACAAGTGCCCGCTAGGGAATATAGTTAGTCCAAGTGCCCGCTCTGGAACCTACATAGTCCATGTGCCTCCTAGGGAACCTACATAGTCCAAGTGCCCGCGCTGGAACATACATAGTCCAAGTGCCCGCTAGGGAATCTACATAGTCCAAGGGCCCGCTAGTTAACCTATATAGTCCAAGGGCCCGCTAGTTAACCTACATCGTCCAAGGGCCCGCTAGTTAACCTAGATAGTCCAAGTGCCCGCTAGTTAACCTACATAGTCCAAGTGCCCCCTAGGTAACCTAGACAGTTCAAGTGACCACTAGGTTACCTACATAGTCCAAGTGCCTGTTCGTTAACCTACATAGTCCATATGCCCGCTAGGTAACCAATATAGTCCAAATGCCCGCTAGGGACCCTAATAGTCCAAATGCCCGCTAGTTGACCTAGATAGTCCAAGTGTTCGCTAGTTAACCTAGATAGTCCAAGTGCCCGCTAGTTAACCTAGATAGACCAAGTGCCCGCTAGGGAACCTATCTAGTCCAAGTACCCGCTAGGAAACCTACATAGTCCAAGTGCCCGCTAGGTAACGAAGATAGTCCAAGTGCCCGCTAGGGAACGTACATATTCCAAGTGCCCGCTAGGTAACCTAGATGGTCCAAGGGCTCGCTAGTTAACCTACATAGTCCAAGTGACTGCTAGGTAACCTAGATAGTCCAAGTGCCCACTAGTTAACCTACATAGTCCAGGTTCCCCCAAAGGTAACCTAGATAGTCCAAGGGCCCGCTAGGTAACCTACATAGTCCAAATCCCCGATAGGGAACCTACATAGTCCAAGTGCCCGCTAGGTAACCTACATAGTCCAAATGCCCGCTAGTTAACCTACATAGTCCAAGTGCCCGATAGGGAACCTATATAATCCAAGTGCCCACTAGGGAGCCCACATTGTCCAAGTGCCCGTTAGGTAACCTAGATAGTCCAAATGCCCGCTAGGGAACCCACATATTCCAAGTGCCCGCTAGGGAACTTACATAGTCCAAGGGCCCGCTAGGGAACGTACATTGTCCAAGTGCCCGTTAGTTACCCTAGATAGTCCCAGTGCCCGCTAGGTAACCTAGACAGTCCAAGTGCCCACTAGTTAACCTACATAGTCGAATTGCCCGATAGGGAACCTACATAATCCAAGTGCCCGCTCGGCAACCTACATATGGCAAGTGCCCGTTAGTAAACTTAGATAGTCAAAGTGCCTACTAGGTAACCTAGATAGTCCAAGTGCACGCTAGTTAACCTACATAGTCCAAGTACCCGCTAGGTAACCTACATAGTCCAAATGCCCGCTAGTTAACCTACATAGTCCAAATGCCCGCTAGTTAACCTACATAGTCCAAGTGCCCGATAGGGAACCTATATAATCCAAGTGCCCGCTAGGGAACCTACATTGTCCAAGTGCCCGTTAGGTAACCTAGATAGTCCAAATGCCCGCTAGGGAACCCACATATTCCAAGTGCCCGCTAGGGAACCCACATATTCCAAGTGCCCGCTAGGGAACTTACATAGTCCAAAGGCCCGCTAGGGAACGTACATAGTCCTAGTGCCCGTTAGTTAACCTAGATAGTCCCAGTGCCCGCTAGGTAACCTAGATTGTCCAACAGCCTGGTAGGTAACCGACATAATCCAAGTACCCGCTAGGTAACGTAGATAGTCAAGTGCCAGCTAGGTAATCTAGATAGTCCAAGTGCCCGCTTGGTAACCTACAAAGTCTGAGTGCCCGCTAGGTAATCTATATACTCAAAATGACCACTAGGGAGCCTACATAGTCCAAATGCCCACTAGGTAACCTAGGTAGTCCAATGGCCCGCTAGGAAACCTACATAGTCCTAGTGCCCCCTAGTTAACCTACATTCTCCAAGTGCCCGCTAGGGAACCGACAGAGTCCAAGTGCCCGCTAGGCAATCTACATAGTCCAAGGGCCCGCTAGTTAATGTAGATGATCGAAGTGCCGCTAGTTAATCTACATAGTCCAAGGGCCCGCTAGTTAACCTACATAATCCAAGAACCCGCTAGTTAACCTAGTTCGTCCAATTGTCCGCTAAGTAACCTACATAGTACAAGTGTCCGCTAGGGAACCTAGATAGTCCAAGTGCCCCCTATGGAACCTACATAGTCCAAGTGACTGCTAGGGAACCTACATAGTCCATGTGCCCGCTAGGGAATCTACATAATCCAAGGACCCTCTAGTTAATGTAGATAGTCCAAGTGCCGCTAGTTAATCTACATAGTCCATAGGCCCGCTAGTTAACCGACATAGCCCAAGTACCTGCTAGTTAACTTAGATCCTCCAAGTGCCTACTATGTAACCTACATAGTCCAGGGTCCGCTAGTTTACCTACATAGTCCAAGGGGCCGCTAGTTAACCTACATAGTCCAAGAGCCCGTTAGTTAACCTAGATAGTCCAAATGCCCGCTAGTTAACCTACAAGGTCCAAGTGCCCGCGAGATATCCTAGACAATTCAAGTGACCACTAGGTTACACACATAGTCCAAGTGCCCATTCGTTAACCTACATAGTCCAAGTGCCCGCTAGTAACCAATATAGTCCAAATGCCCGCTAGGGGCCCTAATATTCCAAATGTCCGCTAGTTAACCTAGATAGTCCAAGTGCCCGCTAGTTAACCTAGATAGACCAAGTGCCCGGTAGGGAACCTATCTATTCCAAGTACCCTTAGGAAACGTACATAGTCCAAGTGCCCGCTAGGTAACGTACATCGTCTAAGTGCCCGCTAGGTAACCTAGATAGTCCAAGTGCCCACTAGTTAACCTACATAGTCCAGGTTCTCCGTAGGTAACCTAGATAGTCCAAGGGCCCGCTAGGTAACCTACATTGTCCTAGTGCCCCCTAGTTAACCTACATTCTCCAAGTGCCCGATAGGTAACCTACATAGTCAAAGTGCCCGCTAGGTAACCTACATAGTCCAAGTGCCCGCTAGGGAACCTACATAGTCCAAGTGCCCGTTAGTTAACCTAGATAGTCCAAATACCCGCTAGGTAACCTAGATAGTCCAACAGCCCGGTAGGTAACCTACATACTCCAAGTACCCGCTAGGTAACGTAGATAGTTCAAGTGCCTGCTAGGCAACCTAGATAGTCCAAGTGCCCGCTAGGTAACCTACAAAATCTAAGTGCCCGCTAAGTAATCTATATAGTACAAATAACCGCTAGGGAGCCTACATAGTACAAATACCCGCTAGGTAACCTAGATAGTCTAAGGGCCCGCTAGATAACCTACATAGTCCTAGTGCCCCCTAGTTAACCTACATTTTCCAAGTGCCCAATAGGGAACCTACATAGTCCAAGTGCCCGCTAGGTAACCTACATAGTCCACATGCCCTCTAGTTAACCTACATAGTCCAAGTGCCTGATAGAGAACCTACATAATCCAAGTACCCTCTAGTTGACCTACATAGTCCAAATGCCCGCTAGGTAACCTAGATAATCCTAGTGCCCGCTAGGGAACCTTCATAGTCCTAGTGCCAGCTAGGTAACCTAGATAGTCCTAGTACCCGTTAGTTAACCTAGAGTGTCCAAGTGCCCACTAGGGGACGTACTTAGTCCAAGTGCCCATTAGCTAACCTAGATAGTCCACGTGCCCGCTAGAGAACCTATCTATTCCAAGTACCCGCTAGGAAACGTACATAGTCCAAGTGCCCGCTAGGTTACGTACATAGTCTAAGTGCCCGCTAGGTAACGTAGATAGTCCAAGGCACCGCTAGGGAACATACATAGTCCAAGTGCCCGATAGGGAACCTACATAATCCAAGTGCTAGCTAGGGAACCTAGATAGTCAAGGGCCCGCTAGTTAACCTATATAGTCCAAGTGCCCGGTAGTTAACTTACATAGTTCAAGTGTCCTTAGGGAAC
Organism: Tenrec ecaudatus; assembly: GCF_050624435.1. Lineage (NCBI taxonomy): Eukaryota > Metazoa > Chordata > Mammalia > Afrosoricida > Tenrecidae > Tenrec > Tenrec ecaudatus. The sequence goes on along the minus strand of NC_134534.1, from coordinate 108,857,092 downwards.
ATACAGAGTCCAAGTCCCCGCTAGGGAACCTACATAGTCCAAGTGCCCGCTAGGCAATCTACATAGTCCAAGGGCCCGCTAGTTAATGTAGATAGTCCAAGTGCCGCTAGTTAATCGACATAGTCCAAGGGCCCGCTAGTTAACCTACATACTCCAAGTACCCGCTGGTTAACCTAGATCGTCCAAGTGTCCGCTAATTCACCTACAAAGTACAAGTGCCCGCTAGGTTACCTAGATAGTCCAAGTGCCCACTCTGGAACCTACATAGTCCAAGTGACTGCTAGGGAACCTACATAATCCAAGGGCCCGCTAGTTAATGTAGATAGTCCAAGTGCCGCTAGTTAAACTACATAGACCAAGTGCCTGCTAGTTAACCTAGATAGTCCAAGTGCCCGCTAGGTAACATAATTAGTCCAAATGTCCGATAGGGATCCAACATAGTCCAAGTGCCCGCTAGGTAACCTACATAGTCCAAGTGCCTGTTCGTTAACCTAGATAGTCCAAGTGCCCGCTAGGAAACCTACATAGTCCAAGGGCCCGCTAGGTAACCTAGATAGTCCAAGTGCCTGCTAGGTAACTTAGAGTCCAAGTGCTCGCTAGTAAACCTACATAGTCCAAAGGCCCGCTATGTAACCTAGATAGTCAAAGAGCCCGTTAGGTAACCTAGATAGTCCAAGTGCCCGCTAGGTAACTTACATTGTCCAATTTTCCGCTAGGTAACCTAGATACTCAAAGTGCCCGTTACCTAACCTAGATAGTCCAAGTGCCCGCTATGCAACCTACATAGTCCAAGTGCCCATTCGTTAACCTAGAAGTCCAAGTGCCCGCTAGGTAACCTAGAGTGTCCAAGTGCCCGCTAGGTTACATGCATATTCCAAGTGCCTGTTCTTTAACCTAGATAGTCCAAGTGCCCAATAGGTAACCTACATAGTCCAAGTGCCCGCTAGGTAACTTATATAGTCCAAGTGCCCGCTAGTTAACCTACATAGTCCAAGGGCTCACTTGTTAATTTTGATAGTCCAAGTGCCCGCTAGTTAACCTAAATCGTCCAAGTGCCGGCCCTTATCCTAGATAGTCCTAGTGCCCATTAGTTAACCTAGAGAGTCCAAGTGCCCACTAGGGGACGTACTTAGTCCAAGTGCCCGTTAGCTAACCTAGATAGTCCAAGTGCCCGTTAGTTAACATTCATCATCCAAGTGCCCGCTAGTTAACCTAGATAGTCCAAGTGCACGCTAGTTAACCTAGATAGTCCAAGAGCCCGCTAAGAAACCTAGACAGTCAAAGTACCCGTTAAGTTACCTAGATAGTCCAAGTGCCCGCTAGGTAACCTACTTAGTCCAAGTTCCCGCTAGGTAACCTAGATAGTCCAAGTGCCCGTTACCTAACCTAGATAGTCCAATTGCCCGCATTGCAACATACATAGTCCAAGTGCCCGTTCGTTAACCTTGAAGTCCAAGTGTCCGCTAGTTAACCTAGATAATGCAAGGGCCCGCTAGTTACCCTACATAGTCCAAGTGCCCGGTAGTTAACTTACATAGTTCAAGTGTACATAGGGAACATACAGAGTCCAAGTGCCCGCTAGGGAACATACATAGTCCAAGGGCCCGCTAGTTAATGTAGATAGTCCAAGTTCCGCTAGTTAATCTACATAGTTCAAGGGCCCGCTGGTTAACCTACATAGTCCAAGTACCCGCTAGTTAACCTAGATCGTCCAAATGTCCGCTAGTTAACCTACATAATTCAATTGCCCGCTTGGGAATCTAGTTAGTCCAAGTGCCCGCTCTGGAACCTACATAGTCCAAGTGCCTCCTAGGGAACCTACATAGTCCAAGTGCCAGCGCTGGAACATACATAGTCCAAGTGCCCGCTAGGGAATCTACATAGTCCAAGGGCCCGCTAGTTAACGTAGATAGTCCAAGTGTCGCTAGTTAATCTACATAGTCCAAGGGCCCGCTAGTTAACCTACATAGTCCAAGTACCCGCTAGTTAACCTAGATCGTCCAAGTGCCCCCTAGGTAACCTACATAGTCCAAGTGCCCGCTAGGTAACCTAGACAGTTCAATTGACCACTAGGTTACCTACATAGTCCAAGTGCCTGTTCGTTAACCTACATAGTCCAAATGCCCACTAGGTAACCAATATAGTCCAAATGCCCGCTAGGGGCCCTAATAGTCCAAATGACCGCTAGTTACCCTAGATAGTCTAAGTGTTCGCTAGTTAACCTTGATAATCCAAATGCCCGCTAGTTAACCTAGATAGAACAAGTGCCCGCTAGGGAATTTATCTAGTCCAAGTACCCGCTAGGAAACGTACATAATCCAAGTGCCCGCTAGGTAACGTAGATAGTCCAAGTGCCCGCTAGGGAACGTACATAGTCCAAGTGCCCGCTAGGTAACCTAGATGGTCCAAGGGCTCGCTAGTTAACCTACATAGTCCAAGTGCCTGCTAGGTAACCTAGATTGTCCAAGTGCCGACTAGTTAACCTACATAGTCCAGGTTCCCCCTAGGTAACCTAGATAGTCCAAGGGCCCGCTAGGTAACCTACATAGTCCAAATGCCCGATAAGGAACCTACATAGTCCAAGTGCCCGCTAGGTAACCTACATAGTCCAAATCCCGCTAGTTAACCTACATAGTCCAAGTGCCCGATAGGCAACCAACATAATCCAAGTGCCCGCTAGGGAACCTACATTGTCCAAGTGCCCGTTAGGTAACCTAGATAGTCCAAATGCCCGCTAGGGCACCCACATAATCCAACTGCCCGCTAGGGAACTTACATAGTCCAAGGACCCGCTAGGGAACCTACATAGTCCAAGTGCCCGTTAGTTAACCTAGATAGTTCCAGTGCCCGCTAGGTAACGTATATAGTCCAACAGCCCGGTAGGTAACCTACATAATCCAAGTACCCGCTAGGTAACGTAGATAGTTCAAGTGCCAGCTAGGTAACCTAGCTAGTCCAAGAGCCCGCTAGGTAACCTACAAAATCTAAGAGCCCGCTAGGTAATCTATATACTCCAAATGACCACTAGGGAGCCTACATAGTCCAAATGCCCGCTAGGTAACCTAGGTAGTCCAAGGCCCCGCTAGGAAACCTACATAGTCCTAGTGCCCCCTAGTTAACCTACATTCTCCAAGTGCCCGATAGGGAACCTACAGGGTCCAAGTGCCCGCTAGGTAACCTGAATAGTCCAAATGCCCGATAGGGAACCTACATAATCCAAGTGCCCGCTAGGGAACCTACATAGTCCAAGTGCCCATTAGTTAACCTGGATAGTCCAAGTGCCCGCTTCGTAACCTAGATGGTACAACAGCCCGCTAGGTAACCTACATACTCCAAGAACCCACAAGGTAAGGTAGATAGTTCATGTGCCAGCTAGGTAACCTAGATAGTCCAAGTGTCCGCTAGGTAACCTACAAAGTCTAAGTGCCCGCTAGATTATCTATATAGTCCAAATGCCCGCTAGGGAATCTACATAGTCCAAGGGCCCGCTAGTTAACGTAAATAGTCCAAGTGCCGCTAGTTAATCTACATAGTCCAAGGTCCCGCTAGTTAACCTACATAGTCCAAGTACCCGCTAGTTAACCTATATCGTCCAAGTGCCCGATAGGTAACCTACATAGTCCACGGGCCCGCTAGTTAACCTACATAGTCCAAGGGCCCGCTAGGGAACCTACAAAGTCTAAGTGCCCGCTAGGTTATCTATATAGTCCAAATGCCCCCTAGGGAACCTACATAGTCCAAGTGCCCGTTCGTTAACCTACATAGTCCAAGTGCCCGCTAGGTAACCTAGATAGTCCAGGGCCCACTAGTTAACCTACATAGTCCAAGTGCCCGGTAGTTAACTTACATATTTCAAGTGTCCGTAGGGAACCTACATAGTCCAAGTGCCCGCTAGGCAATCTACATAGTCCAAGGGCCCGCTAGTTAATGTAGAGAGTCCAAGTGTCGCGAGTTAATCTACATAGTCCAAGGGCCCGCTAGTTAACCTACATAATCCAAATACTCGCTAGTTAACCTAGATCGTCCAAGTGCCTGCTAGTTAACCTAGATAGTCCAAGTGCCTGCTAGGTAACATAATTAGTCCAAATGTCCGATAGGGATCCAACATAGTCCAAGTGCCCGCTAGGTAACCTACATAGTCCAAGTGCCCGTTCGTTAACCTAGATAGTCCAAGTGCCTGCTAGGAAACCTACATAGTCCAAGGGCCCGCTAGGTAACCTAGATAGTCCAAGTGCCCGCTAGGTAACTTAGAGTCCAAGTGCTCGCTAGTAAACCTACATAGTCCAAGGGCCCGCTATGTAACCTAGATAGTCAAAGTGCCAGTTAGGTGACCTAGATAGTCCAAGTGCCCGCTAGGTAACTTACATTGTCCAATTTTCCGCTAGGTAACCTAGATACTCAAAGTGCCCGTTACCTAACCTAGATAGTCCAAGTGCCCGCTATGCAACCTACATGGTCCAAGTGCCCATTCGTTAACCTAGAAGTCCAAGTGCCCGCTAGGTAACCTAGATAGTCCAAGTGCCCGCTAAGTTACCTGCATATTCCATGTGCCTGTTTGTTAACCTAGATAGTCCAAGTGCCCACTAGGTAACCTACATAGTCCTAGTGCCCGCTAGGTAACCTATATAGTCCAAGTGCCCGCTAGGTAACCTAGATAGTCCAAGGGCCCTCTAGTTAACCTAAATCGTCCAAGTGCCTGCTAGTTAACCTAGATAGTCCTAGTGCCCGTTAGTTAACCTAGAGAGTCCAAGTGCCCACTAGGGGACGTACTTAGTCCAAGTGCCCGTTAGCTAACCTAGATAGTCCAATTGCCCGCTAGTTAACATTGATCATCCAAGTGGCCGCTAGTTGACCTAGATAGTCCATGTGCCCGCTAGTAACCTAGATAGTCAAAGTGCCCGCTAGGTAACTTAATTAGTCCAAATGTCCGATAGGGATCCAACAAAGTCCAAGTGCCCGCTAGGTAACCTACATAGTCCAAGTGCCCGTTGATTAACCTAGATAGTCCATGTGCCCGCTAAGAAACCTAGACAGTCCAAGTGCCCATTAGGTCACCTAGATAGTCCAAGTGCCCGCTAGGTAACCTACTTAGTCCAAGTTCCCGCAAGGTAACCTAGATAGTCCAAGTGCCCGTTACCTAACAAAGATAGTCCAATTGCCCGCTATGCAACATACATAGTCCAAGTGCCCGTTTGTTAACCTAGAAGTCCAAGTGTCCGCTAGTTAACCTAGATAGTCCAAGGGCCCGCTAGTTAACCTACATAGTCCAAGTGCCCGGTAGTTAACTTACATAGTTCAAGTGTCCATAGGGAACATACACAGCCCAAGTGCCCGCTAGGGAACATACATAGTCCAAGTGCCCGCTAGGGAATCTACATAGTCCAAGGGCCCGCTAGTTAATGTAGATAGTCCAAGTTACGCTGGTTAACCTACATAGTCCAAGTACCCGCTAGTTAACCTAGATCGTCCAAATGTCTGCTAGTTAACCTACATAGTACAAGTGCCCTCTAGGGAATCCAGTTAGTCCAAGTGCCCGCTCTGCAACCTACATAGTCCATGTGCCTCCTAGGGAACCTACGTAGTCCAAGTGCCCGCGCTGGAAAATACATAGTCCAAGTGCCTGCTAGGGAATCTACATAGTCCAAGGGCCCGCTAGTTAACCTATATAGTCCAAGGGCCCGCTAGTTAACCTACATCGTCCAAGGGCCCGCTAGTTAACCTAGATAGTCCAAGTGCCCGCTAGTTAACCTACATAGTCCAAGTGCCCGGTAGTTAACTTACATATTTCAAGTGTCCGTAGGGAACCTACATAGTCCAAGTGCCCGCTAGGCAATCTACATAGTCCAAGGGCCCGCTAGTTAATGTAGAGAGTCCAAGTGTCGCGAGTTAATCTACATAGTCCAAGGGCCCGCTAGTTAACCTACATAATCCAAATACTCGCTAGTTAACCTAGATCGTCCAAGTGCCTGCTAGTTAACCTAGATAGTCCAAGTGCCCGCTAGGTAACATAATTAGTCCAAATGTCCGATAGGGATCCAACATAGTCCAAGTGCCCGCTAGGTAACCTACATAGTCCAAGTGCCCGTTCGTTAACATAGATAGTCCAAGTGCCTGCTAGGAAACCTACATAGTCCAAGGGCCCGCTAGGTGACCTAGATAGTCCAAGTGCCCGCTAGGTAACTTACATTGTCCAATTTTCCGCTAGGTAACCTAGATACTCAAAGTGCCCGTTACCTAACCTAGATAGTCCAAGTGCCCGCTATGCAACCTACATGGTCCAAGTGCCCATTCGTTAACCTAGAAGTCCAAGTGCCCGCTAGGTAACCTAGATAGTCCAAGTGCCCGCTAAGTTACCTGCATATTCCATGTGCCTGTTTGTTAACCTAGATAGTCCAAGTGCCCACTAGGTAACCTACATAGTCCTAGTGCCCGCTAGGTAACCTATATAGTCCAAGTGCCCGCTAGGTAACCTAGATAGTCCAAGGGCCCTCTAGTTAACCTAAATCGTCCAAGTGCCTGCTAGTTAACCTAGATAGTCCTAGTGCCCGTTAGTTAACCTAGAGAGTCCAAGTGCCCACTAGGGGACGTACTTAGTCCAAGTGCCCGTTAGCTAACCTAGATAGTCCAATTGCCCGCTAGTTAACATTGATCATCCAAGTGGCCGCTAGTTGACCTAGATAGTCCATGTGCCCGCTAGTAACCTAGATAGTCAAAGTGCCCGCTAGGTAACTTAATTAGTCCAAATGTCCGATAGGGATCCAACAAAGTCCAAGTGCCCGCTAGGTAACCTACATAGTCCAAGTGCCCGTTGATTAACCTAGATAGTCCATGTGCCCGCTAAGAAACCTAGACAGTCCAAGTGCCCATTAGGTCACCTAGATAGTCCAAGTGCCCGCTAGGTAACCTACTTAGTCCAAGTTCCCGCAAGGTAACCTAGATAGTCCAAGTGCCCGTTACCTAACAAAGATAGTCCAATTGCCCGCTATGCAACATACATAGTCCAAGTGCCCGTTTGTTAACCTAGAAGTCCAAGTGTCCGCTAGTTAACCTAGATAGTCCAAGGGCCCGCTAGTTAACCTACATAGTCCAAGTGCCCGGTAGTTAACTTACATAGTTCAAGTGTCCATAGGGAACATACACAGCCCAAGTGCCCGCTAGGGAACATACATAGTCCAAGTGCCCGCTAGGGAATCTACATAGTCCAAGGGCCCGCTAGTTAATGTAGATAGTCCAAGTTACGCTGGTTAACCTACATAGTCCAAGTACCCGCTAGTTAACCTAGATCGTCCAAATGTCTGCTAGTTAACCTACATAGTACAAGTGCCCGCTAGGGAATCTAGTTAGTCCAAGTGCCCGCTCTGCAACCTACATAGTCCATGTGCCTCCTAGGGAACCTACGTAGTCCAAGTGCCCGCGCTGGAACATACATAGTCCAAGTGCCTGCTAGGGAATCTACATAGTCCAAGGGCCCGCTAGTTAACCTATATAGTCCAAGGGCCCGCTAGTTAACCTACATCGTCCAAGGGCCCGCTAGTTAACCTAGATAGTCCAAGTGCCCGCTAGTTAACCTACATAGTCCAAGTGCCCGCTAGGTAACCTAGACAGTTCAAGTGACCACTAGGTTACCTACATAGTGCAAGTGCCTGTTCGTTAACCTACATAGTCCATATGCCCGCTAGGTAACCAATATAGTCCAAATGCCCGCTAGGGGCCCTAATAGTCCAAATGCCCGCTAGTTGACCTAGATAGTCCAAGTGTTCGCTAGTTAACCTAGATAGTCCAAGTGCCCGCTAGTTAACCTAGATAGACCAAGTGCCCGCTAGGGAACCTATCTAGTCCAAGTACCCGCGAGGAAACGTACATAGTCCAAGTGCCCGCTAGGTAACGTAGATAGTCCAAGTGCCCGCTAGGGAACGTACATATTCCAAGTGCCCGCTAGGTAACCTAGATGGTCCAAGGGCTCGCTAGTTAACCTAAATAGTCCAAGTGCCTGCTAGGTAACTTAGATAGTCCAAGTGCCCACTAGTTAACCTACAGAGTCCAGGTTCCCCCAAAGGTAACCTAGATAGTCCAAGGGCCCGCTAGGTAACCTACATAGTCCAAATGTCCGATAGGGAACCTACATAGTCCAAGTGCCCGATAGGGAACCTACATAATCCAAGTGCCCGCTAGGGAACCTACATTGTCCAAGTGCCCGTTAGTTAACCTAGATAGTCCAAATGCCCGCTAGTGAACCCACATACTCCAAGTGCCCGCTAGGGAACTTACATAGTCCAAGGGCCCGCTAGGGAACGTACATAGTCCAAGTGCCCGTTAGTTAACCTAGATAGTCCCAGTGCCCGCTAGGTAACTTTGATTGTCCAACAGCCCGGTAGGTAACCGACATAATCCAAGTACCCGCTAGGTAACGTAGATAGTTCAAGTGCCAGCTAGGTAATGTAGATAGTCCAAGTGCCCGCTAGGTAACCTACAAAGTCTAAGAGCCCGCTAGGTAATCTATATACTCCAAATGACCACTAGGGAGCCTACATAGTCCAAATGCCCGCTAGGTAACCTAGGTAGTCCAAGGGCCCGCTAGGAAACCTACATAGTCCTAGTGCCCCCTAGTTAACCTACATTCTCCAAGTGCCCGATAGGAAACCTACAGAGTCCAAGTGCCTGCTAGGTAACCTACATAGTCCAAGTGCCCGATAGGGAACCTACATAATCTAAGTGCCCGCCAGGGAACCTACATAGTCCAAGTGCCCGTTAGTTAACCTAGATAGTCCAACAGCCCGCTAGGTAACCTACATACTCCAAGAACCCACAAGGTAACATAGATAGTTCATGTGCCAGCTAGGTAACCTATATAGTCCAAGTGTCCGCTAGGTAACCTACAAAGTCTAAGTGCCCGCTAGATTATCTATATAATTCAAATGCCCGCTAGGGAATCTACATAGTCCAAGGGCCCGCTAGTTAACGTAGATAGTCCAAGTGCCGCTAGTTAATCTACATAGTCCAAGGGCCCGCTAGTTAAACTACATAGTCCAGGTACCTGATAGTTAACCTAGATCGTCCAAGTGCCCGCTAGGTAACTTACATAGTCCAAGGGCCCGCTAGTTAACCTACATAGTCCAAGGGCCCGCTAGGTAACCTACAAAGTCTAAGTGCCCGCTAGGTTATCTATATAGTCCAAATGCCCCCTAGGGAACCTACATAGTCCAAGTGCCCTTCGTTAACCTAGAAGTCCAAGTGCCCGCTAGGTAACCTAGACTCTCCAAGTGCCCGCTAGGTTTCCTACATAGTCCAAATGCCCGTTCGGTAACCTAGATAATGCAAGTGCCTGGTAGTTAACCTACATAGTCCAAGTGCCCGCTTGGTCACCTAGATAGTCCAGGGCTCGCTAGTTAACCTACATAATCCAAGTACTCGCTAGTTAACCTAGATCGTCCAAGTGTCCGCTAATTAACCTACATAGTACATGTGCCCGCTAGGGAACCTAGATAGTCCAAGTGCCCACTCTGGAACCTACGTAGTCCAAGTGCCTGCTAGGGAACCTACATAGTCCAAGTGCCCGCTCCGGAACATACATAGTCCAAGTGCCCGCTAGGGAATCTACATAATCCAAGGGCCCGCTAGTTAATGTATATAGTCCATGTGCGGCTAGTTAATCTACATAGTCCAAGGGCCCGCTAGTTAACCTACATAGTCCAAGTACCGCTAGTTAACCTAGATCGTCCAAGTGCCCACTATGTAACCTACATAGTACAAGGGTCCGCTAGTTAACCTACATAGTCCAAGGGCCCGCTAGTTAACGTACATAGTCCAAGGGCCCGCTAGTTAACCTACATAGTCCAAGTGCCCGTGAGGTAACCTAGACATTTCAAGTGACCACTAGGTTACCTAAATAGTCCAAGTGCCCGTTCGTTAAACTACATAGTCCTAGAGCCCGCTAGTAACCAATATAGTCAAAATGCCCGCTAGGGGCCCTAATAATCCAAATGTCCGCTAGTTAACCTAGATAGTCGAAGTGCCCGCTAGTTAACCTAGATAGACCAAGTGCCCGCTAGAGAACCTATCTAGTCCAAGTACCCGCTAGGATACGTACATAGTATGAGTGCCCGCTAGGTAACATTCATAGTCTAAGTGCCCGCTAGGTAACATAGATAGTCCAAGGCCCCGCTAGGGAACATACATAGTCCAAGTGCCCGATAGGGAACCTACATAATCCAAGTGCCCGCTAGGGAACCAAGATAGTCCAGGGCCCGCTAGTTAACCTACATATTCCAAGTGCCCGGTAGTTAACTTACATAGTTCAAGTGTCCTTAGGGAACATACAGAGTCCAAGTTAACGCTAGGGAACCTACATAGTCCAAGTGCCCGCTAGGCAATCTACATAGTCCAAGGGCCCACTAGTTAATGTAGATAGTCCAAGTGCCGCTAGTTAATCTACATAGTCCAAGGGCCCGCTAGTTAACCTACATAATCCAAGTACCCGGTAGTTAACCTAGATCGTCCAAGTGTCCGCTAATTAACCTACATAGTACAAGTGCCCGCTAGGGAACCTAGATAGTCCAAGTGCCCGCTCTGGAACTTACATAGTCCAAGTGACTGCTAGGGAACCTACATAGTCCAAGTGCCCGCTCCGGAACATACATAGTCCAAGTGCCCCTAGGGAATCTACATAATCCAAGGGCCCGCTAGTTAATGTACATAGTCCAAGTGCTGGTAGTTAACCTACATAGTCCAAGGGCCCGTTAGTTATCCTAGATTGTCCAAGTGCCCGTTAGTTAACCTACATATTCCAAGTGCCCGCGAGGTAACCTAGACATTTCAAGTGACCACTAGGTTACCTACATAGTCCTAGTGCCCGTTAGTTAACCTACATAGTCCAAGTGCCCGCTAGTAACCAATATAGTCCAAATGCCCGCTAGGGGCCCTAATAGTCCAAATGTCCGCTAGTTAACCTAGATAGTCCAAGTGCCCGCTAGTTAACCTAGATAGACCAAGTGCCCGCTAGGGAACCTATCTAGTCCAAGTACCCGCTAGGAAACGTACATAGTCCAAGTGCCCGCTAGGTACCGTACATAGCCTAAGTGCCCGCTAGGTAACGTAGATAGTCCAATGGCCTTCTAGGTAACATACATAGTCCACGTGCCTCCTAGGTAACCTAGATAGTCCAAGGGCCCACTAGTTAACCTACATAGTCCAGGTTCCCCGTAGGTAACCTAGATAGTCCAAGGGCCGGCTAGGTAACCTACATTGTCCTAGTGCCCCCTAATTAACCTACATTCTCCAAGTGCCCGATAGGGAACCTACATAGCCAAAGTGCCCGCTAGGTAACCAACATGGTCCAAATGCCCACTAGTTAACCTACATGGTCCAAGTGCCCGCTAGGGAACCTACATAGTACAGGTGCCCGTTAGTTAACCTAGATAGTCCAAGTGCCCACTAGGTAACCTAGATAGTCCAACAGCCCGGTAGGTAACCTACATACTCCAAGTACCCGCTAGGTAACGTAGATAGTTCAAGTGCCTGCTAGGTAACCTAGATAGTCCAAGTGCCCGCTAGGTAACCTACAAAGTCTAAGTGCCCGCTAAGTAATCTATATAGTCCAAATAACCGCTAGGGAGCCTACATAGTCCAAATGCCCGCTAGGTAACCTAGATAGTCTAAGGGCCCGCTAGGTAACCTACATAGTCCTAGTGCCCCTTAGTTAACCTACATTTTCCAAGTGCCCAATAGGGAACCTACATAGTCCAAGTGCCCGCTAGGTAACCTACATAGTCCAAATACCCTCTAGTTAACCTACATAGACCAAGTGCCTGATAGGGAACCTACATAATCCAAGTGCCCGCTAGTTGACCTACATAGTCCAATTGCCCGCTAGGTAACCTAGATAATCCTAGTGCCCGCTAGGGAACCTTCATAGTCCTAGTGCCAGCTAGGTAACCTAGATAGTCCAAGTGCCCGCTAGTTAAACTAGATAGTCCAAGTGCCCGCTAGTTAACATTGATCATCCAAGTGCCCGCTAGTTAACCTAGATAGTCCAAGAGCCTCTAGTTACCCTAGATCGTCCAAGTGCCCGCTAGGTAACCTAGATAATCCTAGTGCCCGCTAGGGAACCTTCATAGTCCTAGTGCCAGCTAGGTAACCTAGATAGTCCAAGTGCCCGCTAGTTAAACTAGATAGTCCAAGTGCCCGCTAGTTAACATTGATCATCCAAGTGCACGCTAGTTAACCTACATAGTCCAAGGTCCCGCTAGTTACCCTACGTAGTCCATGTTCCGCTAGTTATCTAGATAGTCCAAGTGCTCGCTAGTTAACTTACATAGTACAAGGGCCCGCTAGGTAACCTAATTAGTCCAAATGTCCGATAGGGATCCAACATAGTCCAAGTGCCCGCTAGGTAACCTAATTAGTCCAAATGTCCGATAGGGATCCAACATAGTCCAAGTGCCCGCTAGGTAACCTACATAGTCCAAGGGCCCGTTAGTTAACCTAGATAGTCCAAGTGCCCGCTAGGAAACCTACATAGTCCAAGGGCCCGCTAGGTAACCTAGATAGTCCAAGTGCCCGCTAGGTAACTTAGAGTCCAAGTGCTCGCTAGTTAACCTACATAGTCCAAGTTCCCGCTAGGTAACCTAGATACTCAAAGTGCCCGTTACCTAACCTATATAGTCCAAGTGCCTGCTAAGCAACCTACATAGTCCAAGTGCCCGTTCGTTAACCTAGAAGTCCAAGTGCCCGCTAGGTAACCTAGACAGTCCAAGTGCCCGCTACGTTACCTGCATATTCCAAGTGCCTGTTTGTTAACCTAGATGGTCCAAGTGCCCACTAGTTAACCTACATAGTCCGAGTGCCCGCTAGGTAACCTATATAGTCCAAGTGCCCGCTAGGTAACCTAGATAGTCCAAGGGCCCGCTAGTTAACCTACATAGTCCAAGGGCTCACTTGTTAATTTTGATAGTCCAAGTACCCGCTAGTTAACCTAAATCGTCCAAGTGCCTGCTAGTTAACCTAGATAGTCCTAGTGCCCGTTAGTTAACCTAGAGAGTCCAAGTGCCCACTAGGGGACGTACTTAGTCCAAGTGCCCGTTAGCTAACCTAGATAATCCAAGTGCCCGCTAGTTAACATTGATCATCCAAGTGCCCGCTACTTGACCTAGATAGTGCAAGTGCCCGATAGTTAACCTAGATAGTCCAAGTGCCCGCTAGGTAACGTAATTAGTCCAAATGTCTGATAGGGATCCAACATAGTCCAAGGGCCCGCTAGGTAACCTAGAGAGTCCAAGTTCCCGCTAGGTAACTTAGAGTCCAAGTGCTCGCTGGGTAACCTACATAGTCCAATTTTCCGCTAGGTTACCTAGATACTCAAAGTGCCTGTTACCTAATCTAGATAGTCCAAGTGCCCGCTAAGCAACCTACATAGCCTAAGTGCCCGTTCGTTAACCTAGAAGTCCAAGTGCCCGCTAGGTAACTTAGAGAGACCAAGTGCCCAATAGGTAACCTACATTTTCCAAGTGCCCGCTAGGGAACTTATATAGTCCAAGTGCCCGCTAGGTTAACTAGATAGTCCAAGGGCCCGCTAGTTAACCTACATAGTCCAAGGGCTCACTTGTTAATTTTGATAGTCCAAGTGCCCGCTAGTTAACCTAAATCGTCCAAGTGCCGGCCCTTAACCTAGATAGTCCTAGTGCCCGTTAGTTAACCTAGAGAGTCCAAGTGCCCACTAGGGGACGTACTTAGTCCAAGTGCCCGTTAGCCAACCTAGATAGTCCAAGTGCCCGTTAGTTAACATTGATCATCCAAGTGCCCGCTAGTTAACCTAGATAGTCCAAGTGCACGCTACTTAACCTAGATAGTCCAAGAGCCCTCTAGTTAACCTAGATCGTCCAAGTGCCCGCTAAGAAACCTAGACAGTCCAAGTGCCCGTTAAGTTACCTAGATAGTCCAAGTGCCCGCTAGGTAACCTACTTAGTCCAAGTTCCCGCTAGGTAACCTAGATCGTCCAAGTGTCCGCTAATTAATCTACATAGTACATGTGCCCGCTAGGGAACCTAGATAGTCCAAGTGCCCGCTCTGGAACCTACATAGTCCAAGTGCCCGCTTTGGAATCTACATAGTCCAAGTGCCTGCTAGGGAACCTACATAGTCCAAGTGCCCGCTCCGGAACATACATAGTCCAAGTGCCCGTTAGGGAATCTACATAATCCAAGGGCCCGCTAGTTAATGTATATAGTCCAAGTGCGGCTAGTTAATCTACATAGTCCAAGGGCCCGCTAGTTAACCTACATAGTCCAAGTACCGCTAGTTAACCTAGATCGTCCAAGTGCCCACTATGTAACCTACATAGTTCAAGGGTCCGCTAGTTAACCTACATAGTCCAAGTGCCCGTGAGGTAACCTAGACATTTCAAGTGACCACTAGGTTACCTACATAGTGCAAGTGCCCGTTCGTTAACCTACATAGTCCAAGTGCTCGCTAGTAACCAATATAGTCCAAATGCCCGCTAGGGGCTCTAATAGTCCAAATGTCCGCTAGTTAACCTAGATAGTCGAAGTGCCCGCTGGTTAACCTAGATAGACCAAGTGCCCGCTAGAGAACCTATCTAGTCCAAGTACCCGCTAGGATACGTACATAGTATAAGTGCCCGCTAGGTAACGTACATAGTCTAAGTGCCCGCTAGGTAACGTAGATAGTCCAAGGCCCCGCTAGGGAACATACATAGTCCAAGTGCCCGATAGGGAACCTACATAATCCAAGTGCCCGCTAGGGAACCTAGATAGTTCAGGGCCCGCTAGTTAACCTACATAGTCCAAGTGCCCGGTAGTTAACTTACATAGTTCAAGTGTCCTTAGGGAACATACAGAGTCCAAGTGCCCGCTAGGGAACCTACATAGTCCAAGTGCCCGCTAGGCAATCTACATAGTCCAAGGGCCCACTAGTTAATGTAGATAGTCCAAGTGCCGCTAGTTAATCTACATAGTCCAAGGGCCCGCTAGTAAACCTACATAATCCAAGTACCCGCTAGTTAAGCTAGATCGTCCAAGTGTCCGCTAATTAACCTACATAGTACAAGTGCCCGCTAGGGAACCTAGATAGTCCAAGTGCCCGCTCTGGAACCTACATAGTCCAAGTGACTGCTAGGGAACCTATATAGTCCAAGTGCCCGCTCCGGAACATACATAGTCCAAGTGCCCCCTAGGGAATCTACATAATCCAAGGGCCCGCTAGTTAATGTAGATAGTCCAAGTGCCGCTAGTTAACCTACATAGTCCAAGGGCCGGTTAGTTAACCTAGATAGTCCAAGTGCCCGTTAGTTAACGTACATATTCCAAGTGCCCGCGAGGTAACCTAGACATTTCAAGTGATCACTAGGTTACCTACATAGTCCTAGTGCCCGTTAGTTAACCTACATAGTCCAAGTGCCCGCTAGTAACCAATATAGTCCAAATGCCCGCTAGGGGCCCTAATAGTCCAAATGTCCGCTAGTTAACCTAGATAGTCCAAGTGCCCGCTAGTTAACCTAGATAGACCAAGTGCCCGCTAGGGAACCTATCTAGTCCAAGTACCCGCTAGGAAACATACATAGTCCAAGTGCCCGCTAGGTACCGTACATAGCCTAAGTGCCCGCTAGGTAACGTAGATAGTCCAAGGGCCTTCTAGGTAACATACATAGTCCACGTGCCTCCTAGGTAACCTAGATAGTCCAAGGGCCCGCTAGGTAACCTACATTGTCCTAGTGCCCCCTAATTAACCTACATTCTCCAAGTGCCTAATAGGGAACCTACATAGTCAAAGTGCCCGCTAGGTAACCAACATGGTCCAAATGCCCCCTGTTAACCTACATGGTCCAAGTGCCCGCTAGGGAACCTACATAGTCCAGGTGCCCGTTAGTTAACCTAGATAGTCCAAGTGCCCGCTAGGTAACCTAGATAGTCCAACAGCCCGGTAGGTAACCTACATACTCCAAGTACCCGCTAGGTAACGTAGATAGTTCAAGTGCCTGCTAGGTAACCTAGATAGTCCAAGTGCCCGCTAGGTAACCTACAAAGTCTAAGTGCCCGCTAAGTAATCTATATAGTCCAAATAACCGCTAGGGAGCCTACATAGTCCAAATGCCCGCTAGGTAACCTAGATAGTCTAAGGGCCCGCTAGGTAACCTACATAGTCCTAGTGCCCCCTAGTTAACCTACATTTTCCAAGTGCCCAATAGGGAACCTACATAGTCCAAGTGCCCGCTAGGTAACCTACATAGTCCAAATACCCTCTAGTTAACCTACATAGACCAAGTGCCTGATAGGGAACCTACATAATTCAAGTGCCCACTAGTTGACCTATATAGTCCAATTGCCCGCTAGGTAACCTAGATAATCCTAGTGCCCGCTAGGGAACCTTCATAGTCCTAGTGCCAGCTAGGTAACCTAGATAGTCCAAGTGCCCGCTAGTTAACCTAGATAGTCCTAGTGCCCGTTAGTTAACCTAGATAGTCCAAGTGCCCGCTAGTTAACATTGATCATCCAAGTGCCCGCTAGTTAACCTAGATAGTCCAAGTGCACGCTAGTTAACCTACATAGTCCAAGGGCCCGCTAGTTACCTTACGTAGTCCAAAGTCCGCTAGTTAAACTAGATAGTCCAAGTGCTCGCTAGTTAACTTACATAGTACAAGGGTCCGCTAGGTGACCTAGATAGTCCAAGTGCCCGCTAGGTAACCTAATTAGTCCAAATGTCCGATAGGGATCCAACATAGTCCAAGTGCCCGCTAGGTAACCTACATAGTCAAAGTGCCCGTTCGTTAACCTAGATAGTCCAAGTGCCCGCTAGGTAACTTAGAGTCCAAGTGCTCGCTAGTTAACCTACATAGTCCAAGTTCCCGCTAGGTAACCTAGATACTCAAAGTGCCCGTTACCTAACCTAGATAGTCCAAGTGCCCGCTAAGCAACCTACATAGCCCAAGTGCCCGTTCGTTAATCTAGAAGTCCAAGTGCCCGCTAGGTAACCTAGACAGTCCAAGTGCCCGCTACGTTACCTGCATATTCCAAGTGCCTGTTTGTTAACCTAGATGGTCCAAGTGCCCACTAGTTAACCTACATAGTCCGAGTGCCCGCTAGGTAACCTATATAGTCCAAGTGCCCGCTAGGTAACCTAGATAGTCCAAGGGCCCGCTAGTTAACCTACATAGTCCAAGGGCTCACTTGTTAATTTTGATAGTCCAAGTACCCGCTAGTTAACCTAAATCGTCCAAGTGCCTGCTAGTTAACCTAGATAGTCCTAGTGCCCGTTAGTTAACCTAGAGAGTCCAAGTGCCCACTAGGGGACGTACTTAGTCCAAGTGCCCGTTAGCTAACCTAGATAATCCAAGTGCCCGCTAGTTAACATTGATCATCCAAGTGCCCGCTACTTGACCTAGATAGTGCAAGTGCCCGATAGTTAACCTAGATAGTCCAAGTGCCCGCTAGGTAACGTAATTAGTCCAAATGTCTGATAGGGATCCAACATAGTCCAAGTGCCCGCTAGGTAACGTAGATAGTTCAAGTGCCTGCTAGGTAACCTAGATAGTCCAAGTGCCCGCTAGGTAACCTACAAAGTCTAAGTGCCCGCTAAGTAATCTATATAGTCCAAATAACCGCTAGGGAGCCTACATAGTCCAAATGCCCGCTAGGTAACCTAGATAGTCTAAGGGCCCGCTAGGTAACCTACATAGTCCTAGTGCCCCCTAGTTAACCTACATTTTCCAAGTGCCCAATAGGGAACCTACATAGTCCAAGTGCCCGCTAGGTAACCTACATAGTCCAAATACCCTCTAGTTAACCTACATAGTCCAAGTGCCTGATAGGGAACCTACATAATTCAAGTGCCCACTAGTTGACCTATATAGTCCAATTGCCCGCTAGGTAACCTAGATAATCCTAGTGCCCGCTAGGGAACCTTCATAGTCCTAGTGCCAGCTAGGTAACCTAGATAGTCCAAGTGCCCGCTAGTTAACCTAGATAGTCCTAGTGCCCGTTAGTTAACCTAGATAGTCCAAGTGCCCGCTAGTTAACATTGATCATCCAAGTGCCCGCTAGTTAACCTAGATAGTCCAAGTGCACGCTAGTTAACCTACATAGTCCAAGGGCCCGCTAGTTACCTTACGTAGTCCAAAGTCCGCTAGTTAAACTAGATAGTCCAAGTGCTCGCTAGTTAACTTACATAGTACAAGGGTCCGCTAGGTGACCTAGATAGTCCAAGTGCCCGCTAGGTAACCTAATTAGTCCAAATGTCCGATAGGGATCCAACATAGTCCAAGTGCCCGCTAGGTAACCTACATAGTCAAAGTGCCCGTTCGTTAACCTAGATAGTCCAAGTGCCCGCTAGGTAACTTAGAGTCCAAGTGCTCGCTAGTTAACCTACATAGTCCAAGTTCCCGCTAGGTAACCTAGATACTCAAAGTGCCCGTTACCTAACCTAGATAGTCCAAGTGCCCGCTAAGCAACCTACATAGCCCAAGTGCCCGTTCGTTAATCTAGAAGTCCAAGTGCCCGCTAGGTAACCTAGACAGTCCCAGTGCCCGCTACGTTACCTGCATATTCCAAGTGCCTGTTTGTTAACCTAGATAGTCCAAGTGCCCCCTAGGTAACCTACATAATCCTAGTGCCCGCTAGGTAACCTATATAGTCCAAGTGCCCGCTAGGTAACCTAGATAGTCCAAGGGCCCGCTAGTTAACCTACATAGTCCAAGGGCTCACTTGTTAATTTTGATAGTCCAAGTACCCGCTAGTTAACCTAAATCGTCCAAGTGCCTGCTAGTTAACCTAGATAGTCCTAGTGCCCGTTAGTTAACCTAGAGAGTCCAAGTGCCCACTAGGGGACGTACTTAGTCCAAGTGCCCGTTAGCTAACCTAGATAGTCCACGTGCCCGCTAGTTAACATTGATCATCCAAGTGCCCGCTAGTTGACCTAGATAGTGCAAGTGCCCGCTAGTTAACCTGTATAGTCCAAGTGCCCGCTAGGTAACGTAATTAGTCCAAATGTATGATAGGGATCCAACATAGTCCAAGTGCCCGCTAGGTAACCTACATAGTCCAAGTGCCCGTTCGTTAACCTAGATAGTCCAAGTGCCCGCTAGGAAACCTACATAGTCCAAGGGCCCGCTAGCTAACCTAGATAGTCCAAGTTCCCGCTAGGTAACTTAGAGTCCAAGTGCTCGCTAGGTAACCTACATAGTCCAATTTTCCGCTAGGTAACCTAGATACTCAAAGTGCCCGTTACCTAACCTAGATAGTCCAAGTGCCCACTAAGCAACCTACATAGTCCAAGTGCCCGTTTGTTAACCTAGAAATCCAAGTGCCCGCTAGGTAACCTACACAGTCCAAGTGCCCGCTAGGTTACATGCATATTCCAAATTCCTGTTCTTTAACCTAGATAGTCAGTGTGCCCAATAGGTAACCTACATAGTCCAAGTGCCCGCTAGGTAACTTATATAGTCCAAGTGCCCGCTAGGTAACCTAGATAGTCCAAGGGCCCGCTAGTTAACTTACATAGTCCAAGGGCTCACTTGTTAATTTTGATAGTCCAAGTGCCCGCTAGTTAACCTAAATCGTCCAAGTGCCGGCCCTTAACCTAGATAGTCCTAGTGCCCGTTAGTTAACCTAGAGAGTCCAAGTGCCCACTAGGGGACGTACTTAGTCCAA